>NC_064642.1:396558791-397183791 GCF_023864345.2 Schistocerca serialis cubense | reverse complement strand
TGCTATGCGACGGTTCATTTCTTTTACATTACAATTGTTTGATAACTTCAGGCCATCAGGTGTTCACTATTGAGTGTATACTAATGTTTGTGAGGCAAAAATTACCAATATTACAATATGCATAATAATCATGTCATTAGAAGACATGTTTTGCACTGTGGGCAATTAATCAAGTGACTGGTCTGAGTTTAGTATAAAATCATTTGTGATCGAAATTAAGGCATTAATTTTATTTCTCTCCCTTCATTTGCGGCAAGGACTGGTCTGGACTGTCGCTATGGCCTCTCCACGCATGATGTCAGTCGTTATATAAATCACTACTTTTCAAAATGAGAAAAGGCAATCATGTATCTACTGCTGATTTATGGGTGGTGTAATCACACATGTTACATCTCAAACTTTGGCACTATCTATTGAGCCGGCTATTTCCCTTTTTATTGTTTCGATTGCTGTTTATGAGTGGTTGCCTGACACAGGTGTATGGAAAGACAAAAAAATGCTTTGATCATGGTGATGAAAACTAATGTCTATGAGCAAACATAAGACAGAAACAGTTCAGTTTCAGTGGTAAAAGCAAACTGTAATTTCTTGCTATCATTTGTTACCTGAAACTATCATCAAATTGGCTACATGAGCTGCTTTGTTACCAACTGATGAGCAGTCCTTGTTGGCCTCTTGGTTGCAGATCTTAGGCCACACAGCCAGATTCCATATGAAAACAGAATGATACGAGAAAAAATAACAGCAGATAAAAAAGTTGACATGATGATAAAAATGATGCAGCAAAGCATTAGAAATAAAAAAAATTACATTTAAACCAATTAATTGAATAAAAACAACAGTCAGACTCTTTTGATTAGATTTAAAAATAAAAAAATTGCTACATTTGATGAGATTTGTACCTATGACTTTCTATATATGGAATTTATATGCTAATTATTGTGCTATGCCGCAATTCAGGGTTATGTGGTCATGTTTATAACTATAGTACCCCAGTCACAGTGATAAATCTCAGCCTTCAAAAATTCTGCTTCATGTAGTGTTGTGCAAAGCTTATCTATTGTCAGCCAATCCCTGGATATGTGACACTGAATTGCTTCTTGTGCGGGAGTAAGCCTCTCCAGCAGTGTTTGGTTAGTGCTGTGTATGAAGTGTGTGTATTTCATTAGCATCATTGTGTGTTTTGTTTTTAGCATGGGTATCATATACGAAATAAAAGTGCCAGACCCATGATTCAGATACAGGCTCATCAAGAAAGAAAGTGTAACAAGGATTGGAAGTGAACTAACCTATTGTTGTCGCAGTTTGGCATTTTAAAATGGTTTGGGCATCACATAGAGTGCTCTTATTGGAGGAAACCAGCTACAACATGTGAAGTGTCAGTTATCAAGTAATTCTAATCGAACTATAGGTGATCCAGTGGTTGGAGTTCAATTCTTGCCCACTGATATAAGCTCAGCAGAGAAAATGTTATAGTCACCCTCATTAAAGAGGACAATGATCACTTTGGAGTGCTGTAGATTGTGTAGAACTGGTACCAGGTAGCCATATGGCTCTCCCCTGTTGACCTAAATCATGACATTGAAGTGGTGTGTGTATGCCTGATGACTGTTTGGAATCATGCTGCAAGGTAGGTTGATGTGGATACGTGACAGGACATGACATGCCCATGACAACATTGTGTAGGGAGTTAAGAAAAAAAGGAGTGTACCACGCACATCCATGTGACATTCCATAATTACAGTCATCATAAAGGGACTATAGATGAGTGTTATGCCTGTCAGTGATTGCTTTGAAACAAGACAGGGTTTGCTGCTGTTAGTGGAAGTCCATCTCAACCATTTTCCGAGTGGACATTGTGAAAGAAACTTTACACAGTCAACATTTGGAGTCTCAAAAGACCATTCGTCCCACAGGAACAAGTAAAACAGCATATCTTCAGTGTACCAAACAGCACAGAAACTAGACAGTAAGTGATGTGGCTTAACAGGTCCCAATTTTGCCCCATTTCAAATTATGCAAGACATTGAGTGTACTAACGGCCCATAATACACTTAATTTGTAGTTTCTGGAGATTGCAGTTCAGGCCAAAGGTGGTTTTGTGATTTTTTGTACCATGACTTGAATCACTCATTCAGGATTCTGTGAACATGAACCACATCTTTATAATAAGAGTGGCACACTGGTCAGCACACTGGACTCACATTCAGCAGGATGATGATTAAAAAATCCCCATGTAGCCATCCAGATTTAGGTTTTCCATGATATCCTAAGTTGCTCCAGGGGAATGCTGGGATGGTTTCTTTGAAAAGGGTCGATTTCCTTACCCAATTCTTTCTCCGTATCTAATGACACTGTTCTCAGTGGGATGTTAATCTCTAATCGTCCTTCCTTCAATTGTCTTACTAAATCACTCGATCTTAGTCCCATAGAAAATGCCTGAGACAATGTGGAACAACAGGTGAAATGTAGCAGTATGGTAGCTCCATGGGATTTAATCATTAATGATTTTCTGAAGATGGATATGGCATACTTGGAGCAACTTGTGGACCCTCTTTTTCACTACTCTTCTTTGTCCTTTTCAATTCTGAACTTTTGCAGCATATCTAATGGCCTTGCAAGCAATGGGATGTTAAATCCAAATATTTCTTCCTGTCTTCCAGAAGACAAGGAACAGTGCGACAGTGTAAGTGCTGTTGTCTGAAGTCTGCTGATCATGCAAATGAATGGAATGAGTGAAGTTCTGTACAATATACACTCCTGGAAATTGAAATAAGAACACCGTGAATTCATTGTCCCAGGAAGGGGAAACTTTATTCACACATTCCTGGGGTCAGATACATCACATGATCACACTGAGAGAACCACAGGCACATAGACACAGGCAACAGAGCATGCACAATGTCGGCACTAGTACAGTGTATATCCACCTTTCGCAGCAATGCAGGCTGCTATTCTCCCATGGAGACGATCGTAGAGATGCTGGATGTAGTCCTGTGGAACGGCTTGCCATGCCATTTCCACCTGGCGCCTCAGTTGGACCAGCGTTCGTGCTGGACGTGCAGACCGCGTGAGACGACGCTTCATCCAGTCCCAAACATGCTCAATGGGGGACAGATCCGGAGATCTTGCTGGCCAGGGTAGTTGACTTGCACCTTCTAGAGCACGTTGGGTGGCACGGGATACATGCGGACGTGCATTGTCCTGTTGGAACAGCAAGTTCCCTTGCCGGTCTAGGAATGGTAGAACGATGGGTTCGATGACGGTTTGGATGTACCGTGCACTATTCAGTGTCCCCTCGACGATCGCCAGTGGTGTACGGCCAGTGTAGGAGATCGCTCCCCACACCATGATGCCGGGTGTTGGCCCTGTGTGCCTCGGTCGTATGCAGTCCTGATTGTGGCGCTCACCTGCACGGCGCCAAACATGCATACGACCATCATTGGCACCAAGGCAGAAGCGACTCTCATCGCTGAAGACGACACGTCTCCATTCGTCCCTCCATTCACGCCTGTCGCGACACCACTGGAGGCGGGCTGCACGATGTTGGGGCGTGAGCGGAAGACGGCCTAATGGTGTGCGGGACCGTAGCCCAGCTTCATGGAGACGGTTGCGAATGGTCCTCGCCGATACCCCAGGAGCAACAGTGTCCCTAATTTGCTGGGAAGTGGCGGTGCGGTCCCCTACGGCACTGGGTAGGATCCTACGGTCTTGGCGTGCATCCGTGCGTCGCTGCGGTCCGGTCCCAGGTCGACGGGCACGTGCACCTTCCGCCGACCACTGGCGACAACATCGATGTACTGTGGAGACCTCACGCCCCACGTGTTGAGCAATTTGGTGGTACGTCCACCCGGCCTCCCGCATGCCCACTATACGCCCTCGCTCAAAGTCCGTCAACTGCACATACGGTTCACGTCCACGCTGTCGCGGCATGCTACCAGTGTTAAAGACTGCGATGGAGCTCCGTATGCCACGGCAAACTGGCTGACAGTGACGGCGGCGGTGCACAAATGCTGCGCAGCTAGCGCCATTCGACGGCCAACACCGCGGTTCCTGGTGTGTCCGCTGTGCCGTGCGTGTGATCATTGCTTGTACAGCCCTCTCGCAGTGTCTGGAGCAAGTATGGTGGGTCTGGCACACCAGTGTCAATGTGTTCTTTTTTCCATTTCCAGGAGTGTAAATGTGTGGAATTTGAGCCTGTATTTACATAAGCAGGTTTAGTCACCAAAAAAATCTCATTACACACAAGCAAAAATTCAGACAAAATTCTAGGTGGATTGTTTCAACACATCATGTGCACATATACAGAGCAATTACAATTTTACTTTATAAAAGTATCAGGCATAAAACAGAGCTAATGATGCAGATGTTGGTGCAAAGTTATTGTGGCTATAGGATATATGCATGTGTCTCTTTCATGAGAAATCCATTAACTGGATGCAATGTAATATGTTAGTTAAGTTATTAAGGGAGTACATTTCAATAAGAAGGATCTTAAGTTACTTGAAAATCTGTGCTTGAACCAGAGAACTCAGATAAATGGCACAGGTAACTGTAGAATCAATTGAATAGCCAGCTGACCTTGGTCAGGTGGGCTGGGATAAGTTCCAGCACAGGCAGCCTCAAAGTGGACTACAGCTGCCTGTTGAATGGAACGATGGAACAGTGATATAGTGCACGCTATTGTGTGACAGGCACCACCAATAATGTTATTGATTGAGGTAGAACCATCAGGAGACAGCGTTAAACATAGCTGGCTCTCAAAGGCAGTCCTAGGCAAATGACAAGGTGGTGGCAAGGCTACCATCATCCTAAGTGCTTAGTTCTTCATGCTGGAGCTACCCCCGTGAGTGGGCCCAAAGATTGTTTGCTTGCTCAAGAAGATTACACTATTTATGGGCCATGAGCTAGCTCCAGTTGTGATGTCATAAGATTTCCTTGGCAGCACTGACATTGTTGCATATACCTGATGCAACTGCGTATGTCTGGCACTGCTGCAACTTGGCTTAGTTTGGCCATATGCACTCATAGCAAGTGAGGACCTGTTACAATACATCTCCTCAGTGGTGGAAAAATGAGGCGTAACCATATTTTATTTTTAATCTTGTCTCCAGATTACATATGTGTGAACAGAGAATATATTTATATGAACAGAATGTAGACATATCATTGAAAATATCAATTGGATAGTTTGCCACTTAACATAAAGAGGTGCCATTGAGCAGCAGAGAGGCACATTTAAAAGTAGACCTTTGCATATTATTCAGCTATCCGATGAAGTCCTTCATCAGTTGAAACACACACACACACACACACACACACACACACACAGTGTTTCATAAGCACACTACTAACACACACATGGCCACCGTCATCTCCAGACACTGTGGCCACACTGCAGTGAGTAGCTGTCTCAGCTGTGGTGAGTAGTGTAGGTACTGAAGAGGTGTGTGATGGAGAGAGGGAGGGATGGCAGGTCGAGGTGGGGAAAGATGCTGTATGGTATATGTGGAGTGTACCTGCCTGAATGGTCTTGTGTAAATCAAGAAATTCAATCCTCAAACAGAAAACTAAAAAAAAATAATGAAAGGCTTCCATAACACTTGTTTTGTTAATACTCCTAGTAACAAGGAGATGTATACAGCACATGAACAGCACCTAAATGCAACTGGTAAAGATCTAATTGCCACAAGGATTTATGAATCAGTGGAAACAAACAGGGAAGTGTACAAAACAGCAATATAACTAAAATGGAAGGATAATGCAGTCTCAGATAAGGAATCAATGAGAATTGTTACTGACACAACTCCAGCACAAATAACAGCAGAATCCTTAAAAGTGAATTCTGTATGTGTGGAGAGGACAATTACTCAAGAAATAAATATACCCAAGAGATCAGTGCAAAAGTTAGAAGAAGCAGCAAATGATGTGGCAGGAAAGAAGACACCACATAAGAAGAGAGAACTACTTGCAAAAAGAAGAATAGCAACTCAAGCTCAAGGAATGGTAATACCAACAGGTGGAATATGGAAGTCAACCTGAAGAAAGAAACCACAACCAAGGGACCAGGATTTTTGGTTGGATCAGCAGTGGTTTCACAGAACAAAGCAGTTAACAAAGTGAGTCATCAAGTGGATGAACAGGTATGTGACTATCATAACACAGATGATCACAGTGCATCAATATTAAAGGCAGTAACTGAACCTACAACTTCAAGTATAGAGTCAATTGCACTCAGAGAAATAAAGACAGAGACAAACTACTTACTTTTCTACAAGTTACCACCCATTTTATTAGAAATAAGATATTAGAATTAGAACATTTATGTAACACTGAGCATGTAGATGTTATATGTGTATCTGAGCACTGGTTAACCCAAGAACAAGTAAATATGTTTGTTCCCCAAGGGTAGTTGTGGAAGACATGATATGTAGAAAATAGAGAAAGAATGGTGGTGCTGGAATTTTTGTCAAAGAAAGAATAAAGTTTTCCAGAATTGATGTATCTATGTACTCCTCACAACTAGATGGGGAGTTTAGTAGTGTAAAACTAATGAATGAACATATAGTGGTTGTTAGTCTATGTGGGTCGTCAGATGGTGATGTAAATTTGTTTATTGAAAAATGTGAATTAATAGTTAAAAAGATATTGAAGAGTAAAATAAGAATTGCTATATGTGGTGATTTCGACATAGAAATAGTAAACACACAGAGGCCAGTTGGTAGGACATTTTTAAATATGCTAAGATCATTAGGCCTCTATTGTACAAATAACAGTGCCACACGTAAGAATGCCTGCGTAGACAATCTGGAAAAAGGGAAGCTAAAATTACCTTTGATAACTTCTTTGAAAAGAACACAGATTTGTCGTATTCTTATTCACCAGTAAAAAAAAAAAAAAAAAAAAAAAAAAAAGGATAAACCAATTGAAATGAAAAGTCTGAACTGGTTTACAGAAGAGCTAGCAGAAATAAGGAAACATGCATATGCTGTACCAGATGCATAAGCAAGCCACTAATCAAGGCGCAGTACAGAGCGTGAACATTCATAGGTCATATCTGAATTGCAAAAAATACTATAAAGCTTAACTACTTCTGGCAAAAAAGCAAGCAGTGGAGAACTATATAGAAAGGGCTCCCAATAAATGCAAGGCAGCATGGCAGATAATAAAACAAGAGAATACACCAAAATGTACAGAAACAACTCTGCTTGCACCCAAGGAATTAAATCAATACTTTTTAAACTCAGTTAAAGAAATAAGTAACAGTATCAAAGCAACAAATTCATCTGCAATGAATCTTGTTGGAACACCACTGCCTGTTAACCTGGTATTTCAATGGAGGGCTGTCACACCTGCTGATGTTTTTCTGTATCCAAATTGTCAGGTTCTAAAAGTATGAACTGTTATTGGTTATCAAATAACATAATTAAAAAGACAATACACTCAATTGACAAACCATTAGCTTTTATTTTTTAATAATGCGTAGAATTTGGAGTTTTTCTAGATGCAATTAAGGTATCAAAAGTTGTCCCAGTTTTTAAAAAAGGGGCAAACATCTTCCCCAAAGCTACAGACCAGTCTCCATTGTTCCAATATTCTCAAAGATGTTTGAGGCACTGATACACATACAAATAAGCAGCTTCTTTTAAAGAACACAATATCCTATGTAGCAATCAGTTTGGTTTTCACAAAAGGGAAAACACAACAGGGGCCATCTTGGAAATCATTGACCAAACCTTAACAGCACTGTCATCCTCTTTTTTCCAGACTCAGAATATTCACAATTATAAACTTATACGTCTGTGTGTCTGTACTCTATATTAAAAATAATATTTCAGAATTTATTACCATGAACACAACACCAGGCCTAAGGGTAATTTAGACATACCGCGCCACAGATTAGCAAGAACAGGAAACTCCCACAAAGTTAACCCACTCAAAATGTTCAATAAACTGCCAATTCATGTTCAGTCTATGGATATAATATTTAAAAAAAAAAATAATTAATTGGTTCAGCTGGCTGTCAGATCATCCATTCTATGACATTAAAGAATTCTTTGAGGTGCCTGCGAGGATATTGGCATTTAAAAGTTGTCTGTAGTTAAACACATTATTGTGTGCTGTGGTTAATCATGTGTAATTACATAGTGTATACAATAAACAATACAATAGTGTATTATATTAGATTATAGTATAGCTTACTGCATTAACTTTTAGAAGCTATCCTAGTGTAATTTGGTACACTGCCATGCTTGAAATGTATTCTGTAATGTACTGACACTTGTTTATTTTATTATTCTGTATGTACTGGTACATCCTGTATGATGAAGCCAATATCATTGCAAAATGATCCATGGTTAATAAAATTCTTGATTCTTGATTCGTAGTTGGCAGATGGTATGGGTGTTATCAGTTTTTATCCTGTAATATTAATAGTTGTATAACAGTTTCTGGAGGCAGTTATGTTTCTTGAAGTGCTAAAATATTAGTGCTATTATCAGTTATCAATCTTCTTAGATACTCACATTCACCTTTGCAAAGTGTTTCTACATTGATTTGCAAGACATTTGATTTAGGGGCACAATTACTTGTTAACTGAAATTTAAAAGTGCCATCTTTTTTATTTTTATTTTGTTTTTGCTGCTGCTGCTGCAGCTGCTGCTGCTGCTGGTGGTGGTGGTAAAGACCATGTGAGATCACTGATCCAGCATGGTCGTTGTTGTGTAGACTTTTTGTTGTCCTATTCCTTAAGAACGATGCCTGGGTTGTGGCATCTTTGATGCTGTCTACATATCACACCCCAGTACACTTACTTTAAGACATACAAGCATCAAGAAACATGAGTTCCAAGCAACTGGTGCTTGTAGGTAGCTCTATGCAAATGGCAAACCAGTAGTGCAGCTACAGTCATCCTCAGAGTGCAATTCTGAGCCACCACAATGAGCATACTTCAATGACTGCATCCTTGGTCAGTAAAGACTGCCCTATTTGTGGACCACATGCCTGGCCCAGTTGTAATATGGTGAGCTTTCGTTGGTGGCATCAGCACAGCTGCATGTTGCAGATGCAATTGTCTACAGATGCAGCTGCTGCTTGGTACAGTTTGGTGGTGTGCAATCATGGACACTGAGGGCGCTCTGCAGCATTATCCCACAGAGTCCAGAGCCATAGACAAATTTAAGAACACTCAATTATATTACACTTGCTGTTCACTGTTTTTGTTAGGGAACATAATACCTCTGAGTGAGTTTAGTAGCTTTCAGAACTAATTTGTCATTAGAGGTAGGATAATATAAATATTTTTATTTGTTTCATATTCCATGTTAGTGTATTGTTTATAATGCTTATTCTAATGTCTATAATGTTTGTTATAACGTCAAGTTTAACACATATATTTCAGAACGACACAACACATGTAAGTCACAGAGTAAGTTGACAAGCAAGACATGTGTACATGTTAGCATTCGAATGAGCACTGAGCCCCAGTCTGGCGGCCGCTGCTCGGCTGGTCGCTTAGATGGCACAGCTGCTGCATTTCTGGCAGACAGCGCCGCATGTAGAGGACGCGCGTAATTGCGCGGCGGCGCTTTGAATGATCGGCGAGTCACAACAATGTTTTAGATTTTACTTTGCAGTGGATGTTTTAATTCATTTGTTTTCTTTTATTAGAAGTTTTTAAATGTCATCAGAAAGACAGTTATGACAATGTCATCAAGTGCCCTAAAATCTCATAGCAACATTTCAGAAAATACTGACACATACTGAAGTGGGTGTGCAACTGAATGAAGTTTTAGAATGAGTTATTCGCTTGTTCCATGGATCATTATTGCAATGTAATGCTATGATGTGGAAAGTGTGAGTTAGTTTGCAGTTATCACACACTTTCTCAATGAAAAAATTGCTGACATGATTATCTTTCAGATCTTCCCCATCATTGGGGAACCAATTAAAGATTTTTGCGCTTGAATACTTAATTCCTCTCTGCCACCCTAAAACTGAGTGATGTATTCTATAAACTTCTTCTAGGCTCAAATTTATGGATGTTATTGGTGTGTTTTTAATTTCAATTAACTATTGCTGACAAATTTCATAAGGGAGTAAATGAACTGTGAGATTGTTGTCAATATGCTTAATTGTTTCAAGAACTATCTGCAAGGTGTTCTACAATGGGCACCACAAGTAATTTAAAAATTATCAAACATATAAACTTTAGAAGGTGTATAACATGTTTTATGTTAAGCATGTGAGCAAAAGAGAGTTTAGAAAAGGTTTGGAATTATGTTCAAAGTTAACTGGAAGTGACAAAGTGCTTTCATTACTGAACACTGTATGAGTATATTCAAACTGTGTGTTGTATGATGATATAATTTTGCAGGTACATACAGTGCTATATGTGGATGCTATGTGCAAAATGTGTTGCAAGTATAGTTATTAATAAAGAAAGAAAAAAATTAAAATATCATGTGTGATGCAGCGGTTTTACTGTAGGATCATTTGAAAATATAGAAACCAATAATCTCTTTTCTTTCATCATTTTGTGTAAAAGTTTCATATATATATATATATATATATATATATATATATATATATATATATATATATATATATATATATATAAAAAAAACAAAGATGATGTGACTTACCAAATGAAAGTGCTGGCAGGTCGACAGACACACAAACAAACACAAACATACACACAAAATTCAAGCTTTCGCAACAAACTGTTGCCTCATCAGGAAAGAGGGAAGGAGAGGGAAAGACGAAAGGATGTGGGTTTTAAGGGAGAGGGTAAGGAGTCATTCCAATCCCAGGAGCGGAAAGACTTACCTTAGGGGGAAAAAAGGACGGGTACACACTCGCACACACACACATATCCATCCACACATATGTATGTATACCCATCCTTTTTTCCCCCTAAGGTAAGTCTTTCAGCTCCTGGGATTGGAATGACTCCTTACCCTCTCCCATAAAACCCACATCCTTTCGTCTTTCACTCTCCTTCCCTCTTCCCTGATATATATTAAATCAAATTTTTGTTTCCCTTGGAAGCCATTAGATAGGCAGCCTGCAAGTGGGTCCAGATTCTGTGCCCCAGGATATTTGCTTAGTATTATAGACAATAATACTTACAGTGCCAGTAAAGAGAACTATTTCTGCCTCTGGGATATATGATGGTAGATCATTTGTGCAACAATAAGAATATCAATCCATGTGATATATCTGTAATGATTACTCCCCACATTAAAGATACTGTTTCATTGTTTTCATTCTGCTTTCATTTAGTTGTGTAGGATGAAAATTAAAAGATATCTGATTCCAGAATATTTTGATTTCTCTAGGAGAATTTGGTTTCTCCCGAAGAATTCTAGTTGGCAACATTTTGTCTTTAAACTTTGTAGAACACAGAGTTCAGAAAACAATTGTGTTAGTGAGACTGTAGTGCTGTTGAACAGCAAACAGCAATAAATAGGGTGTAAATATTAATAATCAAAGAAACAAAATTATCTGTGAGTTTGAACCATGAATTGTATTGAATTAGGACAGCAACATCATGATATTTATGACAGTTTTGTTTATGAAACTTTTCAAATTCACCACCATCTTTCTTAATGTCTCCTATTTAGTTTTTCACTATCAGTAATGATACGATTTCATTTAAATGTTGTAACGCAACTCTGTCTGTGTTGTAAGTAACTTCCATTACAGTTATTAAATATTGCTGACTTTCCCGTCATTCATCAGGGTGTATGTTTTGTAATTAAATAAACAAATTAATAATTTTTTAGAGGCTTATTGCATTGTTAAGCATATACATGAACAAATGTAAATTAGAAGGATTTTTGCCATTTTAGGGAAACCTGCTATAGCACATCGTGATCTCAAAACTAAAAATATCCTAGTAAAATCCAATGGAACTTGTGCTATAGGAGACTTAGGTCTCGCTGTTAGACATGATGTGGCCACAGATACTGTGGATATACCCCTTAACAACCGTGTTGGCACGAAACGCTACATGGCACCTGAGGTGAGTCATTCTGCTATATGTTCCTTTATTTATTAATATTTTTCACTTCACTTCAACATCTATAGAGCAAGCTGATGGAAAACAAGTGAAAGTGATTGTTCACATTGTATGTCTGTCTGTGTGTGTGTGTGTGTGTGTGTGTGTGTGAATACACCCTAATCTTATAGAGACGTAAAACTTCATCTATTGTAAATAAAATTAGGCTTCAGATACTCTCCAATTATGTATAGCTGTTAGGAAAACTGTTTACTTCTAATTTATTTTTTTGCAATCTTAGGCAGTTTTTACTGATTTTAGTTGTATGGGCAGTAGGCCTTTTTGTGCCGATTATTTCTTCTGTTAATGCTGGAGATATCCTCAGAGATTGTAAAAACTTTTTTAGTTGCCTTTCAAAATCAGTCAAACTCAACAATCTAAACCACTTGTAAGTAACTGCACAACAGCTGGAGAGTGATGTCATCTGACCAGTTACACTGTTGTATGTTAAGGAGCTTGTACCGCAGAAAAGTTGGTGCTGTTCGCTTTTTTTAGCACTAAGGCCACAATTTATCTGAGATCTAATGACATTGCTACCAGACCATTGCACTGTTACATGGAAATAGTTCCGCTTGCTGAGCTTGTTTGATTTCGAAAAGCACTAATGAAGTCTTTAGAGCCTTTGAGGATCTCTCCAGCATAACAAGGTGCAACATTACCACAGAAACATGCCTTAGACCACAGCCTATTGCCCATACAAGTAAAATTATCAGTACTGTAAAGACTTGCCAGGGAAGCTTACATTTTATAATTAGAAATAACTGGTTTAATCCTCACTCTTAAAAAAGTGTTGTGAATTTGACAGTGATAAACATTTTAATGAGCTGTTGTTTATCCACTGGCCATAAAGAGATCTTATACATTACAAAAAAGAAATAGATGGATAATATAAATGTTGCCCCACTGAATTGTTGATGACACTGAAGAATGGTCTACTTAAATCTTGCTAAAGTTACATTGTTGTAGATATGGAACAGATGTGAACTGTCCCCTCCATAATTCTTGTACAGAGTACTACAAAATCTAACTATTTCTGATAATGTGGGATTCATATGGAGGATTTAAACTATTTCCTGTGAATAGTGTCAGAATAGGGGGGGGGGGGGGGGGGCATAAAATATAATATATAATAGAAAGTGATTAATAATTGCTGCTTGAATAATAAAAAAAAAAATTGGAAAGAATAATTCAAAGAAATAGGAAGGTACACATATCCTTAGTGAACTTTAACTGGCACTAATATCGACAGACCTTCAATACTCAATACATTTAAGATCAACATTCATCATTTAAATTTACGTACTTCTCGTTATCGCCATTGTGCATAGAATTGGTTATGACGATGCTGTTACTGGATGCCCCCACCTCTGCTCATGCAAATTCCACTTGTCTGCTTCAATCTTCATGGTACAGGATTCTACGCGCGGGCGAAATGATGAACAGATGGGGTTATTTATACAGATATAAACTTCATCTCCATAATAACTTTTATAACACTTGTGTAATGTATGGTTAGAATATACATCTTTGAACAATACTAAAATGGCAGAACTCATCATACGTCCTCCCGCTAACACTTATAGAGACAAACAGGTGAAGATACAGAAATTAATCAATTGAAGTGTGTATCTCTACTTGTTTTGTTTGTGTCCCAACATTATTTCTGGTTCAAAATAACGTTTTTGTATGTTCATGGAAAAGATGAAAGTTGAATTGTTCTGATTTTCTTTTTCTTTTATTTCATCTGATGAACAAATTGAGTAACCTGTTAATGATAAATAGTTTGTATTAAATTCAGTATTATTTTACCTACACATCTTGAGGGCTGAATTACAATTAACTGAACTAGTGGCAATGTAGCTTTTGGCCATATATTTGTGATGTTATCATAAAACTTCCTTCACGGCTGTTTTGTGTGCAACGATATAGTTATATATGATTGTATGGATTTTGGAACTAAGATGAGAATTCATTTAAAGTCAAAAGTTCACATTATATTAACAATTATAGGTCAATCCACGAACGATGGCAGTTCGTGCGTGTCAAGGCATGGAAGGATATTGCATTGTTGATGATTGCAAGTGACAACTGTGGTACGTGCCTGCGCACACTTTCTGCTTGTGGAAAGCGTACATCCTGCAAATTATGTCTCTCATTTATGTATGCAGAGTTTATCACTTACCACCATAATCAGTGATGACAAGTCGAACAACTGGAATCAAAATTCAATAAACAACTTGCAATGATCATATTTAATGCACACGTTAGCTACAGGATTCACTGCAGAATTCTCAGAGCAATATTGAGTACTCATTGGCAGTCAGGGAATACCTGACGTAGGTGTGCAGGACAAGCCTAAACTCGACCGCCATCGTTCGTGACTTTTATTTATTTATTTATTTATTTAGTATTTATTTGTCCCGTAGATCAAATCAGTACAGTGGCTTTTTTTTGGTAAAGAATAATAATTCTAGTATGCATTGGCATGGGAGCGGCAAAATATTTAGTTTCTTAAATAATGGTTTACAAGTGTCTCTTTGTTTATTGAACATAATTGTTCTGACTAACTTCTTTTGCAGTTTGAATATCTTAATTGATTCAGAATTTTGGCCCCAGAAGATGATTCTGTAGTTAAGTACAGAGTGAAAGAGTGCATGGTACATTGTGGTTAGGGTACTTGTGTTAGTGACATTCCTTATTGATCTAATCATGAAGCACACTTTACTAAGTTTTGTGCTGGTAACATCAATGTGTCTTTTCCATGTGAGCGTATCAGTAATAGTGACCCCCAAAAATTTTATTTCATTTTCAAGTTTAACATTATTTTTTTCCAGTGATATAGTTGGTTGTAATGGATTTCTGTTTTGGGCAGTGTGGAAGGTTATTCCAATTGTCTTTTTTGCATTAAGAAGCAGCCTGTTACTTTGAAGCCATCGACTTATTTGATCTGTGGTCCTATCTATATTAGATTGGAGAATTTGTTTGGGTGCAGATATTAGTACAGTGGTGTCATCAGCAAACAAAAGGGTTTTTGTGTCTGGTAGGCTGTGAGGAAGGTCATTTATGTAAAGTAAGAACAGCAAGGGGCCCGGGACGGAGCCTTGGGGAACGCCTTGCTTTATGGTATGTATGGAGGAATGTACAGTGCTAGCTGTACCTGAGAGCTTAGTTTCATTTAATTCGACATACTGCTGTCGGTCTTCCGGATAGCTTTTAAACCAGTCATAGGCATTTCCTCTTATTCCATAGGAATGCATCTTTTGCAAAAGTATACTATGATTAACCATGTCAAAGGCCTTTGTTAGATCTAGGAAGATACCTATGACTGGGAGTTTTTTGTGCACAAGCTCCAGTGCATGATCTAGAAATTCTTGTATTGCATCAGTTGTAGCTTTCTTACTTTGGAAGCCGAACTGAGCAGGGGACAGGATATTTTCTTTGTCTAGTAAGGACATGATTCTGGTGGCCATTATATATTCAAATACTTTACTAAAAGTTGAAAGCAGTGCAATGTGTCGATAATTACTGGGATCCTCTTTGCTTCCTTTTTTGTGGACAGGTATAATTTTTGCAATTTTGAGCATACCAGGAAGTGCACCATTCAGGAATGAGAAGTTTATTATGTGGGCTAGGGGTTTACTGATAAAGTTACTGCAATTATGAAGGAGGAAGCATGGACTTTGATCTTGTCCAGCAGATGATTTTTTTTAATGTTGCTATGAAGTGTCTTTTCTATTTCAATTTCAGATGTAGGCCTTAAAAATAGAGTCTCAGAGCATAAGTTTGGTTCTAGTTGTAAGGGACAGCTATTTTTAAGATGGTTAGCCAGGTTTTCTACTGTTTCTGTAAAGTAGTTATTGAATTTCTCTGCTGTTTCTTTCCCACTGGAGACTAATTTTCCATTTATTTTTAAGGTAATATCACTTTGTAGTTGTTTTCCTCTATTAGTATTCATATTAATAAGTTGCAACATGCTTTTGCTCTTATTTGATGTCAATTTGAGGTAGTTATCAATCTGTAGCTTTTTGGCTGCATTTACTACGTTCCTTAATATCTTTTTATATAGAGTAAAGTATGACTTAAATGCTTCACTACTGCCTAGTTTGGATTTGCTAATGTAAAAAAGTTCTCTTTTTCTTTGTGATGATCTAATGATTCCTGGGGTGATCCAGCTGGAGAGTTTTCTATCTTTGCTGATACATTTTGTTTGTAAGGGAAAGTGGCAATTAAAATAATAACAGAAAATATCCAAGAATGCTTCATATTTGCTGTCTACTGTTTGAGCCTCATATATATTTTGCCAGTTTTCATTTTGTATATCAAAGAGGAAAATATGCAAGTGGGTTTTATTGAAGTTTCTCCTCTGTACAGTGATTTTATTGTGTTCGTGACTGTTATTTTGCAACCACACCTGCATAAATAATGCATTGTGGTCTGAAAATCCTAGTTTGATGGAGGATACAGTACAATTTATATTTCTTGCTACTTGATCCAGACAAGTGGTACTGTGATTTGTTATCGTGGTTGGAGTGTTGACCATTAGGTCTAAGTTGTAGCTGTTCATAAAATTTTTAATGCTTAGATGGCTAGAGTTTTCTGAGAGAAAATCTATATTATACTCACCACATATTAGAACACTATATGATTTTCTTTTACTTAGATTTTCTATTACTGGTGCTAGATTTTTGTAGAAAGTTCCTATGTTACCAGAGGGTGACCTGTAAAGTGCTATTATATAAACATTTAGATCTGTAAGCTCTACACCTGACAGTTCTATATCTTTTTCAATACTATACGAGTTACAAATATCAAGAGGTGTAGCAGTAATGTTGTCTTTTACAAGTATGCGACTACCTCCACCTTTGTAAGATGTTCTTGAGAAGTGACCTACGAGTTTAAAATTTGGTATCACAACACTTTCTATTTCAAAAGACCTCATGAAATGTTTATTAATACATAATACCTGTGTATCTGACAGTTCACTTGCACTTGATAACAAAATTTCTAATTCATTAAGTTTGGTTTTGAGCCCTTGTACATTACGGATGTATACTTTTAGATCAAGAATTTTTTTGTTTAATTTTTTTATTCATTGGTGAGGAGGTTCAGACTTTACCTTATTTACTACAATTTGCTGATGGAATCCTGTGCAAGTTTTATGGTGTATCTTTAACTTGTTTGATGATGCTATCTTTAACTTGTTTGGTGATGCTAAGTTTTTTCTTTTCTCAGAGGGGGGATAGAAAAAATCCTCCTTCTTGGGTATATTCCGCCTTGATCTTAAATTAACACTTACAGGTGTAGCTGCTGCAGTCCTTTGTGAATCTTCTAATGTCTCCTCTTTCCTGCTTTATTCGTTCTTGTCGTATTTGCTTTTCTCATTTTTGCCTGTAAGTCTTTCAGGAAGCTGATAGACAGATCTATTTTGTAATAGTCTTTCTTTAATTATTTCACTGATGTGATCACACATAACACTTTTTCCGGTGTAATTAAAATGCATTCCGTGTTTGGTGTGCAGGTTTTGATGTAGTTTACCTACGTCCAGTACATCGCACTTTGTGTATTCTGCACACAATTTCTTAAGTTTGATGTTAGTTTTCCTAATTTCTTTATTAACACACGATCTGTAAATTAGGTCGTGTCTATGAGGCACAGTGGCTACTATTGTGTTCCTTGATTTATTCACTTCTAGAAAGTTCTGTAGCGTTTTGATGCAGGCATCGGCTTCATTTTTAGCTATGTCATTCGAACCCGCTATACATACTATAAAGTCATTATCCTGTATTGTGTTCATCTGAAGATCGGTGTCTACGACATGGTGTGTTCCCGCTCCAGGTTGCACTATGCTAGTCACTCCAACTATAGCAGTGAAGTAACAATACAGGGAGATGGAATTTTATATGTTGTGACAAAAGATGAAATAAGTAGCAAAATGGAAACCTATGAGATAAAAACTAGTCTGAATGTGGCACATTGAGTTGGAATCACAAGTTTAGCTACACATTAATTTCGAAGTGTTACATCCAGCTGCACTATTTTAGAACAATATCAAAAGTGTCCTATATTGTTGACTTAAGGAGGATGATAAAATGTCTTGAACTGCCATTGTTAGGCAAAACCAGAAAAGTAAATACAGACAAAACTGGTTACAACAACATCAAAGGGGCTGATGGTTTGCGGTTGTTATACCCGATAGTCACACAGACCAGATTTTTGCTTTGTTCTCTGATAAAAATTTGGTGTCTGTTAACTTTAGGCTGCCATAGCATTAAAACTTCAAACAGTAGTATTCACAATACAACATTTGTAGAGAGGGACTGAAGAGGAAGTTTTCTTATGTGTATGCAGTATGCACAGCAATAAGATGCCATCAAAATGTAAAAACCTTTAATAAGTGAATAAAGTAGTAGCAACAGTGTAAATTGTTCATTAATGTTGAACACAGTCTTGGATAATGAATGAGATAATATGTTGAGCATGTTTAAACTTAATGTTGTTGCTGTGTGGTATAATACTCATGAATGACACAACTTAGTTACAGTTACTGTATTACAAAAGTTAATTAGCAGTACCAAAATGAAGAGACAGTAGTCTACACGTAAAGTACAAAAATGCCTACAGTTTCTACTACTGAAAATATGCAACACACACAACCACAAAAAAATTAGTAATGCCCACATCTGTGCTTTGAAAAATTTGTTGTTGTTGTGGTCTTCAGTCCTGAGACTGGTTTGAGGCAGCTCTCCATGCTACTCTATACTGTGCAAACTTCTTCATCTCCCAGTACTTACTGCAACCTACATCCTTCTGATCTGCTTAGTGTATTCATCTCTTGGTCTCCTTCTACGATTTTTACCCTCAACGCTGCCCTTCAATGCTAAATTTGTGATCCCTTGATGCCTCAGAACATGTCCTACCAACCGGTCCCTTCTTCTTGTCAAGTTGTGCCACAAACTCCTCTTCTCCCCAATTCTATTCAATACCTTCTCATTATTTATGTGATCTACCCATCTAATCTTCAGCATTCTTCTGTAGCACCACATTTCGAAAGCTTCTATTCTCTTCTTCTCCAAACTTTATCGTCCATGTCTCACTTCCATACATGGCTACACTCAATACAAATGCTTTCAGAAACGCCTTTTTGACACTTAAATCTATACTCGATGTTAACAAATTTCTCTTTTTCAGAAACGCTTTCCTTGCCATTGCCAGTCTACATTTTATATCCTCGCTACTTTGACCATCATCAGTTATTTTGCTCCATAAATAGCAAAACTCCTTTACTACTTTAGGTGTCTCATTTCCTAATCTAATTCCCTCAGCATCACCCGACTTAATTCGACTACATTCCATTATCCTTGTTTTGCTTTTGTTGATGTTCATCTTATATCCTCCTTTCAAGACACTGTCCATTCCGTTCAATAGCTCTTCCAGGTCCTTTGCTGTCTCTGACAGAATTACAATGTCGTCAGCGAACCTCAAAGTTTTTATTTCTTCTCCTTGGATTTTAATACCTACTGCGAACTTTTCTTTTGTTTCCTTTACTGCTCGCTCAATATACATATTGAATAACATCAGGGAGAGGCTACAACCCTGTCTTACTCCCTTCCCAACAACTGCTTCCCTTTCGTGTCCCCCGACTCTTATAACTGCCATCTGGTTTCTGTACAAATTGTAAATAGCCTTTCGCTCCCTATATTTTACCCCTGCCACCTTTAGAATTTGAAAGAGAGTATTCCAGTCAACACTGTCAAAAGCTTTCTCTAAGTCTACAAATGCTAGAAATGTAGGTTTGCCTTTCCTTAATCTTTCTTCTAAGTCGTAATGTCAGTATTGCCTCACATGTTCCAATATTTCTACGGAATCCACACTGATCTACCCCGAAGTCGGCTTCTGGCAGTTTTTCCATTTGTCTGTAAAGAATTCACGTTAGTATTTTGAAAAAATAACACTGTTGAAATTTAATTATCTAGTTTTCTACAATCATGGCAAAGAAAGCATTTTTTTTTTAAGGCAGTTGCTTTAACTTTAAAATTCACCACAGTAACGCATACTACATTACACTGCCCTACTTAAGGTAATCAGCTATTGTTGTCAACTTTTTCTATTTAAGATGTGCGTGCACATTTTGCATTTGATAATGCATTTATTTTAATGCCTTGTTATTGTCATTTGTATTAAACTCTTCTTTGAAAACAGGAAATTTTTATAAAGTTTTCACTGCAATGAGAACTTCATTAAGTGATGGCACAACAAACTGTTCTTCTTGTCCATTTTCATGTTCATCAAACACATGTTGGCTCTGGATGTCAGCTACAGTGTCTTCTCCACTCAGCGAGGCCTACATGATAAGACTGTTGTCTATCTGGGTGAAGTCCTCTATTTTACAAGTTACAGATATGGATTCCATCAGAGGAATTTCAACCTCATCTTCATCATCAGCACCGTCAGCTGTTGCTGAAAACATGTCATTCTCAGCATGGGATGGTGCAGAAAGGTCTCAGAAACTTGTTTGTTTAAAAGAACTGGCAGTTGTCTTTTGAGTGACATTTTCCCATGCTTCTGATATCATTGAAATTGCATCAGGAGTGTTGAAAACTGTTTCTTTACCTCCTTTGATTTTTGTAACATGTTCATCACTTGAAGTTTCTTGTACCACATTTTCAGAGATTTTATAACTCCCTGATCCATACGTTGTTGAACTGAAGTGATGTCTGGAGGTAAAAATACAAGCTTTGTGCTCTGCATATTGTTGAGTACTGGATGAGCAGGGCAGTGATTGACTAGGAGAATAATTTTTCATTTCTTTGACTTCACCGGAGAATCCCAGTTATGCAACTACTTTTCAAAAAGATCATCCAAGATTTTGCATTGCTTTCATTAAGTACAAATAGGGAGTGAATATTTTTAAAACATCTAGATTTTCTCGATTTCCTGATCACCAAAAGCTTTTCTTTACATGATCCTGTTGTATTTTCAGCAACCATAACTGTGATCTTGTCTTAGACACTTTCCCACCCAAACACTGTGTGCCTTTAAACATCAGTATCTTATCTTGTATCATGCTGTATAACAATCAAGTTTCATCTGCACTGAATATATCATCTGGCTTTTAATCTTCACACAAAACATGTCACTTCTTAGATAGCTACCTGTCTGTCATGCCATCACATACACCAGCAGCTTCACCATAAATTTTCCTGGCAATAATATCATTCTGAGCTAAGAAACATTGTATCCAAGTTGAAGAACACTTAAAGTTTGGTTCTAATAGATGTGCAAATTGATTGGCTGTTGCTTGAAGAATGGATCCATTGATTGGCACATTGTTAGATTTTTACTGCTTACACCATGTAAGTAAAGCTTCTATATCTTTGTGCTCAGATGATCTTGCCTCCTTGATTTTTAAAGAATTGTGTTTGAAAAGAGACACTATTTTCTCTCCGTCCTCCCAAATAGTAGAAATCGCGTAGTGTTAGACACCCAATTCCTTCATGGCACTGAAATTTGTCCCCCATTTTCTAACTGCCATATTACAAGTGACTTTTATTCAATGTTAAGTTCTTTGCTCTCTTTTTTGTGACATCTTTAAAATGATGCTTGCATTGACTGTTTAGTACACATACTGATTTGAAACCAAGAAACTACAAAGAACAAGAGATTGAAAATAAGCATTACATTACTGTTAGTAATTCTCAAAAGTGTAACAAACAAAAATTAATATTGGATGTGATATATTTCTCCAAAAACGTGATAACAAATGTGTCGTTTTATACGATAAGTCACAATAAGCAATGTTGTACTAAGTGATTTTTTAAATACACAGTGTGCCCAAGTTCCGTAAGGACTGCTTGTATGAAATTCCAAAGCAATGCTATCTCATGGCATGTTGTGGCATTACGATCCTTAAAGTTTCAAATACTTCTGTGTAGAAAATGCCTGCAGCAGGCATCCTGGCTGCGAATGTAAACAGTACATTTATGACATTTGTCAGAAAGTGGCAGTGGAGGAGCGGGGCTACATCAAGTTTTTAGAATCCTGCAGCATTTATGGCTGAGATTTCACCAAATTCGATTCAAATACAGAGACAGGGGCTCCTGGTTGCTTCCCCATGATGACACCCCAGGTCACAAAGCAAAGACTGTGCCGGAGATCTTGGCCAGCAAATGGATCATCTTCCTGTATCACCCACTGTAAGTGCTGGATTTGGTCCCAGCCAACTTATGGTTGTTCCTGAAATTGAAGTTGGCAATGAAACAACACACTAAGCCAAAATTGTGGACACCCAAGAAAGTTGTACTACAGTACTAAATACAACTCCAAAAAGGACTTCAGTGACTGTTTCAAAACACTTTTAAAATTATTTCAGTTGTGTTTTGATTCATAGGGAGACTATTTTGAATAAATGCAGTGATTTTGTGAACATAATCCATGACGTTTAGTTTGCATAACCACAGTTCTAATGGAGCTGGGACAAATTGTATATAGCATTTACATAGGATTTAGATGGGACCATTAGATTCTGCTGATACAGCCAAAAGTCATTAAGAACTGTGTCATTATACTGTATCTACTCTGAGTAGTTAAAGTCATTACATTATGGCATTCATTAATTTTTGAAACAGATCTAGATAACAGGAAAAATTTCATGGCTTTACTGTTTGATCAAAAGTTGGTGCGTGTGAAGCTAAAAAGTCATTTATGAAAGAGTCATTTTCAGAAGCAGAATGGGGAGCGATCTGCATTACATTATGTTAAATTGTGGGTCAATAAACAAAATAACAACTGAAATTTGTTATTATGTAAACATTATAGAAAAACTTGCATTGAAAATTAATGGCAACATAGAATGTGAATAGGTTGGTAGTGGCGGGGGTGATGGTGACGGTGATGGTAGTGGTGGTGGTGATGGTGATGGTGATGATGATGACAGGATGCTATCCAGAAAAGGTATGCAAAACCTTGAATTTACTGAAGAAAAAATAGAAAAAAGGTCTTACTTCAGAAACACATTAAAAGCAATGCACAGTTCTCACCAGACGCAAGTTGTTGTTATGGTCTTCAGTCCAGAGACTGGTTTGATGCAGCTCGCCATACAATTCTATCCTGTGCAAGCTTCTTTATATCAGAGTAACTACTGCAACCTACATCCTTCTGAATCTGTTTAGTGTATTCATGCCTTGGTCTCCCTCTATGATTTTTATCCTCCGCACTTCCCTCCAGTAGTAAATTGATGATCTCTTGATGCCTCAGAACATATCCTACCAACTGATCCCTTCTTCTAGTGAAGTTATGCCACAAGTTCCTCTTCTCTCCAAGTCTATTCAGTACCTCCTCATTAGTTACTTGATCTACCCATCTAGTCTTCAGTATTCTTCTGTAGCACCACATTTTGAAAGCTTCTATTGTCTTCTTGTTTGAATTATTTATCATTCATGTTTCACTTCCATACATGGCTACACTCCGTACAAATACTTTCAGAATAGACTTTCTGATACTTAAATCTATACTCGATGCTAACAAATTTCTCTTCAAAAATGAAACAAATGAGCCCTTGGTCACAGTTTTTAATCTTATTGACCATGTTTCAACACTTCTAAGAGTGCCTTCATCAGACTTTAGAGATACAAAGTGGTTTATAACATAATTACAAATTTATAGAAGAAAATTTTTTTAATATATAAAAAAGTGTAAATTAAATACTGACTAACATACCAGACAGAGACAGTACTCACATGTCAAGTATAACATAAATAACAAGCCAGAATGGCTTTAATCACAAAAATTCAAAAAGAATGTGTGAAGGCGAGCCTCTAAGGGCTGCTCATACCTGTACAGCCACAGGCAGGTGGAATATTGCATCATCCTTCAGGCATGCATCTGAGATAATATTATTTCGTCTCCAAGTGTTTCAGCTGATAACCTTAAAGCCATCTTCCAGGTCAATCACTGGCAGAATTTAAACTATTTGATACTATACTGTAGCATAAATGAGTGTTCAGCAGGGATAACATTGTTGGCGATAAGAGCATTAGTCATAGATAAAACTTTATGCTCAATCAAGACAAGTATTTGCAGCTCAAGAAATTACAGAAACCAGTCATTTCACAACTGCAGTCTCAGAGAAATTTATTCTGGTTCTTCATGTTGCATTTCAGCAAGTGCCATCCATTTTAATAATAAACCACATAATTTGTAAGCACTATGGATTTACTGATACTACACTTGCTTTTATTCTTACTCACTTAAACCATGAACCATGGTTTGGTTTGTTTGGGGGAGGAGACCAGTCAGCGAGGTCATTGGTCTCATCAGATTAGGGAAGAACGGGGAAGGAAGTCGGCCATGCCCTTTCAAAGCAACCATCCCGGCATTTGCCAGGAGCGATTTAGGGAAATCACGGAAAACCTAAATCAGGATGACCGGACGCGGGATTGAACCGTTGTCCTCCTGAATGCGAGTCCAGTGTGCTAGCCACTGCGCTACCTCGCTCGGTCATGAACCATGGATCTTGCCATTGGTGAGGAGGCTTGCATGCCTCAATGACACAGATAGCCGTACCGTAGGTGCAACCACAATGGAGGGGTATCTGTTGAGAGGCCAGACAAATGTGTGGTTCCTGAAGAGGGGCAGCAGCCTTTTCAGTAGTTGCAGTGGCAACAGTCTGGATGATTGACTGATCTGGCCTTGTAACACTAACCAAAGTGGCCTTGCTGTTCTGGTACTGCGAACTGCTGAAAGCAAGGGTAAACTACAGCCGTAATTTTTCCCCAGAGCATGCAGCTTTACTGTATGGTTAAATGATGATGGCGTCCTCTTGGGTAAAATATTCCGGAGGTAAAATAGCCCCCCATTCGGATATCTGGGCGGGGACTACTCAAGAGGACATCGTTATCAGGAGAAAGAAAACTGGCGTTCTACGGATCGGAGCGTGGAATGTCACATCCCTTAATCAGGCAGGTAGGGTAGAAAATTTAAAAAGGGAAATGGCTAGGTTAAAGTTAGATATAGTGGGAATTAGTGAAGTTCGGTGGCAGGAGGAACAAGACTTTTGGTCAGGTGAATACAGGGCTATAAATACAAAATCAAATAGGGGTAATGCAGGAGTAGGTTTAATGATGAATAAAAAATAGGAGTATGGGTAAGCTACTACAAACAGCATAGTGAACACATTATTGTGGCCAAGATAGACACGAAGTCCACGCCTACTACAGTAGTACAAGTTTATATGCCAACTAGCTCTGCAGATGACTAAGAAATTGATGAAATGTAAGACGAAATAAAAGAAATTATTCAGATAGTGAAGGGAGACGAAAATTTCATAGTCATGGGTGACTGGAATTCAAGCGTAGGAAAAGGGAGAGAAGGAAACATAGTAGGTGAATATAGATTGGGGCTAAGAAATGAAAGAGGAAGCCTCCTGGTAGAATTTTGCGCAGAGCAGAACTTAATCATAGCTAACACTTGGGTTAAGAATCGTGAAAGAAGGTTGTATACATGGAAGAACCCTGGAGATACTAAAAGGTATCAGATAATTATATAATGGTAAGACAGAGATTTAGGAACCAGGTTTTAAATTAAGACATTTCCAGGGGCAGATGTGGACTCTGACCACAATATTGGTTATGAACTGTAGATAAAAACTGAAGAAACTGCAAAAAGGTGGGAATCTAAGGAGGTGAGACCTGGATAAACTGAAAGAACCAGAGGTTGTACAGAGTTTCAGGGAGAGCATAAGGGAACAATTGACAGGAATGGGGGAGAGAAATACAGTAGAAGAAGAATGGGTAGCTTTGAGCGATTAAATAGTGAAGGCAGCAGAGGATCAAATAGGTAAAAGACGAGGGCTAGTAGAAACCCTTGGGTAACAGAAGAAATATTGAATTTAATTGATGAAAGGAGAAAATATAAAAATGCAGTAAATGAAGCAGGCAAAAAGATATACAAACGTCTCAAAAATTATATCGACAGGAAGTGCAAAATGGCTAAGCAGGGATGGCTAGAGGACAAATGTCAGGATGTAGAGGCTTATCTCACTAGGGGTAAGATAGATACTGCCTACAGGAAAATTAAAGAGACCTTTGCAGAAAGGAGAACCACTTGCATGAATATCAAGAGCTTTGAGGGAAACCCAGTACTATTCAAAGAACGGAAAGCAGAAAGGTGGAAGGAGTATATAGAGGGCCTATACAAGGGCGATGTACTTGAGGACAATATTATGGAAATGGAAGAGGATGTAGATGAAGATGAAATAGGAGATATGATACTGCGTGAAGAGTTTGACAGAGCACTGAAAGACCTGAGTCAAAACAAGGCCCCCAGAGTAGACAACATTCTATTAGAACTACTGACAGCCTTGGGAGAGCCAGTCCTGACAAAACTCTACCATCTGGTGAGCAAGATGTATGAGACAGGCGAAATTCCCTCCGACTTCAAGAAGAATATAATAATTCCAATCCCAAAGAAAGCAGGTGTTGACAGATGTGAAAATTACTGAACTATCAGTTTAATAAGTCACAGCTGCAAAATACTAACGCGAATGGAAAAACTGATAGAAGCCGACCTCGGGGAAGATCAGTTTGGATTCTGTAGAAATGTTGGAACACGTGAGGCAATACTGACCCTACGACTTATCTTAGAAGAAAGATTATGGAAAGGCAAACCTACGTTTCTAGCATTTGTAGACTTAGAGAAAGCTTTTGACAAAGTTGATTGGAATACTCTCTTTCAAATTCTAAAGGTGGCAGGGGTAAAATACAGAGATCGAAAGGCTATTTACAATTTGTACAGAAAGCAGATGGCATAAGAGTCGAGGGGTATGAAAGGGAAGCAGTGGTTGGGAAGAGAGTGAGACAGGGTTGTAGCCTATCCCCGATGTTATTCAATCTGTATATAGAGCAAGCAATAAAGGAAACAAAAGAAAAGTTCAGAGTAGGTATTAAAATCCATGGGGAAGAAATAAAAACTTTGAGGTTCGCCGATGACATTGTAATTCTGTCAGAGACAGCAAAGGAGTTGGAAGAGCAGTTGGACAGAATGGACAGTGTCTTGAAAGGAGGATATAAGATGAACATCAACAGAAGCAAAACGAGGATAATAGAATATAGCCGAATTAAGTCGGGTGATGCTGAGGGAATTAGATTAGGAAATGTGACACTCAAAGTAGTAAAGGAGTTTTGCTATTTTGGGAGCAAAATAACTGATGATGGTCGAAGTAGAGAGGATATAAAATGTAGACTGGCAGTGGCAAGGAAAGCATTTCTGAAGAAGAGAAATTTGTTAACATCAAGTATAGATTTAAATGTCAGGAAGTCGTTTCTGAAAGTATTTGTATGGAGTGTAGCCATCTATGGAAGTGAAACATGGACGATAAATAGTTTAGACAAGAAGAGAATAGAAGCTTTCGAAATGTGGTGCTACAGAAGAATGCCGAAGATTAGATGGGTAGATCACATAACTAATGAGGAGGTATTGAATAGAATTTGGGAGAAGAGGAGCTTGTGGCACAACTTGACTAGATGAAGGGATCAGTTGGTAGGACATGTTCTGAGACATCGAGGGATCACCAATTTAGTATTGGAGGGCAGTGTGGAGGGTAAAAATCATAGAGGGAGACCAAGAGATGAATATACTAAGCAGATTCAGAAGGATGTAGGTTGCAGTAGGTACTGGGAGATGAACAAGCTTGCACAGGATAGAGTAGCATGGAGAGCTGCATCAAACCAGTCTCAGGACTGAAGACCACAACAACAGCAACAACATGCTCCTGTTGTCAACAGTGTTCTATCTGAAACATGTGCATACTCTTAGTATTGTGTTACGTAGTTTAAATTCTGTCACCAATTCACCTTGATAATGGCTGTAGTAAGATTATCACCCAAAATATCAGAAAAAAATAATGGTTTCCCAGATGCAAACCTGAAAGATGATGAAATAAAAGATAAAGTCCACCATTATTAGAATGAAGATTGTTATGAAACATGAACAACTGACATTTAGTTGACCCAGAAGATTGTCTCCAGGAGAGAGACAAATTGTTGTCAACCTGTGTCCAACTGGAGCTTGACTAAGGAAGTCTATTTTTAAAACCTCTGTGAGATTCTTGGGCCTGATTTTTGATGATCATAAATCAAACCACCCCACTCAATAAAACCTTTGTTTGAATGCATAGTTGCATAATGTACAGATCAGCTCGATATTCCTATCTGAAGATCTTGGATGCAGTCCACCATTCAAGTATTAAATTAGCATAGACCCGTACCAAAGTACTCCCATACGTAGTCCTTGCAGAGAGGCTGGTGAGCTGCCAGTTATCATCTGACATGATCTCTTTATAGTACAACATGCATTCAACATGAGGTCTCTGCTCAAGTTTTAGCACTGAGTCTAACAATCCATGCAGTGAATGTTTGGTGCTTTCTGTATGAGCAAAGACATACATAGAGGAACTTGGTGTAACAGACATTCCTGTTCTTAATCAGGGATGGAGCAAATACCATATGTGAATGATTATCAGGTTCAGATTAAACTCTGACATGATGAAGCACAACAAGAAAATCCCTCCACCTGCTATTTTTGAAAAGATATTTTAACAGCATTTTATCTGTTATTGCAAATGGTCAGTGGCTTTTACTGATTGTGTCATTGAATCTCATTTAGCAAGCCACTTTTCAGTGTACTATACATAGTTGTAGGTGATCTGGCAGGCACTGGAAAATGTGAGATGTGAAGGTAGAGGGAATTTGTGCTGTGCTGGCTATTCAATAAGTGTGCTGAGCAGTTAAGATAATTGAGATGATGCTGGAAACTATCTTTTACCTACAAAGACAGGGAAAGAAATGATAAAGTGGTATTCTGCAGGTTATTTGGACACAATGGGATTGAGGGAAATGAGATAACTGACATAGCAGTGAAAGCAGCTTGTCCGGAAAACAACATGGTTCACTACAATGAAAAAGATCCTGCAAGAATGGAACTAATGATGAGTGAAGAGAATTTTTCAGCATGACAGAAGTGCAGTCCTTCTGCAAATTGCTGCAAATTTCAGTGCTGGGCCATCAGCCATCAGCAAGTGTCAGTTTGTGAACCATTCAACAAAACATCATCAATATGGGCTTTCGGAGCCTACATGATACTAGGCAGGTGTATCAGTTTCTTTGGCTCTTTGGGTAATAAAGAGGGTGATGGCTGATGAATGTGGGAAACGATGGTAGGAAGTGACTAACAATGAGCTCTGGTCAGTCTGATCATGGTGCACGTTATTCCAGTCTCAAAGGAAGGGTGAAGGGAAATTCTTTGGCCTACTAAGTGATTTACCCTCAATTTTAGGTGATAATCAGACAATTGCAATAAAATTATTTTATGTGGTGTCACAACTCCTTTCCAACTTGAATGAATGGAAATTTTAATGATTTCTGGGTAGTTATTTCACCGTATTAATTGTTTGATCAATCTAGCTGCATCTATGTGTATGGCAACAGTACAATCAGACATACTGGTTGAATGCTTGTGCAACATTTTATTGTTTGGGCTTCTAGATATATAGTCTTTATTTTTTATTTTAACAATTTTAACTACTTGTGTACAACTATATTGGGAATGGGCAATAATGGCTTTGCATCAAAATCAGCCCCATCCATCCAATAACTAAAATGAGGAAGGCTCAAGAGAAGGACAATGACTTACCATTTATCAAAAATATTCCCAAAGAATGACCTCATGACAACTTTTCAGTGGACAGGCTCCTTTTCTAATTCAATGACAGAAGAGAAACTTTAGGTGTTCTACAGACTACACAACATGATATCATCAAGCTTCTGCAGTTAAAATGACATTATACAGCCAAGCGAACTGAAAGGGGAGTAAAGTAAGACTCTTATGTACAAGACTGATAGGTGAAATTAGTGATATCCAGCTGTGTAAAATTTTTAATCATGAATAAGAAATCAGGAAAGAAGGAAAATTTCCTTCACCCATAATTCTAAGAGAATGAGCCACTATGTATTTATCACTGGACCACTTTCATCTACTCACAGAGTATACAACCACATCCCAAGTATCATTCATGCATTTACCAAGTTAACTTGTGAAAACTACAAAATGAGCAAAAACAGAGTTTGTAAGATTGGATTACAAAAACTAATTTTGGAACTCCAAGTAAGTGATTAGTTAGAGGGACTTATTTTGTATCTCAGAAATTCAAGGTGTTCTGCAGAATAGAAGAAATTGAACACATTTTAATAATGACAGGACTCTTTAGTGCCAGTGGGCAGATTGAAGGGACCAACACTTGTGTGGCTATGATCATTGCCAAACTTAACGTGACAACTCTATTGAATGGCACAAAACAGCACCACCACTTTAACAAGGTATGACGAATTGAGAAAGTATCATTTGAACATTTGATGGAAGTTAAGATTCTCACATAGTCTGATCTTCACACTGCAAAATTATTGGAAGAAGCACTTATTAATTCATTTGAAGAATAAAAAAATTCTATCCTGCAACTGTTTTTGGCTGCCATCCTTTATTGTGAAGAATTTTAACAGTTGCTGCTGCAGCCATGTTTAAAATCTTGACATTTGAAGAAAGATGGAATGAAGTGAGAGAAGATACAAAATTCTGAACGAGTAAGGTGCAAGATGGACACACATAGGACCAAAATTAAAGCTGAGAGTGAAGACTCTTGCTCCCTAATTAAAAACAAAAGAGAAATGAAACAATACACTTAATATTTGCTCAGAAGATGATAACTGCAAGGATACAGGCCTATGATGATGTGTGCCAAAGTAATGCAAACCTGACCAAGTAACTAGTCATCATCCAAGTTGGATAATTGTCATGACTGCTGCTTTTGGCATTTGGGCATGAGATTGAAAAGTTTTTCCTACCAGTGTATCAAATAATAAGAGACCCAACAGATATGAACAACAGATGAATAATTACTTTAACAAATGCAACAACCAGTCACCTTTTTATACAGCTTTATTTATGTTGAAAGATTGTTGCATTTTCACTCACCTTCAGTAAGTATATTACATTTATACCTTCATCAGTACCAAGCCTTTGTTGACTGCATTTTGAACACAGCAGCCACTCTGTGAAAAATAGTAATTCCTTTAGACTCCATGTTTTCTGAGTTGTATATTTATGGTAATTAATTGTTAAATGCATCAACTAACATTCTGTAACTTTATATGCATAGTACTCATGCCGTTTGCTTCACTCAAGCATTGCCACATTCACATTATTGCCAGCTTATGTTTTCATTTATATTGGAAATTATTTCTAAAGTCAAGGTTGTGCATTTTGTTGAACAGAATCATTTAAGCTCAACATAATTTATTCTTACTTGTGCACATCCACAAATGGCATCCTAAATGATCACAGCTACCCAACAAAATGTTCCTAAGACATTTTCATAATACTGAGGCAACCTACACATTAAGTACAGTCCTGGGAAAAACATGATGATGACAACCAAACACATTACAAAAATAGATGTATATACATGTGTACGAAGGTTGGAACTTAAATAGTGGCAATTATTTATTCACAACCGATACAAACGAGTTACATGTGTGTACCTGTTACTGTCCTTCAAATTAGTCACCAGTGTTGTGTAGAACCCATTGCCAGTGATGTGGAAAGCGTAGTGTACCATTAGCAGAGTCTGTTCTGTTGATGGTGTGAATGGAGCGGTCTACTGCCTGTCGAATCTCTGGAACAATTCTTGGAATCATATCAAAGTTACAAGGACTTAAGTCCGGGGAGTATGGTGAATGGTTCAGTACTTCCCAGTCCCATCGACCGAACAGAGCCGCCACAGCTGGTGCTGTATGCGCCAGCGCATTGTCATGCAAAATGATGGGTGGGTTGCACAGAAAGTGTCGCTGCTTCTTTTGCAAAGCTGGTCGCAGGTGATGCTCCAAAAACAAACAGTAATATGACTTAAGTCCTTGTGACTTGATTCCGAAGATGAAGGAACCACTTCGTGGCATTTGCTTCAGAACTGTTCCAGAGATCTGAGGGGTAGTAGACCGCTCCATTTGTACCATCAACAGAACAGGCTCTGCAAACGGTATACTACGCCTTCCACATCGCTGACAATGGGTTCTACACATAGCTGGTGACTACTTTGAAGGATGGTAGCAGGTACAAACAAGTAACTCCTTTGTATCGGTTGTGAATAAATAGTTGCCACTATTTAAGTTCCAACTCTTGTATGTATGTATGTACGTACGTATGTATATAAGTTCCACATCCCCTCCTGAAACACTGGGCCAATTTCAACCAAACTTGGTACAGATAATCCTTACTGTCGGGCAACAATTGCTGTCGGTTGAGAAACCCCTGCCTATTATAGTTCAGGAGGTAACATCATAAACAACGAGATGTGTAAAAAACTGCCACATCGTGCCAACATTTAAAACTATTAATTCTGTGGTACTGACTCTATTCACAATAAATTTTGCTGACAGCATCCTTGCTGGCAGTAACCATGTATGCTGCTAAATGTGCCTACAAAATTATATCGTGGTACCACATTTAGTTTGGGAGATATGACATCATAAACTGCTGCATTGTGCATGATGTTTAAATTTATTACTTATTTCCTGCTAACTGTATTCACAGCACAGTTTACAGATGTGTCCACATATGGCGCTGAATGTACCTATAAAATTATATCATCGTATGATACATAGATTAGGAAATATGACATCATAAACACTGAGCTGCATGAAAAAATTCTGTCTCATTCATGTTTAAATACACTTGTTCTCTACTTCTAAGACACACCTACAGTTGAGTCAACTTCAGGAAATCCTTAACACCTGGCAATGCTTTTGACAGCTTTCAATTGCTAAGCACAAAAGGCTGTGTGCAAAAACAATAGTTGTTTATAGAGCTATGTGAATAGCCATTGCCGTAGAGATGTTTACAAAAAATGTGGATGCATATTTCTTTGTATAGCTGTTTCATAATTTTGAAGGTGACCATCACAAGTACATGGAAATGAAAGTTTTTTGATATTGCACTACAAACACAGTCCATTTGTTTGTTTTTGTATCTAATAGAAAATTGGCAGAATGAATACTCAGGCAATTCTGGGTTTGTCAACAGTTTGTCAGCTAGTGATGATGATAAATGAAAGATCGTAATTTTCTGTTCTCTTTCCCATTGTGGTGACATAGTAACTGTATACGAAGTAGGTCATTTTCCTTCCTGCTTTGTTTATTCTGAAATGTCATTCTAGTATGTTAATGTATAACTTTTATGGCTACATTGGCCTGTCCCATTGTAGCTTTCTTTTACCCTTTTAACCACTGTAACACCCTTATCAAACCATATGACATTCCCTGAGTGTTATCCTTACTTCAGGGTTCTTGCCCCTGTAAAATCTACCCCACACAACCAGCCACTATCAGTCACTCCAGTCCTGCAAGTGGTAAATTGTATACCATAACAGACAGAGCAACAAGTACAACCACACATGTTGTGTACCAACTTCCATTGCTGAATACATGAATGGATGTAGAAGAATTGTCCCATCTTGAGGACACCCAGTAGCCATTTGCTGACCATGCTGTGCAGCATGACTCAAGGAACCTAAATGCATGCTGTTTCGATCCTCCCACCTTATACTAGTTTTTCAAAACTCCAGAAATGAGAATTTGCTCTCCAACATACCCTCGCATTTTGTCAGCCTCTAGGATTTGACCTACATTAATGTACAATCACTCTTTTTTTATTTTCTCAGTACCTCCATTTTGTTTATAGTTTTTAGTTACACTATTCATTTGCCTTCTTATTTTTCGTCCTCTACCTATCTTCTGTTTCTGACTCGGTCTGTATATAATCTCTTTACTGAAAACTGGTGAGTTGCCTACCAATATGCTATATTTGACATTTTCCTCTCTATGATGCCTCATGTTTAATTCTGCCTCCCTTTGTCCTCACAAAAGGCTTTTCCCTCTCACCCTGGGGTCTGAGTGCCCTACTGCTTATTTCTAACACTTCCCAATGATGTACCTCATTTCTCCCTGAGGAAGGAACTAACAGCAAGTTCCAAAAAGTTGGATTAGTGTTTTTGTTTTAAATGTGGTTATGGGCAATACAGAAATATCTGAATATCATTTTATTTGTAAAAGGAAAAGAGAGAAAGTGTTGATTTGCAGCAGAATATTGCAAGGAGCTATAAATAGTTAGTAAATTGAGAAGAGTCCATTGAAGAAGGTACTGAAGTCTTAAGAGGTAATAAAGTATCCAATCAAGAGATACATATAGCATACAAGGTAAACAATATGCAAAATAAAACAAGGTCTTAAGCATTTCTTGATTTTTAGAAACTTTTAGTATGGATATCAAAATTAAATACTTTCTGCTCTTATTAATTTACAATTGGGAAGCACATAATTATGTATAAAAATGCATTGTTATGAATCAATAAAAATCGACATATATCACTTCATTAATATGCCGTCTTGCAAGCAATCAATGGAACATGGAAAAAACTTCAGAATTCACTCCTTTGTATCTGCATTTGCATTTCTACTTTGTGCTTCTTTATAGTGACTTTGTTATATCACACACACCCTCCCCCACCTTCACGAATCATGCAGAGGAATGGCAACTGTTGATAAGTCTCTGTATACCTCCAGATATTTTGAATCCGTGATTGTTCCAGAGAGTAGTGATGGGTCTTTCCAACTATTTACAAACAACATTTTTTGCTGTTGTTATACATCTATCTTGAACAGTAACATTTCCTCTGGGCATGACCGAATCTGTTTTTGCATGTGGTGATTTCTCCCCATTGAGAACTACATACTATGTTCTTTTTGCCAGAAAGTCTTCAGTCCACCTTTAAAAGCTAATACAGTATTTCATAAGATCATATTTTGTTCACCAGATGACAGTGTGGAACTACATTGATTGCCTTCTGAAATTCAAACAACATGGGATCAACTTTGGTGGTGCTATCTTAGCATATGTATGCATTTTTTTTCTATTTGTATATTACATAATTAATTGTCGTGTGTGCATATGTAAAATTCTGCTTTGCTGGCCTTATAACTGTCTACAATTTTATGGTTTACTATTTCCATGTGCAGGTACTTGATGAACTAATAAATACAAACCATTTTGATTCCTTCAAACGAGCTGATGTCTATGCTTTGGGGCTGATATTCTGGGAAATAGCAAGGAGGTGTAATGTTGGGGGCATCTATGATGAATATCAGTTGCCATTTTATGACATGGTACCTTCAGACCCAACTATTGAAGAAATGAGGAAGGTTGTATGCATTGATCGACAAAGGCCGTCCATACCAAACAGATGGCAGTCAAATGAGGTAAGATAATGCAAATAAAATGTTTCCATCCTGTAGCAAATGAAGAGGTGTGTGTGTGCACGCACACACGCACATGTGCGCATGCGCATTTGCGTGCATGTGTGTGTACATGTGCGTGCGAGCGTGCGCATGCATGTGTACATGTGCATGAATGTGTGTGTATGTGTGTGTGTGTGTGTGTGTGTGTGTGTGTGAGAGAGAGAGAGCGAGAGAGAGAGAGAGAGAGAGAGAGAGAGAGAGAGAGTACAAGTACAGGCTACCATAATGACATTTTTCCTTTTTGAAAAACAAGATGGTAGATTATTTCAATGACCTGTATTTACGTAATTGGTTTCTGTCTACAGGCATTGCATGTCATGTCAAAACTTATGAAAGAATGTTGGTATCACAACGCAGCTGCTCGCCTGACTGCCTTGCGGATCAAAAAAACTCTTGCCAATCTTGGTGTGTCTGAAGATCTCAAAATTTAGGTCTTGTTGCAAATCAGTATGTCTCAAGGCAAACTTTTATATGTTTAATGTGTGGAGTGTGTCACATTGCTCTTGCTCAGAGGAGCGCCCTTCTAAAAGCAGCTTCAACAATTTTACAAATGACCATATTTCCGCTAGTCATTTTTTTATATACATGTAAATTTGATGAACTTTGTGTCATCAGATGATGATGTAGTGAATGATTCTTTTTAGCCCTTCAACAAGTTTTGTTACAATTTATTTAAGACAGATGTTTTTTTTCATATAGTGTTTTACCTGTGAGTGCATAGAATTATAAAAATGTAGTTTTATTTTTGCACAGTGATATTGTCCACTGTATCATAATTCCAGCACTATGGAGTTTGAAAGTTCATCTCAAGGACATCGCAACCAACTCTAGTTTAATAATTGTTTGTGATAATTTTAGCAGCTTATCATGTGAGATTAATTAGGAAACCTAAGTGTCTTGATCTTTTGTTTGCTGTGTCACATACTGTCTTATTGTTTAAATGGTGCTTTTTCTCTATTACACATTATCAGCCGACTGGTAATATTTCCTCTAGTTGCATCAATTTATGTTATGAAAAAGTGGCGTATTCGTGCCTGTCGAGACATAAGGTAGAAATCAGAGCAAGTGATTAGTACTGTTACAAAACGGACAAACACATAAAATGGAGCCAGTCACAAGTATAATGTTGCCTTCTTTCAACAAAGTGCGATTAATAATATGTTAAATTATGATGAAATTGTATTGAGAAACTCAGTCTGTAATCATGCAATACCAAACCAAAATTAGGAAAAAAACTAGTATTTCAGGAGAAAGGAATATTAATAAAGACAATATGTCTGTAGGGAAATACTGATATTTTTTAAAATCATGTTTCCAGACTAGCTGTTTTATCAGGTTTTACATTTTGTATAAATTTTGTCAGAGTTTTTCTATTTATGAAACTGAAGCAGATGTAATAACAATTTTGTACAGTCCTTAGACATGAGTTTTCTGTGCCACATGTATGTAAATATAACCAGAGATGTTTTGCATTGGAATTGTTAATAGAAATCTGGCCAATTTGGACAGAAAATATTAGCCACAAATTTATTTACCAATTGTGCACACCTATATAGTTGATGAAATGATGTTGAAGGGCTATGAAAGAAACATTCATTTCCAAAATTATAGAAATGAAGTAAGAAATATTTTTTTCAGTGTAAAACAAAATGTCAACGTACAGTTTGGATATAAATTAAGTATATAAGGCAGCTAGAAACAGTACTAGAACATTTGGCTATACTACAGTGGTAACAGTATCATTGTAATACATATTTTATTCCTTATCCTTCTCAGTAAGAATCTCACTGCAACTCAGAGTAGTCAAATCAAATCAAATCAAATCTTGCAATTGGGCACAAAAAACTTAAAACCCCATGTATAAAGTTAACATTTGGTCGGCTGGGATATTTAGTGTGTAATGCATCATGATAAATGTTTGCAATTCACTTCCACTATTTCACTCTCAGTAGTTACAGTAGCATACAGGGAGACCATAGAGACTCACTTCCAAAGAGATCATTGACACTATTAAGTTAATAATTTTGGTGATTTTTTGTAAAAATACAAATTTTAATTTTTGAGATAATTCCTTTTAATATTTATCAGAAAGAGTTTGTGATATTTTTGTCTACTGTTGGAACTTCAGTTTGTCATGAGTAATTGTGGCTTGTGGAAGAAGGAGACAAACAAGATCAATTTAATTAATAACTATTTGTCTCATATAGTGGGCAGCCTGAATGTGATCTTATGTGATATCCCACACCTGTGTAGGCAAATACTGAGGCAGTTCAAAATCTCCTCTCAGAAAGATTGCACAACCGTTAAAACATGAAGAAGACACAACAGTTATCTGATTCACAGACGGAATGGCATTGTGTTAAATCTTAGTAAAACATGTTAGCAAGATAACATGAAGAGCTTCTTATGGAGCAATAACAAATCCTAAATTCACAGAAATTAAATAAATGATGTGAATTGTGCACCACTAAAGGCTGGAGAAACATTGTTCAGTCCAATAGCCTTTGTAGAAATACAAGCTACATCCTTACAATGAGCTGTAAGACAAAAATGCTGAAAATATGTTTTTCTGTCTATTGATCACCTCTGGTATATAGTATATGACATAAAGGTTCACTAAACAATCCAAACAAATTTGGATGACATTTCAGAATGAATTCTTTTGGGGGCTAAAGAGCACATTGTAGATTTGTATGCTGAAGCAGTAGTTGTGCAACTGAAGAGTTTTAATTGTGTTGCTTCTGTTCTGAAATTTATATTGCTAGTGTGTGGCATAAGTTTTATAGGGAAAAAAAATAAACACTAAACAGCTGTTTACAGATGCAGAGGTGAGTGAATTTCCATACATTGTCACTGGGAAATAGTCTGCTCCACAGATATTTTGACCAAAGGAGTAAAACTTTTAAAGTACCAGGACCAAGTGGGGCAGATTGTCAGTCACAGTGTGGCTATGATTTTATACTTCCTATTCATCACAGACCTTGGACCCAATAGCTTTTTTAGTATCTTCTGTTCAGGAAAATGTAATTCCTTCCTTTCTGTCCAGTGCTTCATATCCTGCTAGTGCCTGGTATGGACTGGTATTTTATGTCTCCAATCTCACAAAGAACCAACGATACCTTTATATAGGCTATTATTACTTAATTATAAGAGGGTCACCTGTCCCAAAGGCACCCCCCCCCCCCCTGCCCCCTCCCCCCTTCCAGGAGGAATAGGTGTAGCCCTTCTGCCTGCATGTATTGTTCACTTAATGGTTAAATGAGAGATCATTTTCCAAAGTTTTTATGTATTGTGTATCTGAGGCAGGACATGGGAACCAGCCCAGCAATTTCCTTGGTAGATGTGGAAATCCGCTTAAAAATCACATCCAGACTGGCTGGCACATCAGCCTCCATCATTAATCTGCAAAGTGATTTGATCCAGGGCCAGTACCCCTCCAAATATCCCAGAAGAAGGTGCTTTAACACAGTTTACTATCTAGGCATTGGGAAAAAATGGGGCAAATGCAGTTCCATTTCTAATAAAGGTTCCGATGTGAACATACGGTTCTGGTAAACAACACGAGAACTGATTGAATAACTATGTTGACTATAATAGAAATTAGTTACTGTCACCACCATAAGTCATTGAAGATAGGCTAAATACTCTGAATGAGAGCTGTTTAAGCCACCCAATTAAAAAGAAAAAAGGAAATTCCCCAATGTGTATTGGAATATCAAAATACAGTGAGAGGCACCAGCCTCAGTATAGCAAGGTTAGTATGACTATTTAGTGTCATTTAGTATACACCAACCGAACAATGTGGAACTGAAGGCATAAATATAAGATGTATAGCATACTGCATAATATTATATTTTGTGCAAAACAGAAGTGAGCTTTGTTCACCTGATGACAGTATTAGAAACCCAGGAAATTGAGTAAGAGATAAAACACATCAGCTTTCAGTTTAATTAAAACTGCTGAAACTGAGATGTCCACTACCACTTTTCTGAACCATATCTACCAGTAAGTATATTTACACTGCATCACAATGTTAGATCTTTGAAAATGCATTTTCATGGAAAGAATAATATACTTGAGGTGTTTACAAGCAAAAGTGCTTATTTGTAATGCTGTGTATGCTGTTTTTAGCTCATATGCCTGTTGAAACAGGCAGATATTTTGCAATCTTAAAATATGTAGAACAGTGATTCGTAACATGTCTTACATAATTGGCCATGAAATATTTTGCAAAAACAAAACAAAGAGCATGTTTTGAATCATGTCTCTTTAGTTTAAAAAATAAGTGAAATGAGAGAGACTGGAAAATGGAACATACCCCATTAAAATAATTATTAAGTAATGTTAAGAAGTGCATTGTAAATGACTGGTTTGGTATACATTTTTATGTACCACAAACCAGTCATTTTTATGTACAGAAAATAATCTTGTGTTACTTAAATTTCAAGCTTTTTCCATTGCTTCTCTACATAAATGTGTGCTGTGTTACGCTGTTGTTCGTTTTCCCCTGTGATGAGGGGAACTACTTTATGAGTTGCACACAGTGATGCTGTTTTTGCTGTCTCTTTCTTTATAAAAATTGTTATTTATTTTTGTAATTTTTATGTATATATGAAGTTTTTTCTGTCATATATATTCTGAGCTAATGGATGTATCATCTGTACTATGTTTTCTATTATTTATATCTGCAAAAAGTTAACTTCTTTTGATCTAGTAACTTGGGTTAATATTTGTTGATCTAGTAACTTGGGTTGATATTAGTTATGTCAGCAAAGCTTCATTTCACCATTATGTTATCTTCTTCTAAATGAAAGAAATAACCAGTTTTCTTTATCCAATTAAATAACAGTTTTCTCTCCTGGAATACATGTCAGATCAACACTTCGGACAAACCATTTAGCCATTCTACTGTTTCCTGTTTGTGTTTAACTCATGAAAACAATTGATGTTTTCAGTAAGAGTTGTGGGGTGTGAGCTTGCAGTATTTACTTTATGTTCCTTGCTAGATTCACATACATTACATGAAATCTTTTAACTATATACTGTAAAAAAAGTTGTGAATTTTGCAATTTTTTTAATGTAATGAACTGAAGTTCAGATTGTGGTAATCATATGTTGACAAAACTAATTCGTGGCCTTCAGTGAGCTTAATCAACAGTTTTGATAAGAATAAATTACAGTCATAATTTATATTCAACATAACTTTTAAATGTAACTGATCTTGACTACTCTGAGATGCACTTCACTGAACCTTAGAAAAAACATTTTTTCCTATGATTTTGTCAGAAAGCTGTCACAGATGGCTGTTACAATGTGTACTGTCCTCATTATGGAGTGTGCACCAGGTTTATTCCTCGCATTTTCTCAGTTATTTATTTCTTACTGACATTTAATGCAGTATACCTCATATCCTTTTTTATTATTTTATTTATTGTGTACATATTTAAAGTGTAAATGCATTTATATGTTAGTTTCAGCTCACTTAAATGTAATAAACTGTTTTAATTAGGAAGTTCTTAGCTTCATTGCACATGTTATAACTTCGTGCTGTGTGTGAGTTACTTTTTTTTATGTAAATGATTTCCGTATTGTTTGTATGACCCTACAGAGAATTATTGTTTCATTATTTAGTTTATGATTTAAGTGTGTTACAGTAACTCATGTATTCTTTCTGATCAGCTGTGCAGCTGAGAAATATTTTGGTAACTACGGGCTAAGTTTGTCCACAGTGCATGGAATATAATGCATCATTTCTTTTCTTTATTGCAATGTATTTACAGAGGACTTTTATATGCTGAAGAGAGAAATGGAGCAGTGTATTGTTATAATATTGTGACTTTTTTTTTAAACTTGCTAATGTTGAATTATATACAGAAATCAGAATGATTTATGTTTCGTATTGCTAACACATTTATTGAGAAGAGGCTCACAACTGCTATGTGGTATTAAAATTAGCTTTTTCATTTCCTCCATTTCATTTTCAATTTTTTAATAATGATTAGAACTGTAGCAGCGTAGAATAATGACAAATTTTAATACCATACAGCACCTGTCGCTATCAGCAATAGTGTAGCTGGTGCAAAGCCAAGCAGTGAGAAGCAGTTTTACTATGTTGAACCTGAAACTAAAATGACTGAAAGTAATAATCATAACAGTTGTGCAACTGAGACAATGGAAAATAAAGGGTAATTTTAAGATTTTTGCTTTATAATGAAAGAGTTTCCTATGATATTATTTATAGATGTGTTTTAAATTTTGTCACACTTAGTGTTGATGTTTAAAGAAGTTTCATCACAACATTTGCAAATAATAGTGATTGCTTTATTAATTTTTGAGGCCAATCCAAGACATTGCTAGTATTACTTCAAGTGTTTCACTAAGCTTGTGGGGAAGTATAACAAGTACTCCTCTGGAGCTCTGCAGATTTGAGGCAAAATCTCTCTCTCTCTCTCTCTCTCTCTCTCTCTCTCTCTCTCTCTCTCTCTCTCTCTCTCCTCTTCCCTCTCCCTCCCTCTCTCCCAAGAAACACAAACATTGTTTGTACTGGTACTATAGTATATGTATTTTATACCATTAATCTAAAAACAAAGATGATGTGACTTACCAAACGAAAGCGCTGGCAGGTCGATAGACACACAAACAAACACAAACACAAACATACACACAAAATTCAAGCTTTCGCAACCCACAGTTGCTTCGTCAGGAAAGAGGGAAGGAGAGGGAAAGATGAAAGGATTTGGGTGTTAAGGGAGAGGGTAAGGAGTCATTCCAATCCCAATTCCCCCTAAGGTAAGTCTTTCCGCTCCCGGGATTGGAATGACTCCTTACCCTCTCCCTTAAAACCCACAGCCTTTCATCTTTCCCTCTCCTTCCCTCTTTCCTGACGAAGCAACCGTGGGTTGCGAAAGCTTGAATTTTGTGTGTATGTTTGTGTTTGTTTGTGTGTGTTTGTGTGTCTATCGACCTGCCAGCGCTTTCGTTTGGTAAGTCACATCATCTTTGTTTTTAGATATATTTTTCCCACAGGGAATGTTTCCCTCTTTTATAGCATTAATCTTTTGACATTGTATTCATATCATAAAATGTCCTGGGAACAAAGAGGACAGGACAAGACAAGTTGCAGAGGTTGAAGTAAACATTGTTTACAGTGTGAAGGAAAGAGACCAATTTTCATAAAGCTGCACTGTGCAAACTTATGGGGAAAATATTCTCAGAGGTGAGATTTCATGTTCATCCTTGTATTTTAGTTCTACTTTCACATTTTATGATATGCCTGAAGACATAGATTACTGGGTGTAGATGACTGAAAGACTTACACAGCAGCATTTCCATTGAAGCTGCCATTGTATCTGATAATAGGGTGCATGAAATAAACAACTTATGGATGCCTTAATTTGAATATGCAGCATACATATGTATTGACAGTCATAAATGCTTGCTGTTTCAAGAATGTTGGGTGAATTTTGTGGAGCATCATGTGCACTGTGTCGGTAATGATACTGGAGAGAGTGCTGGAGATTGAGAGTGAAGAAGAGGAGAGAAAGATAAAAAGGAGAAGTACAAATGCCAGGAAACTCCACTGACAAAAAGAAAAACAAAGAAGACCAATTTAAGGGTCAGATGAAAGACAAAACTGAGCTGCATAATGGATATTAGGAAAGCAAATTTAAGGAAACCAGCATATTATCTCTCCTCCATTTTTGGTCCCTAAGCTGTTTCTCTTACACACTTCTTTCATCCACCCAGTTCTTTTTCCCGTGGTCTTGGAGCCATCCCTTTCATTTATTGTTTCCTGCACAGTGCTCTTGTTTTACCTCTTCTGTAGTATTTTACTATCAACTAAACTTTTCCCATTGCCAGAAAATGATTATTACATATTTTGGATTTCACAACAATCACATATTAATGCTGTGAAAGATAATCAGTCAAGTCTTTTAGTATTTGACACAGCAAATTAATGCAATACCCTTTAATCCTGTCCAGTATAGCTGATTGTCAGACCAAAAAAAAACTTGGATGAGGATGGGCACCTGCAGTTCACATCAATTCAAATTATGATGACATTATAGGCCTACTGTAAATTGTTCTCTAGCCTTGATTTGCTCTAAGACTATAGGCGCTATGGTAAATTGTTTTCTATAGTTTAATGTCAATGTGTGACATACTTGACTTGACAAATGTAGTCTATCAATTAAAGAAATTTCCAAATTTTCACACTGCCTATTTGGATAAGAGATTTGTTTCCAAGTGCAGTTTAGCACACTCTTTCACCTTAATGTTTCATTTTAGTTGAGTAATAGTAAAAGTGATGTTCGCTATTCCTTCTGACTGATGCATTTCTGGACATCTATTCAACAAGAGAAAACCACAAAATAAAAATAATTTTTTTTTGTTTGTCCTTCATTTACATACTAGAAAGTTTGCTCTGCTTCTATGTTCTTGCATTGTGCCAAAATATATGAATGCACGTAAGAAATATGTGACTACAGGCAGAAAAATTAGAAAAATTTGCAAGTTTTGTTGCAAAATATAATTCCTTTACATTTTGTGCAACAGATATTGTATGATAGAACAAAAGATAAAGGCTTAAATTTTCTAGCTGCCTGAATATAGTCTTTGAATATAAGACCTCTACATGTTTTGTGAAACCAGTAATCATAATAACAGTTATAATTTTGTGTGGCTCCAAGGTCTGGTAAAATCAGTGAATTGCATAAGAGAATACTTTTTTATGTTTGCGCATTGCGCCTTTTTTAAAAAAAGTTGGTTCTTCATTTATATACCCATTTGAGCCACATTTTTTCTGTGTGAAAATAATTATTTTAGATCGCAATGGAATTACAGTATGAAAAATGGAGGTCTGCTGCTGTTTGTGGCTAACTTTTTGTGTGAACTACATAAGAACAATAGAAGCACACCAGGAGAAAATAAATGTGTGCTAGTAACAATGTCATGTATTGGAGCATAATTTGTGGTTGTCACATTATGAGCATTTCGGTTTTTTTGTAAGAGGCATTCAGTACAAATATTATATTAGGCACTTGTAAAACTGTGTCACTTGATCACAAAAATAGTTAAACATTTCATCATGCTCAGAAATAACAAGAAAATGTTATGAAACTATGTAGGTAATAGGCTGTTTTCGGTGAGTTTATTTTTAATCAATAGATCATCAATGAAGAAAGGACATAAAAAGCTGTATCCTAAATAAGAAAAGATTTAGAGTAGAAAATGAATGGAAAAAATACAGAGTTATTCCTATGGTGTAACTGTGAATGATATATTCAAGAAGAGCTTCTTTATGGAAAATTGTCTACAATATGAAGCTACAGTGAAACAAATAAATAACCAACTGGCAGCAGATACAGACAAACCGCAAAACGAGAAAAGAATCGGACAAGTTAGTCTGTCGTTAGTATTTAATTGACGATTTCCATCATATTTTGTTATACAGTTTTTCCCATGACCCAAAATCATGGATGACTTTGTTTCACAATTCATTTATCATAAAAGAAAACATTTAGAATTTTAGAATGAGTCAAGCTTAACAATAAAAATATGATATGGCTGTTATAAAGGAGTAAATCTTCACTGGACTGAACTAAGAGTTTTCAGAGACTGCTATAGACTATTTATGCCCTCATGTACCAAAATGAGCATAGTAGAGCTACCAAGGAAACCACTACCTACTTCATTCCTAAACACTCTCAATTCATGCAACTTAGAACCGTCTCTTGTCAGATAAAGTAACTTAGTTCCATGGGGAATATTGGAATTTTTTATTTCAACATTTTTTTAAGTTGCATATAGGAATTAGGGAGTAATTATATGTTATGCTGCTGGAAAATTATTTTCGACTTGTTAGTGTCTTAGCTGCAATAAACTTAACTGCTGTACAATAACGCTGTTTAAATACGGTTGCTTTTCAGTCAGTTCTCAATCCTATTTGTGGCTGCATTCCACTGGTAATGGCAGCTGTTTCAGAACAGTGCTCTAGTGCTGTCCCTTAAGGCTTATCAGCTCTGATGGGTTACTATTACTTCCCATATAAAATATCATGTGTTTGAGAAATTTTTACTTCTTTGCATTTCTTATCAATGCTCAGACATCTGGCTGTCCAAAATTTACTCAGTCTGTTGATTCTTTTTCATTTATTTGTGAGTGAGATTTAGTGTTTGTACATTATAATTGCTTGGTCAGCACCCTTTTACAGATTGTAAGTGAACAACATGTTTTTTCATTGGGCCACTGCAACACTGTGCCTCAGTTTATTCTATCCATAGTATCAAGTTCTTACTACCTTCTTATAAATCACAATGTACCTCTTCACATACTCAACATACTCATAAATAAAACAGTTATCCACATTGAAGCTAAAACTAATTGATCCAGATTGTAACTAAAACTAATTAAGATTTAAAAAAATTGTTACTTGCCAGATTGCAGCAGAATTATAGAGAGAAAAAATATAACAGATTCACTAACTTTCATAATGTGAAGTTTCTGCATCTGTCAAAAGAGACTGGAAGGGGTTTTACAGGCAAGTTGTCTGAGGACCCAAGTCAAGGGAGACACATTGAGAACAGACCAAATAGAGAAGCCAACAACTACACAGTGGAGAGCTATCTGCAAGCTTTTGTACATTTCACTCAATCTTCTGCTGCATGGTTAAGGGTAATTATATCTTACATATATTTTATTCTAACAATGCAGGAAAAGACAGATTGCTTCTTACCATAAAGATGACATATTAAGTTACATAGAGGCACAATTAAAAATACTTACACACAAGCTTTTGGCCACATTCTTCATCAGAAAAAGAAGGAGAAATGCACACCATTCATTCACACAAGCAAGCACACCTCACGCACACATGACCACCAACAGTGGCAGCTCAGATCAGAATGCTTTCTGGTCTGAGCTACATAAATGTCTTTCAATTGTGCCTGTCTGCAACTTAACATGTCATCCTTACAGTAAATAGCAATCTGCCTTTCCCTACATTGTTTATATTCCAAAGTGGAGTTTCCATTGTTTGATATGTTTTATTCTGTTAGTCAAAATCATAGGCTGTTTAATTTATTTGAGAAAGTTGAAACATGTATTTTGCACTACTAGTTGGTTTCATACTATGGTCATTTTCACATGCAGATCAGTGACCTGTGTGTCATCAGATTTAAAATCAATGTATGTGCCACGGGAACAAGTGTTTATTCCCACACAAAAGTTATATTTCCTTGTATATAAATACAATAACATCCTGTCCTCCTAAGAGCACACATTGCACTGCATGCCTTGTGACTGTAATTTGTTATGACTTGGCTTCACATAAAGCAACACAATAAAATCATATTACATAAAAGGAAATATTATTTGTGTACATGATCCCATGTAACATAATTGGTCTAAAGTATGAGGAAACACATGTCACCAGCTATTACTGAAAATGGTCACTGGCTGAAACTAGCTAATAACGAAAAATAAATATTGAAGTAAAAGGTCAACTTGTTCAATTAAATCAAATAGCTTACTGTTAACAAAATGGTTATGACTTTCAGAAAATACATTGAGGCTGTGCATGCAAACATGAGTAAACTTTTTACATTATTGGTTACTGATATATATGGCTTACTGGTTGTGTAATCAAGTTCTCTATTTTATTTTATTTTTTTTCATTTTCATCTGCATAGGCATATTTTACACATACTTACATCCTAAATCTCATAGCACATCATCCAATCTTCATTGGTGAACACCTCCATTATATGGTGGTTGGTTATCTTTGTCATTTCACTGTCTATTTTCCAACCAGGATATTCCAGTATCAAATCAAAGTATTGCAATAATACTTTTCAAGATTTGCAAAAAAAATTTAACCTGTCTTTAGTTACATACTATATATTTTTTGCACCGTGACACAAAGAAATTCATTCTTGCTGTTTACTACGTATTGTGCATTACTTCATCTCTGTCCCACTTCCGCATGTCAAGACAGCTTGCAGATACTTTATGCCACTCTTCTTCTGGAGACAGTTTTTGTTTCAGTCAGATTTTTAGGGGTGTTGTACACTTCTCTGTTTCACACAACTTCTCATCCTTCCTTCCTTAAGAGCCCATAGTTCCAGTGTTGTGCAATAAATTTGTGTAAAATACATGTACCTTTAACACTATAGATTCACTTCATGTCACATTTTACATGCGAATAAATACTATAAGCTGATAACAGTGTTACAATCAGTTTTGCAATTACTTCATTTTTCTGCTACTTATCCTATATTTAATAGTTTAATCTGCGCGTTATGATGAAATACCTACATACCTTATTTTGTATTTATAAAATAAAATCTGGTGGGTGTGATGCATAAGATAACTTTTACAGATATTGACATCTATTCCATACTGTGATGCTTTAATCTTTTGGTCCACTTAATAGGTCTCTCCATCCCCCCCCCCCCTCACCCCTCTAATATCTGAGACTGTTATTACCAGCACTTTCCCCTGGGGGAATATTTCATTTAATCAAAATACTTGTTTCTGAAAAGAGGAATATATGCCAGCAGCATTTGTGAGTAAATATAAAATTGTGAGACAGAATTGGGGGTCAGTACTGAACTTCAGGAGGCAAAATTTCAGCATGACCAACAGACACAATTCCTTCTTTGACGAGGAGAGAGGAGCATAGTAGGGGAGATGATAGAAAGGATGAGGAGCTCACTCAGACCACAGATTGGCTCCTTTCATCCCCAACCTACTCCTCGCTCCTCCTCAAGGAAGGAATTTTTGGTTCTGAAAGCTGGGATAGTGTATGTACTTCTATGTGTGTCTGTCAGCAGTACTGAAATTTTGTCTCCAAAATGTAAGTACTGGGCAGCAATTTTGCCTCATAATTTTCCTTTTGATGCAGTTTGTGGGTAAATATTCTCATATGTTTAGTTTTTTGTCAGGATTTGTAACCTAGGAAATGACTGACAGTGTGTCCATTCTGTTTTATGCTAAATGCTGATTTTTATTTCATACAATGTGTATGTGGTTTTATGTAAGTCAAAATATAGAAAAAAAACTGAAGCCATGTAAAAGAGCTATATTTTATAAGGACTGTAACCTGTCTAACTCAGATCTAAAGTGGTACAGAATTTCATGTTTGCAAAGATAAAAAGGCTACAGCAAGTTAGTGGAGGGTGTAAAGAAAGAAGCATACTGATCTGACTTGCAGTTTAGAGTTGTCTAGAGAGTATAAGAAACTGACATAAAGTGACAGTCAGGCATCTTGTCTACCTCATTATGTTACTTCAAGAGCACTTTTAAGATATCCATTTACCGTATTTTTTCCTCTTTCTGTTTTCACTTCAGACCAACAACTAATGGTCCATAATGGTTGTTAATCATTGACTAATTGCAAATGATGATGTGATCAATAGAGACTGCAGCATCACTGTAATTATATTTTTATTTTATTTTTATGCCATGATCACAGAAAGTTTTAGTTACTGCTTTTGGTGACTGGTTTTACATATATCTAAAGCATAGTTCTCACCATGATGAGCCAGTCATGGCTTATCTTATCTGATCTGAATATCTGAAACAGTAAATAATATTACCTAAAATTATTTGCAATCATAACAGAAAATGAAACAGAAGTTTGGTAATTGCTGATTCCATAAGTGACTTGAGTGTGAAGTGTTGCTTCAGACAACATAGCAAAAATCTTGATCTGTTTCATATCCATTTTCCAGTAAAATCATGCTATGTATACATCAAATGTAGTTGAATGCACTGTTAAGCATTTGTGTAGTATAATCCTGTCAAAAATGATTGGATCATCTCGTAAGCTCTTTCCACTAATTTTAGAAATGAGAAAAGGTAAATTACTAAAAAAGATAACTAATATATGAATATTTAACTTACATATATCCTGAATGTCACTGCACTTTTGGTTGACTGGTTAGAACAGACATTACATATGGGAAAGCTGCTTCTGTGGCCTCTGTTTATTTGTACTTCTGAATACAGGATTAATATCAGTGATCCCTGCTCTTCATCCTTATCCTATTCTGTCTCTGTCATATTTGAGGAACTATCTTAAATTAATTATTGCCTTTGTGAGTACAATTTCTATATGCTAGTTCCAATATCTATGTTATTGATGTACACAATCCTTAAGCATAATTGTTTGTGATATGGATCATTTGACCAAAAGAACCAGAACCAGATATGAGAGATCATTAGTGGAGAAATAATTAACAGAGAATACTATACCAAAATATTTTGTGTATTACATGCTTATAAGTACTCTAACAAATACATAACTTGCACTATTGATTTTGTGTACTAGGATCTTGCACTTTTATTAAAGTGTGTCAGTTGCAATTAGCTTAATAAGATAATTGTTTGATAGTGTTGTTTAGTTCCTCAAACTTAATGGAAAGGTTTATTCTTTCTCTCAGATCAGCAGTGCTCTTGTTAAATTTTAGGAATAAATAATGCCTCACAAGTTAGGTTGTCGGTTTACTCTGATTTACTGCAGCCTATTTCAGTGGCAAGCTACTGGCCCCTATATGCTGTTTTTTGTTCAATATTACTGCTGCTTAAACATATCTATTTGATGCCACAACAGTAAGACATTACAATGTAAGAAATGTTTACAAGGTTCAGTAGTATAGTGAAATAAAAGTGCAGCTGTTGTTGCGTGTAAAGTATAAGAACCTGGTTACATTTACTATAGACTGCATTGCATGTTCCATGAACAAAGGCTACCCTCCATAGAAGCCAAGAGAAACAAACATCAAGTCACCCATGCACTGCAATTTTTATCTGTTGAGAAAAGATTGATCCTCTCCTCTTTGTATAATTCTTTACAAATACTCTGTAGTCTCCTATTTCTCAAATAAGATATTTTATTACATGTGGAACTGGTGCTATTCAGTAACCAGCAATCATTGTAAGAAAAAATTGAAACTGGAAGACTCTGTTATAGATGTATGATTCTAAATACTTCTATGTTCTTTTTGTATGATAGGCATATAGCAAAAGTTCAAATTGCATGTTGCTCATGAATTTCTAAACAGACAGACTTTTATGTACAAATGACCTCATTATAGTAGAATGGTAAGGATTGCTGTTTTTCAACTGACATCCATCACTTTGCAGATGATTATAATATATAAAAATTGTAAAAGTTTTTAAACTCTTGGTAATACATAGCATACTGTAATGTTAACATTTTTTTCATGCCAACTGTTTAAGTTTTTTTCATTGTTTTCTGTGCTATGCTGCACAAAGTCTTAATGACTAGTGAGATGTCATAATTTAATCATGTAATTTTATGTTTAGACACATGCCTTTGTAAATAGTCTGAACCTCACACAACTAAAATAAACTGAGTTATTGGTACATTCCTAGTTCTGGATCCTTTTCTTAGGTAATATCATTGTTCATTGATTAAAAAAAGTAAAGGATAGCTTGACAGCTGTGTTCAGTAAGATATCTTACTTGCAAACAGCCAAAGAGAGCATCTTTGTTCCAAATTTACAAGCCTTTTTATCTTAGCCTTAAGATGTCTCCTCCTGTGGCAGAAATCAACTGAAAATATATTTTACATAACAACTTCATAACAGTTTTTATGAACGTCAATTTTATCATTATGGTCACTCATAAATGTCACCACTTAAGTTAGTATAATTTTCTATAAGAACATAAGTGATTTAGACTGTATAACAACTTGCCATAAGAATTTATATATCCACATTAGAGAATTTTAGAGATGCTGCCTATATTGAATGTTGTCTGTAGTTTGTTAGGTACTATGTTGTATATCACGACACCTTTTCTTCCTCAGGATAACAGCCGGTTCCTCTTCAAATCAGGTCAATGAACTGCAGGCATAAACTGCTTTATTCTGTCCATTGTTGTCCATAATTTGTGTACAGTACAATACTCCATACTGTTCCACTATTTGTGTTCATTGTTACCTTCATGACTGTTGGAACAAATTTTGTTATCTGTATCAGTTACTGAAGATATCCATTCTATATGGGGAAGGACTTTATATTTGTATAAATTATCCATATTTGTATGCAAAAAATAATAAAAAAGGCTTCTGTTTGGAAATTTTCATCAGATATAGGCGTAATGTATAGTTTGTAAAAGATGTAGAATAATGTAATTTTAGTTTTCTTGAATCTAATGTGCGAATGTTACTGTAGTTTCTGTTTAAATGTGTACTTTTATAATGAAGCCTGCTTCACACAATGTTGTACTACTAGATACTAAAAAAGGAAGAAAAAATAAATGGTGCTCAATGTTTGTGATCATGTGTAATGTCAAGGTATTTTTTTGTATTATGGTATTATTTGATTGGAACATTTTGATGTAAATATTGTACTTCATTTTCAAATAATAAAGGTTATTTTGCCTTTAGAGTTTGGATATAATTGGGGCATTATTTGAGGCTTCATCTATATTATCTTTCAATGAAATAATTTTTTCAAGTTAGTAACAGTTTGGTAAAGAATTGCACTATTTGTAGAGCATTATAAGCAGAAGTTTTGAATAACCTGATTTTAGTGTGCTCTGTATGAACTCTGTATGTCATAAGTGATGTAATCTTAGCACACCTGTGACATCCAGTGAGCTACACATGCCCATAGAATTATGCCAAATTTCAGACCCCCAAGGGAACTTTGCTAGTCAGGTATGAGTTGAGTTTGAGAATCTGGGATTATAAAGTTGGCTGCTGGTCAGTACCTCCACACTGTATACCTATAAGCTTTGTGATAGCAGAACACTTTGTATCACAGAGAAATGTGATATTTCCTTAAGTGACTCAGTTGTAAGAGTAGTGCAAACTTATATTTAAACAAAATAAAAGCAGCCTCAAAGTTTCTGCATGTTGATGGAGGGTATAATTTTTGAGAAGAAACAGCTGTTAAGTGTTCAATCTCTGAAGCATGTGAGACTTCTCAGTTTTGTGTTAGGCTAATTCAGGTAAAACACTGCTCTGTGTCTGAGGGTAGATCTAATATAAATGGGATTTTATTTTAAAAAATAATTATTGAAAAATAAGAGGCAAATAAGAGGTGTGGCTATAAAATAATGGGAATGTTGCAGTCACAAAGCAAGTATGCATGCGTCTAAGATGAACGACCAATAGCTGTGAGGCATGAAGCCTTTGCAGTTGAATATGGCATCTCTCGTGCCTGTTGACAAAGCAATGTGGCTGTGGTCTTTGTATAACAGCTATTATTTTGTTTTACTGGAAAAAAGATAAGTGTAATTATACAGCATCGAATTGTTGTGAAATTTCGCAAGAAACTTGGAAAAACTGCTACTGAAACCTATCAGAAGTGTATGGTGAAGACTTTTATCGCATACCTGGGTCTCTGAATGATTCAAGCATTCCCAAGATGACCTGGAAGATGTTGAAGATGACTCAATATAAAAAACAGATGAAAATATCAAAAAAGAAGGTAATCCGATTTGATCTGACCAACATTTGAGTATTCGATCAATTGCTGTAACTGTAGGAATTGACAAAGAAAGTGTAAGGAACATTTTACATAACCAACTTAACATGAGAAAAGGTGTGTGTGAAACTGGCACCAAAAATTATCACAATCAAACCAAAAGAAACTCGTGTAAATGTTTGTACTGACACTTTGAATACAATTGAAAATGATCCTGATTTCTTGGAAAGGATGATGAAATATTTTAAGTTGTGGTTTTTCACTTATGATCCAGAAACTAAGTGCCAATCCATGCACTGGAAGGGCCCAACTTTACCAGGATGCCAGGAGTAAAAAAGCTCATATGAACAAACTAAGATTTAAAGTGATGATGACATTTTCCATTATTCGTGGAATTGTGTGTCACCACTGGGTTCCTGAAGGTTCAACTAGCAATCAACATTACCACATGAGGTTCTTGCTCAACTCTGTGAGAAAATAAGAAAAAAAGATCTGAGTTATGGAAGAACAAATTGTGGGTTCTGCATCAAAACAACATGCTTGCTCATACTGCATTGTCTGTTCATAGAGGAAGACTTCGAGCTCTATTTCCATCAATGGACAATTCGTCTGGCATATTGTGGAGATAGAGGAGGGGAGTGTCTTGAGGGTGGCAATAATTGTATATCTGTATTTTTGAAATAAAATGCTTTACAGCAATATTCCCTTTATTTTATATGCCTACAGGAAAATTAAAGAGACCTTTGGAGAAAAGAGAGCCATCTGTATGAATATCAAGAGCTCAGATGGAAACCCAGTTCTAAGCAAAGAGGGGAAAGCAGAAAGGTGGAAGGAGTATATAGAGGGTATATACAAGGGCGATGTACTTGAGGACAATATTATGGAAATGGAAGAGCATGTAGATGAAGATGAAATGGGAGATACGATACTGCGTGAAGAGTTTGACAGAGCACTGAAAGACCTGAGCCGAAACAAGCGCCCCGGGAGTAGACAACATTCCATTAGAACTACTGACGGCCTTGGGAGAGCCAGTCCTGACAAAACTCTACCATCTGGTGAGCAAGATGTATGAGACAGGCGAAATACCCTCAGACTTCAAGAAGAATATAACAATTCCAATCCCAAAGAAAGCAGGTGTTGACAGATGTGAAAATTACCGAACTATCAGTTTAATAAGTCACAGCTGCAAAATACTAACACGAATTATTTACAGACGAATGGAAAAACTGGTAGAAGCTGACCTCGGTGAAGATCAGTTTGGATTCCGTAGAAATGTTGGAGCACGTGAGGCAATACTGACCTTACGACTTATCTTAGAAGAAAGATTAAGGAAAGGCAAACCTACGTTTCTAGCATTTGTAGGCTTAGAGAAAGCTTTTGACAATGTTGATTGGAATACTCTCTTTCAAATTCTAAAGGTGGCTGGGGTAAAATACAGGGAGCGAAATGCTATTTACAATTTGTACAGAAACCAGATGGCAGTTATAAGAGTCCAGGGGCATGTAACGGAAGCAGTGGTTGGGAAGGGAGTGAGACAGGGTTGTAGCCTCTCCCCAATGTTATTCAATCTGTATATTGAGCAAGCAGTAAAGGAAACAAAAGAAAAATTTGTAGTAAGTATTAAAATCCAGGGAGAAGAAATAAAAACTTTGAGGTTTGCCGATGACGTTGTAATTCTGTCAGAGACAGCAAAAGACTTGGAAGAGCACTTGAATGGAATGGACAGTGTCTTGAAAGGAGGATATAAGATGAACATCAACAAAAGCAAAACAAGGATAATGGAATGTAGTCGAATTAAGTCGGGTGATGCTGAGGGAATTAGATTAGGAAATGAGACACTTAAAGTAGAAAGGAGTTTTTCTATTTGGGGAGCAAAATAACTGATGATGGTCGAAGTAGAGAGGATATAAAATGTAGACTGGCAATGGCAAGGAAAGCGTTTCTGAAGAAGAGAAATTTGTTAACATCGAGTATAGATTTAAGTGTCAGGAAGTCGTTTCTGAAAGTATTTGTATGGAGTGTAGCCATGTATGGAAGTGAAACATGGACAATAAATAGTTTGGAGAAGAAGAGAATAGAAGCTTTTGAAATGTGGTGCTACAGAAGAATGTTGAAGATTAGGTGGGTAGATCACGTAACTAATGAGGAGGTATTGAATAGGATTGGGGAGAAGAGAAGTTTGTGGCACAACTTGACTAGAAGAAGGGATCAGTTGGTAAGACATGTCCTGAGGCATCAAGGGATCACAAATTTAGCATTGGATGGCAGCGTGGAGGGTAAAAATCGTAGAGGGAGACCAAGAGATGAATACACTAAGCAGATTCAGAAGGGTGTAGGTGGCAGTAGGTACTGGGAGATGAATGAGCTTACACAGGATAGATTAGCATTGAGAGCTGCATCAAACCAGTCTCAGGACTGAAGACCACAACAACAACAACATATAATTTACTTTTCTTCATAGTTTTCTGGTACAGAAATACATTTTTTCCAGCAAGAAAGAAAGTTTTCTTATCTCAGCATTGTAGAGCAAAGCTGGTTGCACCAGGAGCTAATTGTGCAAATTGTTGCCCTCGTAGAGCTTCTGTAAGCAGTACAAAATGATCAGATGATAGGTGCAGGCTGTAGGGAGGATAATCACATTGAGCCCAGTGTGTCTCTTCAAGTTTTTATACTGATGGAGCTGCAGTATTGGGTCTGGAATTGTCATGGAGAACAATGTTCCTCCACCACTCCATACTTGCTTGTTTTGTCTTGGAGTGTAGTGGTGCACCCACAATTCATTGCAGGTGAAAACCTGGCTCAAAAATGCATCTCATTTTACAAACATTGCTGTAAACATCTTGACAGACCTCCAAACATCTCATCTTGTGATCACCAGTCAAAAGGTGAGGGACCCACCTGGCACATTCTTCACAGAACTTTAATTCGTTTGTGATGGTCACTTAACAGCTCACACAACTTATTTCAATCTGTTCTGCAGTTTTGGATACATGCTTGTGTTGATTATCTTCAGGAATATCTCTAACCATGCCAGTGTTTTTATCCATAATGCTGGCCCAAGGCTGGCAGTTTCATTCCTGATTTTTCACTTGCTTTTTCCTTCCTTGAACTCTTTAGGCCAGGTAAGTACACAAGTCCTTAATAACATTTGGTCCCTGAAATGTGCAGTCAGTCTCCAAAACATTTCTGTTGTTTGAACTCCATCATGAGCAATAATCTGCAAAATTATGCTTTGTGCCATGGAGGGATGCACCTGCTGCTCTGACATAAGGTGCACTACTGCTGATTTGCCCAATAAGCTGAGCCTGTGACAAGCTTCTGCCTTTGACTGGGAGTGTGGAATGGCCAGGTCTCCCCACGATTAATTCCTCCACCAAAAATATGAGAAGCATGGCCCCAGTTCTTCCAGCCATAGACACTCGAAACAAAAATTGTGCTTATATTTGATTTACCCATGTAGATTTATTTTTATTTCCTTAGCTGCTTTTGGGAGCAAGATAGCATCAAATAATTATCATTAAAACACTTTCAGTGGTTCATATTAAGTGTTGGTTAGTAAAATCCCAAAGCAAAAAGTGTTGATTAACCCTCCTTAACATTGAAAGACACTTTCTATAATAAAACATACTCATTACATTGCAGTGACAAAAGTCATAGGATAGCAATATGCACATATATAGGTGGAGGTAGCGTTGCATGCACAAGGCAGTGCATCAGCAGAGCTGCCATTTGTATTCAGGTTATTCATGTGAAAACGTTTCTGACGTGATTTGGCTGCACGACAGGAATTGCCAGACTGTGAACAAGGAATGGTAGTCAGAGCTAGACACGTGGGACATTCTGTTTTGGAAGTTGTTTGGGAATTCAATATTCAGAGATCCACAGTATCACCTTGCACCATGGACAATGCAGTGACCAATGGCCTTCACTTAATGACTGAGAGCAGTGGCATTTGTGTAAAGTTGTCACTGCTAGCAGCCAAGCAACACTTCTTGCAGCGGTTACCACAGAAATCAATGTAGGATGTATCTTGAACATATCCGTTAGGACAGTGCACTGAAATTTGCCATTAGCAGACAATGGACGCGAATGCCTTTGCTAACAGCACATCATCTCCTGTGCTCGTGACCATATCACTTTGGCCCTATATGAATGGAAAATCGTGGCCTGGTCAGATGAGTCCTGATTTCCAATGGCAAGAGCTAATGGTAAGTTTTGAGTGTGGGGTAGACCCCATGAAGCAGTGGAAACAAGTTGTCAACAAGGCACTATGCAAGGCGTTGGTGGCTCCATAACGTTGTGGGCTGTATTTACATTGAACAGTGCGAGTCCTCTGGTGTAACCGAACTGATTCTGAAGGAAAATGCCTATGTTCGGCTACTTGGAAACTGTCTGCAGCTATTCATGGACTTCATGTTCCCAACAACAGTGTGCTGTGTCACTGGGACACAAGTGTTTGCGATTGGTTTGAAGAACATTCTGGACATTCCGTGTGAATGATTTGGTCACCCTATCACCCGAAATGAACCCCATTGCACATTTATGGAAAGTAATTGAGAGGGCAGTTCGTGCTCAAAAGACTTTTATAATAGTAAGTATATACATATCATCTTCAGGAAATTTTAGCCTCTTCATACAAAATCTGGAATCTCTGTTGTCCCACCTCACAGTAAAAAACAAGGAAATAGTGGTTGCTGGTAATTTGAAAGTGAATTTATTGAAAAGCTGTGTCAGTGAACAATTATTGAAGTCAGTAACACTATCATTCAATTTAGTTCCTATTGTGAACTTTGGACTAGCTACACTGTTGCAATAATGGACAGGTATAGAGGCAGCATGGTTCAATGTGTCTGCAGGGGATACCCAACGAATTTCTGAGTCCATGCCACATGAAGTTGCTGCTCTGCGATACGCAAAAGTAGGTGCAACATGACATTATGAGGTATACCATGACTTCTGTTACCTCAGTGTATGTCAAAATGTATTTATACTCATTGAGCACACAGAAAACACTTTTGAAATAGTTTGTTTAATAGATCATTGGTAGTGGCGGTTGGATATCGTAGTAAGCTACCCAAGTACTGAAGTCAAATCAACTTGGGGAGTATCCCATTGTAGTAAACCTGCACAACACCATCAGTTACAGTACATTTGTAGTATTGACGAGTAACATTATGGATATTATGCAACTAGACACTTCAGAGCTTCAGGATGAATGGGCAGAGAGACTGAAGGGTGTACATACATTAATCCTTGTTCCATAGATCATGAATAAGAAATTTCGTAATGATGTGGAACACACCACTTTAACATAAGTTTTCTTTACATAAAATAATTAATTAATTTTTTTTTTTATTTATTTATTTTTTTTATTTTTTTTACAGTTGCTACTTAATATCTAAGAATTCACCTATTGAGTTGAATAAGTTGTCATTCAGAAATTCTTTTAATTTGCTTTTAAATGTTGGTTGGCTATCTGTCAGACTTTTAACACTATTTGGCAAATGACCAAAGATTTTTGTGGCAGCATAATTCACCCCTTTCTGTGCCAAAGTGAGATTTAATCCAGAATAGTGAAAATCATCCTTTCTTCTAGTGTTGTAGCTATGCACTTTGCTGTTATTTTTGGCAGTGAATGAAAATAGGCATAGTAGGCTAATTTACTGATATGTTTATCACCAAAGCTTGCAATAACCCTAATAGCATAAGTAGCTGAATCTAATCATTTCAGCAGATCATCTATGTGTTTCTTCCAATTCAATTTCTTGTCAATGTACACACCCAGAAATTTTGAGTATTCTGCCTTAGCAACAGACTTCCATTCATTGTCTATATTTATCAATGGTGTTATGCCATTTACTGTACAGAATTGTATAAACTGTGTTTTCTCAAAATTTAATGAGAGTCTATTTGTGATTACTATACTCGTATCATCAGAAAAAAGATCTAGCTTTGCATCTTCATGAATATTGAGTGCCAAGTCGTAAGTATATTTTAAGACCAATAAGGGACCCAAGACTGAACCCTGTGGGACACCATTCTTGAAACCTCCCCAACTGGAGGGCTCTGCTGATTTTTGCAGATTGTCTGTACTGCTAATTTCAACATTCTGCATTCTTCTAGTTATGAATTAAGCCATTTGTGCACTGCCCCACTCATACCACAATACTTAACCTTATCTAGAAGAATTTCATGATTGTGCTGTAGGTAAAATGCAGTATCTGCCTTGTTGTTTGATTCAACAGTGATAAAAGAATGGTCCTTGACATGATGGGGTTGCTTGTGTGCTTCATCAATACAGATAACTGACTAGGTGCAACCATGTCAGAATGGTGCCCATGGGGACTAATTTATACAGGACTATATTTTGCAAAATATTACATATAGAAATGTGACTGATGCATGAATAGAACCATAAACTTGCCAAGTTTGCAGTGTGCCCATCATTTGGTGTTATCAGGACAGAGGACAGGTTTTGTCTGTTGGAATAAACAAGATGTTTATCTGTTACAACACTGCAGTGCTGCGTTCAGAGAGAATTGTGGAAAAGACTGCTATGTGAACAGAGCATTGTGCATTAATAGTGATAATTTGCAGACATTGCTTGTTTCAGTTAACTGAAACGTGCAGGTCAACCAAGTGTGCCATGAAAAGGGTGAGAGAAAGTTTCGTAGGCAGATTTTGTGATGCTGTTACATTTCATACCCTACTGTCCAGAGCTCCTGCAACAATTAAAGCATGAAGATTATGGCTGGTGCCTTCAATTTTGCATCACAATGCAGTGAGCACATTTCATTTCAAGTTGATATTCAGTGATGTAGAAGCCTTCCATTCATCTGGAAAGGTTAATTGTGAGAGTGTGGGGCACCAAAAATCCTCATGAAATCATGACACATGAACGAGATTCTCCAAAGGTTAATGTAGATTAGATTAGATTCAGTTTTCGTTTCATAGATGCAAAAAAATGAGATGATTCTCATGAGTGTGGAACCTGTCAGAAAGTATAACATAAAAAACATGAAACATTTGATTACATTACTTACTTCCCTGGTCATTTGTCAGGAGACTGTCAAAATAGGTGAATACATTACAATAAATTGACACTGCTAATATTTATAGAGTTAATATGGTGTCAGAATGAAACACTGTAATGCACTTTTAATAAATTTATATACACAAAACATCTAATCTTGACCGTTGGACCAAGTGCTGTCAAAACTGAAATCTAACAGTCATTTTTATTTAACAAGCTGCGACATGGTCACAAATAAAATGGTGACCCAAATATACAATTAATTTCCTTTACTTTATGTCTAAGGTAACAAATTTGTCATCAGACTACCGGTTTTGGTTTATAATGATAATCTTCAGATCTGTTTTATAAAAGCATGCCCTAATGTACTGCAGCCATAGTGGCATCATCAAATGTTAAACACAAAATCAGCACCAGCATCATCAAATATATATAAATAACAGCATATGCTGCAGTAAATTAGAACATGTTTTTATATATCAGATCTGAAGATGGTCATTATAGACTGAAACCAGTAGTCTGATGACAAAAAATTTGTGACCATAGATGTAAAGTAAAGGAAATTTATTTTTATTTTAGCTGATCTAACAATAGCTGTTAAGCTATTCATCTATAGAGTAGAAGGAGTTGCCTATCAAAAAGTCTTTCAAACTCTGTTGAAACTGTACTTTATCTGAAACCAAATTTTTAATGGTTGCTGGCAATTTATTGAAAATGTGTGTTCTTGAATACTGGAGCCCGTTTTGGATCAAGGTAAGTGATTATAGGTGTTTATGTAGATTGTTGTTATTCCTAGTATTGATACTATGTATTAAGCTACTGGTTGAAATAGCGATATATTACTTGCAACAAATTTCATTAAGAAATAAATATACTGAGAAGCAGTAGTTAGAATACAAAGTTCCTTGAACAGGTTTCTACATGATGTTCTTGAATTTACACCACAGATAATTCTATTACATGCTTTTGCATGATAAAAACTTTTCCTCGGTTTGATGAGAATATGATCCCATATGACATAATAGAATGAAAGTAAGCAAAATATGCCAAGTTTTTTTTATATTTATGTCTCCCACATCCGACATCATCCTCACTGCAAATACAGACTTGTTTAGGTGCTTAAGAAATTCTGTGATATGCCCTTCCCAACTTAATTTATTATCGAGTTGTAATCCCAGAAATTTAATACTGTCAACCTCTTTGATCTGCATGTCTTCACATGTTATACACATGCTGGAAGGAAATCTCTTACAGGTTCTGAACTGCACTATAGTGGGCCATTTCAAAGTTTAATGACTGAATAAGCTTTATATAATTTATTAAGTCAGTGAAAATTGCATTAGCAGCTATTTCTATATCTGTACTTGGCTTGTTACTTATTGCAATGTTTGTATCATCTGCAAACAAAACAAACTTAGCATCTGACAGTGTAACAGATGAGAGGTCATTAATGTCCACAGGAAAAAGCAACGGACGCAAGATGAAACCTTGAGGAACACCACACGTAATTAATTCCCAGTCAGATGAAGAATAACTGTTTACTGCACAGGTGTCTCACAATGACACCCTTTGTTTCCTGTTAGTTAGATAAGACTCAAACCATTTTACTCAAGAGAATGCCGTGGTTCACACTGTCAAAGGCATTAGACAGGCCACAGAAAATTCCAGTAGCTTCTGATTTATTATCTGATGAATTAAGTACATTCTCGCTGTAAATAGCGTTCAATATATCAGAACCCTTAAGAAAACCAAACTGTGATCTGGACAATATATTATCTGTAGTCAGATGCTTAAGGAGAAGCTTGAACACAATCTTTTCAAATATTTTTGAGAAAGCTGGCAAATGTTAAACTGGTCGATAGTTTGATGGTATGTCTTTATCCCTCTTCTTGTAAAGAGGTTTAACTTCAGCATATTTTAGTCAGTCTGGAAATGTTCCACTGGTAAGAAATTGATTACACAAATAACTTTAGATAGAACTCAACTCGCATGAACACTCTTTGATTAACTTTGTTGATATGTTATCATACCCACTAGAATACTTAGATTTTAAGGATTTTATGATGCATGCTACTTCTTTGAGGGACATGAGTGTCAGTCCCATTTTACTGAAGTTATTTATAAAGACGTGTCTCAGATACTCCATTGCAGTCTTCACCGAACCTGATAACCCCAAGCTGTCTGTAACAGAAATGAAGTACTTGTTTAAGAGGCTTGCAACCCTAAATGCACTTGTTCCCAGAGTCTCATTTATTTTTAGAACTATTTGTTCCTCTTCCTTTTTGGTCCCACCTGTCTCTGTCTTAACTATATCCCATATAGTTTTTATTTTGTTGCCTGATGCAATTAACTTTTTCTCATAATAAAGTTGCTTCGATTTCTGAATTATGTACTTCAATAGTTTGCACTATCCTTTGTAATGCATTACAATGCTAACATCAGAGCTGTCCAAGATAGTAGATAGTCTCCTTTTGGTCCCACATGATATCTTTCTTCCTTGTGTAATCCATAGTTTATTTTTTGACTTCTGTGTGATTTGAGTTACCGTTAGAGGAAAACAATTTTCAAAAGTGGAAGTAACTTTATTAATGAATTCTTTGTGTTTTCCATTTGAGTCAGAAGTATTGTAAACATCTATTCAGTTCATGCCTTTGAGGAATTTCCTGAATGTCTCAATTTTTGACTGATTTATTACGCTCCTGCACTCAGATTTAACAGAATTTTTATCCTGAGAAATTTCAACATTTAATATCAAGATCAGATAGCTCATTTACTGCTGGTTTTGTGATTTGACTTTTTTCCCTAGATTTGTCTATGAAGATATTATCAATAGCAGTCTCAGTGCATTTATACATCCTAGTCCAAAGTTCACAGTAAGAACTAAATTGAATGATAGTGTTACTGACTTCAATAATTGTTCACTGACACAGCTTTTCAATAAAGTCACTTTAAAATCACCAGCAACCACTATTTCCTTGTTTTTTACTGTGAGATGGGACAACAGAGATTCCAGATTTTGTATGAAGAGGCTAAAATTTACTGACGATGATATGTATATACTTATTATTATAAAAGTCTTATTATGAAATACTACTTCTGTTGCACAAGCTTCTAAGTGCTGTTCTGAGCAAAATTTATTAATATCAATATTCTTGTAATCAAAACAGTATCTGACAAATGTGGCAACTCCTCCTGGCTCCATATTTTCTCTACAGAAGTAAAAGCTAATTTGAATCCTGTGATATTACGTATAATGCCACAGACGAAGCTATTTGGGCCATTTTTCTTCTGTGAGAACACTGTGATGGGTACCTTTTACCTCAATATGTTGCAGTTGTGGTTATTTCCTCAGCAGACTGCCGATTCCAAGACTTTCATCTTCCAGCAGGATGGGGCACCCACTCATTGTTGCATTGATGTTTGTTACTAATTGAACAACAAACTTCTGCATTGCTGGATTGAGTGTAGTGCTGAAGATGGCATGGCTCTGTTCCCTTTCCAGGTCAACTGACCTAACACCATATGTTTTTTTTTTTTTTCCATCTGGTGGTACCTGAAGAACTATGTTTAAATACACCCCCTACCCCCTGCCAAGAACACTGGAACAGCACAGAAAACATATAAATGCTATTGTGATGGCCATTATCAGGATGTGTTACCTAAGACAGTGAATGAACTTGTCTACTGATTGGATGTGTCATGTGACCAGAGAGGTACTTGTACAACATTTGTAGAGTGCAAGATGCAAAATTGATGAGTTTACAGATTTCATGCATCTAACATATTTGTACATGTAATACTTTGGAATATAGAGCTTTGAAAACGGATGAATCATTTATAGTAGACCTGTAGTTCCTGACGAACTGTATGGCTTTTTCAGTATCAAGAATCTTTATTCACCATAAATCATTTCACAGTGACATGGGTTTCATCAATTTGATACAACATAAAGTATATACAATGCACAGTACTACCATGTGTAACAGTAAATATTAGTTCTACAAAGTTTATGCGGTACATAATAATACAATTAAAGGTAACAGTTTTTCAAAGTTAATATAACAATCTGGTAAATCAGAGTATTCTTTAATATTATAAAAAGGGTGATCTGTACCACTTCTGTTTAAAACTAATTATATCTATGGTCCGAGCAAAGACTGGTAACTTACTGAAAATTCGGAGTGGGTTTACTTTGTGAGAATTTCCAGTCATATTATTTTTAATAATATGATCTTTGCCTCTGCACTTCCGCCTCGACTGACATCTCTGCCCAAACTCTTTGTCTTTAAATATGTCTGCTTGTGTCTGTTCCTGATGAGGCAACAGTTTGTTGCGAAAGCTTGAATTTTGTGTGTATGTTTGTGTTTGTGTGTGTCTATCAACCTGCCAGCGCTTTCATTTGGTAAGTCACATCATCTTTGTTTTTTGATATATTTTTCCCACGTGGAATGCTTCGAGAGAGAGAGAGAGAGAGAGAGAGAGAGAGAGAGAGAGAGAGATGTAACGTCCACTGTTCAAAGTGCCGTCAATGTGAACAAGAGGTGACCGAGACGTGTAACCAATGGCACCCCATGCCATCACGCCTGGTGATACGCCAGTATGGTAATGATGAATACACGCTTCCAATGTGCGTTCACCACGGTGTCACCAAACACGGATGCGACCATCATGATGCTGTAAACAGAACCTGGATTCATCTGAAAAAATGACATTTTGCGATTCGTGCACCCAGGTTCGTTATTGAATACACCATCGCAGGCGCTCTTGTCTGTGATGCAGAGTCAAGGGTAACCACAACCATGGTCTCCGAGCTGATAGTCCATGCTGCAGCAAACGTCGTCGAACTGTTTGTGGAGATGGTTGTTGTCTTGCAAACGTCCCCATTTGTTGATTCAGGGATCGAGACGTGGCTGCATGATCCATTACAGCCATGCAGATAAGATGCCTGTCATCTCGACTGCTAGTGATACGAGGCCGTAGGGATCCAGCACAGTGTTCCGCATTACCCTCCTGAACCCACCACTTCCATATTGTGGTAACAGTCATTGGATCTTGATGAACACGAGCAGCAATGTCGCGATACGATAAACCACAATTGCGATAGGCTACAATCCGACCTTTATTGAAGTCCGAAACGTGATGGTACGCATTTCTCCTCCTTACATGAGGCATCACAACAATGTTTTACCAGGCAACACTGGTCAACTGCTGATTGTGTATGAAGAATTGCTTGGAAACTTTCCTCATGTCAGCACGTTGTAGGTGTCACCACCGGCACCAGCCTTGTGTGAATGCTCTGAAAAGCTAATCGTTTGCATATCACAGCATCTTCTTCCTGTTGGTTAAAGTTCGCGTCTGTAGCACATCATCTTCGTGGTGTAGTAATTTTATTGGCCAGTAGTGTACTTTTTTGCTTACAACCGACAGGGCTGTGAAACAAAATTTCCGGACGACTCAAATCTCATGTCGACCGTTAAGTCACACGCGCGTGTCAAATTTGCCTTTACAAATGTCTGCTTGTGGCTGTGTATGTGCGGATGGATATGTGTGTGTATGCGAGTGTATACCTGTCCCTTTTTCCCCCCAAGGTAAGTCTTTCCACTCCCAGGATTGGAATAACTCCTTACCCTCTCCCTTAAAACCCACATCCTTTCGTCTTTCCCTCTCCTTCCCTCTTTCCTGATGAAGCAACCGCAGGTTGCAAAAGCTTGAAATTTGTGTGTGTGTTTGTGTTTGTTATTGTTTCTATCAGCGTACCAATGCTTTTGTTTGGTAAGTTACAAAATATATATATATATATATATATATATATATATATATATATGTGTGTGTGTGTAAACAAAGATGAGGTGACTTACCGAACAAAAGCGCTGGCAGGTCGGTGGAATGTTTCCTTCCATTATATATATATATATATATATATCGGTAAGTCACCTCATCTTTGTTTACACACACACACACACACACACACATATATATATATATATATATATATATATATATATATATATATATATTGTAACTTACCAAACAAAAGCATTGGTACACTGATAGAAACAATAACAATATATATATATATATATATTGGATGTGGGTTTTAAGGGAGAGGGTAAGGAGTCATTCCAGTCCCGGGAGTGGAAAGACTTACCTTAGGGGGAAAAAAGGACAGGTATACACTTGCGCACACACACACACACATATCAATCCGCACATATACAGACACAGGCCTGTGTCTGGTGACCAAGTGGGGGTAAGGAGGAGTGGGACAGGGAGGGGGAGGGATTTTATGGTGGGGGTGGGGGACAGTGAAGTGCAGCAGGGCAGACGGAGGGCAGGAAGAGATGGGGAGGGGGGTGGGGAGAAGTAGTGGAAAAGGAGAGAAACAAAAAGACTGGGTGTGGTGGTGGAATGATGGCTGTGTAGTGCTGGAATGGGAACAGGCAAGGGACTGGATGGGTGAGGACAGTGACTAACGAAGTCACTTGCCTGTTCCCCTGTTCCCATTCCAGCTCTATACATCCATCATTCCACCACCACACCCAGTCTTTCTTATTTCTTTCCTTTTCTGCTACTTCCGTCACGCTGACCAATCAGTTATCAGGGTGGATGCTTAGAAGTGAAATTGTGTCTCTCAAGGAAGCAAACATGAAGTTATTAAGTGATTTGGCACCCTGTGCTTGTCGGAATACAGTACCAAACATGGAAAAAAATTCAAAATTTTCATGGGCAACAGGGAAAAAAATTCAAAATTCTCATGGGCAAAATACGATTGAAAAAGACACAGAGTTTTTAAACTGTAGAAAATCACTAAGTAAATACAGCTGGAAAACAGTGACATTTAATATAAGGGTGAAACATGTTTGTTATTTGCAATTCTATATTAAAAAATGTAGTTTCACCAAACTGTGAAATCAGTGTTCCCACTGCTCATCAACTCAACAAACATTTTAAAAATCTCTTAAGTGCAAAACAGTCTACAATTAAAAATGGAAACGATCCAAAGACCAATTACAAAGGTGTTTTTATTCATTCTGGGACAAATTCCATTCGGTGCAGCAGTCAGGAAGAAATTGTAAGTGAGACAAGAAACATCATTCGTTCAGCCAAAGCACTGTACACAAACTCGAGACTGGTTATAAGTGGAATTCTGCACAGAAGGCCAGTAAGCAGTTCTTATATAAATATCATAAAATGTGCTATCAGAGAACAGTGCGACGAACTCGGCACAATATTCGTAGACCCCAACAAATTTTTGAGTGACAAATGCTTGGGAAAGGATGGTGTGCATTTAAACAGACTAGGCTCAATGAATTTCAGTAAAATGGTTACAGACATCTGTAAAATCATTAAGAACAAAGGAAACTGATACCGTGTGAAGGAGGTTAAAATTCAAAAGTGAAAACTGAAAATAAAAAATATCTTCCAGGCTGAACTTACAATATAATTATAAGTACTAAGGACAATAAGTTTCAGAACTCGTGTATAACTCCAAACTTTACGGTATTTCATCAAAGTGTACAATCGCTATCCAACAAAGTAAACGAATTTTATATTTTGTTAGAAAATGACATTAAAAATAATTCTGTATTATGTTTTACTGAACATTGGCTTGACAAAGAGAAACTTCAGATGGTATGCATTCCAAGTTTTGTATTGAGTAGTTATTTTTGTTGGAGATTGTGTAAACATGGTGGTAGCTGCCTTTATCTTTAAAAAAGAGCAGAAATTTTAAATGAATGCATTACGTAGAAAAATTATCCATGGAGAAAGATATTGAGGCAAATGGAATTATGACTTTGCAAGTAAGTCCAAACAAAAAACTGCTTTACTGAATCTCGTAGCAACTTTCATTTTAAAGGCTACTACAGAAACACCAACACACATCACAAAAACCTCAGCCACAATCCTTGATCAAATATTTACAAACGTGCCTTTGCAATATTCAACACAAACCCACAATACAGGCTTTGGAGACCAGACAGTCCAAGAAATTAGTATAAGATTGGGAAAACAGTTTCGTTCAACTGAATGTCTAACAACTGCAACTAGGAAGTATAATGACCAGAATATACAACATTTCCTTAACTACCTGAGTAAAGAAACTTGGGAAGACATCTATGAATGTAAAAGTACAAATGATAAGTTCAACAAACTCCTAAATATTTTAGCTGTTATTTTGAACTTTGCTTTCCACTCCATAAAAAGGCAGTCACAAAAAAGGATCTGAAAATAAAATGGATCACAACAGGGTTACAAATATCTCCGAAGAAAAAGAGATTACTTCATGAAATATCTAGACAGCACACCACATCCCCAGAATTTGATTCCTATTTTAAGAATTATAGAGATTTTTACTAAAGTCATAAAAGAAGCAAAAAGAATGGCAAGTAGTTCCTTCTTAGCAAACGCACCAAATAAAATGAAAGCCGCATGGGACATTGTAAGGCATGAAACAGGAGTAAAATGGAGAGAATACCGGTACCATAATATCCCTAGCAACAAGTCTCTCTTCCTATACCCAACAGATGATCAGGAAATGCTAAAACAATACAGGAGCTAAAATCAAAATTTTCCTCTGGTAATGATAACATACCAGACCTTATCATTAAAAAATGTGCACCCTTAGTAGTTAGGCCCATGATAGACACATGTAATAGTTCACTTTCTCAGGGAATCTTCCCAAAAAGGTTAAAAATAGCTAAAGTGAAGCCATTGTACAAAAAGGGTGAAAAAACAGATATAACAAATTTTAGCCCAGTCTCTCTACTACCGGCTTTTTCTAAAATAATTGAAAAATCTTTTATAAAAGACTAGTAGATTTCATTGGGGAAAAAAAGAAAAAGAAAAAAGAAAAAACTTTTATCAGCTACACAGCATGGTTTCCAAAAATGAAAATCCACCAAGACAGCTATTATCAATTTCTTAAATGAAGCTTTAAATGCATTAGATAAAAAAGAACACATAGCAGCAATATTCCTAGCTCTTTCAAAAGCCTTTGACATCATTAACCATGGTCTATTGCTTAGAAAGCTACAGAATGTTGGTGTCAGAGGCCCAGCTTATGAGTGGGTAAAGTCATATCCACAAAACAGACACCAAATAGTTAAAGTCTTGTACAAAGAAGTAAAGAATTTAATTTCCTATGAATCAGAAAAACAGTGTGTTAAATAGGGTGTGCCGCAGTGTTCCGTACTGGGACCAATCTTGTTCTTGCTGTTTGTAAATGACTTGGAACCATGCAGCTGCAACTATTAGTACATTAAATATGCTGATAATACAAACATACTTATCAAAGAAAGACCCCAGAAGAGCTCCAAAATGCAATAAAAAAGAGCACTTCACATGTATCAGAATGGTTTGCAATGAACAACGTAATAATAAAGACACACAAAACAAACAGTATGCATCTACACACAGTGCAGAATAAACAGCCTTTAAATGTGACCATAGAACTGTTAGGCAAATGACCTGAAATTGTAAATAGCACCAAATTTCTGGGAGTTTGGTTCCAAGATGACCTAAGATGGCAGAAACACACACAACACCTATGTAGTAAATTAAATGCCATTTGTTGTAGTATAAAAATTATTGCTGGATGCACATAAATGCAAATCATAAAAAATGTGTACTATGCCCACTAACATGTGGTTTAATTTGCTGGGGAAATTCACCACAAAGCAAAAGCTGTTTTATTGCACAAAAAGAATTGTAAGAGCCATGGAAGGCACAGCACCTTGATCTTCATGCAAACCCTCATTTAAAAAGCTTCATATTCTTCCATTAACATGCCTATATATCCTAGAAACAATAATGTTTGTAAGGAAAATTGTAGGTGAAAATAGCAAGATTGCTCAAAAAAACCAAAATATCCATTTATACAACACAAGGAATAATCAAGATTTACATTGCAGTTTTCACATACAACACTAAAACAAAAAGGACCCTTGCAAGCAGAAAAAACTATATAACAAAGTACCTAAAAAAATTAAGGCAATAACTGGCATGCATAAATTCAAAACTGCAGTGAGTGACTAGGCCTACTTGCAACAGAATTGCTACTATAGTGTTGATGAATTTTTTATCTACAATGCAAATATGTGAAAAATTTAAATAGTTTGTACAATTAAGGCCTAAATAAGAAATGTATACATGTAGATTTATCTGTGTATTATATGTGGTCTATTACATATATGTGTGCATCTGATAATCAAGGCCAAAAGTAATTTATTTGTGTATTTTGTGAAATGTTATTGCCATATGTTAGACTTATATTGCTATATACTGGAAACCATACAACAGTTTTCTGTTAAACTTTATTGCAATTGTTTGACATCTCCTGTATCATTATGTACCCCTGTACAATGTATGATTCACAGGACCAATAACTGTGCAAAACACTACACCCAAAAATTTTACAGCAGATTCTGCTAACATATGTTTCTGAATTTACTCCTGCATCATGCCTCGGATGTTTAGCCACTGGGTCATCCTTATGCTGGCCATCAATGACTTCCACACATTTTATTTAAAATCCATCACTTTTATTTTTCAATATTTCTTGGCATTCATTCAGTTTTGTTACAAGTTAGCCACTGTCATAAAATCAAGCATGCAACATATCACATAAGGAATCAGTGAGAGAGAAAATATCTGCAAAAGCATGTAGAATTAAGCTGAAACTGATATCTGACATTGTGACATCAAGCCATGAGTAGCAATATAGGCTTCTTTGTCCCCCCAGTCTGGATCTATTATTTTTTTGAAAAGTGAAAGTAGTTGACTGTGCCATGAGGTTTCCTCCAAATGAGATGCAGAACTCCACAGCATGGTAGACACTTTAGGCAGTCATTTCTTTACTTCCTCATCTACTGTCCAGATTCTTTTGGTTGATTGTTGTAATGTTCCATATCGAAAAATTGTATGCAAGATTTCACCTCAAGTTATCCATGATTTCAATTTTAGGTCTACCCAGCTGTACAGCTGTATTATGTTCTTCTCCTGTTGGGAACTGCAGGCAGCAGAGTCCCACATTCACACAGGTGCAGACCAGCTCGGGTTTCCAAGAATCCATTACCCCGCAGTATGATACACATGAGCTAGGTTGCTTAGCTTCCCACATGTAGCAGCATACCTGTTAAGATTGTTTATGGTGTTAACATAAAACTATGTACCATGTATGTAATTAGTTATTTGCCTTAGCCATGAAAATGTTTTCCATAGAAGTAGATAGATTTTACAACATTCAATTCTTCTTAGGAAGCAAAAAGAAAACACTTCAAAAGAAATCAACATAGAAGGAAATCAACATAGAAGGAAAACATAGAAGTTTTGAAAGTGTGGAAAGAATGCTTCCAAAAGCTGTGTGAAGGACAGGATGAAACAATGATGGAGGGAGATGAAAAGAATATGACTACTACAGAGGAAACAGAAAAAGAAGATCTGCAGATGTTGGATGTAGGTTGTTGTTGTTGTTGTTGTGGTCTTCAGTCCCGAGACTGGTTTGATGCAGCTCTCCATGCTACTCTATCCTGTGCAAGCTTCTTCATCTCCCAGTACGTACTGCAACCTACATCCTTCTGAATGTGCTTAGTGTATTCATCTCTTGGTCTCCCTCTACGATTTTTACCCTCCACGCTGCCCTCCAATACTAAATTGGTGATTCCTTGATGCCTCAGAACATGTCCTACCAACCGATCCCTTCTTCTAGTCAAGATGTGCCACAAACTCCTCTTCTCCCCAACCCTATTCAGTACCTCATCATTAGTACCTACCCATCTAATCTTCAGCATTCTTCTGTAGCACCACATTTCGAAAGCTTCTATTCTCTTTTTGTCTAAACTATTTATCATCCATGTTTCACTTCCATACATGGCTACACTCCATACAAATACTTTCAGAAATGACTTCCTGACACTTAAATCTATACTCGATGTTAACAAATTTCTCTTCTTCAGAAACACTTTCCTTGCCATTGCCAGTCTACATTTTATATCCTCTCTATTTCAACCATCATCAGTTATTTTGCTCCCCAAATAGCAAAACTCCTTCATTTCCTAATCTAATTCCCTCAGCAGCACCCAACTTAATTCGACTACATTCCATTATCCTCGTTTTGCTTTTGTGGATGTTCATCTTATACCCTCCTTTCAAGACATAGTCCATTCTGTTCAACTGATCTTCCAAGTCCTTTGCTGTCTCTGACAGAATTACAATGTCATCGGCGAACCTCAAAGTTTTTATTTCTTCTCCATGGATTTTAATACCTACTCTGAATTTTTCTTTTGTTTCCTTTACTGCTTGCTCAATGTACAGATTGAACAACATCGGGGAGAGGCTACAACCCTGTCTAACTCCCTTCCCAACCACTGCTTCCCTTTCATGTCCCTCAACTCTTATAACTGCCATCTGGTTTCTGTACAAATTGTAAATAGCCTTTTGTTCCCTGTATTTTACCCCTGCCACCTTTAGAATTTGAAAGAGAGTATTCCAGTCAACATTGTCAAAAACTTTCTCTAAGTCTACAATTGCTAGAAAAGTAGGTTTGCCTTTTCTCAATCTAGCTTCTAAAATAAGTCGTAGGATCAGTATTGCCTCACGTGTTCACATATTTCTACGGAATCCAAATTGATCTTCCCCGAGGTCGGCTTCTACCAGTTTTTCCATTCGTCTGTAAAGAATTCACGTTAGTATTTTGCAGCTGTGACTTATTAAACTGATAGTTCGGTAATTTTCACATATGTCAACGCCTGCTTTCTTTGGGATTGGGTTTCTTATATTCTTCTTGAAGTCTGAGGGTATTTCGCCTGTCTCATACATTTTGCTCACCAAATGGTAGAGTTTTGTCAGGACTGGCTCTCCCAAGGCTGTCAGTAGTTCTAATGGAATGTTGGTAAATCTGTGTTAAAAATGAAAAAATGGCAAAGCTCCTGGTGTTGATGACATGACAGCAGAAATGATCAAAGCCACGTGAACTATTGGAATTCAGTGGCTGTATAAAATAATGAGGACAGTGTAGACATATGGAAAGATTCCTGATCATTAGAAAAAGACAATTGCAATACCTATCTTTAGGCAGAGTAACTAGGCACACAGTGAGAAATACAGATGAATAGCACTACTGTGCCACTGTATGATGATTTATGAAAAGAGAATGTGACAGTAAATCAGGAATAAGATAGAACCATAGTTAAGAGAAGAACAACAAGAGTTTTGACCTGGAAGATCAACTATAGATGCCTTGCTTGCAGCCAGAAAGGTTGTAAAAAAGGAATGGGAATTTAGGAAAGACATCATACTCGCATTCATAGATATAAAGAAGACTTAGGACACTGGTACAAGGGAAGAGATATGACAATGACTGAACAGACTGAAATAATCAAAAGGAATGTAATTGAGAATCATAACATGTACAAAAAATGCCTGAATTGTGTTATAATAGACAGAAAAAATATCAGGATGGTTTTAACTGATACAGGTGTTCAGCAGGGAAGTGTGCTCTCACTAGTGCTTTTTAATATGGTCACGGACAAAATCACAAGGAAATTCATCAAGAGTGAACAGCAGATATGAAAATCACAGCATATGCAGATGATGTGATAATTTTGGAAGAAAATGAGCAGAAATTGAAAGACCAACTAAATACCTGGCAGAGAGTAATTGAAGAAGCAGGAATGGAAATAAGATTAACGAAAAATGAAGCAATAAAATAGCAGGAGAAATGAAAAATGAAGGATGTAACTTGCGATGGAAAAATTATGAAAAAAGTAGATGCTTTCAAGTATTTAGGAAGTAAATTAACCAAGAAAGGAAACATCAAGGATGAAATTTCTGAGAGGAAAAAAAATTGTTCAAAATTTTATTATTGTGTATGGGACATAATTAGAAATTGGAAAATATCAGCCAAAGCAAGGATTATGATGTACAAGTCTTATTATCTATCAAGTTTGACCTATGGATGTTGGACTTGGACAAAGAAAGATCTGAGCAGAATACAAGCAACAGAGATGTGCCTTCTGTGAGGGAGCCTGGGTAAGATGAGAAGGGACAAGATAAGGAATGAAACACCCTGCAGATCAACCCCCTAAAAGAAACAATGGAGAGTAATGAGGCTTGGCCACATTAAAATGACTGGGCCAGAAAGACTTCCGAGAAGAGCTCTATAATCCACAGAATCTGGAGAAAGACCAGTTGGAAGACCACAAATAAGATGGAGGGACCAGGTGAAGGAAGATGTGAACTTAAAATGGCTGCAATGGGAGGAGGTGCTAAATGATAGACTGTGGGGGAAAAGAGAAGCTTGGAACAGGCTCTGTGAATGACCTGCATAAGCAGAAACATTTCAGTAAGAAGAAGAAGTTCTTCTAATCTCACACCAAGGCCTGCAGTCGTCTCACTGCAGGACCTGGTGGCTGATGGTAACAGGCAGGCACATTTTCCAGAGCTCCCGCTGCCACTTGTACTGCCTATTCAGAGAAAATTGGTCCTTGCCTGAATTGTAACACAAAGTGAGTGTGAAATACCAAATTTTGCTGACAATCATAAAAATCTGTACCGTTAATCCAAAAAATATTGTATAATATTGCATTTGTCAACAGATGTGAGGAATGCTTTTTAACCCAAATGTTTCCAATGTTTCGCTGTGTTTTCACTTTATGCTGGGTAAGCACTGGTTACCAAATGCCCACTGAATACATGCCACTCTGTGGTTATGTGGTAAAAAATTACAATATGATAAGAGAAACCGCTTTTGTGACCTGTTTCATTAAATATCTATTTTTGCAAACTACTTAAGCATTGGTTTATTTGCCCATTGTCTGGTATAGATACGGTAAGGTTAGACAAGGGACTAATGACCTGAAAACTATGTTGCAAAAATAAAGTGAAATATGTGGCAAAGAAGATTGTTTTTACAAGAAATTTAAAATTTTTTGATGGTGGACTGGAATTCAGTAGTGGGAAAAGGAAGAGAGGAGGATAGAAATAAAACAACATGGACTGGGAGAAATGAATGAAATGGGAAGATGCCTGGTAGAATTTCACACAGGCCACGATTTAACCATTATGAAAACATTTGGTTTAAGAAGTGTGAAAGAGAAATATATTCATGTCACATATAAATTTAAGAATCAGGAAGAATTTTGAAATTATTTTTTGTTTGGAGCATAGAGAGGTATGGAAAGAAAACATTGACAGTTAACAATAACAACCAGGTGAGAGTAGAATGCTGAAGATTAAATGAGTAGGTTGAATAACAATGGGGAGTTGTTGAATTAAACTGGGTTGAAAAGGGTCTTATCAGACAACTTGATTTAAAGAAAGTATAGGATGACAGGTCACATCCTGAGGAACCAGGTGACAATAAATTTGGTAATTTGTGTGTGTGTGTGTGGGGGGGGGGGGGGGGGGGGGAGTGAAGTGTGGGGAGTAAAAATTGTAGAATGAGGACAAGGTATGATTGTAGTAAGCACATTCAGACAGATGTAGGATACACAAGTTATCCAGATATGAGAAGGCATGCAGAAGGTTGGCTAAGACAAAGAGGTTCATTGAAACAATCTTGGCATTTTTGACTAAAACAGCAACAGTGTATTAAAACTGAATTTATTAGACTGCATGAAAAACTATGCATTTGAAACCACATGAGGTTTTCCAGGTGACAGAAATGTGGGCACACCACCATAGGATCTATTATTAATTTGGCCTAATAAGATAAAGGCATTTTGGCCTTTTCTTACATCAGAATAGGGTTGAAGGGACCGGTTGGTAGGACATGTTCTGAGGCACCAAGGAATCACAAATTTAGCATTGGAGGGCAGCGTGGAGGGTAAAAATCGTAGAGGGAGACCAAGAGATAAATACACTAAGCAGATTCAGAAGGATGTAGGTTGCAGTAGGTACTGGGAGATGAAGAAATTTGCACAGGATAGGGTAGCATGGAGAGCTGCATCGAACCAGTCTCAGGACTGAAGACCACAACAACAACAACAACAACAACAACATGGAAAACTTTTTAGCATCACACATTACTTAAATAATAAAATAGTATAATGTTAATAATAATAATAATAATAATAATAATAATAATAATGACAGTAGGAAACATAAATATAATACACCAGATGTATCAGAAAGGATTTTACGGCTTCAAAATTTCATGCAAAATTATTCTTATGACTTAGACTTAGTCTCGGTGTCATCTTGAAGGAAAATAAATCAAATTTTTACTTAAATGGTGCACTAGTACAGAATTGTGCCATCATAAGTGCTAGCAGCAGTTGCAGCAAAGATGGCTGCCTTTACCGGTCCCTAGCGTGCTCACTGCATGTTTCGGTTTGAAGAGTGGAATCTGCAACAACTGTCCAATGTAACTTTTGTATAGAGTATGGTTACAACCTCCCAGTAGACCTATTTATGAGTGGCATATGTGTTTTATTGAAAGTGGATGTTCAGTAAGAAACAACAAATCCGCAGGTCATCCTCACATATCTGACAATGCAGTGAGATGAAGTTTAGTGAACAGTCTACAAAATGAACCCAGTGTGCTTTTCAAGAGCTGGGCATGTAACATACAACATGTGTGAGAAAAGTAATGGGACTGACAACACTGCAAGCAATCTGGCAACACTGTATTGTTCTGCTTGTGTAGACTAATGTGTTCATCCCTTCCAGAGTTTCCAAGTTTCAGCTCCATACATACATCATGTGATTTTTGAGAGTGCCATCAGTGCATTTGTCTTTTTGTTTTGCATTAAAAAACTGGAACAATGGAATTTAGAGCAATGTTATGCCATCAAGCTCTGTGTTAAACTTGGGGAATCCATGAGCGTGTGCTTTGCAAAGTAAAAACATGCCTATAGGGAACATTCCTTATCAAAAGTACAAGTTTTTTGCTGGCACAGATCATTTTTGGAAGGTTGAGAACATATTGAAGATGAACCTTGCTCAGGGAAACCTTCAACTTCAAAAACCGACAGAAACGTTAGGTATATGCATGCTCTGGTGAGATCAGACCTACTTTTACCAATAATTGCACATGCGCAAAGTTTGTGCCAACTGAACAGAGTGGCTGAGCGGTTCTAGGTGCTACAGTCTGAAACCGCACGAGCGCTACGGCCGCAGGTTCGAATCCTGCCTCGGGCATGGATGTGTGTGATGTCCTTAGGTTAGTTAGGTTTAAGTAGTTCTAAGTTCTAGGGGACTGATGACCTCAGACATTGAGTCCCATAGTGCTCAGAGCCATTTGAACCATTATTTGAACTGAACAGAAGGACAATTGAAGAAATGTGCGCTGTTCTTGAAAGGACTGCCAGTGACCACAAATGGTTTAGTCATGCTGTCATAGGTAATGAATCCTGGATTTTTGAATATGATCCTGAGATAAAGTGGCAACGTGAGTTGTGACACATTGAGACATCTTACTAACCAAGAACAGCTCGAATTAGCAAATCAAAGATTAAAACAATACTGATTTGCTTTTTTGATAGTAGGGGTGTCATGCATAAAGAATTTGTTCCTCCAGGAGAAATCATCAACCAAGTATTTTTCAAAGATGTTCTTGAAAGGCTCAGGAAAGGGTCACACTGGGTGAGACTGGGCATTGCCGACAATGGATGCTGCATTATGACAATACTCCATGTCACACAGACACTTCTTTGACGGAATTTTTGACCTCAGAAGGTATTCCTGTCATTCCACAGCCTATCTATTCACCTGATCTCTGTCCTTGTGACTTTTTTCTTTTTCTGAAATTGAAAAATGCCTTAAAAGGACGTCATTTTGGATCTCTGGAGAACATTCATGTGACTGGCATAAAGGTTCTACCAATTGAAGCCTTTCAGGGCTTCTATCAAGACTGATAACGATGACTCTGCTGGTGTACAGCTGCCAAAGGGAACTAATTAGAAGGGGACGATATTGTTGTTTGAAAAAAATATAAATTTTAATAGATAAAATCTGTCTCATTACTTTCCTCACACACCTCATATGACTGACTGGTATGTGTTGAGAAAATGATTGCATCTCAAACCATATAAGTTTACAATGTTGCTAGAACTAAAAGACATTGGTAGGATTGTTTGTAAGGACTTCTGTAAGGAAATGTTACATTGATTGGATGAAGGTAAGGATATCAGTGGAAAGATTAGCTTTAGTGATAAACTGACATTTTACTTAAGTGGTAAAGTTAATAAACAGAATTGTAGGGTTTAGGACAGTGAAAGTCCAATAAAATACTTGGAAAATGAGTACAATGGCCCAAAATAGAATGAGTTTTTTGCATTAAGCAAGAGCAAAGTTTACAGACCTTTCTCTCTCCAAGATAAATCTATCATTGAAATGGTGTAATTAGATATGCTACAAAACTCTTCAATCCCGCAGATTGATGCTGATGACCAATAATGCAGTGTACAGTTTATGCAAGATGGCACACCACCACACCCTCTCTCTGATGTTGGAGATTATCTGAATGTCCCTTTCCAGGAAGTGGATGGGCCAAAGTATGCAAACTGCATGACCCCCCTGTTCACCGGATCTGACACCTTTTGACATTTTCTTTTGGGGATTCCTCAAAGATACCATGTTTGTTCTAGCCAAAGGCTTCTATACCAGAGCTCAGAGCTAGAATCTAGTTCACAACTGAACAAGTCACACCTGACATGCTATAGCATGTTCAGCAAGAAATCGACTTCAGATGGGATGTGTACTGCATAACAAAATAACACCAAAACCATGTCCGTAAGTTAAATGAGAATAAGTTTTCAAAGTTGTAAAGTCCTTTTTGTTTCACTCAATACTACAGCAAACTGAGTTCTAAGAGGGAGAAATTCAGATGTTCGGACCAAGCCAGGTAACTTAGCAAAGGGGAAATATTTGATGGGAAACAAAGATAATTGGTTGTAATTGATAAAGGATACATTCAAAAACAAGGGAAGTCATTACTGGTGTTTCAGGAGATATGTCATTAGTGAACTTATTTAGTTAGAGATATCGATAATTTCTTTTATATTGTGAAGGAGAACATTTCAAAGCTGTCTTCATAGTACAAAAAAAGAATTTAGTAGGACACAAATGATTTTGCTCTTATTAAAATGAATGTGTCTGCTATTGTTCACGCTAATCTTACAGTCTAGGAGAGATAGGTGAGAGTGTATATATTGATCAGGTAGTAAAGCTAAGTGTATGTATGGTACTCCCTTGTTTTGTCTCTGTGCAGCCAGTGTAACTGTGCATAAGATTATGAAATATGACTGAAATGTCATTACGGATATGTTGTACTCAAGCATTCATCAGCAGCTCCAGGTACTAGCAACTTAACTCAGATAGCTCTAGCAGGGTAAGACTGCTGTAATCAGTAATTGGAAGTGCAATCATTTGTATGAGCTTTCTTTCCAGTTCAAAGGAAAGAGGTTTTTTTAGTACATGGAGGGATGTTTCTTGCAATTTGTAGTGTGTATTTAGCCCAATTTAGATTTTTGCCCAGTGTTACACCTGGACACTGAGCTGAGGGCAGGGGAAACTTATTTGTCCCATTTAAGGTTAAAGATGAGAATGATTCCAAAAATTTTGAGTTATGTATTTAGAATGGCCCATCAGCTAAGGAGAACAAAAAGCCTCAGCTGAAATGACAATCTTATGTAGCATGTAAGCTACTATGAATTATAACTGAATAACATTTCCCCCTAAAACAAAGGTATGAAATGATAATTAGACTAGCAGAGTGACTTGAACATCCTACCACCTTCCACAAGGCCCACGTGTGTGTGTGTGTGTGTGTGTGTGTGTGTGTATGTGTGTGTGTGTGTGTGTGTGTATGTAAGTTTTTCACTGTCATTTACAGCTACTGAATGGTGCTGTTTTGAGTGTGGAAGTGATCCTTATTTCCCACAGCTAGTGAGAACCATGAGCAACAGGGGCAGACAGTCATCTGGAACACTCAAGGGGTCAAGAGAGCACAAATACAATTATTATAAACTCCTTCAATACTATTTCCTTTTACATAATAATTCAGTTTGAGAATTACCTAGTAGCTACTCTGTGACTTTTCATGCTTTCCTGGTGGATATGTTGCAATGAACTTCTGAGGTATACCACCAGATAACACTGCAAATCCCACAAAATTTCTGTGAAGCAACTGTTTGACTTCTTCAAGCAGTTATGGTGGTTTCCTGCAAGTAAAAACAAATGTAGGTAGCAAATTTTCTTAACAGATAATTAGATTTAGTGTTGTTCTTCTCTAAAGCAAGGTTGCAAAATACAAATAGCAAATGTAAAGGAATTATTACAGAGTGGTTCTTAGGTCCCTTAAGGGTAAAAGGTAAATAGCATACTTAGTAAGTGTGAAAAAAAAAATTATAAAATAGTATGAAAACTGATTGCTAGAGACATGATGAGGCTACTAGTCTGAATGTATGTACTCAACCAAAGTACCGTGACTCAGGATTGATGGAAAGAATTTATTTAGAATAAGAGGAAACAGAATAAACCAGCACATCTGAATAACAAACACTTAAAGGACATTAAACTTCACAACTCAAAACCTAAGCAAACTACTCTAATACAAACCGCCTTCACTTCAGGATCTCAAAAGCAATGGTCCCTGAATGAGTTTTGTACAGACCTTGCCATGGCATTAATCCAACCAGGAATTCCAGTCCACAAGGTAAGCAATAATGCATTCAAATCATTTCTTGAGAAATACACACAAAGGTCAACACCAGATGAGAGCACTCTGAGAAAAAGTTATGTTATGAATTTATGAGACTGTTGTGGAGAAAGTAAGAGGTGATCAGCACACATGAAGTAGGATTTGTTTTACATTAAACCACGGATGAGCCGCAGAGATATATTTTGAGCATGTTGGTTTACCCATTGTATGATGAATGGGTAAAACCTATGCTTTTTAAAATGTACCAACTCAAGAAGACAAATGTCTGCATGATAATGCAGTCATTCAATGCCTCATGTATGAACCTGGGTCCAGGGAACATACAATATGAAAAAGTCAGAATTGTAGTGACTGTTCAAGTACACTACAAGCTTTCAGCTTTCCGACAATTAAAGGGCGTGTACCCAGCATGTTTATACCAACTTCAATGGGTCATGCTCATGACAGGTGTTTTCATTTACATGTCGTGACACATACAGCGCCATCTATTGATCAATTTTTTCTTCTGCCATACATTTTCCCCCTTCTCCAATAACATTCTGTTGCAATTTGACATCATTCTGACCAGTTGTGTAATTTCTACAGCATTTTGAAAGTTTAACTTTAATTATGATCACACTGTATATTGCATATGATCTACTATGAGTTTGTGAAAGTGTCAGGGAGAATTACTGCAGGGTAAATGACTTCACTGCTGCTCTGAAGAATATTCTGGTAAAGGCTCCCAGTCATCAAGCTCCGTTTCAAGAAATGACAGGGCTCCACCTTCCGCAGATAAGGTACTTGCATAAGATCCACAGGTGTCCTATGTTACAACTCTGATAAAATCAAATATTTCATATGTGCCCTAGAGTCAATGGACACAGCAGCCATCAAGCAGGCCCAACAATTAGTCAACAACAAAGACCCAGAGTGGAAACTTTTTGTTGCATATAGCTGCAACTATTTGCCTGATGTGAGAAGATGATGTGGAAAACTAGGAACAGTGGAAGAAGTTCTGAGTGTTAGGGACACATTTGATGGACTTACTAATGACAAATTCAAATTAAATTTGAAAAAAAATCCAGATGTGACCTTTGTGACTCTGATCAAACTTTCTTTACAGTTGCTGACAAGATATTCTCCACTGGCTTCTGTAGATGTTAAGCAGAGTTTTTCTGTATACAAGGAGCTATTGATCTCAACATGCCTGTGACTCACTATAAAAAACATTGAAATGGTGTGTGTGTAATACAGTATAACAGAACCCTCTAAATGGGCCAAAATAAGTTATGATAGCTGGTTTAACCTCAAGAAAAGTAATTTCATCATCAAAATTTTGCACCTGTTTGTGTGTATTTCCAGAACCTTTCCCCCTCCATGCCCACTCCTCATTTTCTGGCCATTATTTGTACCATAAAATTCTTTTTCTAGTTGTAAGATAGGAGTGTTTCCATGAAGCTAAAGTAAACTATTCTTAATCAATGAAAGTTCAGCACAAGGTATGAAACACAGCACATAGCATAAACCACTGTCTTTTTCTAACACAATATAAAAGTTCTACATAGCATAATGATGGCTACAATGAAATCTTAGCAGCTAGGGTTATTTATGCTATTTGTGGCTATATGTTAACTGGTTTTCAGGAACCCACAACAAGCAGTGAGGCTCCTACAACATGAACTACCATGGCAATTGATACAAAATGGAGTTGGATCATGTATATTGTGATATTGTGTGAGCTCTCCTCTGCAAATTACATTTTTTATTGATGATAACCACAGTGTTATATATGAATTGTTCCAAAAGAATAAAATCTCAGTCTGATCACAGAATAGATGGTAGTAAAAACATTAATGTAAATTATATAAAAAAGTTGTGCAAGGATTGAAAGCAGTCAAACTGAATAGGTGTCACAGTCATCTCAAATATGAAGGGAAGTGGTTTGCATGAGGAAAGGGAAAGTTTGACAATGAAAATTTAGCATCAGGCACAGCAGTCTACACTTTTACAGGTATATGCTAAAGAGTTCTCTTGACAGTCTTCACTAACAAAACAGTAGCTCCAAGCCTGTGGGCTGTTGAGGTAGCAATGAAGCTCAACTAGAGGAATAAAGCATTCACCTGTTTGCTCCTGAAGCTGGGCAGCAAGAGAAGGCATTGAACCAGGGTCCTTCCTTCTGAATGTGGGTTAAAACAATACTACAAAATCAATGGCTATGGTAATCAGACATATTAACAAAATGTGTCTTAATGCCAGAGTGTGTTTCATACTGGTACCACATGCAAAGGTCATGCAGCACACTAAGGCCATCTTCTCCTAAGTCAGCACTGATACGTTTTGCATAAAATTTCATGAAGGATAGAGTTTTGCATAAGTAAAACATTTAGGAGCATCAGACACAGAATACTTAATAGTAAGTGATGATATGCATTACTGATTGATATGTGGGCTCAACCAGAACCAATGAATCATGTGAGATGACACGTGTGACTGATACACCTGTAAATTTGACAGATGGTACAATTCAGGATACAGGTACGCAAAGTTCCTGAGGAAATGGTACATCCAATTTGAACAGAGGGCATATAAACCACTGCTGTTGGTTGATGTGCCATCTACAAAGTTGTTAAGGTAGTCAAGATGAGTAACAGGCAGTCTAAAGGGTTATTGTGTGTCAGAATTCCTGGGCTACTGATAATTTGAAGATGTGCGTGGCAGATGCAATAAAGCCAGAAACTGGCATTGGGTGTGATTAATTTCATGGCTACCAGTACTACAAGAAAAAAAGCTGGATTAATAAAATTATGGAATAGGCAGGAGCACCACATGAAAGAGAAAAATGAGGAGAAGAAGCATGTTTAAGGATCTACTCTGTAGGTAAAATAGTGTTTTAACACAATGGAAGATGCATCTCTGTCTTTGTTCTTCAAAAATTAATGACTTCCAAATACATTAGATGATCAAAACAAGTAGTGTGTCCAATGAAAGCACTACTGAAAGATAGTATCAGATTTTTTTTTAATGAACAAAATACAATTTAAATGATGAGCTGCAATATTGTTTCCAAAGACTAATAAATAATTTATGAAATCATCATTTGATTAGAAATATAATGGATGTATGTAACAAGGAATCAGCATGGAAAACTGCAGATGCATAATTTTTATTAGTTGTGAGCTGTTAGTTAATAGTAACAGTAATTTTTATTGAGGAACAGAATGACATAAAACTAATCCCAAACTAAGCTCCCAAAAAAACAGCTAAAAACTAATAACAAGGACATTGCTTAAAAGCTTGTGATGTTCTCATCAAAATTAACTTGTAACATTTGTTATAGCAGTAAGTTTTAATAGAGTTTTTTAATCACTTAAATCCACCCCTGGTTGCTGAGTGGTCAGTGCGACAGAATGTCAATCCTAAGGTCCCAGGTTCGGTTCCCGGCTGGGTCAGAGATTTTCTCCACTCAGGGACTGGGTGTTGTGTTGTCCTAATCATCTTCATTTTATCCCAATCGATGCGCAAGTCGCTGAAGTGGATTCAAATCGAAAGACCTGCACCTGGCGAACCGTCTAACCAACGGGCAGCCCTAGTCTCATGACATTTACATTTTACATCACTTAAATGCCAATTAGTTGTAGTAGAGAGATTATATCCAGTTTGTAACAGATAATCTCTATGAAACTGGTGTACTGTAATATGTCAGAGGGTCACTGTATAAGCACGAATTATGTAATGTATTTTAAATATAAACTTCTGATCAAAAGTATCCAGACACACCCATTTGTGCATGAATTGACCACTAGATGTCATCAGAGGCAGACCTGACAGTATAAAAGGAGATGGTGAGTATTGTGTTCTCAGTGGTGGAGCAGTAACAGTGAAAGGGTCAGTTGGGAGAGCTCAGTGACTTGGAATGTGGACTAGTCATTTGATGTCACCTGAGTAATAAATCCATCAGGGAGATTTCAACCATTTTAAAGCTGCCAAGTTAACTGTTGATGATGTGACTGTGAAGTAGAAATATGAAGAAACAACCACAGTTAAAACAAGACCAGGCAGTCCTCGTACACTGATGGTCAGGAACTGTCAAGTGTTGTGGAGGATGTTACTAAGAAAATCACATGAAATAAGTGGAAGGAAACACTTATGAGTACCAAAGTCCAGCTAGCACAATGACTGTGCTTAGGGAGTTAAAAAGAATGGGGTACAATGGTCGAACAGCTCCTCATAAGCCACACATTTCTGTAGTCAAAGCTAAGTGACACTTGAGGTGGTGTAAAGAGTGATGACAGTGGATCTTGGGTGATGGGAAATGAATGATCAGGAATAATGAATCACCTTATACCCTGTGACAATGCAATGGAAGGCTTTGGGTGTGGTGAATGACTAAAGGACATTACATGTCATGTGTAGTGGCAACAGTCAAGTGTGGAGGAGGTCATGTTAAAATATCAGGGCATTTTTTGTGGTCAGGATGCACTCTCACCTTATTGCATTTAAGAGAACACTAAATGCAGAAGGATACGAACACATTTTACAGTGTGGAGGAACAGTTGTGACACAATGGTTTGTGAACACTAACATTACTGATATACATTGACCTACCCAGAGTTCTGACCTGAACGTAATGGAACATCATGGGGAGGTGATAGAATGTTGTCTTCACTCCATGCCTCAACACCCAACATCACTATCTTCTCTCGCTTCAGCTCTCGAGGAAGGACTGGCTACTATTCCTCCATGGACATTCAGACACCTTATTGAAAGTGTCCCCTGCAGAGTTCAAACCTGCAGAGTTCAAGCCATCATAAAGGTGAAGGGTGGACACACCTAATATTAATTTCCACTAATATGTGTCTGGATACTCTGATCTAACAGTGCATACACTCATAACCAATGGAACAAAACATAGTTATCACTGCCCACAGTGAGACAGAATGATGCCTGGTGCTGGTGCTTAGTAACAATAACAATAACAATAATAATAATAATAATAATACAAATTATTTAAAATTCTTTAATGTAATCATCATAATTTGTCCACATGAATATTTAATACAATGATCTTGCTTTTTTGGGGAGGGGGTTCAGTTCCCCTATGACTGCACGTCTCCCCTTCTTCTACTGGGATCAGTGAATTGCCTATTAGCATTGCGGGCCAGCAATGCTGTACGAGAAGTAAGTAATGGTGCTGAGATGAACGTGGAATCATTTTAGTGATTATAGGGGCTGCAAAGGGAAAATATAATGATGTAAGCAACTTTATGTACATAAGGTATGCCCAATTGAAAAGGAGACCTTCACTGTAGCAGCATTGCATGTAATCGCAGTGGATGAATGTGTTTACCAAGAGATAGTGTTGGTGTTATTCCCAGTTGCACAAGCAGAGTTAACAGCTGGAATTCCCACATTTCTGGAGATATGTTTTTGCAGTTTTGCATGGTGTATTCCTTGTGATCAGCAAAAAGAGTGATTATTCAATTTCTTCAGGCAGAAAGGGAGCACGCTTCAGAAATTCAAAATGATTACAGAGAGCAGTGTTTCACACAGTGCACAACAGACCAGTGGTTAAGCATTATGAGGCAGGATGTGTGGCAAAAAAAGACCCTTGAGCTCCTTCAAACATTTTGATGAGAGGTTCTGGAACATCCTCCTTTCAGCCCTCAAATGGGGCACTATGAGTGCTGGATTACCTTGCTAGGTAACCTTGACACCAACCTAGAGGTCATTCTGGGAAACCTACCATGCTCAGGCAAGTGTGCTTCTTGTATTTTGCTGACATCAGGATCAGCACTTCCTTATCGCCAAGTCATACATCATGACATCCTGCCACATGCCAAATCAAGGATCAGAGGAAAGGGGAAGGGAGAGGAGGGGGGGGGGGGGTGTCATATTACAGCTGAGACAGTTGTGCATGTTATGTTTCACTGACAGAAGCATCAGTACTTTCTTATCTCAAAGGTCATTCCTGGACTCATGGCATTCTCTCATGTGTTGAGACCAAGCAGGGAAGGGATGAGGAAGGGAGCATGAAGCACCTTGCCCCACCTTAAGTGCCCCTATTCTTTATCCAAATAAAGTAAAGTATCTGAACTGCTGAAAAATTTGTCACATTAGTTTTTTTGCCTTTGTTTCTAGTTTCATCCCCATTGCTCCTTATAGGTGGGTGGGTTGTCTGTCAGCAGTATAATGTTCCACTCTTCAGCCAAGAGCATTTTTAAAAATATAACAAGGGTGAGATAAAAACATTAGGAGAAATTTATTATTTTAAGTTAAAAAATCAGACAGACATCTAAGAAATGAAAATATATACATTTTAAAAATGCATTACAGCATGGTGAAATTCTTCTAGGAAAAAAAAATAAAACACTGAAACACTGCACTTTCACTCAGAAACCTGAAGGACTTGCACTGTGAAAAAAGTATTTTAGGAGGAGAGAATATGTTCCATGGTGCTGAAGTTTGGGAAAACATTGGAGATGTGGATAGGTGTCAAGGTGGATAGTGGGAAGACAGAAGTTGGGAAAGATAGAGGGTTGGGGAGGGGTTTGATGTGTGGGTAAAGTAGTGGTGACAAGAGGGAAAGGATGGGGATGGATGCAGAGGGACAGGGAGAGAGAAGCCCTGGTGTGGAGTGGGGTTGGTAGGGAAGAATTAAAGTTGGTAGGAGGGATAAATGTGGGGCAGAACTTATTGTCTGGGAGAGAGAGTTGGTTGAAGTTGTGTTGGGATGGGATGCAAAGTGTGTGTAGGTGCAGGGATGGAGGGATGTATGTGTGAAGGCATGGCAGCATACCATGTTTGATGAGGAGAGGTGAGACAATGGGGGTTATTGGAATCTAGTTCAAAGATAGTATAGGAGATGTGGAGGTGTTCGATGTAGGTGAGGAGGGGTGGAAATTTGATGAAATGGTAGAGAATCAATGTGGGGGAAGGTAAACAGGTGCAGAAAGCAATGTAGAGAACATGGTGTTCAATAATATGTCAGGACTTACAGAACTTTGGTGGGATGTAGATCCATGCAGCATTTGTATAGCAGAGGATGGGTAAACATTGGTTACAGAATGCCATGACCCATGGTCTAGAGTTTGCATCTTCAACTAGTAACCAAAACACCCTTGTTGCAGGATTGAACCCCACCACTGCTTAAATTTTGAATAAAAATCTTCAGTATTGGTGACCGAAGACTTCTGGCATAAGCCATCCTCATTCTGCTGACAGCCTTGTCAAAGAGGGCAGGGGAGCAGACAGATGTTCAGGGCACTCTCTTGGCCTTGGGGTGGGAGACTGCCCCTAAAGGCAGAAGAATCAGCAATGATCAATGGCTTGACAATGCAGAAGGCATTGGAAACCACTGCATTAAAGAAGCATAATATGAATCCCGAGGACATCTGGCCTGTAATTTAAAAAAGTATCATCATGATTTCTTCACTGACAAAAGATTCCAGAACAGTCCCCCTTTTGGATCTCAAGGAGGGGACTACTAAGGGGGAGGTGACCACAAGAAAAAGAGTGAATAACCAAAAAAGGATAATGTTCTATGAGTCATGGCATGGCATGTCAGAAGTATGATCATGGTAGGGAAGCTAGAAAATCTGAAAAGGGAAATGCAATGACTCATCTAGATATAATGGGGACCAGCGAAGTGAAATGGACAGAAGACAGGGATTCCTGGTCAGATGAGTAGAAGGTAACATCAACAACAGCTGAAAATTGTATAACAGGAGTAGGATTCATTATGAATGGGAAGCTAGGGCAGAGAGTGAATTACTGTGAACAGTTCAGTGATAGGGTTGTTCTCATTGTAATTGTCAACAAAGCAATACTTACAATAATAGTTCAGGTATACATGCTGATGTTGCAAGCAGAAGATGAAAAGATAGAGAAAGTATATGAGGATATTGAATGGGTAATTCAATGTGCAAAGGGAGATGCAAATCTAATAGTCATGGGGAACTGGAATGAAGTTGTAGGAGAAGCAGCAGAAGAAAGGGTTACAAGAGAATATGAGCTTGGTTCTTGGAATGAGAGAGGAGAAAGATTAATTCAGTTCTGCAATAAATTTCAGCTAGTAATAGCGAATACTCTGTTCAACAACCACAAGATGAGGAGGTATACTTAGATTGCACTGAGAGATACGGGAAGATTTCAGTTGGATTACACCATGATTAGGCAGAGATTCAGAAATTAGATACTGGATAGTAAGGCATACCAAGGAGCTGATAGAGACCGAGATCACAATTTAGTAGTGATAAAGAGTAGGCTGAAGTCTAAGGGATTAGTCAGGAAGAATCAATATGCAAAGAAGTGGGATATGGAACTACTGAGTTCTCTAAGGCTACAGACACTGCATTAAGGAATAGCTCTGTAGGCAGTTCAGTTGAAGAGAAATGGACATATCTAAGAAAGGCAGTCAGGGAAGTAGGAAAGAAAAACGTAGGTAAAAAAAGGTAATTATGAAGAAATGATGGGTAACAGAAGAAATACGTTAGTCCATCAATGAAAGATGAAAGTACATTAATGTTCAGGCAAATTCAGGAACACAGGAATACAAGTTGCTGAGGAATGAAATCAATAGGAAGTGCACGGAAGCTAAGACGATATGGCTGCATGAAAAATGTGAAGAAATCAGAAAAGAAATGATTGTCAGAAGGACTGAATCAGCATATAGAAAAGTCAAAACAACCTTTGGTAAAATTAAAACTGCTACACCAAGAAGAAATGCAGATGATAAACAGGTATTCATTGGACAAATATATTATACTAGAACTGACATGTGATGACATTTTCACGCAATTTGGGTGGATAGATCCTGAGAAATCAGTACCCAGAACAACCACCTCTGGCCGTAATAATGGCCTTGATACGCCTGGGCATCGAGTCAAACAGAGCTTGGATGACATGTACAGGTGCAACTGCCCATGCAGCTTCAACTCGATACCGCAGTTCATCAAGAGTAGTGACTGGCATATTGTGACGAGCCAGTTGCTCGGCCACCATTGACTAGACGTTTTCAGTTGGTGAGAGATCTGGAGAATATGCTGGCAAGGGCAGCAGTCGAACATTTTCTGTATCCAGAAAGGCCCGTACAGGACCTCCAACATGCGGTCGTGCATTATCCAGCTGAAATGTAGGGTTTCGAAGGGATCGCATGAAGGGTAGAGCCACGGGTCGTAACACATCTGAAATGTAACACCCACTGTTCAAAGTGCCATCAGTGCGAAAAAAAGGTGACTGAGACGTGTAACCAATGGCACCCCATACCATCACGCCGGGTGATACGCCAGTATGGCGATGACGAATACATGCTTCCAATGTGCGTTCACTGCGATGTGGCCAAACATGGATGCGACCATCATGATGCTGTAAACAGAAGCTGCATTCATCTGAAAAAACAACGTTTTGCCATTCGCGCACCCACGTTCGTAGTTGAGTACACCGTCGCAGGCACTCCTGTCTGTGATGCAGCATCAAGGGTAACCGCAGCCATGGTCTCCGAGCTGATAGTCCATGCTGCTGCAAACATCGTCGAACTGTTTGTGCAGATGGTTGTTGTCTTGCAAACGTCCCCATGTGTTGACTCAGGGATTGAGACGTGGCTGCATGATCTGTTACAGCCATGCGGATAAGATGCCCGTCATCTCGACTGCTAGTGATACGAGGCCGTAGGGATCCAGCACGCCATTACCCTCCTGAACCCACCGATTCCATATTCTGCTAACAGTCACTGGATCTCGACCAACATGTGCAGCAATGTCGCGATACGATAAACCGCAATCGCGATAGGCTACAATCTGACTTTTATCAAAGTCGGAAATATGATGGTACTCATTTCTCCTCCTTACATGAGGCATCACAACAACGTTGCACCAGACAACGCCGGTCAACTGCTGTTTGTGTATGAGAAATCGGTTGGAAACTTTCCTCATGTCAGCACGTTGTAGGTGTCGCCACCGGCGCCAACCTTGTGTGAATTCTCTAAAAAGCTAATTATTTGCATATCACAGCATCTTCTTCCTGTCGGTTAAATTTCGCGTCTGTAGCACGTCATCTTCGTGTTGTGGCAATTTTAATGGCCAGTAGTGTATATTAGACCTACTGATAATGGTTTCAACGTCGTCCGCCAACAGACAATTAGTGCCATAGCTACCAGAGCGCCGTCTGTGTCTACCCTTTAATAGGGAATGCTCACAGTCAGAAGGCTCAGTGCGATGCAGTCGTGTCAAGCAAACAGGCAACCACGCCACGGAGACGCACTTGTGTTTCCTGCAGCTAGGTGAGCGAGTTTTAAGGAGGTTAAGCTGTGGCCTTCCAGATGGTGGGATGGTCCCTTCGGAGAAAAAAAAATGAAACGATGGTATGGTATTGCTGGCCGAGAGGCCCCATCCGCGGAAGTTCGGCCACCAAGTGCGAGTCTTCTTTCAGCCGAAGCCACATTGGGAGACTCGCTTGCCGGTGATGAGAATGAAATGATGATGAGGACAACATAACGCAGAATTTCCTCACAGGCTGGGCATGCTGCGTCAGTTGTGCAGCGATGCTGTTTCCAGTGATCACGTGAATATTAGCAAACAGGTAGACGAGGTTCTGGACGTCCACGCAGCTCAGACGCCCCCCAGGATCGTTGTAGTGTAAGGGCAGCAGCTGCCACAGCACAGATAAGAGGGCTTGATTAGATTAGATTAGTACTTGTTCCAAAGATCATGAATACGACACTTCGTAATGATGTGGAACGTGTCAGGTTAATAAAATGTGTCTATACGAGGTATTACATTACACAAAATATTACATGACACTTAATATTTTTAATTTTTTTTGGGTGGGGGATGGGGAAATTACACACTTACTATATCCAAAAATTCATCTAATGAGTAGAAGGAGTTTCCATTCAGAAATTCTTTTAATTTCCTTTTTAATGCTATATGGCTATCTGTCAGACTTTTGATGCTATTAGGTACGTGACCAAAGACTTTTGTGGCAGCATAATTTACCCCCTTCTGAGCCAAAGTTAGATTTAACCTTGAGTAGTGAAGATCATCCTTTCTCCTAGTGTTGTAGCCATTTACACTGCTATTACTTTTGAATTCGTTCAGATTGTTAATAACAAATTTCATAAGTGAATATATATATTGTGTGGCTAGAGTGAAGATCCCTAGCTCTTTAAATAAGTGTATGCAGGATGATCTTGGATGAGCTCCAGCAATTATTCTGATTACACGCTTTTGTGCAATGAACACTCTTTTACTCAATGATGAGTTATCCCAGAATATGATGCCATACGAAAGCAGAGAATGAAAATAGGCGCGGTAAGTTAATTTACTGAGATGTATATCGCCAAAATTTGCAATGACCCTAACAGCATAAGTAGCTGAACTCAAACGTTTCAGCAGATCTTCAGTGTGTTTTTTCCAGTTCAACCCCTTATCAATGCATACACCTAGAAATTTTGAATATTATACCTTAGCTACCGATTTCTGATCGAAGTCTATATTTAATAATGGCGTCATGCTATTTACTGTGTGGAACTTTATATACTGTGTTTTGTCAAAGTTTAATGAGAGCCCATTTGCAGAGAACCACTTAATGATTTTCTGAAAAGCATCATTTACAATTTCATCAGTTAATTGTTGTCTGTTGGGTCTGATAGCTAGACTTGTATCACCGGCAAAAAGTACCAGCTTTGCATCTTCGTGAATGTAGAATGGCAAGTCATTAATATATATTATATTATATATTGTAAGTCCGGATGTGTCAACGTGAACAGTTGCGAACCGGTTACTAGCAGTGGCACTATGCCCGTCTCCTACTAACACCACAGCATCGACGTGCACGGCTCGACTTTTGCCGTCAGAGAATCACTTGGAAGATGGAATTGTGCGTTATGGGCTTCAGCGACGAAAGCTATTCTGCCTGCAGGCAAGTGATGGTCGTATGCGAGTACGACGTAGACTTGGTGAGTGCTGTTCGTGCATTCGTCCAAGACAAACCGGGCCTTATGGTCTGGCGTGCGACGGGCTATAAGTCTCGTTCACCCTTGTTATTTCTGTAAGGGACGCAAACCAGCGCTCGTTACGAGTAGAATGTTGTTAGACACGTTTTTTTGTCGTTCTCGCAACAGGAAGGTGATGAGTTATTCCAAGAGGATAATGTTCGCCCACACGCTGCTCGTGAAATTCAGCTTGTTCCGTAAGATGTGTGCGAACTCTTACAGCCAACAATTCTTACAGAATAATGTGGACAGGTCGAGCAGGCGTATTCGCCATCTGTGCGATCGACTGGATGCGAGAGCTAGCTCCTGTAACGCCGCCTGTGGAGGCTACACTACATGCTAATATGTGGGTGTTTCAGCACAGATCGTTACCTGGCACCTCAGAACTGCCTGTGAATATAATCATTTCATTTACTCCATATGCACTGCTGCAACAATAAATCTTGTGTGAATTGTAAACCACTTAATGGTTGTACTAATTTTTTTCCGGCAGTGTATTTGTTGAGGTGGCAGATATAGTAACAAACTACGATGCCGCTTTCCCCTCCCCAAGCTCCGTAGAACCGAACACCTGAACCGCTCCTGGCATATCGTATGGGAGAAGATGGTTTTCATCTAACAAGAACCCATCAAAGCAAGACGCGGCAATCTATCAAGATACACATAATAGTCACAGTGCAGGCCGTATTTAAGTGGACTCTCTACGGCAAAGTAGATATAGCGAAATAAACTGAAATACTGACGATATAAGTAAGTGCTGCGCGCCTCCCGATTATGTAGTGCAAAAGCAAACCAATATCTGGATTTTAAATAAAAAACCAGCTGATGGACAAATATGCATTTTATGCATTACTCGACGGCTGTTAGTGGTCAACTTCCAAAAACGTTCGACGTCGGTAACGTTCTGCAATGTGTCTTAAAAAACAACAAAATTTTATTTACATTTTTAACCTTAAATTATTGTTATTTTGAAAAGTATTATTCTTTGTAAATGTTGTAGATAAAGCAAAAGAAGAGAAAACTGTAAAAAGATGAAAAACGAAAACTGTAAGATGTACGACCTGTTTTAAAACATCAGATAACAGGTCTATAATTTGGCAAAAGTAAATATGTCTTCACATTCTCTACAACAATTTCTGGTGGACGTACTTCCCGCATATAGTTCGGTTGCCTCTAGTGGCACGAAACGCAGAATACGCCTAGCTCGTGATGGATCAGTATGAACCATGACCGGTAGCGTGCTTTATCACTTCCGTACAGCTTCCATCTGTCAGAACTAAGTATGAAAGAACGACAGGGAAGGTGAACTCATTATTGCCCAAATGCATGTTATGAATTAACAAGTTTCAGTCTCGATACCAGGATATCCAACGACGTTTTTGGGGTAACATTGTTACATAAATGTTTCAATTGCAACAGAAGGGAGACCAGAGTACAGAGAGATAATTTTGCTCTTTCCTCCGAAGTCGGAAAAGGAGAGGAAGGGACCGAAAAGTTTTGAGACCTCTCCGTCACGAACTATACCGAGTAGCTAATATATATAGATTATTTTGCGATCTCGTCGACGCCGACTAGATGATGCACGAGGACCTTAGTGCCTTGCGGCCGGAGAACACTGCAACATCTTCTTGAGTCGTAGTCAGTTTGTCGAAGGACACTCCTCTGCACTCCCGCACAGCCGCGAATGCTTCTGTATTCATATGCTGGCGTTATGCAAATTCCGTCTGAGCCAGCGCTGCCTTCCATGGCTAGCATTACAACACTGCCCATCTGCCACGCACTCGTCATATAGTTGGTAGTCCTGTAGCGTTTCAAACATACATGCGCTCAGGGGGGTGTATTCCGGCTTCCCGGGCGAAACTGTCAGCCTCTGCTGTGACGTCACTGGGGAGGCAAGGCAAAAATTGCTGTGATTCGTGTTGTGATTATACCTTTCAACTCAGTAATATTGAACTGTCAGTGAAATAAATAAGGGTTGTGCTGTTGCGCATTGCAACAATATTGCCTGTTACAACTCGGGATGTTATGTATCACGGTTTTCCGAAAATTTTTGTTGTTCAGCGCTCGAGGGTATCTCGGTGCAAGCGGATAGATGAAATAAATGCTCATAATGTAAGGTTGTGTTTAGAACGTTTTCTCACTGAGGGTAACATATGGGATTAGATAAATGAAATTTTATTTCTGCCTCGAAGCAAGAGGTAAAAACAGAACACTGTCATTTGAATGTAGGAAGTAATAATAAGGATGCGTATGAGACTGAAAAAAAAAAAAAAAAAAATGGCTCTGAGCACTATGGGACTTAACTTCTGAGGTCATCAGTCCCCTAGAACTTAGAACTACTTAAACCTAACTAACCTAAGGACATCACACACATCCACGCCCGAGGCAGGATTCGAACCTGCGACCATAGCGGTCGCGCGGTTCCAGACTGTAGCGCCTAGAACCGCTCGGCCACTCCGGCGGGCGAGACTGTATCAGTTTAGGGGATGGGAGAACGAATTAATTTCTTAACCTCGTTGGAAAGTCATTAACAAACATTTTTCTAAGTCTGGCCATTACGTGTGTGTGCAACGTGAATGTTAAATACACCGTTTTTGCATATATTATTGACAGCATGTTACTGAGAACCCATATGTACTTCCTTATGATGTATCTTTTCTTGTAGGTTTTCACACAAAGAGAACTTCTCTTGGATATGAGATCTGTCAGAAAAATATGTTATCAATTTTACATTTGTTAAACATGAAAAATACCGCTTAGGTTGTCTAAAATATTTATTGTAATAGCAATTTCAAACATTCCTCATTATCAAACAAATATAACAAAATTGAAATCACTCATCAAATTACCTTTCTAAAATGCTCTTCTTGCTTGAAACATAAACTTAAATTTAAAAAAATCCTGTTCTTAATTTGAGATCGCATGGTACTTCTCAGGAAAGTCGTATCATCTTTGGGATATCGTGAATTTAACGCGTATCATTTAGTAGTTCACCAGATATTTAACAGTTTTAGCAGTGTGACATAAAAGCAACTGTGCAACTATTCTCACTGTTCGTTCTACGTTCCAAGTAATACTCAGAAAGGTCTCTGAAATATGAAACGCTATTGAAAGATCGTCCTTACAACAATTCCCACATTTTGTATTGACTTCCTTGTCACGGCATGACATCTGGCAAATCGGATCCTTCGTCTATATACTATATAATGGTTTCATAGTCGTTTTAACAGCGGATACATTGCAAAATACCCACACTATCCTGTTGCGATAGGCAAGGTTTGAGAGATACATTTTATTTGTGGATAGCTTCCATATCGTCCAATTTTTTGCTCCCCTGTCGTAAGAAAAAGTAAGTCCATCACTCTCCGATCCCTTTTGTTAGCCTTCCTGAAGGTTACTGTGACGTCGTAACGCACTGAGGTGCCAAAAGTCATGGAATACCTTCTAATATCGTGTCGGACATCATTTTGCCCGTCGTAGCGCAGTAACTTGACATGGTATGAACTCAACAAGTCGTTGGAAGTCACCTACAGAAATACTGATCCATGCTGCCCCTAGAGCCGTCCATAATTGCGGAAGTTTTGCAGGTGCAGGATTGTGTTCACGAACCGACCTCTCGATTATGTCTCGTAAATTTTCGATGAGATTCATGTCGGGCTATCTGGATGGCCATATCGTTCGCTCGAAATGTCCAGAATGTTCTTCAAATCAACCGCGACCACTTGTTGCCCAGCAACATGGCACAATGTCCATGAATGGCTGCAAATGGTCTCCAAGTAACCGAACATAACCATTTCCAGTTAACGATCGGTTCATTTGGATCGGAAGTCCCAGTCCATTCCATGTAAACACAGCTCACACCGTTATAGTGACTTGTTGACAACTTGGACCCATGGCTTCGCGGTGTCTGTACCACGCTGGAACCTACAGTCCAGACTCATCTGACCAGGCCACGGTTTTCCAGTCGTCTAGGATCCAATCGATATGGTCACGAGCCCAGGAGGGGCACTGCAAGCGATGTTGTACTGTTAGCAATGGCACTCTCGTTGGTCGTCTGCTGCGATAGCTCATAAACGACAGATTTCGGCGCACTGTACTAACTGATATGTTCGTCGTACGACCCAAATTGATTTGTGCTGTCATTTAACGCTGTGTTGCTTGTCTGTCAGCACTGACAACTATACGCAAGCGCCGCTGCTTTCGGTCGTCTAGTGAAGGTCGTCACCCCTGCGTTGTCCGTGTTTAGAGGAATGCCCGAAATTTGGTATTTTCGGAACACTCTTGACTCCGTGGATCTTGGGATATTGGTATTCGCTAATGATTTCCGAAATGGATTGGCCCATCATTCCGCGTTCAAAGTTCCGTCGTGCGTCCATAAACACATCGGAAACGTTTTCACATGAATCACTTGGGTAGAAGTGACAGCTCCGCCAACGCACTGTCCTTTTATAACTTGCGTATGCGATAGTACCGCCATATGTATGTGTGCATATCGCCTTCCCATGACTGAGCTGATGGCTATGGCTGAGGGCGATGATCACCTGACGCATTACGTTAGCTGTTGTAGCTAATTGACTATCAGCACTCGTTTTATCGAAGGTGAGAACAGATATCTCATCGAAAGCTTGAAAATCGCTTTCAGTTTTGATTAAGATTGTTGCTTCGTTCTTCGTTGGAGCGTTGAACGGAAGGTAGGGCAAAGGATACTTCTGTCCCCTCAAATAATTGTATGCTTTGGGAGAAACTGCTCTTAATGTAAGCACCTAAGCATCTCACTAGAAAGTTCAACACATATTACAGTTTTTCCGGTCAGTTATGTGTCAAACAAGAAGCCAATTTACCGATAAAATCGGTAATCTTCCATCTTCTTTCGTCTGGCTTTATTCCAAGTCTTCAAGGGGTCGACATGTTTTCTGGATTGGGAAATGTTAGTCACAGAGGATGGTAGGATGCCCTCGTTGTCAGCGCACCTTCCCCTCTGTGACGGGAATTTGTGTGCACCTAATGTCTGCGTGTAGTGTCATCCCATTTGAAAGTTTGAGCTAGTTTTCGAAATGTACGCCCACCGCGTAAAGGAGGCGGGACGTGAGTAACAGCGTAGTATTCATCTATTCGGATATGGAAATCAGCCTAAAAACCACATCCAGGCTTGCCGGCACACCGGCCCTCATCGTTAATGTACCACGATTCGATTCGGGACCCGAGCGCCTTCCCGAATGCCACGATGCATTACTGTGGTTTCTAAGGAGGTTTCACGTACCCGTCACGTGAACGGTTGACTGTACAGGTATAAAGTTAGAGCATATTTTCGCAGCTTTTCGCGATTACAGTATTTAGAAGCGAAAAAAGGAGAGCGAAATTTGACGGTTCCGTCTAAATCATACGAAAACGCTATGTTTAAAAGTCACTTGGTACAATATCGCTCATTGGTTGCTTTGCTTATAAAACCTCGTATTTTTTTATTAATTTTTTTGAGAAATATATCGGCTATAACGTCTAATGCTCAGTTATGTTTGATAAGCATTTGGGGATTACTAACAAGAAAGTAACGCTTATTTTTTAAACTCCAGTTTTCTGCAGACTATTGGTTTCAAATTAGGCTATAAAACGAATACATCGTCAAACCTGAAATGCGTACGCACATCTTAAATGCAAAAAGCAGACGAAGACAACTGATTGCTTGAAGTAGAACATTACGCTGTAGTTTGGTTCAAATGGCTCTGAGTGCTGTGGGACTTAACTTCTGAGGTCATCAGTCCCCTAGAACTTAGCACTACTTAAACCTAACTAACCTAAGGACATCACACACCTCCATGCCCGAGGCAAGATTCGAACCTGCGACCGTAGCGGTCGCGCGGTTCCAGACTGTAGCGTCTAGAACCGCTCGGTCAACCCGCCCGGCTACGCTGTAGTACGCTTTACTGTATTGTATTGTAGAGCTAAATCAACTGGTTGGAAAACTAAGCAACACTGTCTTTGCTGAGCTCAACATCTCACTCATTCTAGAGGGATGCTGACTCAGTTTTTCAGGATAGCAAATGGAAAGTGGTGGTACAGAAAATGGCCCAGAGATCACCAGTGTGTGTGTGTGTGTGTGTGTGTGTGTGTGTGTGTGTGTGTGTGTGTAGTGAGTGAAGTGTTATGAAACAATGTGAGTATAGTGTGTGCAGTGACTGATAGTGAAATATGATTGAACAGTGTGGCATTACATTATTTAATAAGATCTTTCTCACATTCTTCGAAACATCTTGGCCTTGTTTTCTTAGATCGGATGAAACAGACTTCCCTTACCTTTTCGTTGTGTGTTGTTTGCTGAATAGAATGTGTTGGTAACGGCGTTGTCCAATCGTTGTCTTCTTTGCTATCGAAAATGAGCTCATTAGTAGTGTACGGAGTTTCATAAACATTGAGGTTGTTGTGTACCTCTTCAAATAAAGACAAATACGTTACCCAATTGGTATGTAGGTTCTCGTAAATCTGTTAAACTCACGGAACACTCGTTTAATGGTATTACAGTGGGGACTATACCTTGAGAAATTTACGCCACTTGTACTCAATATAGAATTAAAACGTTACTATGAATTAATTTTGATTTAAGTTAAAGTACTCATCGTAGCTGGCAAACTGTCGCAGCGGAAGTCCTGGAAAACAGCGACTGTAGGATTTAACTATAAAGTCAAATGAATATTTAATCCAGTATAATGGTGGTGGTGGTGGTTAGTGTTTAACGTCCCGTCGACAACGAGGTCATTAGAGACGGAATCCAGTATAATGTTTCAGCTGAGTATTTATTACGATCTCAAAGTAAATAAAAGCATCTTGACAAATCTGAAATAAGTTGTAACATACTTACAGTAATGAAATGAATCATGTTCAACAAGCTACATGCTTTCTGTACAAATACAACAAAGTACTGACTCCCAATGCCAATATGGCTACCCCTATATATACACTCCTGGAAATGGAAAAAAGAACACATTGACACCGGTGTGTCAGACCCACCATACTTGCTCCGGACACTGCGAGAGGGCTGTACAAGCAATGATCACACGCACGGCACAGCGGACACACCAGGAACCGCGGTGTTGGCCGTCGAATGGCGCTAGCTGCGCAGCATTTGTGCACCGCCGCCGTCAGTGTCAGCCAGTTTGCCGTGGCATACGGAGCTCCATCGCAGTCTTTAACACTGGTAGCATGCCGCGACAGCGTGGACGTGAACCGTATGTGCAGTTGACGGACTTTGAGCGAGGGCGTATAGTGGGCATGCGGGAGGCCGGGTGGACGTACCGCCGAATTGCTCAACACGTGGGGCGTGAGGTCTCCACAGTACATCGATGTTGTCGCCAGTGGTCGGCGGAAGGTGCACGTGCCCGTCGACCTGGGACCGGACCGCAGCGACGCACGGATGCACGCCAAGTCCGTAGGATACTACGCAGTGCCGTAGGGGACCGCACCGCCACTTCCCAGCAAATTAGGGACACTGTTGCTGCTGGGGTATCGGCGAGGACCATTCGCAACCGTCTCCATGAAGCTGGGCTACGGTCCCGCACACCGTTAGGCCGTCTTCCGCTCACGCCCCAACATCGTGCAGCCCGCCTCCAGTGGTGTCGCGACAGGCGTGAATGGAGGGACGAATGGAGACGTGTCGTCTTCAGCGATGAGAGTCGCTTCTGCCTTGGTGCCAATGATGGTCGTATGCGTGTTTGACGCCGTGCAGGTGAGCGCCACAATCAGGACTGCATACGACCGAGGCACACAGGGCCAACATCCGGCATCATGGTGTGGGGAGCGATCTCCTACACTGGCCGTACACCACTGGTGATCGTCGAGGGGACACTGAATAGTGCACGGTACATCCAAACCGTCATCGAACCCATCGTTCTACCATTCCTAGACCGGCAAGGGAACTTGCTGTTCCAACAGGACAATGCACGTCCGCATGTATCCCGTGCCACCCAACGTGCTCTAGAAGGTGTAAGTCAACTACCCTGGCCAGCAAGATCTCCGGATCTGTCCCCCACTGAGCATGTTTGGGACTGGATGAAGCGTCGTCTCACGCGGTCTGCACGTCCAGCACGAACGCTGGTCCAACTGAGGCGCCAGGTGGAAATGGCATGGCAAGCCGTTCCACAGGACTACATCCAGCATCTCTACGATCGTCTCCATGGGAGAATAGCAGCCTGCATTGCTGCCAAAGGTGGATATACACTGTACTAGTGCCGACATTGTGCATGCTCTGTTGCCTGTGTCTATGTGCATGTGGTTCTGTCAGTGTGATCATGTAATGTATCTGACCCCAGGAATGTGTCAATAAAGTTTCCCCTTCCTGGGACAATGAATTCACGGTGTTCTTATTTCAATTTCCAGGAGTGTATATTTTCCAAACAATCCCGAACATTCCTCGGCATTGTTTAGGTTCATTTTTTGATTAACTAACAATTAAAATTAACATATAAAAACTGAAAATACATATAAAAACGTATGTTTACTCCAGAACAGCAAGTACAATTCTATGTGGGGTCGTATTTGTGATACTATTTGAGTATAACTTCTCGAATACATAATTACAATAATGCATTTACATATCTCGTCAATTACTTGAGGCTCCCTTCATGGAAATTGTTCCCTTCATCTACAGAGCTTCTACACTTCGAAGTAAATGAAATCAAGCAGTTATTTTTGCAGTTATAATTTTTTCTAGACGAGTTACATATTTTTGTATGCATGTGTAATTCCGAATTCGTCTGGAGAATGCATGCTTTAAGTGAGTCTAATTGGGCTGCTACGTTTCAACACCCCCAAAAGGATTTGTGAAACTGACAGTGGAACAAAACCTTTTTGACACATGGAGGAACAAGAATTTTACTTATGGTAGGAAATAAGTCCAGTATTTGATCAAATATGTAAATTAATATGAAGCATAATACAAATTTATTACTCATTAGCACAACAAGTTATTTCTTAACTGTATGAGCTAATATGTAACTTAGAGTTTCAAAACTAGTACAAAATTCCTAAGTGTAAATGCACTAATCTCTGTACTTTACATATATGTAAATAGTATTGATGTTCACAGTACACAGACTGCTTTATGGATAATCGTGAAGTTTGCAGTACGCAGATTGCTTCATAGAGAATCATGAAGTGTGCAGTACACAGACTGCTTTATAGGATGAAATGTCTGACCAATGACCAATCTTACTATTTTCGTTTGTGCAGATACGTCCAACGCCTCCTTCCCACCTTTACAATCATTCAAACATTAATTAATGTATTTTTTTTCAAGAATATATGCACAACACAGTTGTGATACGTATGTGTCCAGTTACATATTACTCTGAGTGACAATATACAAAGATTTGAATAAGTGACTAATACATCATATTGGTTGTGTTTTATAAGTAACTGAAATGTCACCAACAGTGATGTGGTTGGGCATTATACACAGGTACATGTTCATCACTTGTGTGTGAATACACAATAAATGAATCCTAAATGATTGGTACATAATGACAAAACATGGTTAGGCATTATACATTCGTAAGTGTTTACCACTTAGGTGTGAATACACAATAATTGAATCATAAATGACTGGTACATCATGACAAAACATGGTTAGGCATTATACATTTGTAAGTGTTCACCACTTAGGTGTGAATACACTATAATTGAATTATAAATGACTGGTACATCATAACAAAACATGGTTAGGCATTATACATTGGTAAGTGTTCACCACTTAGGTGTGAGTACACAATAAACGAATCATAAATGATATGACAAAAATATGAATAGGTTTTATACATTGGTAAGTTGGTTTGTATATATTACTATTTTCATTTGTCCAGACACTTCCAACGCCTCCTTCCCACCTTTACAATCATTCAATAGTATATATATATATATATATATATATATATATATATATATATATATATATATATATATATCCGACAGATGCTGCTTCATCTGATCAGAATAGCAATAATTAGCATAGCAAAGTAAGACAAAGCAAAGATGATGTTCTTTAAAGGAAAAGCTCAATAAGTCCACCATCAATCCTCAACAATAGCTGTAGTCGAGGAATAATGTTGTGAACAGCACTGTAAAGCATGTCCGGAGTTATGGTGAGGCATTGGCGTCGGATGTTGTCTTTCAGCATCCCTAGAGATGTCGATCGATCACAATACACTTGCGACTTCAGGTAACCCCAAAGCCAATAATCGCACGGACTGTGGTCTGGGGACCTGGGAGGCCAAGCATGACGAAAGTGGCGGCCGAGCACACGATCATCACCAAACGACGCACGCAAGATATCTTTCACGCGTCTAGTAATATGAGGTGGAGCGCCATCCTGCATAAACATCGTATGTTCCAGCAGGTGTTTATCAGCCAGGCTGGGGATGATGTGATTCTGTGACATATCGGCGTAACCCGTCACGGTAGCAGTTACAAGACCAGAATCTCGCAATTCCTCGAAGAAAAAAGGTCCGATAACGGTAGATGTGGTAAATCCAACCCATACCATGACATTCTCGTCGTTCAATGGAGTTTCCACGACAGTTCTAGGATTTTCGGCAGCCCAAATTCTGCAGTTTTGGGCGTTGACAGGCCCCCGGAGCGTGAAATGAGCTTCGTCAGTCCACAACACGTTACTCAACCAATCGTCATCTTCCGCCATCTTTTAAAACGCCCACACCGCAAATGCCCTCCGCTTCACTAAATCGCCAGGTAACAGTTCATGATTCCGATGGATTTGTACGGACAGCATCGGAGGGTACGCCTAAGTGCCAACCAAACAGTAGTGTATGGAATGTAGGTGCGACGTGCGGCTGCACGAGCGCTGACTTCCCCACGCATAGACGAACCCGCTACAGTCTCCATTTCTTCCTGAACTGTCTCAGCATCATTACGCCTTGTGCTCGGTCGGCCACTATGGGGTCTATCGTCTAAACAACTCGTGGCTTCAAACTTCGAAATCATTCAGGCCACAGCTGCATTTGTCAACGGACCTTTACCCATTCGAATCCCCTTTCTATGGCGATAGGATCGTAATGCTGAACTAGCACATTCTCCATTCCGATAATAGAGCTTCACTAAAAGCGCCTTTTCGGGTAACGTCAACATGCTGTGACTTCCGGCGCTTCTGATTCTCTCTCTCATTACAGCTCCTTTTATACACGATTGTCATGCGCTGTCACTGACGTTTGGCTGTCCAGCACCATCTGTTGGACATTTTGTGAACTTTGTTTTTTGGTTCTAATGAAATCCCATGTCATTCCAAGCATGTGTGCCAATTTTTACCTCTCTATCTACATTATTCCACGGTTTATTAAGTTTTCAAATTTATACTGACTTTTTGATCACTCAGTATATATATAAATTCAGTATCTTCAATAGTGCAGAAATACTAGCTTGTTTTCCGTATCCTCCTGTAAAATAGGCTTTTGTCAACAATGACAAGTGTTGACATGGTTAGCTAGAAGGATCTCAGCAATAGAGGCATATGCATGTTGACAGAGGGAAGGATAGCTTGGTACTCTGATGAGAAGTAAGAAATGAAACAGAAGATTCGGAGTGTTAGAGATGAAGAAAAGATGGCTGACCCCATAGATTAGAACAGCATAACTCATAAAACATAATTATGTGGCAGAGAATAGTATAAGCAAGCCATTCCTCACGAAAATATATTAGCAGAGCATACTTGTATATAAGTAAGTGTTCACAACTTTGAGTGCTGGTATATAGCAAAATAAAAAAAAGTAAATATTTACCATTTGGGTGACAACATACAACAAAGTCAGACATAAATAAATAATACAGTATGACAGAGCATAGTTACATTTAATAACACAGATACGCTAGCTTGTTCTCCAGATCCTCCTATAAAATAGGCTTTAGTCACTTATAAAGCTGACATGGTAAATTAGAAGGGTCTCAGCAATAGAGACGTATGCATGTGGACAGTGGGAAGGATAGCTTGGTGCTCTGATGAGAAACAAGAAATGAAATAGAAAATTCGGAGTGTTGGAGTTGAAGAAGAAAAGATGACAGACCCCAAAGACAGGAAACCCCCCTACCCTCCGCCCCCCTCCCCCCCCCCCCCCCCCCCACACACACACAGGACCCTCACTGGTCCAGTACTTCACTGTAGCACCAGAGGGATTAGTGTTCGGCATTCCCTGCAAATTGGACTTGCCACAGCTTCACCTTCCCAGTCCCCAAAAATTAACACCAACACTTACTATTGCCTGATCAACGAACAAAGGGTGAGCAATTAGCATTCTGCAGGAAAGAGTAAATGACATATATAATGCTGTATTGGTTAATTCAAGTAACAAATGCTAGATACTACCAACTGACTTACAAGCAGTCCCTCTAATATCTGAGTTTTATCAAACATAATCAATTACTTAAACATGAAATATCGAAACCTGTGACATACTTGAGACATAAACATGAAAATACTGAAGTGTGGTACAGAATTACTGTGTTCCTCTGATATCTGTTGCTGCTCAAACATAAATTAGTGCACAAATATGAAAATATAGAAATAAGATAGTCAAATGCATCGAATTACAACATATCCCATATCACTAAATAAACAAAGTCAACTGCCTCATATTGATGGCTGGGTGTTGTGTGATGTCCTTAGGTTAGTTAGGTTTAAGTAGATATAAGTTCTAGGGGACTGATGACCATAGATGTTAAGTCCCATAGTGCTCAGAGCCATTTGAACCATTTTTTTTCAACTGCCTCATAGGGCAGATCATCCAAATGTTACAATGTTCACATTATGGAAGTACTTTCTCATGCATCAATATGTTTGATAAACACCATGAAGTCAAGCATGAAAATTACAAAAAAAAATTATGTCACAATTTCAAAATTAAACAGAAGGCAAGTCTAAGATACCAAATTTTAGGTTCCTAAAATCTTAGACAAGTGTCATGTTATCCCTCCAATAGACAAAGGATATATGAAGTGCTATTTCAAGTTCAGGGACATATTTGATGTGTTTAAAATGTTACAAAATTATATACACTCCTGGAAATTGAAATAAGAACACCGTGAATTCATTGTCCCAGGAAGGGGAAACTTTATTGACACATTCCTGGGGTCAGATACATCACATGATCACACTGACAGAACCACAGGCACATAGACACAGGCAGCAGAGCATGCACAATGTTGGCACTAGTACAGTGTATATCCACCTTTCGCAGCAATGCAGGCTGCTATTCTCCCATGGAGACGATCGTAGAGATGCTGGATGTAGTCCTGTGGAACGGCTTGCCATGCCATTTCCACCTGGCGCCTCAGTTGGACCAGCGTTCGTGCTGGACGTGCAGACCGCGTGAGACGACGCTTCATCCAGTCCCAAACATGCTCAATGGGGGACAGATCCGGAGATCTTGCTGGCCAGGGTAGTTGACTTACACCTTCTAGAGCACGTTGGGTGGCACGGGATACATGCGGACGTGCATTGTCCTGTTGGAACAGCAAGTTCCCTTGCCGGTCTAGGAATGGTAGAACGATGGGTTCGATGACGGTTTGGATGTACCGTGCACTATTCAGTGTCCCCTCGACGATCACCAGTGGTGTACGGCCAGTGTGGGAGATCGCTCCCCACACCATGATGCCGGGTGTTGGCCCTGTGTGCCTCGGTCGTATGCAGTCCTGATTGTGGCGCTCACCTGCACGGCGCCAAACACGCATACGACCATCATTGGCACCAAGGCAGAAGTGACTCTCATCGCTGAAGACGACACGTCTCCATTCGTCCCTCCATTCACGCCTGTCGCGACACCACTGGAGGCGGGCTCCGCGATGTTGGCCCGCGGAAGACGGCCTAACGGTGTGCGGGACCGTAGCCCAGCTTCATGGAGACGGTTGCGGATGGTCCTCGCCGATACCCCAGGAGCAACAGTGTCCCTAATTTGCTGGGAAGTGGCGGTGCGGTCCCCTACGGCACTGCGTAGGATCCTACGGTCTTGGCGTGCATCCGTGCGTCGCTGCGGTCCGGTCCCAGGTCGACGGGCACGTGCACCTTCCGCCGACCACTGGCGACAACATCGATGTACTGTGGAGACCTCACGCCCCACGTGTTGAGCAATTCGGCGGTACGTCCACCCGGCCTCCCGCATGCCCACTATACGCCCTCGCCCAAAGTCCGTCAACTGCACATACGGCTCACGTCCACGCTGTCGCGGCATGCTACCAGTGTTAAAGACTGCGATGGAGCTCCGTATGCCACGGCAAACTGGCTGACACTGACGGCGGCGGTGCACAAATGCTGCGCAGCTAGCGCCATTCGACGGCCAACACCGCGGTTCCTGGTGTGTCCGCTGTGCCGTGCGTGTGATCATTGCTTGTACAGCCCTCTCGCAGTGTCCGGAGCAAGTATGGTGGGTCTGACACACCGGTGTCAATGTGTTCTTTTTTCCATTTCCAGGAGTGTATAAGTCAAAGGTAAGAGATATATATTTTTTCAAGTTCCAGTACATATGAATAAACATTTGTTATTAGAGTGATGGAATTAATTATAGTCAAGACATTGTTGTTAATAATCGCTGGGGTAAGGTGTACGCCACAAGAAAGCAGTTTACCACTTGGACAATGAATGATTACAGAGAATTAGATTGCGTGTGACAGCACAGTATGGTATAATATATGACAATACATTGCCAGTTCTAACTTTCTTCCCATAAGTTGTATATCTAATTAAAGTAAATATATTTCTTTTGAAATGAAAAGAGCGTTGATTATGAGTGATTACTGAGAACCATTTTGCAATGGCGGGATATCATTGTGTTAAGTAGAGGTAGAAGATATTTCAGGCAGCAGAGAATACATTGACTATGGGTGATTATAAAGAATTATATCGCATGTAACAGTATATCTTTGTATTAAGTCTAGATAGTCCAGATTAAACAGATGATTTTACTGTATGTCATATCATGTAAAGGCAGCTGTTAAGCAATTTATAAGAAACAGGAGTTGTTAGCCCTTCAGAAACTATTTTAATGGAAAAATTGTGTTAGTTTTCAACTGTTGAAACGTACCTAGACATAATGACTGTACCACTTGTAGGACCAAACATCCTTATTTCTTTACAAGTCAAACTCAGACTTTAGAGGAACTGAACTGACATGAACGTTTCAGGTCAGGAAACCACAAGGATGGATAGAGGAATTTGCCGACAATAACTGTCAAAGGTGCCTTGTTCTCGTAGCTTGAAAGTTGTCATCCGAATTTTTTTTGCATCTTTTTGCAGAGACTGAGAGCCACCATGGCCACATGCCACCATAGAATCAAATTTATATTGGTAAATTAAGTACCCACAGTGTACTTCCAGATAACTGCTTGTGTCTGTATATGTGTGGATGGATATGTGTGTGGGTGCGAGTGTATACCCGTCCTTTCTTCCCCCTAAGGTAAGTCTTTCCGGTCCCGGGATTGGAATGACTCCTTATCCTCTCCCTTGAAACCCATATCCTTTCGTCTTTTCCTCTCCTTCCCTCTTTCCTGACGAAGCAGCCGTCGGTTGCGAAAGCTAGAATTTTGTGTGTATGTTTGTGTTTGTTTGTGTGTATGTTTGTGTTTGTTTGTGTGTCTATCGACCTGCCAGCGCTTTCTTTTGGTAAGTCACATGATCTTTGTTTTTAGATATATTTTTCCCACTTGGAATGTTTCTCTCTATTATATATATTGTACAGCACTGATTTGCTGTAACATACAGCAATATCAAACAGTACCTAACTCAAACATTTTGTATCACATGATGTTAATAGAAGAGCTGTTTTTTTCAGATTTGTGTAGATATTGTGACAAAGAACACCTTGCATCTATATTAAGGAGATAGCATTACATATATCAGATACCAGACATGTAGCAAACATCATCCCTATCTTATAGTACAAAGACGGCAAAAGAATAATTAAGTAAGACTACCAATGGTTGATCATAATAGTCATTGAAACGGTAGAAATAACATGAAATTAAAACTGTGTGCATCTCAAATCCTTGGAATCAGAAACCCTTCTGTCCCAATAACTATCTCCAACATAAAATTCATATTTTTCATGCTCCACAGATGGAACCATTCAAGTAACACAAACATAATAAATTTCTTTCTGAGAAATGTTCCTTTGCCAATTACACAGTAGATCTAATACATGTTAATGACAAGATCATGACAGAGTATTTTCATATGTGGTAGTAAATCAACATCTATCCAGTGACTTTCACATAACAGGTATAGTAACAGGACAAGCCAAATGAGAACACATATGTAAGACTACAAAGAGTTTAACCTAATTGTAATCACACCCCAGATGTAAAGTGATAGAATTTCACTATAACTGCACAGATATCTTAAGTAAACTTCACACCAACTCTAAACATTTTCTTTACTTTTCACAAGATCATCAGCACAATGAGAATATAACATTATCAGCACAATGAGAGTATCATATCCAAAATGTAAATTAACACAACTACTTTATAACTGCACAGACATCATAAGTAAATATCAGACCATCTCTCCTCAAAATTCATACATATGTTGCATTGCCACATTTTCTGACTACCTGTATTCATTCAAACAACATAATCATTGACTTACTAACTATTGGATGACATGGATCGTAGAAGGAGGGTCAGTTTGTACAGAATAGTAAGAGAGGATGTGACTTGAGAAAGGAAAGGGTCATACGAGCTCGGAGTCTTGAGTTCGCAACCCCCAAGTTGCAAAAAGAGTTTGCAACCTCCTGAGCAAAAACAGTTCTTGTGATGTTATATGAGTGATGAAGGCTGTTTGTATAATTTCAGCTGTGTAACAATCCTGAGTTCAAATAATCTTTTGTATAAGTCTGTAAGCATTTGGGTGTGGGTTTTCAAACAATTTCGATAGGTCCGATACAAATATGAAAAAATTCTTTATTTCTTTGTTTAGTTCTTTATATTTGGTGTAACTTTTTGTCAAAACTAGATCTCCAACTTTGAATACTGTGTTTTTTGTTTGTTTGTCATGCATTTTTCTTTCTTTTTTCATAATAATCTTTCATAGTTCTTCTAACTACCTCCTCTCTTTCAGCTGCTATTATGCTTTTGCGAGCTGGGAACTCTAAGTTATTTGATTAGGTAAGGTGGTTTTTGGTCAAACATGATCTCATAAGGAGAGTATCCTGTGGTGATATGTTGTAAGCTATTCATAATGTCTTCAAATTCATTAATATAACATAACCAATCTGCGTGATCTTTCTGTCAGTAAGTTCTACATAATCTACCAATTACGTGAATATGATGGTATTAAGATATGTCTGATGTTATGTTCTTCTACAAATTCCTTCCAAAATTTAGAAGTAAATTGGCTCCCATTGTCAGATAAAATTGCTTTTGGTGTAGCCACTTTAATGAAGCAGTGTTTCACAAATTGATTAACTATTTCCTTACTAGTTGCTTTCTTTAAAGGATAAAATTTCACATATTTAAAAAATAAATCTACAATGACAAAAATATATTGAAATCCTCCTTTAGCTCTTCGAAGTTGACCATACAAATCTATTCCTACCAAATCCAACTGTATACATGGTACCACATTCTGTAAATGTTCCTTATTGGTCTTATTACAAACTTTCGTTCTTTGACATCTGTCACAGCAGGCAAGTAATGTCCTAACTCTCTTACATATGTTATGAAAATATGTACATTCTTGTATCTTTTGAATACATTTCAATGCACCACAGTGTCTGAAGCTTTCATGTGTGTATTATATCAAAGTATTTATATGAGAATCAGGCCAGCAAACTTTCCAAGCATCACTATCTGGACTGTGCCTATAAAACAAAATACCTTTGAAGACCTGGTAGTACATTTGTACTTTCTCGTGGCCTTTCTTCCCTAGCTTCTAATGTTCATCACCATTTTGATATCTTCTCAATTGATTACAGATTTTCCTAATTTCACCTTGCTCTTGGACATCTTTAAAATATATTATTTTAAATATTTTCTTCTGACTTGTTTTCATTATCATTTTCATTGCTCACTGGCATTCTTGACAGGGCATCAGCAATGACAGTTTCCTTTCCCTTTATAAAATGAACTGTGTATTTGAACTGCTGTAAGAACATTGACCACCTGGTCATTCTCCCATGATACAATTTACACTCTTGTAAGTAGGTTAATGCTTTATGATCTGTATAAACTTTGACTTCATGCTCAAACAAATAATTGCTTTTTTTTTTTTTTTTTGAATCCCCATACAATTGCCAAAAGTTCCTTTTCAGTTATCATGTAATTTCTCTCATGTTTTTGTAAGGTTCTGCTTGCAAATGCCATAGAATGATGTTAAATTTTCCTGTTAATTTCTTTCTCTTGGAATAAATGTACCCCCAGCCCATAATCACAACTGTCTCTCATCAAACAAAATGGTAAAGATAAATCAGGTCTATAAAGGATTTCACTTTCTACCAACACCTTAATTTTATCAAAAGCTAATTGGCATTCTTCAGACCAATCCTACACTGCATTTTTTTTAACAGGTTATTCAAACATGGTGCATTAAGTACCTGTGTTTTCACGTATTTTTGATAGAAGTTTACAAATCCAAAATAAAATTTTAAATCTTTTTTATTTCTAGGTTTTGGGAATATTGCGATGGCCTCTATCTTTTCCTCGTCAAGGAAAATCTCTTTTTCATTTATGCAATGGCCGAGAAATTTTAATTGTTTCATTGCAAATTTACATTTTTCTAATTTCAAAGTCATATACCCCTGGCTCAATTTCTCTCCAATTTACTTTAATATTCGAATATGTTCCTCCCAGGTCTTACTTGATACCAAAATGTCATCCACATAAATACACTACTGACCATTAAAATTGCTGCACCAAGAATAAATGCAGATGATAAACGGGTATTCGTTGGACAAATACATTATACTGGAACAGACATGTGATTACATTTTCACGCAATTTGGATGCATAGATCCTGAGAAATCACTACCCAGAACAACCACCTCTGGCCGTAATAACGGCCTTGATACACATGGGCATTGAGTCAAACAGAGCTTGGATGGCGTGTACAGGTACAGCTGCCCATGCAGCTTCAGCACGATACCACAGTTCATCAAGAGTAGTGACTGGCGTTTTGTGACGAGCCAGTTGCCCGGCCACCATTGACAGGACGTTTTCAATTGGTGAGAGATCTGGAGAATGTGCTGGCCATGACAGCAGTCGAACATTTTAGGCCCGTACAGGACCTGCAACATGCGGTCGTGCATTATCCAGCTGAAATGTAGGGTTTCGAAGGGATCGCATGAAGGGTAGAGCCACGGGTCGTAACACATCTGATATGTAACGTCCACTGTTCAAAGTGCCGTCAATGCGAACAAGAGGTGAGCGAGATGTGTAACCAATGGCACCCCATGACATCATGCCGGATGATAAGCCAGTACTGTGATGACGAATAAATGCTTCCAATGTGCGTTCACCGCGATGTCGCCAAACACGGATGCGACCATCACAATGCTGTAAACAGAACCTGTATTCATCCGAAAAAATGACGTTTTGCCATTCGTGCACCCAGGTTCGTCATTGAGTACACCATCGCAGGCGCTCCTGTCTGTGATGCAGCATAAAGGGTAACCGCAGCCATGGTCTCTGTGCTGATAGTCCATGCTGCTGCAAACATCGTCGAACTGTTCGTGCAGATGGTTGTTGTCTTGCAAACGTCCCCATGTGTTGACTCAGGGATCGAGACGTGGCTTCACGATCCGTTACAGCCATGCGGATAAGATGCCTGTCATCTCGACTGCTAGTGATACGAGGCCGTTGGGATCCAGCACGGCATTCCGTATTACCCTCCAGAACCCACCGATTCCATATTCTGCTAACAGTCATTAGATCTCGACCAAGGCGAGCAGCAATGTCGCGATACGATTAACCGCAATCGCGATAGGCTACAATCCGACCATTATCAAAGTCGGAAATGTGATGGTACGCATTTCTCTTTCTTACACGAGGCATCACAACGACGTTTCACAAGCCAACGCCGGTCAACTGCTGTTTGTGTATGAGAAATCGGTTGGAAACTTTCCTCATGTCAGCACGTTGTAGGAGTCCCCACCGGCACCAACCTTGTGTGAATGGTTTGAAAAGCTAATCATTTGCATATCACAGCATCTTCTTCCTGTCGGTTAAATTTCGCGTCTGTAGCACGTCAGCTTCGTGGTGTAACAATTTTAATGGCCAGTAGTGTAATTAACTTTTCCAAGTGTTCTTTACTCAAAGCAAAATCCAATCCCCTAATAAATTCTGCCACAGATACATTTAAGCCGAATGTTACAACGCAGCACTGAAAACATTTCCCATTAAACAAGAATGCAGTGTATTTTCTAGAATCACTTTCTAGTTCGATCTGATGAAAGCCGGAAGTTGAGTCAAGGTTAGTCATATGTTTTACATTTTCAAACTTTTTTAGTAGTTCATTTATACTTTCAGGCTGGTCAGTTTCTCTCTCGAAATATTTATTCAGAGGTCTGGAGTAAAGCACTAAACGAATACCCCCATCTTGTTTCGAAACTACTTCTAATGGGTTATTGTAAGGACTGCAACTTCTTTCTATTATTTTCTACCTTTCCATTTTCTGAAGTTCTCTTTCTACTTCCTCTCTTTTACAGATAGGGATAGCGTATGGTTTTATGAAAAATGGGCCATGAGGTTTCAATTTTAGCCTGCATTGATACCCTTTTACTCTTCCAGGTTTTACATCAAATATATCATTAAAATCCCTCAAAAAATCTTCAAGATCTCTCCTATTCTCTGTATAAGGCTTTCTGTTTCAGACACTTTTTTCGCTACCAGTTCACTGTAATAATCAACACTATCCTCATTAATACCAAATTCTTCCCCTTCCTCACAGTAACCATCACTGTTAGTCTCTTGCATCCCTCTAATCAGACTACTTAGACCATGATCTTCCATTACAATACTCGTTTCCCCACGAATTCCACTTTTTGGTTCAACAAATGTTTTTTTCAAGTCACCCCAGATAAAATGTACTTTAGTCTTAATAATCCAGTTTATACGTAGTATCAAGATTTCATTCAAGTCATCAATTACTAAGCATCCTTGTATAAATTGTACATAATTAATCTTAATTTCAAGTAAGACTTGTCTGGTAATCAACTTACTGCTTTTACCTGTAGTCCCTTTTATCCTTACCCCTGTTACTGGAAATTCTGTAAAATTTTTATTATCTTTGATCCTGTCTCTTAACTTTCTTGATACTCCTGTAACTGGGCTGCCTGTATCCAGAAGGCAGTTTCCTATCCAGTCATTAACCTGTGTTTCAATATATGGACTTCCAAGCTTTTTACCCATTTCATTGACCTCATTTTCAAATAACAAATCCTCTTCTATGTCCCGGAAATTCACCCCTTCATCACAATCACTACCTTTTACTACAGACTCTACACATTTACTAATCATATTACTACCAGGAGACTCTTCGACATTTTTCATAGTAATATTACCATCTGAGTATACACTTTTACGAATTTCACTTAAGATCTTACATTTTTGATCACCATACTAACATTTGCTACTATAATCACTAACTACACTTAGTGCTCTATGACTAATTATATCTTCTTTTCTATTTTCACCAACACATTCAGACACAACATCACTAACATCAACTGGCAACATTAATCTATCTGGAACTGCTATAATGGTTTCTAACTCATCACTCGAACACACATCAGAATTTCCAGAATCATTCAGCATCAAATAATCAACTTTAACTTTGACATATACCATCCCATCTAATTCTGTAAGTAACATATCATCATCAACATCATTATCACCATCATCTGAGACATCCTCATCAGAAACATTATCATCACACTTAATGTTATTTTCAACGCGAAACTCATTTTTTTTTCACACCCTTCTTCAACAACCTCGACACTGTGACCACTCTGTTCTATGACATCCTCATTTTTCTGTCTATTATCTACTGGAACTTCATCTGGTATTGGTCTGTCATTCTCATTTTTATTGCCAAGTACATGAACATCAGCTTCCACACATACAGCACCAGTATCAACTTTTTGACTCATTTCACAGTCACTCAACATTCTCACTAAACAATACTCATCAGATATGTTCTCATTACTATCAACAACTGCTACTGCGTTACTACTGTTAAAGAAATTTGTCAAAGTGTTTTCTTCTAAAGCGAATTCAGATTTTCTACTTTTTTGTTCATCTTTGTTTTCAGATAAAAAATTTTCCCAAAATGCCCTATCAAACTTTATTTTATTCTTTTCAGATTGTATACTAGGTACAAAATTTTGGTATGTCCTATTTGTTCTGCCTCTTATCCTTTTGAAATTTCTACAGTGTGCCTGATAATAATTCCTGTGTCTATTTGTCCCATTTCCCCAGGCTCTGAAGAAGTTCTTTCAAGTTAAAGAATTTTTGTTGTACATCATAAAACAGCTATAACCAGTTTTAATAAGGTCATACACACTTAAATGTATAATAATTGCCTGTGGAGACTATAATGTTGGTTTTCTTTTAGATAATACTGACCGAGGGCAGCCAGAATCATTGATGGTCAGCTCTGAATTATTTTACACTGTACAATTCCCTACGTGGTTTGGAAGGAAGAGAGCGAGAGTTTGTTTTTAGACCCAACAATTTGAAATTATTTAGCTGTAAAACCAGTAATCATTGACTTGTCTGACCATGAAGGACAAAATTAAAAATAAAATTTACTGTCTAGTTAGGTATAGATTATAGAAGAAAAGTATTAGGTCACAGAATCATAAACACTGACTCAATCACAGTGCTTCGAAGGAAATTATGGAAATAACGTTTGAGAGAAATTTATAAAACGGAGAGTGGGAATGAGAAATTTACAGTGTTTTCATCACATAACTGTGTCACTTTGAGTCTTGTTTTCCCCTAAAACAAATAAGGCTAAAATTGATGGAAAGCAAGGATAAGGTGTGGATAACTCCTGAGATTAGCGTATCTTGTGCTACAAAGAGAGATGTCTACCGAGTCTGGAGGATAAGGTATAGTAAGTGATGGAAACTCGTTTATTACCAGTATCGTAATGTCCTACGATGTGTTATTAAAAATCAGAACTCGTGCACTATGCTCAAACACTGATACACACTAAGTGTAAGGCCAAAATTACTCTGAACAGTATTAAACAAGAAAAGAGAAACGAAACTACTTATCCAAATGAAATTGAACACCTAGCAAACAGCCCTGGCGGAAATGGTGACACTTTGGAATCGTTCAAATCACAAAACTCAATGATTACCTTTCACAGTGGCTGAAAATTCAGTGTCCAGTAACAAAAAAACAATCACAGACATGTTAGATTTACTTTTGCAGACACTGCTTGCAGCTCCAACAAATACAGATTTAAAAAAATGTAACCGCTAAAGAGATTACAGAGTTCATCAGGTCACTAGAAGCAGAAATACTGCTAGCTATGATGGTGTTCCTAGAAGAATGTAAAACCCTTTTCTAACTCGTTTGGGTTAAACTTATATTTGTAATCAATCAACAACTCGACTCATATTTCCTGACAGAGTTAAATATGTTGTAGAAAAATCTTTTGACAAAAATGTTTGAGAAAGTGACGGATGTTAGAATACAGACTACTTTAACTGAGCAGTACTTGTTAATAGACTTGATTTTAGTGAAGGGTTCTCCATGCTGAAAGCAATACGTCATAAATGATATGCTAGCAGAGCTAAACAAGAAACATTATCCTTGTAGTACTTTCTGTGACCTTTCCAAAGACTTTGATTGTATGGTTCACAAAATTCCATTTAGCAGCCTAAAGTTTTGTTGTATTAATGACATCTCTGTAGCATGTCTCTACCCTCCATAACCTCAGAATGGTAAAACATAACATGTGGAGTGCTGTAAGAATCAGTACTGTGCCCACTTATATTTCCAACCTATATAACTGACCTTGTATGACTTTAAGGGGCAGCTCAAAACCTGTAATGCTTACTAATAACACAAGCACACTAATGAAGAGATAGACGCAGCTCGGATGATAGGTGGACAGGGCTGCAAGTGGTTCACAGTTAATGTCACAAAGACAAATACTATGCAATAATGACCTCTTAGCACCAGAAGTAAACATTTAGTGGTCATACGCTAAATGAAGCACAGTATAATAAATATCTTGGTGCCCAGTTGGATAAATGTTAAAATCGAGTCAACACACGGATTAAATAACAGCATTAGCAGAAGCGAACAGTAAGAATATTATGTACAACAGATAACTATACATCCTGCACAAGCTTTTTAAGAATCTTGGAATTCTTACACTCGGTTCCCAGAACATTTACTTCTCAACTATTTTTATTGCTGGTAATAAGAATCGGTTTCAGCCGAACTGTGATATACAGTCATAATAAAAAACACACAAATAGTTTTCCTTGTCTAGGTCACAGAGTGGAGTTACATACCCTAGTGGTAAGATATTCAACAAGCCCCGTCTAATATAAAGCAAGAAACTGGGAATCCCTACCGGTAAAAAAGAAAATGTAAAACAAAATTTATTAACAACTACCTCTTCAAATCACACTAGTCAACAAATTAAAATTTTATACGCATCTGGTTTGCAAAGGGATGGATTTATCTGATTCTGGGGTGCTTAATTCATTAGTAAAAATAAGTTTTTCTCCATTGCGTCACATTTCCTAGACGCAGCAGGATCAAAAACAACACTGGCGAACATTGATACAATTAAAGCAAACAAGTTGTACATATGCAGAACCTTAGAACTCCGTGCTATTTAGTATTTATAAGTGGTCATGAAGTCAATAGAAGGTCTATTTCAGGTCTATTTTCGTTAGTACTCGGAAAATTCGACAACGATGCACTTCTTTTGTTTTCAGTTTCATCACTGTCCCTAACAAGACCACAGCAGCAGTCGTCCGTCATCGAAGGATTCCAGTGTTAATGGTGTTGCATCGTACGCTTGTCTTGGTGAAAACGTTTGCCCTGCTCGTTACTTATGACTCCCACATTTTCAGCAAATAAATCAAAATTACTCTTTAAAACTTGTACTATAAGCGACATTCTACACCCCATGGCTGTTTATAAGATCACTCAAAATGGAAACATAATTATTATCTCTTCTGTTGACCAAAAAGTCCTTCACGATTGTTTGGGCAGAGGGCCAAGCTGGTAATTCGGCCTTTTTGAGTTTGGTATCAAGTCTGGATCTTTAATCGATTTTCTTAGTTGTGGTCCAACAAATACCATCTCTTTCACGTCTACTTCACTCAGTCTGGGAATCTCTTCGTTGAAATGATTGAAGGTCCAACCTCCTTTATCCATAACAGATCTAGCCAGCATTCACAAAATTCATACTGGTTAATATATCACACCTAAGATGCAAAACGGCTGCGAGTAGTTTTATCTGAAAATTTAGACTCTCGCATTGAAGACCTCTGTTTGCTACATGGCAAGTAGAAGTGTTCCTTATCAAGCTGTAAGACAAACAATAATGTACTATAAATAGAACTCAGTACTTATAGACATAATCAAGTAAATTTTAAGCTAATAATATCAGGTAAACAACAGCTATGTACAGGAAAACTGGGGAGGCAGCAGATTTTTTCCAAAGTAGCAGCATTATTAAATTTAAACGGAATAAGCGCTTGTAACATTATGGGATGTTGAAGTTCGTGTTAGGAAACTACGAATTTCTTTCCGAGTAGAGGACGGTGGCATCTAAATTAGAAGACATCGATACACAGTCCCGAATAGTGGGTTGAAACTGCAGAATTTTTTTTGTGAAGTTCTCAGCTGTTATTACGCAAAAGTAAGGTGTGGTGAATGGTATCGTAGAACAAATATAACAGAGGTACAAACAAGATTCTCTGATTCGCTTTCAGACAATAGTAATCTGTCGGTACGGCTCATATAACTGGTGGATGCTATTAGTGAATGGAATTCATCAATCAGAAGACTGATGACTCACAGAAAAAAAAAGAATTGGTGAATACTTTGTGATACTTCACTATTAGGTTAGAGTGCTGTACCTTAAACACTTTTCAGACTTTCACGTAGAATTTTTATGTATTTTCCTATTCTATGTCGAAATGATAGCAATCACTTTAAGTATGCTGCCGTCTTTTTGTGAAAGTACAAAAATTCCTCCGGAAAAATAAGGTTTTTCCAAATGTGAAAAACTGTTCCAAGGTAACAACATGGTCATGTACCTAGGAGCAAACACGTTATCCAAATTTAAAAGTATTGCAATCGAGAAAATCTTCTCAATACTGTATACAGGATGTTCGGAAATTCCCATTACAAGCTTCTAGGACTTGTAGTGGGGAGTGAGTAAATAATGTTTTGAGTAGGAATCCATGTGCTACAGCTTCAGTCTGGAACCGCGCGACCGCTACGGTCGCAGGTTCGAATCCTGCCTCGGGCATGGATGTGTGTGTTGTCCTTAGGTTGGTTGGGTTTAAGTAGTTCTAAGTTCTAGGGGACTGATGACCTCAGATGTCAAGTCCCATAGTGCTCAGAGCCATTTGAACCATGTGCTACAGCCGTTTGAAAACATGTTTGCTAGGCAGGTACATAACAGGGTAACCCTGGTGTGAAATGTACCCGTGGTCTAGGGGTAGCGTCTTTGATTCATAATCAAAACTCCTTCGGTCCCGGGTTCGATCCCCGCCACTGCCTAAATTTTGATAAATAATCAGCATTGGCGGCCGATGACTTCCGGCATAAGAAGTCAGCCTCATTCTGCCAACGGCCTTGTCAAAGAGGGCGGAGGAGCGGATAGAGGTTCAGGGCACTCTCTCTTCCTAGGGGTGGGAAATTGCCCCTAAAGGCGGAAGAATCAGCAATGATCAACGACATGAGGATGCAGAAGGCAATGGAAACCACTGCATTAAAGACACGTAACTTGTATCCACAGGACATGTGGCCTGTAATTGAAGAAGTGTCATGATGATCCTTCCATTGGCAAAAGATTCCGGAATAGTCCCCCATTCGGATCTCTGGGAGGGGACTGCCAAGGGGGAGGTTACCATGAGAAAAAGATTGAATAATCTACGAAAGGATAACGTTCTACGAGTCGGGGCGTGGACTGTCAGATGTTTGAACGTGGTAGGGAAACTAGAAAATCTGAAAAGGGAAATGCAAAGGCTCAATCTAGATATATTAGGGGTCAGTGAAGTGAAGTGGAAGGAAGACAAGGGTTTCTGGTCAGATGAGTATCGGGTAATATCAACAGCAGCAGAAAATGGTATAACAGGTATAGGATTCGTTATGAATAGGAAGGTAGGGCAGAGGGTGCGTTACTGTGAACAGTTCAGTGACCGGGTTGTTCTAATCAGAATCGACAGCAGGCCAACACCGACAACGATAGTTCAGGTATACATGCCGACGTCGCAAGCTGAAGATGAACAGATAGAGAAAGTGTATGAGGATATTGAAAGGGTAATGCAGTATGTAAAGGGGGACGAAAATCTAATAGTCATGGGCGACTGGAATGCAGTTGTAGGGGAAGGAGTAGAAGAAAAGGTTACAGGAGAATATGGGCTTGGGACAAGGAATGAAGGAGGAGAAAGACTAATTGAGTTCTGTAACAAGTTTCAGCTAGTAATAGCGAATACCCTGTTCAAGAATCACAAGAGGAGGAGGTATACTTGGAAAAGGCCGGGAGATACGGGAAGATTTCAATTAGATTACATCATGGTCAGACAGAGATTCCGAAGTCAGATACTGGATTGTAAGGCGTACCCAGGAGCAGATATAGACTCAGATCACAATATAGTAGTGATGAGGAGTAGGCTGAAGTTCAAGACATTAGTCAGGAAGAATCAATACACAAAGAAGTGGGATACGGAAGTACTAAGGAATGACGAGATAAGTTTGAAGTTATCTAAGGCTATAGATACAGCAATGAGGAATAGCGCAGTATGCAGTACAGTTGAAGAGGAATGGACATCTCTAAAAAGGGCCATCACAGAATTTGGGAAGGAAAACATAGGTACAAAGAAGGTAGCTGCGAAGATACCATGGGTAACAGAAGAAATACTTCAGTTGATTGATGAAAGGAGGAAGTACAAACATGTTCCGGGAAAATCAGGAATACAGAAATACAAGTCGCTGAGGAATTAAATAAATAAGAAGTGCAGGGAAGCTAAGACGAAATGGCTGCAGGAAAAATGTGAAGACATCGAAAAAGATATGATTGTCGGAAGGACAGACTCAGCATACAGGAAAGTCAAAACAACCTTTGGTGACATTAAAAGCAACGGTGGTAACATTAAGAGTGCAACGGGAATTCCACTGCCAACTGCAGAGGAGAGAGCAGATAGGCGGAAAGAGTACATTGAAAGCCTCTATGAGAGTGAAGATTTGTCTGATGTGATAGAAGAAGAAACAGGAGTCGATTTAGAAGAGATAGGGGATTCAGTATTAGAATCGGAATTTAAAAGAGCTTTGGAGGACTTACGGTCAAATAAGGCAGAAGGGATAGATAACATTCCATCAGAATCTCTAAAATCATTGGGGGAAGTGGCAACAAAACGACTATTCACGTTGGTGTGTAGAATATATGAGTCTGGCGATATACCATCTGACTTTCGGAAAAGCATCATCCACACAATTCCGAAGACGGCAAGAGCTGACAAGTGCGAGAATTATCGCACGATCAGCTTAACAGCTCATGCATCGAAGCTGCTTACAAGAATAATATACAGAAGAATGGAAAAGAAAATTGAGAATGCTCTAGGTGACGATCAGTTTGGCTTTAGGAAAAGTAAAGGGACGAGAGAGGCAATTCTGACGTTACGGCTAATAATGGAAGCAAGGCTAAAGAAAAATCAAGACACTTTCATAGGATTTGTCGACCTGTAAAAAGCGTTCGACAATATAAAATGGTGCAAGCTGTTCGAGATTCTGAAAAAAGTAGGGGTAAGCCATAGGGAGAGACGGGTCGTATACAATATGTACAACAACCAAGAGGGAATAATAAGAGTGGACGATCAAGAACGAAGTGTTCGTATTAAGAAGGGTGTAAGACAAGGCTGTAGCCTTTCGCCCCTACTCTTCAATCTGTACATCGAGGAAGCAATGATGGAAATAAAAGAAAGGTTCAGGAGTGGAATTAAAATATAAGGTGAAAGGATACCATGATACGATTCGCTGATGACATTGCTATCCTGAGTGAAAGTGAAGAAGAATTAAATGAACTGCTGAACGGAATGAACAGTCTAATGAGTACACAGTATGGTTTGAGAGTAAATCGGAGAAAGACGAAGGTAATGAGAAGTAGTAGAAATGAGAACAGCGAGAAACTTAACATCAGGATTGATGGTCACGAAGTCAATGAAGTTAAGGAATTCTGCTACCTAGGCAGTAAAATAACCAATGACGGACGGGGCAAGGAGGACATCAAAATCAGACTCGCTATGGCAAAAAAGGCATTTCTGGCCAAGAGAAGTCTGCTAATATCAAATACCGGTCTTAATTTGAGGAAGAAATTTCTGATGATGTAGGTCTGGAGTACAGCATTGTATGGTAGTGAAACATGGACTGTGGGAAAATCGGAACAGAAGAGAATCGAAGCATTTGAGATGTGGTGTTACAGACGAATGTTGAAAATTAGGTGGACTAATAAGGTAAGGAATGAGTACGTTCTACGCAGAATCGGAGAGGAAAGGAATATGTGGAAAACACTGATAAGGAGAAGGGACAGGATGATAGCACATCTGCTAAGACATCAGGGAATGACTTCCATGGTACTAGAGGGAGCTGTAGAGGGCAAAAACTGTAGAGGATGACAGAGATTGGAATACGTCAAGCAAATAATTGAGGACGTAGGTTGGAAGTGCTACTCTGAGATGAAGAGGTTAGCACAGGAAAGGAATTTGTGGCGGGCCGCATCAAACCAGTCACAGTAGACTGATGACAAAAAAAAAAAAAAAAAAAAAAAAAAAAAAAAGTCATGGTGGGGGGGGGGGGGGGGGGGGTTACGTCGGGTCGGCCGATGTCATTTGATGTCTGTCCTACTTCTCAGATCTGGTTAGAACCTGATTCACGTGGCCGTTGAGTGTTGGAGCAAAATGGTTGGCTATTCATATGCAGAATATACCGAAAATGAACCTTCTGAATGGCGAAGCAGAAGACAATGGAGGGGCTGATCGTTGCTTTTATCAAGATCGTTCTCCAAAACGTCCGACTCCATCGAATACTCTCTTTTGCCACAAGTACGCAACAACTTCAAAACCAGAGGTATGCTCACCGTCTGCAGGCGTCACTGTGATGCTTCAAGGTGACGCCGAACACCCGAGTTGGAAGAGGCGCTACTGCATCACTTTCGCTAAGATAAACAAGTACGGTACACGAGCAATTTCTTTGACTGTTAGTGAGTGGAACTGTAAAATAAGTGATATACTGGGTTGCGCTTAATCAATTACTTGTAAGACTGTTCTCATTATCAACATGTTTTCGAATGGTTAAAGCACGAAAACGTACGTTTCTTGATATGGGTCCCTGATTAGAATATTATCCGCTCACACCCCTCTACAAGTCCTAGAAGTCTGTAACGGGTATTTCCGGACGCCTTCTATAATAGTGTATATGCTACATTACTAATCTAATGCGCCATACGACATTATCAAGTGAAGGCAGATGAAAAATACACTACTGGCCATTAAAATTGCTACACCACGTAGCTGACGTGCTACAGACGCGAAATTCAACCGACAGGAAGAAGATGTTGTGATGTGCAAATAATTAGCTTTTCAGACCATTCACCCAAGGTTGGTTTCGGTGGCGACACCTACAACGTGCTGACATGAGGAAAATTTCCAACCGATTTCTCATACACAAACAGCAGTTGACCGGCGTTGCCTGTTGAAACATCGTTGTGATGTCTCGTGTAAGAAGGAGGAATGCGTACCATCACATTTCCGACTTTGATAAAGGTCGGATTGTAGCCTATCGCGATTGCTGTTTATCGTATCGCGACATTGCTGCTCGCCTTGGTCGAGATCCAATGACTGTTAGCAGAATATGGAATCGGTGGATTCAGGAGGGTAATACGGAACGCCGTGCTGGATTCCAACGGCCTCGTATCACTAGCAGTCGAGATGACAGGCATCTTATCCGCATGGCTGTAACGGATCGTGAAGCCACGTTTCGATCCCTGAGTCAACACATGGGGACGTTTGCAATACAACAGCCATCTGCACGAACAGTTCGACGACGTTTGCAGCAGCATGGACTATCAGCACAGAGACCATGGCTGCGGTTACCCTTTATGCTGCATCACAGACAGGAGCGCCTGCGATGGTGTACTCAATGACGAACCTGGGTGCACGAATGGCAAAACGTCATTTTTTCGGATGAATACAGGTTCTGTTTACAGCAATATGATGGTCGCATCCGTGTTTGGCGACATCGCGGTGAACACACATTGGAAGCATGTATTCGTCATCGCCATACTGGCTTATCACCCGGCATGATGTCATGGGGTGCCATTGGTTACACATCTCGCTCACCTCCTGTTCGCATTGACGGCACTTTGAACAGTGGACGTTACATTTCAGATGTGTTACGACCCGTGGCTCTACCCTTCATGCGATCCCTTCGAAACCCTACATTTCAGCAGGATAATGCACGACCGCATGTTGCAGGTCCTTCACGGGCCTAAAATATTCGACTGCTGCCATGGCCAGCACATTCTCCAGATCTCTCACCAATTGAAAACGTCCTGTCAATGGTGGCCGCGCAACTGGCTCGTCACAAAACGCCAGTCACTACTCTTGATGAACTGTGGTATCGTGCTGAAGCTGCATGGGCAGCTGTACCTGTACACGCCATCCAAGCTCTGTTTGACTCAATGCCCATACGTATCAAGGCCGTTATTACGGCCAGAGGTGGTTGTTCTGGGTAGTGATTTCTCAGGATCTATCCATCCAAATTGTGTGAAAATGTAATTACATGTCAGTTCTAGTATAATATATTTGTCCAATGAATACCCGTTTTCATCTGCATTTCTTCTTGGTGTAGCAATTTTAATGGCCAATAGTGTAAGTATTAAACGAGTTACGAGCGACAATTATTTTGAAATAGAAGCTGTTGGAAACTAAAACAAATTTCATTTGCAAAATTGGGAAGGCTGTTAAGACCTTCAAGTCACTCAGTTCGTTTGTAAATATCATGTGTTCCATTCTAAAAAGACCTTCCGTTTCTAGGTACAAGATAGTGCACCACCGGCGGAGTATGAATTAACCGTCCACACGTCACGTAACTAGTTTCTAAAATCTCCAGAAATTTTACTCATTATAAAACTCTGTAATTGAAGAATTAACAATATCCACTAAATAGTTTTAATATATTATGCGGCACATAAATATGTAGAACACGTAATATTTATAAATGTTGCACAAAACACAGCTTCATGTCTTATAGCAACAAAAATAGTAGAAAACTCCGGTAATAGTATACTGTGGCCTCTATCGCGCGTTTCTTAATGTGGTTCTAAAACTGGCCAGGTGAAACACCGCCCGGGAAGCGTAATGTATTCCTAGGTACAATAGTCCTACACAAAATATACACTAGATCGCCGTCATTATCAACAATATGAGCAAGGTGTTATTACGGTAGATTTGATCAGTTTCCACCCTATACCTAATACCCCAGTGTTACCGGAACTTCTTTAACTGTGTAAACTGCGCGTGGCAAAAGTAGTCTTCCTGTCGCTGAGGTTCTCATGACAACTTCTAACACCCAATTAGTGACAAATATGGTGCTGAAAGTTCTGGCCCTGGTACCAGGACAATAAACTTACGTAATATTAGTCACGGTAAAGCAAAAGACTAGGTAAACTCTCGTATCTGGTGTATCAATATTCGTGGCGAGTAACTCTCTCTCTACAGATGACTAAACATACCCTTCTTTTTATGTGTACAGACGACTTTCAATTTGTCACACATCCACTCGGAAGCAACACCGCACAAAAATATCATCCACTGGGACTGAAATGCATATGAGCGCTCAGCAAATTGGTGGACGCAACAAGAAGACAGAAGTTTCAGCCCTCGTAATTTCCAAAATAAGCATCTCTTTCATTTTGATAATTACCTGAAAGTAACAAAAGTGCTCTACCATCACTCGAAAAGTTTTTTTTTGTCAGCAGTGTGTATGCGATATGGCAAAGAAGCATCTAATGCAGTTATTATTCTGAACACCTTACTTACTCCTGTGAAACAATCCAGAATATGAGTTCCCAAAACAGAATTCGCTCTTCCAAATTTAAAGTAAATTTTCACTTTAGTTAATCGGCAGTTGGCATATCTGGTGCACACAAAATGAGGATAACAACAACTATTTGAAATGAGAAATACGACGAACTGTAAAACATATGCATACAGTGTGTCTTAAAGTAAAAGTGTACCACTGTCTTACTACAGGCAGTACTAGTGAAGATTGCAGAGACAGAAATCTAAAGTGGTATATAGGGTATCCCAAAAGTTTGCTAACATTTGAAAATGTACTAACTTACGTAATAATATAGGCGAACAGGTAAAACTTGACACTCTGACACAAGATATTATTGAAACCAAAAAAACGAGTGCAAAAACCAGCCAACAGATGGCGTTGGACAGTAACATATCAGTGACGCCGCACAAGTATCAAAAATGGTTCAAATGGCTCTGAGCACTATGGGACTTAACATCTTAGGTCATCAGTCCCCTAGAACTTAGAACTACTTAAACCTAACTAACCTAAGGACATCACACTCATCCATGCCCGAGGCAGGATTCGAACCTGCGACCGAAGCAGCCCCGCGGTTCCGGACTGCAGCGCTAGAACCGCACGGCCACCGCGGCCGGCGCACAAGTATCGCGGCGGGTGCGAGGTATGCCGTTATCTTACGGAATTCGCATCATCCTTAGCCTTGCTGACAAAAGACGTGTTGGAAGGTACGACTTTTATGCAAGATGGCGCTCCACCCCGTATTGCTAGATTTGTGAAAGATCTCTTGCACACTTCGTTTGGTGAGGATCACGTGTTCATTGCCACTTCCGTCATGGTTGTTCACTCAGGTCCCCTGATTTCAATTCGTGTGATTATTTGTTGTGTGGTTACCTCGTTATGGATGCCAAAGACAACATTCGACGACAATTTCACACCCTACCTATTGGTATGCTGTACAGTGCTGTTCAGAAATGTGTCCATCGACTACAGGTGTTGTTGATGAATGACGGCCAACAGGCTGAGAATTTGTTATAAAGAACATAGTACTTCGCTAAAAACAATTGTAATGGTAATAGGATTTAAGTGATTTTGAACGTGGGGTTATAGTCGGCCCACGAACGATGGGACACAGCACCTCCGAGGTAGCGGTGAAGTGGGGATTTTCCCGTACGACAATTTCACGTGTGTAGCGTGAATATCAGGAATTCGGTAAACAACAAATCTCCAACATAGCTGAGGCCGCAAAAAGATCCTGCAAGAACAGGACCAATGACGACTGAAGAGAATCGTTCCACATGACAAAAGTGCAACCTTTCCTCAAATTGCTGTAGATTTCAGTTTTGGGCCATCATAAAGTGCCGTCCATATCATTTAACGAAACATCATCGATATTGGCTTTCGGAGCGGAAGGCCCACCCATGTACCCTTGATGACTGCACGATACAAAGCTTTACACCTCGCCTTGACCCGTCAACACCGACGTTGGACTGCTGATGACTGGAAACATGTTGCATGGTCAGACGAGTCTCGTTTCAAATTTTATCGAGTGGATGGACGTGTATGGGTGTGAAGACAACCTCATGACTCCATGTACCCTGCATGTCAGCAGGAGACACTTCAAGCTGGTGGAGGCTGTGTAATGGTGTGGGGCGTGTGTAGTTGGAGTGATATGGGACCCTTTATACATCTAGATACGACTATGACAAATGTCATGTACGTAAACATCCTGTCTGATCACCTGCATCACCGGAAAATTTGGAAATTTGTGGTAAGGACTTATGGGACCAAACTGCTAAGGTCATCGGTCCTTAAGCTCACGCACTACTTAATCTAACTTAAACGCTAAGGACAACACACATACTCATGACCGAGGGAGGACTCGAACCTCCGACGGGGGGGAGCAGCGCGGACCGTGACAAGGTGCCCCAACCCGCGCGGCTACCCCGCGTGGCTGCATCACGGGACTTGGGCAATTCCAGCAGGACAATGCGACACCTCACAAGTTCAGAATTGCTACAGAGTGGCTCCGGGAACACTGTTCTGAGTTTAAACACTTCCGCTGCCCACCAAACTCCCCAGACATGAACATTATTGATCTTTGATGCCTTGTAACGTGCTGTTCAGAAAAGATCTCCACCCCTTCGTACTCTTACGGATTTATGGACAGTCCTGCAGTATTCATGGTGTCAATTCCCTCCAGCAATACTTCAGACTTTAGTCGAGTCCATGCCACATCGTGTTGCGGCATTTCTGCGTGCTCGCGGGGGCCCTACACGATATTAGCCCGGTGTACCAGTTTCTTTGGCTCTGAGATTTAAATCAAATTTGAGTTTAATAAGTCATTTATTTTCTCTAAAATCTCGACACGTACCGCGTTAATATGGCAGAGAATAATTTTCGAACGAAATGAACACAAAGTCTCGTAAAGGTGACAGAAAAATTCCTCCCCCCCCCCCCGCCCCCCCCCTCCCCCCCCCCAATGCTCTAGAAGCTCAGTTTAATCGAGAGTGCCCCGCTAGCACTTTGGGGAGGTACCTCATTTATGTTGATGACTTCTAGGGAAACACAAGTTTTCCTAATCACAAAGATCGCAGATGAAAAGTAGAGGAGTCCAAGATCCATGAAACAATACTATCAGGCAACACAAGCTGCGTAGCAAATACCGCAAGATATGCTTTTCTCAGAAAGCGGATAGAGCTATTGCTGAAGGCGACACTTACACCAAATTCGGCAAACGTGCGCCAGACCGGGTCGACCGCCACATGATAAACATTATTTAGATAAACATTATGTTAGAAAAAGAATCTAAATTGACCAAACTGAAATCCACTTCATGAAATAAAATGTCGCAAGAATAAATGAAGAGACCGATACCCAACATAACGAAATCCCATATCAATAATACCGTCACAAGGTTAAACTGTCAATCTTTATATTAAAGGTGGATATTTTTAACATGTTTTCGTGCATTTCGCTTTACTTTCCTAGCTTTATGGCTCCTCTATATTCAGCAGCATCATAAATAGCCTCATGGGACTTCCTACGTGAGCCACTTTGTCACTTACATGCAGGGCGTTTCAGATAACGTGTTCTTCTCTGCAGCTTACAATCAAAAATGAAAGAAATATTTATTTAGATAGGTAAATGTAAGAAACGTTACTGTTTCTGCGGAGTTGTAATCATGGTATGTTTAGTTATTTTCCAGAGAGCTACACAACGATTTATAATTATTTTAAACACAACGCTTTTTTCTGTCGTGTAGCTAACGCATTTAATCCTTACTTGACACACTTTCGTGTAGTGACGCACTTGACGCACGAGGTATATCGCACCCCAAGGACAACAGTTGTTATAACTAATCTACTGAATGTTTTTAGTTGAAATTTTTTTAACTTCTCAAAAACTTACTTTTCGAAGTTATATTGGTCACACAACCAAAAAATAAGAGTAAGAAACTGAAATATAGGAAAAACTGAAGAACATTACTGGTTTAAAAAATCGTGCCCTTTTATGTTTTCATATAAATGGCTAAAAATTGAACTGACTTTGCCGAAGATATAGTAATACATGAAAAAGATAGAATATTACTGAACTATCTAAAAAAAGACATTTACTATGGAGAACAAAAGCGAGGGTTATCGTGAAGAAGTGAAAATTTTGTTGTCATAAAAAAAGAAGTTTTTATTGTTTAAACAAAATATTCGTATGATTCTAATAAGAAGAAAGAAGAAACATGTTAATAATAACTAAGTGAACTCATTTTAATCAAGTTTTCATATCTCTGGCGTACACATGCGGCGCAGATAACGTAGCTGCGTTCACTGCAAACTGAACGGTGCCAGGACGAGCAGCCTTTCTTTGCTTTTCTGGTCCCTTTTCCTGTTGTAAAGGACACACCGCATCGCATTTGATAGATCAATGTGCTTCGATTTTTATCAGCAATAAGATCTTTGTTCAAAATTCTGGCGTTACCATGTCAGATAGCCCGTCTCTGCATAGTTACGGCATACCTCTCCTCCACGTACGGTGTCAGCACATCGAGGTGTTAAATTCTTTAAGCAATAGATTGCCGTCTACATCTACATCTACATCTACATCTACATTGATACTCCGCAAGCCACCCAACGGTGTGTGGCGGAGGGCACTTTACGTGCCACTGTCATTACCTCCCTTTCCTGTTCCAGTCGCGTATGGTTCGCGGGAAGAACGACTGTCTGAAAGCCTCAGTGCGCGCTCTAATCTCTCTAATTTTACATTCGTGATCTCCTCGGGAGGTATAAGTAGGGGGAAGCAATATATTCGATACCTCATCCAGAAACGCACCCTCTCGAAACCTGGCGAGCAAGCTACACCGCGATGCAGAGCGCCTCTCTTGCAGAGTCAGCCACTTGAGTTTATTAAACATCTCCGTAACGCTTTCACGGTTACCAAATAACCCTGTGACGAAACGCGCCGCTCTTCTTTGGATCTTCTCTATCTCCTCCGTCAGACCGATCTGGTACGGATCCCACACTGATGAGCAATACTCAAGTATAGGTCGAACGGGTGTTTTGTAAGCCACCTCCATTGTTGATGGACTACATTTTCTAAGCACTCTCCCAATGAATCTCAATCTGGTACCCGCCTTACCAACAATTAATTTTATATGATCATTCCACTTCAAATCGTTCCGCACGCATACTCCCAAATATTTTACAGAAGTAACTGCTACCAGTGTTTGTTCCGCTATCATATAATCATACAACAAAGGATCCTTCTTTCTATGTATTCGCAATACATTACATTTGTCTATGTTAAGGGTCAGTTGCCACTCCCTGCACCAAGTGCCTATCCGCTGCAGATCTTCCTGCATTTCGCTACAATTTTCTAATGCTGCAACTTCTCTGTATACTACAGCATCATCCGCGAAAAGCCGCATGGAACTTCCGACACTATCTACTAAGTCATTTATATATATTGTGAAAAGCAATGGTCCCATAACACTCCCCTGTGGCACGCCAGAGGTTACTTTAACGTCTGTAGACGTCTCTCCATTGATAACAACATGCTGTGTTCTGTTTGCTAAAAACTCTTCAATCCAGCCACACAGCTGGTCTGATATTCCGTAGGCTGTTACTTTGTTTATCAGGCGACAGTGCGGAACTGTATCGAACGCCTTCTGGAAGTCAAGAAAAATAGCATCTACTGGGAGCCTGTATCTAATATTTTCTGGGTCTCATGAACAAATAAGGCGAGTTGGGTCTCACACGATCGCTGTTTCCGGAATCCATGTTGATTCCTACATAGTAGATTCTGGGTTTCCAGAAATGACATGATACGCGAGCAAAAAACATGTTCTAAAATTCTACAAGAGATCGACGTAAGAGATATAGGTCTATAGTTATGCGCATCTGCTCGACGACCCTTCTTGAAGACTGGGACTATCTGTGCTCTTTCCCAATCATTTGGAACCCTCCGTTCCTCTAGAGACTTGCGGTACACGGCTGTTAGAAGGGGGGCAAGTTCTTTCGCGTACTCTGTGTAGAATCGAATCGGTATCCCGTCAGGTCCAGTGGACTTTCCTCTATCGAGTGATTCCAGTTGCTTTTCTATTCCTTGGACACTTGTTTCGATGTCAGCCATTTTTTCGTTTGTGCGAGGATTTAGAGAAGGAACTGCAGTGCGGTCTTCCTCTGTGAAACAGCTTTGGAAAAAGGTGTTTAGTATTTCAGCTTTACGCGTGTCATCCTCTGTTTCAATGCCATCATCATCGCGTAGTGTCTGGATATGCTGTTTCGAGCCACTTACTGATTTAACGTAAGACCAGAACTTCCTAGGATTTTCTGTCAAGTCGGTACATAGAATTTCGCTTTCGAATTCAATGAACGCTTCACGCATAGCCCTCCTTACGCTAACTTTGACATCGTTTAGCTTCTGTTTGTCTGAGAGGTTTTGGCTGCGTTTAAACTTGGAGTGGGGCTCTCTTTGCTTTCGCAGTAGTTTCCTAACTTTGTTGTTGTACCACGGTGGGTTTTTCCCGTCCCTCACAGTTTTACTCGGCACGTACCTGTCTAAAACGCATTTTACGACTGCCTTGAACTTTTTCCATAAACACTCAACATTGTCAGTGTCGGAACAGAAATTTTCGTTTTGATCTGTTAGGTAGTCTGAAATCTGCCTTCTATTACTCTTGCTAAACAGATAAACCTTCCTCCCTTTTTTTATATTCCTATTAACTTCCATATTCAGGGATGCTGCAACGGCCTTATGATCACTGATTCCCTGTTCTGTACATACAGAGTCGAAAAGTTCGGGTCTGTTTGTTATCAGTAGGTCCAAGATGTTATCTCCACGAGTCGGTTCTCTGTTTAATTGCTCGAGGTAATTTTCGGATAGTGCACTCAGTATAATGTCACTCGATGCTCTGTCCCTACCACGCGTCCTAAACATCTGAGTGTCCCAGTCTATATCTGGTAAATTGAAATCTCCACCTAAGACTATAACATGCTGAGAAAATTTATGTGAAGTGTACTCCAAATTTTCTCTCAGTTGTTCTGCCACTAATGCTGCTGAGTCGGGAGGTCGGTAAAAGGAGCCAATTATTAACCTAGTTCGGTTGTTTAGTGTAACCTCCACCCATAATAATTCACAGGAACTATCCACTTCTACTTCACTACAGGATAAACTACTACTAACAGCGACGAACACTCCACCACCGGTTGCATGCAGTCTATCCTTTCTAAACACCGTCTGTACCTTTGTAAAAATTTCGGCAGAATTTATCTCTGGCTTAAGCCAGCTTTCTGTACCTATAACGATTTCAGCTTCGGTGCTTTCTATCAGCGCTTGAAGTTCCGGTACTTTACCAACGCAGCTTCGACAGTTGACAATTACAATACCGATTGCTGCTTGGTCCCCGCATGTCCTGACTTTGCCCCGCACCCGTTGAGGCTGTTGCCCTTTCTGTACTTGCCCAAGGCCATCTAACCTAAAAAACCGCCCAGCCCACGCCACACAACCCCTGCTACCCGTGTAGCCGCTTGTTGCGTGTAGTGGACTCCTGACCTATCCAGCGGAACCCGAAACCCCACCACCCTATGGCGCAAGTCGAGGAATCTGCAGCCCACACGGTCGCAGAACCGTCTCAGCCTCTGATTCAGACCCTCCACTCGGCTCTGTACCAAAGGTCCGCAGTCAGTCCTGTCGACGATGCTGCAGATGGTGAGCTCTGCTTTTTTCCCGCTAGCGAGACTGGCAGTCTTCACCAAATCAGATAGCCGCCGCAAGCCAGAGAGGATTTCCTCCGATCCATAGCGACACACATCATTGGTGCCGACGTGAGCGACCACCTGCAGATGGGTGCACCCTGTACCCTTCATGGCATCCGGAAGGACCCTTTCCACATCTGGAATGACTCCCCCCGGTATGCACACGGAGTGCACATTGGTTTTCTTCCCCTCTCTTGCTGCCATTTCCCTAAGGGGCCCCATTACGCGCCTGACGTTGGAGCTCCCAACTACCAGTAAGCCCACCCTCTGCAACTGCCCGGATCTTGCAGACTGAGGGGCAACCTCTGGAACAGGACAAGCAGCCATGTCAGGCCGAAGATCAGTATCAGCCTGAGACAGAGCCTGAAACCGGTTCGTCAGACAAACTGGAGAGGCTTTCCGTTCAGCCCTCCGGAATGTCTTTCGCCCCCTGCCACACCTTGTAACGGCCTCCCACTCTACCACAGGTGAGGGATCAGCCTCAATGCGGGCAGTATCCCGGGCAACCACAGTCGTAGTCTGATCAGGGGATGCGTGGGACGAGCTGGCCGTCCCCGACAAACCCCCATCCGGACCCCCACAGTGATGCCCATTGGCAACAGCCTCAAGCTGTGTGACCGAAGCCAACACTGCCTGAAGCTGGGAGCGAAGGGACGCCAACTCAGCCTGCATCCGAACACAGCAGTTGCAGTCCCTATCCATGCTAAAAACTGTTTTGCAAAGAACGTCTGAACTAATCTACAGAGAGCGCAAACAAATCGACAAAATTTAAACGGTTATTAAAATACAAGATTGCCTAGTAAATGCAGTAATGCTGCTACTTGCGCACTGCTGACACTGCTCGGCGGCGGAAGGAGACTAAGCGAAATTACACTATTCAGGTACTAAAACGCGATGCTACACTCTCAAATACTATAATACGCCCGAAATTTATGAATTAAACAATGCAAGTATCAAAAACACGCAAAGAAACTAAGAATTAAACTATGTAACAAACGAGTGAGCTAGGAGTATACGACTTGCTGCTCAGCTGCTTATCCAACGGCGGCAGGGAGCACACTGACTGTGACCAACCGACACTGGCCGTTCAAAACAAAAACACAAGACAAACGACTACGCGAATTTACACTATTCAGGTACTAAAACGCGATGCTACAACTTTCAAATACTATAATACGTCAAGTTCGCAGATTAAACGCCATTCAAGTATTTTATGTTGGACAAAAAACTGGCATGATAAAACATAGTTTGCTCATTTTATTTTTCACTCGGATGCCAAAACATTGATGAAATGAAAGGCATTTAAATTTCACACACTCGATCTTACCTGACATACAGGAGTGTAGGCAACCCCCCTCGACTGTGGACGGCTGCCGCAGACGGACTGCGGCTTTCAGTGTGACGCCATTGACTTCACGGGTAGTGGTCCTATCGAACCCATGACAGAAGGCGTCACAGAACCGATTTTCTCAGATTTACATACATAAAATTAACGAAAAGTGGGTTTAAAGTGTACTGCATCCGGAGTGCCAAAATAAGGATTAAACCCACTGTGTGCAAATCAGTTAATTTACATTTCTATCATGCGTAGTTACGGAGCTAGAAACGTACGAAATTTTAGGGGAGGATGCAGGATGATGTACATAATTGACTACGTTGAGAGGGTGTTATAATGGCGGAATGTCTACTTAACTGTTCTGATTGCACAACTCAATAAGCCTTCTAAACGACATGCAGGCGAGATGTTAAGTTGTTGGAGAGACAAGCTTCCTTGACGAGCTTTTTGAACCCATGCTCAGTTACACTGTGGACTGTGCCCTTACACTACGAAATACAGGGTGGGTATGACTGCACGAAAAACGAGGTACAGTCTGCTGCGAATATTTATGTGGAACAAATCTGGCATGAACATCCTACGTGTACCATTTGTTGTAGATGCTCGGAAAACGCCGACGCGATGTGACTGATGCAGCCATGGCATATGCAGTGATCGAAGTGCTTCATTAACCAATACATTCTTATGTTCTGAACAATAACGTCGAAAGACAAGAAGTTGACAACGGCTGGCGGTAATAGACGAAAACCACGTAGAAGGGAGGAAATGTTTCTTTTAGCTGCAGTACTACCAAGAGCCCCATGTCAGCCTCACATTTGTGTGGTGAATAGTACACGGTCACAAGTTCGACCTGTAACACCTGTTACTGACACAGGAGCTGCGTAGTAACGGTTCAACTCGGCGAGTCACTTTCTGTTAATGGACCACTTATAATTTCACTCTCGATATTTCAGAGAATGTTGTGTTCGCTGATGAATCCATGTTCGCATATTATGATGCAGTGAGCAGTAATAATATGCGTTAGTGGGTCACAGAAAGTCCTAGGTAGACGCGTCACGTCGATCGTCAATAGAGGTGGTCGGTTAATGTGTGGAGTGCAATACTGAGAGATAAAATCGTGGCTCCAAACATACAGCAGGTGCTCTGACAAGTGACTGACACTGAGGTGGCAAGAGTCGTGGGATAGCGAAATGAAAAAATACAGAAGGTGGTAGTATCGCGTAAACAAGGTATAAAAGGGCGACGAATTGGCGGAGATGTCATTTGTACACAGGTGATTCATGTGAAAGTGTTTCCGACTTGATTATTGTCGCCCGACGGAAATTAACACACCTTGAATGCGAAATGATAGTTGGAGCTAGATGCATAGGACATTTCATTTCGAAAATCGTTAACGAATTCAATATTCCAAGAACCACAGTGTCAAGAGTGTGCCGAGAATACCAAATATCAGGCACTGCCTCTCAACACGGACAACGCAATGGCCGACAGCCTTCACTTAACGACCGAGAGCAGTACGCGGAGTTGTCATTGCTTACAGACAAGCAACACTGTGATAATAACTTCATAAATGGAAGTGGGACGTACGAAGAACGTATCTTAAGGACATGCGGCGAAATTTGGCGTTAATGGGCTACGGCAGCAGACGACGCTAGCAACGACCCAAGACTACTGAAAAACCGTGGCGTGGTCAGACGAATCCCGATTTCAGCTATTAAGAGCTGGTGGTAGGATTAGAATGTGGCAAAAACCTCACTAAGCCATGGACCTACTGTGCATGTTGGTGGTGGCTCCATATGGAGTGGGCTGTGTTTACTTGGAATGGACTGGGTCCTTTGGTCCAATTGAACCGATCATTCACTGGAAATGGTTATGTTCGCCAACATGGAGACGCTCTGCAGCTATTCATGGATTTCATGTTCCGAAAGAACGATGGAATTTTTATGGATGTCAATGCGCCGTACCAGAGTTTTTCGTGATTGGTTCGAAGAACATTTTGGACAATTCGAGTGAATGATGTGGCCACCCAGATCGCCTGATACGAATCCCAGCGAGCATTTATGACACATAGTCAAGGGATCAGTTCGTGCACAAAATCCAGCACCGGCAACACTTTCGCAATTCTGAACGGTTATAGAGGCAGCATGGATAAATACTTCTGCAGGCGATTAGAAACGACTTCAAAGTAGAGTTGTTGCACTATGCCGGGCAAAAGGCGGCCCGACATGATATTAGAAGTATCCCATGACTTTTCTTATCTCGATGTATACTGTGCTGTCCCGTCAACAGTTTAGATGCTGTACTTAGAAATGTCAATCAGGACATTAGAGGCTGTATGTGGATGCAGCACATTGGTTATTCAGCGTATTCTACACGTGAAATGCACAAACTGAACGACATATTTTCTGGGAAATTGGGCGGAAGCCGAGGTCTTCAGGAAAGGCCCTCATGGCCATTCTTTTAAGTTCTCCTTGTGGGGATATCTAAAGAACAAAGGACCCAGTCCATTCCAAGTAAACACAGCCCACTCCATTATGGAGCCACCACCAACATGCACAGTGTATTGTTGACAACTTGGGTCCATGGCTTAGTGAGGTCTTTGCAACAAACAATCCAGAGCTAATAGAGAGCATCATGACTGAACAGGGATTAGTGGTCACAAGGTCGTTGTAGCTAGGCTCAATACCGTTTCTTCCAAATCCACCAGAAACAAACGCAAAATAATTTTATTTAAAAAAGCGGATAAAGTGTCACTAGAAGCCTTCCTAAGAGACAATCTCCATTTCTTCCGAACTGACAATGCAAATGTAGACGAGATGTGACCCAAATTCAAAGATATAGTAGCAACAGCAATTGAGAGATTCATACCTCATAAATTGGTAAGAGATGGAACTGATCCCCCATGGTACACAAAACAGGTCCGAACGCTGTTGCAGAGGCAACGGAAAAAGCATGCGAAGTTCAGAAGAACGCGAAATCCCGAAGACTGGCTAAAATTTACAGACGCGCGAAATTTGGCACGGACTTCAATGCGAGATGCCTTTAATAGGTTCCACAAAGGAACACTGTCTCGAAATTTGGTAGAAAATCCGAAGAAATTCTGGTCGTATGTAAAGTACACAAGCCGCAAGACGCAGTCAATACCTTCGCTGCGCAGTGCCGATGGAACTGTTACCGACGACTGTGCCGCTAAAGCGGAGTTATTGAACGCAGTTTTCCGAAATTCCTTCACCAGGGAAGACGAATGGAATATTCCAGAATTTGAAACACGAACAGCTGCTAGCATGAGTTTCTTAGAAGTAGATACCTTAGGGGTTGCGAAGCAACTCAAATCGCTTGATACGGGCAAGTCTTCAGGTTCTTTTCAGATTACGCTGATACAATAGCTCCCTACTTAGCAATCATTTACAACCGCTCGCTCACCGATGGATCTGTACCTACAGATTGGAAAATTGCGCAGGTCGCACCAGTGTTTAAGAAGGGTAGTTGGAGTAATCCATCGAACTACAGACCTATATCATTGACGTCGGTTTGCAGTAGGGTTTTGGAGCATATACTGTATTCAAACATTATGAATCACCTCGAAGGGAACGATCTATTGATACGTAATCAGCATGGTTTCAGAAAACATCGTTCTTTTGCAACTCTTTATTCGCACGAAGTAATGGCCGCTATCGACAGGGGATCTCAAGTTGATTCCGTATTTCTAGATTTCCGGGAAGCTTTTGACACCGTTCCTCACAAGCGACTTCTAATCAAGCTGCGGGCCTATGGGGTATCGTCTCAGTTGTGCGACTGGATTCGTGATTTACTGTCAGGAAGGTTGCAGTTCGTAGTAATAGACGGCAAATCATCGAGTAAAGCTGAAGTGATATCAGGTGTTCCCCAGGGAACCGTCCTGGGACCTCTGCTGTTCCTGGTCTATAAAAATGGCCTGGGTGACAATCTGAGCAGTTCTCTTAGGTTGTTCGCAGATGATGCTGTAATTTACCGTCTAGTAAGGTCATCCGAAGACCAGTATCAGTTGCAAAGCGATTTAGAAAAGATTGCTGTATGGTGTGGCAGGTGGCAGTTGACGCTAAATAACGAAAAGTGTGAGGTGATCCACATGAGTTCCAAAAGAAATCCGTTGGAATTCGATTACTCGATAAATAGTACAATTCTCAAGGCTGTCAATTCAGCTAAATACCTGGGTGTAAAAATTACGAGCAAATTCAGTTGAAAAGACCACATAAATAATATAGTGGGGAAGGCGAGCCAAAGGTTGCGTTTCATTGGCAGGACACTTAGAAGATGCAACAAGTCCACTAAAGAGACAGCTTACACTACACTCGTTCGTACTCTGTTAGAATATTGCTGCGCGGTGTGGGATCCTTACCAGGTGGGATTGACGAAGGACATCGAAAGGGTGTAAAAAAGGGCAGCTCGTTTTGTATTATCACGTAATAGGGGAGAGAGTGTGGCAGATATGATACGCGAGTTGGGATGGAAGTCATTAAAGCAAAGACGTTTTTCGTCGCGGCGAGATCTATTTACGAAATTTCAGTCACCAACTTTCTCTTCCGAATGCGAAAATATTTTGCTGAGCCCAACCAACATAGGTAGGAACGATCATCAAAATAAAACAAGAGAAATCAGAGCTCGAACAGAAAGGTTTAGGTGTTCGTTTTTCCCGCGCGCTGTTCGGAAGTGGAATGGTAGAGAGATAGTATGATTGTGGTTCGATGAACCCTCTGCCAAGCACTTAAATGTGAATTGCAGAGTAATCATGTAGATGTAGATGTGTGGCGGTCATCGAAATCACAACCCCCGATGACTTCTTCAAGCGGCGCATCTAGGAAGCTGTCTCTCTGCGACACCAGCAAACTTTACATCCCGTCCGCAGGTCATTTAGAAGGCACAATGTGTCATGTGATACCATGAGACACGATCACCAACCACAGTGCAGAGACACTTCCAGACAAGATTTGGAAGGAATCCACCTGATGTCAAGAGCATTAAAGCCTGGTATGAGAGATTCAAGAACACAGGATCGGTTGCTGACCTTCCGAGGTCTGGTCGACCAAGAACCTCAGCAGACATGGTGGAAGCTGTATGGCAGTCTTTTCTGCGAAGTCCGAAGAAATCGGTGCGCAGGGCCTCAGGTGAATTACAGATGTCAAAAAGCTCTCTACATGACATTTTACACAAACTTTTATTGTTTCGTGCATACAACGTGCAAATCGTTCAGGCCTTGTTGCCCAATGACAGTACCCGTCGATATGACTTTGCGGTCGAAATGCTATCACGTATTGAGGACGATGATGGTTATCTCAGACGAATTGCCTTTTCCGACGAAGCGACCTTTTTTGTCAGTGGAGTAGTGAATCGCCATAATGTGCGCATTTGGGATTCACAACCCGCTGGCGAGGTCATGGAGTGCACCAGAGACAGTCCAAAGGTGAATGTTTGGTGTGCGCTATTGCACGATCGAATTATCAGACCATTCTTCTTGGCTGAGGTTACCATCACACCTGCGGTGTATCTGAACATGTTGCAACTGTATGCTGTTCCTCAGCTGCTTCAGTGTCACCCCGATGTCTTGTTTTAGCAATAAGTAGTGCATTCATGAAAATGGGCATTCGTTTGAACACCTCACATAGTTGAATATTCTGCCCCAAGATCTTCCATCTGAACACAGTCAGTTACGTTCAGCATGTTGCATCCACCCCTAAAACTTTGTAAGTTCTAGTCCCCCAGTAAAAATTGATAGAAGTATGATTTTATTTGATTGGACAGAGTTAGTTCAAATACATCGGACAGGGGAGAGTATTGTAACTTTGAACACTTTTCAGACATTAATCTCTAGCCAGCCCTATAACGCAAGTTTAATTTAATTTCTTATTCCATTTTTAAGTTATAGCATTTACTTTTTGTGTGCAGGAGTGTTTTTCTAAAATTGCAAAACTTACTCGGGAAAAGTAAAGTTTTACAACATGTGAAAAAATTGTTGCAAGGAGAAACGTGGTCATGTACGTAGGAACAAATATTTTTTGCAATAGAGAAAATTTTGACAGTACGCTATATGTCATCTTTTATATTACTACTCCAATAAAAAGTAATAATCAGTGAGTGAAATTACATTAATAAGCAGTAGTATTAAAACCAGTTACAAGTTAAATAAATTTTGGAATCGAAGCTACTGGAAACTGGAAGAAATCTCATTTTTAAGACACATAAAATTCTTAAGACATTAAGGAAATTCAGTTCATTTGCAAATATCACGTACTCCTTGGTAGAAGACCTCATTGTGTCTCACGGTAGAAGATGCTCCATCGCTGAAGTATGGCTTAACCGTCGATACATTATATAACTACACTTAAAATTCGTTTACTGGGGAATTAACATTATCTTCCAAATAGCTTCAATATATTATACATAAAAATTATACATTAAACGTTTAGTATCCAAAATATTTACAAATGCAGCACGAAACACTACCTCATGCCTGACAACAAGAAACACTGTGGAAAACGCCGGAAGCGTCTTATGAAGGGCCCTCTTGTGCTTTGCTTCACGTGATTATAAAATCTGTCAGTTGATTTAATATCGGGTGGAAACATCATGTGTTCCCAGCGTCCCCTAAATAATATAAAGAATAATGTGCTATTCAAAAAATTATATCTACCTAAATAAATTTTCCTTTCTTTTATGATAAGGGGCAGTTAACAGAAAAGGAGACAGACGGAAAAAAAGTAAGTACACTGTTTACGAATTCAAAAACAATCGCCGTAGCAGTTAATACAGTACATTTTCTAAAAAAGAGTATATCGCCATTTGACTGTGTATTCCTGTATTTATCTTTTCTACTATCTATATTTCGACGTTTATGCCATTATCAAGTACAATGCTAAAAGTCGTTAGACCATTATTGTGTCGTATCTGTTAAGGCAGTCCAAAGCAGGTAAACAAGACTAACACATGTCTTCAAGATGTAACTTTTTTAATACTTACGTCTTAAAGACATGTGTTAGTCTTGTTTACCTGCTTTGGACTATCTTAACAGATATGACATAATAATGGTCTAACAACTTTGAGGATTGTACTTGATAATAGCACAAAAACTGAAATCTAGAAAGTAGGGAAGACAAATTTTTAGGAATGCATAGTCAAATGGCGGTTTACCCTTTTAAAAAGTGTTGCGTGCCTGTGGCTCAACATCATAAAAATCTTTTTCCAGTACGTTTATTCCACTGTGAGACAAGACGATCAATACCTTCAAGAGAAAATGTTTGTAATTGCCTATGGAATCATGGTTGTACACAGGCGTACACCTCTTCGTCCGAAGCAAATCGAGCCACCAGTGGCTTCCTTCAGAGCTCCAAAAATATGAAAATCGCATGGAGAGAGATCGAGACTGTATGGAGGATGCATAAGGTTTTCCCAGCGAAACTTCTGGAGCGTAGTCGATACAGCTTTGGCAAATATGTGGGCGGGCAATTCCCTGCGACATTGTGGTGCCGTCCGTCAACATTCCTGGACGTTTGAACTTGAATGTGCGCTTCAATTTTTGCAACGTGCCCACGTACCGATGTGCGTTAATCGTGGCTCTGTGTTCCAGAAAGTCAACGGGCAGTGGGCCATTGCAGTCAAAGAAAAGGTCATCGTGACTTCCTCGAAGCTGGCACACCTGTTGTTTCGACTACGCTGCTGATATTACACTGGGTAGCCTTTACACGTCCTCCACATAGTCCCGATCTCTCCCCATGTGATTTCAATTTCTTTGCAGCACCGAAGAAAGACATTCGTGGCTGTCGATTTGCTTGAGACGCAGAAGTGGACGCTTGGATACGATCATGGTTCCGTACGCAGCCAAACATTTTCCTGTGAAGGCACTGACCGTCTTGTCTCACAATGGGATAAATATATTAACAGCTGTGGTGATAACTTTCGAAATAATGAATGTTTACTTACTTTTTTCCCACCTTTCTCGATTTCGTTTGACTGACCCTTACACATTGCGCAATAACATTAAAGGATCACTTTTCCTAAACCCCCTGACAGCTTGCCACTGACTCAAAGCTACCAACAACCTTCCTCTGTAATGCTGCGTTTACTTACCATCAAGTACTACAGCAGCCGCCAGGCTGATTTGGTGTCGAAGTTTCTGAACGTATATTTCTGACGTGCTCAAAAAAGATGCATGGGTGACACCGAGGGCGTAGCCGAAGTGGCGGGGCTTAGAGGGACCATTTGTCGTTTTATTCACAAACGTACTAACGTTGAACTCCGACGTAATCACTCCACAGGAGTGTGCAAAACAGAAGGGCTGAATAAGCATAAGTACCCTTTCCTGCTTCGGACTACGTTCAAATCTCGTTGAATGGCTTTGAACGGTACATAGTGGTTTCATCCTGTACACGAAAGCAAAAATTGCGGTCAAGGCGTGCGATCACGTCCAATCTAGATGCAGCCCCACAATTTTCTTAGAGAAGGTTTGACACGTCCAAGGGGTGTCAGCAATGTCAAAGGTTGGCAGGAACATATTCCTATCCCTCATTGGAATGCAAACTGTCGTTTTCAACCGCTTAACATGAGAATCATCGCCTCAGAGAAGGGGGTGGTTGAATTGGCGCCCTTAATGCCATCCCCTGAGGCATTTTCGTGACAATTCTGAGCGGCGGTGTGTCTGAAGTGATTTCCTCGTCCACTCAAAAGAGAAGCGCGTGATTTAAGCGCTATATGTTGCGGTTCTAACCTCCATCGCAGGGACGTCAAAGTAAGATGTGAAAAGTTGGTTGAGGTGGACTGTGACGACCTCATTGTGAGACACGTCTACGGTGACGATGAGCAGAGCTGTGGTGAAATTTGGTGCCAATGTGACGTCATAAACCGTCCTTACAGTTCAATCGATCTTCCGAGCGGTGGCCTTTTTTTTTTTTTTTCAAATGTCGACACGTTACTGTTTCAAGCGTCGGCGGGCACCAGAGTGACGTCGCAGGACGCCACGCTTTTGTGCATTACACAGAGAGGTTGTAGGCACTTTTGAGCCAAATTTCAAACTTATGTACCGCAGTGGGAGGCAATTACAGGGTTTCGAAAAAGTGATCCTTTAATTCTGTTGCGTAGTGTATTTTGAAGATACCGAGAAAAATAGTTTCCCCGAAACATCCTGTATAATGGGAACGGTAACAGGCACTGGGTTATGCCAGAAACTACGTTTACGTCTGAGGATTGCTCTATATTATGAGGGAGAAAATCGAGGAAAGGTAGGCCATGGGCTAGGAACCGCGAGCCACCGCTAATACGATTCCGGAGGCTTGGCTGCAGCTACGTGTCACATGGCCCCTTCCCCGGACGGACAGCGCTACAGCTGAGTCGCGCGGGCAGCGTGGTCGTTAGGCGCGACCCACGCGTGGCTGCCGCGCCGGCTTAACGACCTCTCCAGGGCGAGCTGTTTGCCCTGCGCCCGAGAGCTCCGCAGGCCCGCACTCCGTCGCGGCCAAAGCTTTGGCTAGTCGCCGCGTCCAAACCCCTGGCACACTGAGCAGAGAAGTGAGCGACATAGTAAAAGTATGATTTTCAGAAGTGAGGAAGAGTTTTTGCATAGTGCCCAATTAAGTATTCGACACTAACTTTGTGATTAATCTGATATATTCGCTCGCTGAATAAGAGAATAAATGAAATGCAGTACCAGAAAAAAATTTGGACAACCTTTTAGAGGTTTCCAATTGATTCAAGATTTATTGTTTTAGCATTGCATCGGAAGTACATGGGACCATTACATTTACAAATCAATAGCACAAACCGTTCTGAGGTAGCAGGTATTGACCTATGCTGAAACACCCATACATCGGTACGTTGTGTACCCTCCACACGCAACAATGAAGGCGCATGCATCCTATCGACCGTACAGATGACGAATACCGTCCTGGGATACGTTATGCCACGCCTGATCGACCTGTTCACGTAGTTGTGTAAGCTTTGTTGATTGAAGAGTCGCATGAGTCACTTATCGTCCCATCATATCCCACACATGCTCGAGTGGAGACAAGTCTGGAGAACGTGCTGGCTAGGGAAGTTGCTGCGCGTCTTGCAGACCACATTGAGGTTCACAGGCACTGTGTGGGCGAGCATTATCCTGTTGGAACAACACAATACCTTCCTGTCGCAAGGCGGCGAAAGAACGGGTCTAACAACACCCTTTACGTACCGAACGCTTGTTAGCTATCTCACCAGAAACACCAAAGGTGAACGACAGTTATAGCTTATCGCAACCCAGAACAGTCGAACGGCGGACGTCTATGCTGTGGCGTGAATGGAAGACGGAATAGAGTCGTGCGAGCCCATGGTCCCAACGCTAATAACCGGTTCGCAACAATTCGTGTTGACACGTCTGGGCTCACAAACCCTCCTACCTGTACTGTGGTAGCTGTACGATCTGCCACTGCTGCCCTTACAATACGACATCCTGGCGAGCGTCTGCGCTACATGGACGTCCAGAACTTCGTTTGCGGGTGTGAGAATGTTCACACGAGCATCGTTGCACAACCGACGCGGCACGGAGGTCCTATCCTCCGGATAACTGGCAAGCAGGTGCACCAAGTGGCTCAACAAGCCATCCTGAAAAGCTTGTAAATAATTTCTCGGCCCTACAAGCTGTCAAAAAAAAAAGGAGAATCATGCCATAGATCTCCCTATTGTTGTAAGCCTGGATGACGTGCTCGACCACCAGCAAGAGCCGAAAAGGTGTGGAATGGCTTTCACGAGACCCAAATTGTTTATCTGGCTGTACTGATTCAGTAGTGACGTATGTGGTTAGTTTGGGCAGCGCAACTCCCTCAAATGCCTGAGAGTTGATGGAAGGCTGACAGACCAATAGATGGTTGGTTCCTGAGCCTTCCAGTTGGAGCATTACCTACTAAAGGGTAGACACAGAAGGCGCTCTGATAGCTGTGCCACTACGCTTTCTGTTGATTGACAACATTGAAACCAATATCACTACATGTACTATCCCCCAGGTGGCATATGCCATCATCGGATCAAAATCGTCTTTCTTGGTGTACTAATTTTTCTCCGGCAGTGTAGTTCTTGACCTGCCCATGCCGAGTCAAGGTGCATTAAAGCCCAAAAGAGAACAAGCAGTCTAAAGGAATCCAAAGTCATATCGTCGTGCTTAATAACAAAGTCCCCCGAAGTCTGAGGCGATGTCATAAACTGCTAACCGATAAGCAGATTAGGGGAGCGGACGACACTCGTCCCTATAGTGGCGTACATGTTGAGAGTGGTTCCCAACGCTGGTTACGAAGCCTTGCGAGTGCCGAATTGCACTGGCCACAATGCATTTCAGTGATTGTACGGTTTCCATAGCGGCATCTGGGACATACAGGGTGTCCGAAAAGTCTTTCCCTGATTACATAAATTGATAACTCAGGCTAGAAGGATACAAATATGAAACTGGTGTCTAATTGTTTACAGACTATCAAAGTTTTTTTCACACATCAGTAAACTTCCACATGAGTACCCTTGGTAGCACGTAGCACATCTAGGCGATATTCAATTTCCGTCCACACATTAGCCAACATCACTGGAAAGATAGATTCAACGACTGTGGTTATCCGTTGCCACAGTGTTTCAAGATCTGGTACACGTGTTCGGTAGACCTCGTCCTTGACATAACCTCATAAAAAGAAGTCTAATGGGGTTATGTCAGGAGAGCTTGGAGGCCAAACCGTTGGCCCATCAGGACCAATCCAGCGCCCAGGAAGGGTCATATCGAGATAGGCACGGACGTCTAAACCTCAATGAGGCGATGCACCGTCTTGCTAAAACAAGACATCGGGGTGACACTGAAGCAGCTGAGGAACAGCATACAGTTGCAACATGTTCAGATACACCGCAGGTGTGATGGTAACCTCAGCCAAGAAGAATGGTCTGATAATTCGATCGTGCAATAGCGCACACCAAACATTCACCTTTGGACTGCCTCTGGTGCACTCCATGACCTCGCCAGCGGGTTGTGAATCCCAAATGCGCACATTATGGCGATTCACTACTCCACTGACAAAAAAGGTCGCTTCGTCGGAAAAGGCAATTCGTCTGAGATAACCATCATCGTCCTCAATACGTGATAGCATTTCGACCGCAAAGTCATATCGACGTGTACTGTCATTGGGCAACAAGGCCTGAACGATTTGCACGTTGTATGCACGAAACAATAAAAGTTTGTGTAAAATGTCATGTAGAGAGCTTTTTGACATCTGTAATTCACCTGAGGCCCTGCGCACCGATTTCTTCGGACTTCGCAGAAAAGACTGCCATACAGTTTCCACCCTGTCTGCTGAGGTTCTTGGGCGACCAGACCTCGGAAGGTCAGCAACCGATCCTGTGTTCTTGAATCTCTCATACCAGGCTTTAATGCTCTTGACATCAGGTGGATTCCTTCCAAATCTTGTCTGGAAGTGTCTCTGCACTGTGGTTGGTGATCGTGTCTCATGGTATCACATGACACATTGTGCCTTCTCCTGATTGGTTAACATGGCTTCTTGGGCGCTGCACCTCATCCACTACTTACGTACTGCGAACCTAAAACAGAAAAAAAACTTTGATAGTTGTAAACAATTCGACACAAGTTTCGCATTTGTATCTTACTTCTACCCGAGTTATCAATTTATGGAATCAGGGAAAGACTTTTCGGACACCCTGTAACACCCAGTGCTGCAGTTGTCAGTGCATAGAATCTGATAACGCAACCAGTTATACTATTAGATCAAAATTATGCCCACTGTAAGGCGGAATTGGCAACTAGATGTCACCAGAAGCGGACCCACAAGTATAAAAGAAGTCGGGGAGTTTTGTGTTATCAGTAGAGAAGCAGCAACAGAAGACTGAGTCGGCCAGGAGAGATGAATGACTGCGAATGCGGTCTACACATTGGTAGCTGCCTCAGTAACAAATCCATCAGGAACATTTGAACCCTTCTAATGCGGTCAAGTCAACTCTTGGCAATGTGGTTATGAAGTGGAAAGACGAAGGAACAACTACAGCTAAACCCGGACCAGGCAGACACCATGTACAGAGACCGTCGAGCATTGCGAAGGGTGATTGCAAAAATTTGCATGGAATCAGCGGAACTAATCGCTTGTGAGTTCCAAAATGCTACCAGCAGTCCAGCTAACACAATGACTGCGCTTACAGGGTTGAAAAGAGTGGGATACAATGGTCGATCAGCTGCACATGAGAACATGTCTCTGAGGTCAGCACTAAGCAACCGAAGAGGTACTGGAAAGAGCTGCACCACAAGACGATGAGTAAGTGGAAAGAAGTCATACGGAGTGATGAATCGCATTAGACCCTGTGGCAATCTCATGGAATTGTTTATGTTTGGCGAATACCAGGAGAACGTTACCTACCATCGTACGCTGCAGAGTCAAAGAAACTGGCACACCTGCCTAATATCGTGTAGGGACCTCGCGAGCACACAGAAGTACCGCAGCACGACGGGGTATGAGCTCGACAAATCTCTGAAGTAGTGCTGGAGGGAACTGACACCATGAATCCTGCATGGCTGTCCATAAGTCCGCAACAGTACGAGGAGTGGAGATCTCTTCTGAATAGCATGTTGCAAGGCATCCCAGGTATGCTCAATAATGTCCATATCTGGGGGGTTTTATGGCCAGCAGAAGTGTTTAAACTCAGAAGAGTGTTCCTGGAGCCACTCTGTAGCATTTCTGGACGTGTGGGCTGTCGCATTGTCTTGCTGGAATTGCCCAAGTCCTTCGGAATGCACAATGGACATGAATGGATGCAGGTGATCAAACAGGATGCTTACGTACATGTCATCCGTCAGAGTCGTATCTAGACGTAACTAGGGTCCCATAAAACTCCAACTGCACACGTCCCACGCCACTGCAGAGTCCCCACCAGATTGAACAGTCCCCTGCTGACATGCTGGGTCCATAGATTCATGATGTTGTCTCCATACCCGTACACGCCCATATGCTCGATACAACTTGAAACGAGACTAATCCAACCAGCCAACATGGTTCCAGTCATCAACGGTCCAATGTTGGTGCTGACAGGCCCACGGGAGGCGTAGAGCTTTGTGTGATGCAATCATCAAGGGTACACGAGACGGATCTTCGCCTCCGAAAGCCCATGTCGATGATGTTTTGCTGTGTGGTTCGCATACTGACAGTTGTTGATGGCCCAGCATTGAAATCTGCAGCGAAATGGTTGCATTTCTGTCACGTTGAACGATTCTCTTCAGTCTTAATTGGTCCCGTTCTTACAGGATCTTTTTCCGGCGGCAGCGATGTCGGAGATTTGATGTTTTACTGGATTCCTAATATTCACGGCACACTCATGTATTGATCGTATGGGAAAATCCCCACTTGATCGCTAGCTCGGAGATTCTGTGTCCCATCGCTCGTGCGTTGACTATTACACCACGTTCAAACTCACTTAAATCTTGATCAGCTGCCATTGTAGCAGCAGTAGCCGCTCTAACAACTGCGCCATACGCTTGTTGTCTTATACAGGCGTTGCCGAGCGCAGCGCGGTACTCTGCCCGTTGTATTTGAATACGCACGCCTATAGCAGTTTCTTTGACGCTTCAGTGTATGTAGCATCAACAGTAACGTATGAAGGAGATGGTGTTACGGTTGGGTGTGTTTTTTGTGGTTAGGGTGTGGTCTGCTTAGTGAGCTTAAACAACGCTAAATGCGGAAGGATATTAACACGTTTTACGGTACAGTTCGGTGACGGTGATTGATTGCATCAGCGTCACAAAGCACTTTCTCGTAAAGCAGAGTCTGTGTGGCGATGATTTGTGGACGATTACATTCCTGAAATGGACTGCACTGGCCGGAATCCTTACCTGAAATTCTTTCACTGCATTTTACTACAAGGCAACTTTCCCTGCAAAGTGCTGAAACGCAGCTTTGAAGTAATGTTAAATTTCACTATAGGTTTATTAATAAGAAACCAAAAAAGCGTTTTTAAGTATTATAGTATTTTTCTTACGGAAAGGTTGTATGTGTAATAAGTGGAATGTTATCAGTAGTTTCTGAAATACTGCGGTTGACTTTCAGCACAGCTATTCTCTGTAGGGATCCGTCAATCTAAACATGTTGCACTCCATAGAGTCCATAGTGCCACTTTCTTCGAAATTAATCATACAGCGAAGTACAAGATGAAATCCTGAAAAATGCCTTGATACAATCGGAGTAAGCGAACTGGGAATATGATCAAATGAGAAGTCAAAATTACTAGTATCAGGGCATGCTAGACCGCCAGTCAGTAACATATCAATCGTTTGTAGGGGCAATAGAAACAAACATGGAGTCTTTGGAATCAGAACAGGATTCTCAAATGCACTCTCAGAATTATGAAAAACAGATGTAATGTCTATGAACACCAGCCTAGCCTTACTGGAGATCCACGACTCTTTCGTTGGTATGAGCATGGCCTGCATTAGGTCCTGAGTCACTGTAGCATTTGTCTCTCCATTTCTGATGCTGCAATTTTCCCATTCTCTATTTCTCTTCAGACACTGCTGATGCCAGAGTTACGTCTTGATGCTGATGAAACTTTTTCAAAAGACAAGGCATAACCACAACATTCAAAACATACAATTCAGTTCAAAAGTACATTTCAAAAATATCAACAGACAATGACATCTACCAGAAAGTAGGAGTATACCAACTAAGATATAACACATCTGTAGGAAGGTATATAGGACAAACGAGCAGAATGTTGTACACCTGATACAAAGAACATTTCAGAGCATGAAAATATGGAAGAAGTCACTCAACTTTTGCAGAACAAAGTATGAGAGAACATAAACTATGAGAGAAAAACATGCAAACAGAATAAATAATGAAAGACACTGTCTAACTTTGCAAGAAAATTTTCCCATTTATAAAACAAAGGCAGGAGAGAAGCTATTACTAAATGGCCAAGTGAATATAACTGACCACTCACAGTTTACACTGACTGATCATATAATAGACAGGTACCCAAATATCACAAATTCCATTTCCCTCTTAAGTGTATAACTGAAAACACACACAACCACACACACACACACACACACACACACACACACACACACACAAGTGGTAGGATGATGGGGGTGTCAGCACATTTTGTTAGAGCAGGCTGCACAGATGAGGAACATGCATACATTCAGGGGCAAACTTGATTGATTTATGACCCCCTAGGATTATAAATCAATTAATCCTCGGGGGGCTCATGAAAGCATACATGCCCATCACATATGCGACACGCACTAACAAAATGCGCTGACACCCCCATTAGCCTACTACTCTTCTACACAATCTCAAAAGCAAAACTGAGCAATCTGGCAACAATTATGAAACAAATGACACTCTATACACAAAAAATGGCAGTTACAGTGCTACACGTAGGAGACAGAGTGGCCACAAGAAATGCTGCCTGCTTTCAACCACTTTTCCATACGAAAGAAAGCTGCTTGGACTACGAACAATGAATTAGACGCTGATATGCAAGTACCTTTCCATTTCTTTGTAAGAACGTCCGGAAGCTGTTTTAAATCTTTAGCCAATATGTGAAAAGTAAAAAAATCGAGTAATACTTCAGGACGCTGTTAGAAGATGTCTTTAAAAAAAGGCGAAACGTGTCAGAGTGTATAAATAAAATAAAAAAGAACTAACGTGCAGCATGCAAAAGGTATTTTTGTGTAAACTGTGCGATTTATACACAGCTTCTGTAGAAATGGCCATTACAAGAAACTTGTTATTTTGACAATAGCACGGATCGTTTTTGGAAGGAAACTTTAGATGACAACCTATCCATGGGGTATGACGACCACTTACACAGTACTTGCAGTGGGGACTACTATTATTGCTTAAAAATCCAACGCGAAAGCCAGTCGAATGTGGTGGAATCGTCATGTACCACTTCGACAGCAGCTCCCAACAACGCAAGGCTTACACGTTGATTCCTGAGTGGGAAAACCCTCTACTGAAGTAGGTGACGTGGTGACGAAAACCCAGCAAATGACACAAACTAAACTGCCACTAGAAAACAGCAGTGTAGAACCGACTGTCAAGTGACTGGATGAAGAAAAAAATTTGCCATTGAAACCTCTAAACCCACAGCTTTCTCTTTCCTAACCATCCCTCAGGACGAGAGAGAGCTAGAAAACTACGAAATAAGCATTTTGCTCAGTGGTTAGTTTGGGATTCTTTACCACCAAATATAAAGCGCTATCTGTAAGTAAAGGATACTAAAGACTGGCGAAGTGGTCACCCCAGAAAAAAAAAAGTGGAATGGACTTAATTGATAGAAGTATCGGCCGAAACCCAAACGCAGGTACTCCAAGCTTGTACCAAATCAGGAGATACCTCTATCAATACTACCTCGTGTAAGAAGCTTAATATCGCTCTATAACAGATATCTAACGCTTTAACCTGACGAAGGGCTCGGAACGAACATGGATCGCAATGTTCTTTTTATACAGTACATACAGCGAGTCCTAAGTAAAACAAAGGTTGATACAGATGCCCTCATATTGACACTTGAACGACGAGTAAAAGTCATGGTACACAGAGGTCATTGCAATATTTTCATTTATATCATACATTATTTGAGAAAAAGTATCCGAACACCCCTGTGTATTGCGAAACTGGTCGCTAGATGTCACGAGAGACGGACCCGCCGGTGTAAAAGGCGGTGGAGAGTATTTTGTTGTCAGTAGTCAAGCAGTAACAGCAGACTAAGTCGATCAGGAAAGCTTGTGACTTCAAACGTGGACTAATCACTGGATGTCGTCTGAGTAACAAATCCATTAGGACATTCCAACCCTTCTAAAGATGCTCAAGTCGACTATTGGTGGAAATTTACAACTACAATACCGACTGTTGTTTGGTCGATTCCCCATTTCTTTGCCCTGTACCCTTTGAAACTGGAGCCCTTTTTTATCTTTTCCGAGACTGTCTAACCTAAAAAACCGCCCAGTCCACGCCACACAGCCCCTGCTACGCGTGTAACCGCCTCCTGTGTGTAGTGGACACCTGACCTATTTAGCGGAACCCGAAACCCCACCACTCTATGGCGCCAAGTCGAGGAATTTGCAGGCTACACGGTCGCAGGACCGTATGAGCCTCTGATTCAGACCCTCCACTCGGCTCTGTACCAGAGGTCCGCAGTCGGTCCTGTCGACGATGCTGCAGATGGTGAGCATTTCAAGGGAAGCATTAGGCAACATTTGACTGAAACAATGAATTGAATATAATTGGAGGCGATTGGGTAGTTTTGGCAGATGAAATAGTGAAGGTGGTCGTAAGTGAAATAGACAAGGCGTAAGAGAAAGCCTACGATAATAGGTCAGTGCTTTAGATGTCTACCTTTAGCAATAGCCTGTATAATTTATAAGATATTATCAATCCACTACATAAATGCGCATCCAGAAGGAACATTACTCGAATAGAGCATAACTCTACTCATCTTTCTTAGATATTGTCTCTATGGGACCAATTTTTCTTTCTTGGTGTTCGCTCCAAATCAGCATCTCAGAGTCATTTCCATTTTATGTCTTTCCTTTTTCGCACATTGTCCATCCGTTTTATGTTACTAGGAATGAGACGCAAGTTGCTGATATTAGCCATGTTTAAGTTGTGCAGTATCGTTCCTCCATAGCAGGAGTAGTAGGGAGAGAGCGTAGAGTATTGCACATATCGTCCACAAGAAAGCGAAATTGTCACAAGACTCATGTATAACACTTGGTACTTACATTATTATGAGCTAACAATAAGCCTGAAACTTCAATATTATTCTTATTTGCTCTCTTTTACACGTTTAGCGAATAATTGATTCTGTTAAGGATGCATACTGAAATACGCAAAGGAGGAAAATGTACTTTTCATAGGTAGGTACCAATAACGTTTAACGCCAGTTATCATACCAGAAAGAGCATTTTTATGTATTGAAAACAGTGAGACATAATGTGGTAAATAATATAGTAGAACAAATTTGTGTGATTGTACTGCCATGTATTTATGAGACAGGTGCCAGACAAATTCGGTAGTGTGGGAGTCCGCTGCAAGTCAGTTCGTTGAATATACATACGTTTAGAGCAATTTACCCTTTGAAGTAAGTTTTTTACATGGGAGTCTGAGTTACTGAGTTATACAGATCTCCAGACTACTGTCACAGTAGGTGACGTAGTGCCTATGTCACATAGAATCTGTATGCACGATTAATAATTTAGTTGCCGAAACTGAACGAAGGTACAAATATGGAGCTAAATAGGAAAAACTGAAGAATTTCATCACCAAAAATATTTCAAATTATGTCGCATCAGTAATTTGCTGCACATCACAGTTCAAAATTCTGTGTTTTTCCCGACACTTTCACCATGGTGCACAGGAAGACTTTTCGCAACACCAACGCAGGATAATTGATTAAAACAAAGATTCGGCGATCCGATCAAATGCAAGTACAATTAAGAAAAGCAGTGGCCACTTTTTATTTTGCCGTAGGAGGAAAGCGACACGTGAGCTGTGACACGTCTCTACGAAGACTTAAGCCTTATTACTTCCGGATATCGAATACAAATTGTTAAAATGCAAATGAAACGAGTGTATAAAATTCACGGTATTTTCGATCGGGATCCGTCTGTACTAGCGATGTAATTACATCAAAAGCTGCAGAGAGCACATAAGAAGGCTTACACCATCCTATAGTCACGTGACTTTTACAGGCATTGTATGTTGTCGACAAAAGTTGCGTTCTCTACATCTGAATGGTCACTGCATTGCTATACTTAATCTATGGCAGTGCCAATGGGCAGTGCCAAAATACGTTACTGTGGTCGTCTCGGACCCGGATGGATTCCCGGAAAACCATCATCACCTTCAGCTGGATGCTGGACCTGGTACACAATTGTGGGGCCTGACTTGCAACAGGTGCCTTTCGGATTCGTACTGTGAACAGTCTATTCGTAGAAAATGGCATCCCTTCCCTACATATTAGGCACCAAAACTGCTGTTCAACTACGTAATACACATTCGCTACCCTTCTGAGCGTACGAACTATCGTGTTCTTTTTCTGGCAAGGAGTTTTACCTCCCACAACAGAGGACAAGGTCTGGGATCACTATCGTAAGCAGCGTTATTTCGCTACGATCTCAAAATAGTGCGTTAAGAGGGCTCAGTGGACAGCCCGTCCAAGAATGAACACAAATCAAGCATGAAAACAGGCGGAAGGTGTACTGGATTGTAAAAAAAAAAAGCAAAATAGAAACAGTTAACAGTGCAAGAACAGCAAGTGCACTATCGAGTAGCCGGGAACAATAATGGCTTTGTGGTTTAGCTGTTACGGTGTTCGGTTATGAAGCGGGGGATCCGTGTACAAACCACACTTGTGCCATTTTTTTTCACTGTTCGCTTTATTCAAATTAGTGTCTGCTTCGTGGTGTAACGTCCGTTTGCAACAGCGAGGTGTCAGGTAGGTAAGGTATCTACAATGACAGTTGATTCTGCACAACTACTTTATTAGCAACCGAAAGGAAGTGGTTTTTGAATGGGAACCTCAAACGTTTGACGTCAAGACGACGAGTCAACCGAATGCTCCACCGGAAAACACGTCTGCTGTGTCATACACGGCATTAGTGACAGTACGTGTGTCATATGAAAAGGATCTCTTATCGACGCACGAAATTTGTACGACTGGCAAGTGAGTGAGATATAGGTGTTCGTATGAATGTGAATGTGATCACTCCCAAGGAAATGACGGAAACATAATAGTTTGTCACATAAGCTGCAAGAAATGAAGGCAACAGTTTCACAACCACACAGTTTCTCTGTGCGCTGCCAAAACATATGTTTTCAATGTTTTTGAAGTTGCGCTCCGTTTTGGATCGTTTTTTCCTTTGTTGTAACATAGTTCACTCATACAACATGACTCACAGCACTGCCAAGACTACAGAAAGAGAACAAACATTTTAATGACCGGAGGGACAGTTCACAATGTTGTGGAAAAAAAAGTGACACAAGGAAGTTTGGAACATGGCGCGCCCGCATGGTAGTCCAACACCATGACCACTAACCCATATCTGTGGCTTAACGCTGGTCTTTATTGCACCTGTTTGTCTCGGACCGTTCACTGTTTCTATTTTGCTTTTTCTTCACAGTTCTGTACAGCTTCTTCGTGTTTTAATGCTTAATCTGTGTTCAGTTGTTGCCGGGTATCCACTGGGCCATCTTACCACTAAATCTGAGGGCATAGCGATGGGGAGTTGCCCTTGTAAGAAGTCTTTGTCGAAGTCTCGCACCGGTTTTGATATTCCGCCACTAGTTTTTGTTTCCTGGCCGGTCGTGTGTAGCTGTGTCGAAGACTCCTCGGAAGTCAACAAACGCCGGCCGAAGTGGCCGTGCGGTTAAAGGCGCTGCAGTCTGGAACCGCAAGACCGCTACGGTCGCAGGTTCGAATCCTGCCTCGGGCATGGATGTTTGTGATGTCCTTAGGTTAGTTAGGTTTAACTAGTTCTAAGTTCTAGGGGACTAATGACCTCAGCAGTTGAGTCCCATAGTGCTCAGAGCCATTTGAACCATTTTTTTGAAGTCAACAAACACTCAAGTAGGATCCTGCTACCTACTACCTTCAGGAATTCGTAGCGCTAAGAGCAAGATAGGTAGCGTTGCATAATACAGTCTCCTTACAGAAGCCTGTCTGATTCAAAGGAATGGACAGCAGGAACACAACATTCTGAGCTCGATCTAACATAATTAAGTACAAACGAATTTGTAACGTATCACGCTTTTAAATTGAATTAAAATGTTTAAATGACTTCTCCTAGCTACATACAGATTCCTAAACCCGTACAGAAAGTACCGAATATGTCTGATTATGAATTTTTAATAGCTATGAAGGTACTTGTAGGGTAAAAAGCAAAACGTGGAGAGCGTGCAACAGATAACAATAAGTTATTACGTGAGCCCAATGTTTTTCGTTATAAACCTCAAACTTATTTTCATAGCTATTAAAAATTAACAATAACAAATTTTCAGGACTATCTTTAAGGGATTCAAAGTCTGTAAGGGTCCAGCAGAAATTATTTTGTACTTTTTAGTGCTGTTTAAAACAGTAGTATATTGAAAATTCATTTTTATTTAAATAATTATTTTCTGCTTTTCTGTCTTGTGTGTGTAAATTTTTTAGTCGGTTTAAAACATTTTGATGAGGTTACAACAAAGGTCTGAGGGTAAATTTCAGGCTTATTTCACCTGACTCAGCCAATGTGTTACCTCCTGCTACGCATATCTCGTGAAGAGACTGTGAATGTTAGGGATTCGGGCTCACACAGAGGCCTACCAGCAATCGTTCTTCCCGCGAACCATTCGTGAGATCTGGAAAACGGGGTAAATGGCAGTGGCACACCAAGTATCTTCCACCACTTATCAGACGAAAAAATGACTTAATACTGCAATTGTCATCTAGTTCTGAGCGATGTTGAAAGTTTCAAGTATTTAGCTCATCATCTACACACCAGACACGAAAGCGAGTTAATATTGCATTCTGATCCTGTTCTGAGCTACGGATAAAATTTCAAGTTTCTAGCTCATCGGGTAGTTAATTTAAAATCAACTGCAATATTGGTACCGAACAGACAGACAGACAGACGAACATACAAAACAGCGTCGTAATAAAAACGTGGTAAAAATGGTAACAGACCGAAGAGAAAAGCGTTTAAGATGCTTTGCTTTGCTCTGTTTGACATTCAGTGTTTTAAGCACGCAAGTTTCTCGTATACTTACACGTACTACGAACGAAATTGTTCCTTGAAGGACGTTCCAAGTGGGATCTGTGGTGCATGGAAGTTCCTATACCGACGTACTTCATATCATTCGTTGCATTTACCGCTGCTGTTTGCTGAACTCCAGATACTTTTTTAAAATGGGAACCATAGTATTTGTGTACAAACCAACCGAAGCAAAATACATCGATGTTGCAATGAATTAATTTCTGTGCGTCAAATATATGTATTAACAAGCGTCGATGCGCGATCATTCTGTTGTGTTTTATGTTACAGCTGTTTGTTTTAATTGGCGTCTATCGGTACTCATATTTTGCAGATAAATAAACAGTTCTGCGATGCGCCTGTGTTATAAACGGGTTGTGTGCAGTTTTATTTACAGTCCCCTCTCCATGACCCTGTGTGTGTGTGTATGTGCGAGCACTGCATGTGCATTTGCGTCTGCAGGTGGTGCGTGCGATAGCGTTAGTGGTTACAAATTATCTACGTTACTTGACGGTTGGGTTGCGTTTGTGACCATATCATTAGTTCGCTATAATAACTGTATTGTTCTGAATCTATACCTGCAGTTCACATTTTTGCTTCTACAATTATCTGTTTACTAAAGACCTCCATCGCCGCAGAGCGTCTGTGTTCTCGGTGTGATTATGTTACCATTGCAATATGTTTTTGTTTTGCTTATAATTAGCGACCTGTCCCGTCTTCACACAGGTCGGACGACATCTGAAGTAACAGTGAAAAATTATACACATAAAGTATCCTCGCGAATTAGTGTAACTATCAGTGAAAGCCATATCAAAATCGATACAGTAGTTCCTGAAATAAAGCTTCAACATACAGAGAAAAAACGTGGCGAGGCACTCTACTTTAGTAATTTGCATAAATTTACACTGAGGTGCCAAAAGTCATGCGGTTCGCCCTAATGTCGTGCCGGACCTAATTTTTCCCGGCTTAGCGCAGCATCTCGACGTGGCACGAACTCAACAAGACGTTGGAAGTCCCCTGCAGAAATACTGAAGCATACTGCCTCTATGCCATCCATAATTACTAAAGTGCTGCCGTTGTAGGATTTTGTGCACGAACTGCCCCATAAATGTCCTACTGTAGATACGTTGACGATATATCAGTAGTCTACAAAGGTCCTCCTGATGGGATCAACCACATTTTCAATCAGTTTAATGATCTTCATGATAATATTAAGTTCACTTGTGAACTAGAAAATGAAAATCGTCAATTAAATTTCCTCGATCTTACGTTGTCATTAACTGAAAAGAGAATTTCCTTCAATTTTTTCCGTAAAGAGACTCAAACTTATCAAATTGTTCCAGCTTCTCCTACGCATCAAGCCTCTCACAAAAATGCTTTCTTTTTCTCGGCTATTCACAGAGCACTTTCCATTCCCCTCTCGAAAGAAAACTTTAATAATGAGATTAATCTTATTAAATCTGTGGCGGTCAATAATGGTTACGAAGCTCGGTTGGTAGATGATATCCTCAGAAAGAAGATTGGCAAGAAGGGTACTACACTTGGTTCTTTCATCAGCTTCCCAGAAGAATCGGAGAAAAAATTCTTATCAATTCCATTTTTAGGTCCAGTGTCATACCAGATTCAAAGGTGGCTTCGGATTAAAATGTAATATTGCCTTTTCTACAAATAACAACTTCAGAAAAAATGTCGTCCATAATTTAAAGTCAACTACTAGCCCTCTGCAGAATTCTGGTGTCTACAAGATTTCAAGTGACACTTGCGGTGCCTATTATATTGGTCAAACAGGAAGTGCCTTTTCAATTAACTGTAAAGAACATTTTCTGAGGTAAACGGTTCGCGTGCCCCTAATTCTTCTTTTGCAGATCACCTGTTAATCACAGGGCACTCTCCTAAAGGGATTGAGAAGTTGGAAATTTTGCATATTGAAAAAAAAGGGAGTAAACTTGATATTTTGGAAGAGCTGGAAATTTTCACGCATTTACTTTCGAATGACGGACTTTTTCTCAACGAGCAGGGGCAGATGCGCGGAAGAAATTATTTCAATGCTATAAAGCCGCTGCTTGACGAGATCTAACACTTTGATGTACCAACTACTTCTCGCAGATTCAGAGATACCTTTTCTTTCTATTTTGTACGGCTCATATACGTAAATTAAAAAAAAAACTATTTTTGGTTTTTATAACGTATCTATTATAGCAAGCAGTAATGTCATTTAATGAATTGTTTCGTATAGTCTTCTTTATGCATTTATTCTGGAATTTTTGTACTACAGCCTGTCATTCATTAGTTGTATTTTATATCATGCAGTATCCCGCTATTGTAATTACTTCATGTACACCGTTCAGGTGTTTATTTATTTCCCTCTATGCAGTTACGAGAGATGTTTACAAAATAGCTTGTTTTACCAATTAGCCACCAGATGGCGGCATTGTCTTGAAATTGCCGTGGCTCACAAGTCACATGATGTTTCAATTTTGTGTTGACTGTAGCACAGGACACATGGCAGCCCCTAGTGGCTTGCACCTCCGTTGCATTTCATTTTAATTCTGACTATCAGGTTGATAGGACATGTTCTGAGGCATCAGGGGATCACAAATTTAGCATTGGAGGGCAGCGTGGAGGGTAAAAATCGTAGAGGGAGACCAAGAGATGAATACACTAAGCAGATTCAGAAGGAGGTATGTTGCAGTAAGTACTGGGAGATGAAGAAGCTTGCACAGGATAGAGTAGCATGGAGAGCTGCATCAAACCAGTCTCAGGACTGAAGACCACAACAACAACAAAATCTGACGCTGTCAGGTATGACCGCAGCTTTCGTATTTTTTGGTACGTTATGCTGAAGGTGTCCGATGAAGGTGTCACTTGTGACACCGAAACCTAGGTTACAAATTAATTGTGTTCGCGACTGAGGGCTGTGTTTTTAAAAAATTTTGTGCCATATAAATCTTTTCAGTGTTAGATAGTTTCAGATTGTATTATCCATGTTTAGAACCATAATAAATAGTTCAGTAAATAGTCTTTGCCAACCGGTCACCACCTGGGGGATGTTAATTGTTCATTGCATATTTGTGCTGCCATCAGATCATGTTTTATGTTTGTTATCTCGCTTAACGTGAATCTTTTTGTCCTATTTTATAATCAATAAACTTGTGCCATAACTTTTGTAAAAGATCAATCCAGTGTTGATATATATTGATCACCCATCAGCAATGGCTAAAATAATGTCAGGGCCACCATTTCATTACTATTATTTCAGTATTCAAGTTCATTTTAATTCTGATAAATGTGGTAACCTCTAATGCATGCTATCAACAACAAACACAGTCAAAGGGCAAGATCAATTTAGCAGATGCGTGGGGCAGGCATACAAGTGGAAAGTTTACTATTTAAAGTGATCGCTGTCAGGGCGGTAACTCAGAGTCGCCTGTCACCTTCCAAAACATACTGCAAGTCCAGTGTAGCCCCGCAATTTCATTTCGGAAATCGTTAGGAAATTCAGTATTTCGAGATGCACAGTGTCAAGAGTGTGCCAAGAATATCATATTTCGAGCATTATGTGTCACGACTGGCAGCACAGTGGCCGACGGCCTTCACTTAACGAGTTCATTCACGCGTCCGGCCATCCTGATGTAGTTTTTCCGTGATTTTCCTTCGCTTCCGGCAAATTCCGGGATGGTTCCTTTGACAGGGCACGGCCGACTTCCTTCCCCGTATTTCCGTAACCCGATGAGACCGATGATCCCGCTGGTTGGTCTCTTCCCCCAAATCAATCCAATTCAATCACTTAACGAATGAGAACAGCGGCGATTGCAAAGAGTTGTCAGTGCTAATAGACAAGCAACAGTTCGTGAAATAACAGCAGAAATCAGTGTGGAAAGTACAACGAACGTAGCCGTGAGGTCACTGCAGCGAAATTTGGGGTTAACGGGCTATGGCAGCAGACGTCCGATGTGAGTGCCTTTGCTAACAGCACGACATCGCCTGCATCGCCTCTCCTGGTCCCGTGACTAAATGGGTTAGACGCTAGACGACTGAAAAATCGTGACCTGGTCAGATGAACACCAATTTCGATTGGTAAGAGGTGATGCGAGTGTTCGAATGTGGCGCAGAACCCACATAGCCAAGCCCACAAGTTCTGAGGAAGGCACTGTGCAAGGTGATAGTGGCTCCATAATGGTGTTGGCTGTGTTTACATGGAATGGAATACGTCCTCTGGTCCATGTCCTCTGGTCCAGCTGAAACAGTGAATGACTGGAAGCGGTTATGTTCAGCTACTTGGGAGGCTATGTGCAGCCATTTATGGTTATCATGTTCTCAAACAACGATAGAATTTTTATAGATGACAATGTGTCATGTTACCGAGTGAGTGGTTTAGAGATTGCCCGTCTAGAATCCCATTGACCATTTATGGGACATAATCGAGAGGCCAGTTTGTGCGCAATATCCTACACTGACAACGCTTTCGCAATTATGGGCGGCTATAGAGGCAGCAAGGCTCAATATACACTCCTGGAAATTGAAATAAGAACACCGTGAATTCATTGTCCCAGGAAGGGGAAACGTTATTGACACATTCCTGGGGTCAGATACATCACATGATCACACTGACAGAACCACAGGCACATAGACACAGGCAACAGAGCATGCACAATGTCGGCACTAGTACAGTGTATATCCACCTTTCGCAGCAATGCAGGCTGCTATTCTCCCATGGAGACGATCGTAGAGATGCTGGATGTAGTCCTGTGGAACGGCTTGCCATGCCATTTCCACCTGGCGCCTCAGTTGGACCAGCGTTCGTGCTGGACGTGCAGACCGCGTGAGACGACGCTTCATCCAGTCCCAAACATGCTCAATGGGGGACAGATCCGGAGATCTTGCTGGCCAGGGTAGTTGACTTACACCTTCTAGAGCACGTTGGGTGGCACGGGATGCATGCGGACGTGCATTGTCCTGTTGGAACAGCAAGTTCCCTTGCCGGTCTAGGAATGGTAGAACGATGGGTTCGATGACGGTTTGGATGTACCCTCGACGATCACCAGTGGTGTACGGCCAGTGTAAGAGATCGCTCCCCACACCATGATGCCGGGTGTTGGCCCTGCGTGCCTCGGTCGTATGCAGTCCTGATTGTGGCGCTCACCTGCACGGCGCCAAACACGCATACGACCATCATTGGCACCAAGGCAGAAGCGACTCTCATCGCTGAAGACGACACGTCTCCATTCGTCCCTCCATTCACGCCTGTCGCGACACCACTGGAGGCGGGCTGCACGATGTTGGGGCGTGAGCGGAAGACGGCCTAACGGTGTGCGGGACCGTAGCCCAGCTTCATGGAGACGGTTGCGAATGGTCCTCGCCGATACCCCAGGAGCAACAGTGTCCCTAATTTGCTGGGAAGTGGCGGTGCGGTCCCCTACGGCACTGCGTAGGATCCTACGGTCTTGGCGTGCATCCGTGCGTCGCTGCGGTCCGGTCCCAGGTCGACGGGCACGTGCACCTTCCGCCGACCACTGGCGACAACATCGATGTACTGTGGAGACCTCACGCCCCACGTGTTGAGCAATTCGGCGGTACGTCCACCCGGCCTCCCGCATGCCCACTATACGCCCTCGCTCAAAGTCCGTCAACTGCACATACGGTTCACGTCCACGCTGTCGCGGCATGCTACCAGTGTTAAAGACTGCGATGGAGCTCCGTATGCCACGGCAAACTGGCTGACACTGACGGCGGCGGTGCACAAATGCTGCGCAGCTAGCGCCATTCGACGGCCAACACCGCGGTTCCTGGTGTGTCCGCTGTGCCGTGCGTGTGATCATTGCTTGTACAGCCCTCTCGCAGTGTTCGGAGTAAGTATGGTAGGTCTGACGCACCGGTGTCAATGTGTTCTTTTTTCCATTTCCAGGAGTGTATCTACAGAGGACTTCCAACTGCTTGTTGGGTCCACGCCACGTCGAGGTGCTGCACTACGTCGGTCAAAAGATGGTCCGGCAGGATATTAGAAGATGTACCATGCCTTTTGTCACCTCAGTGTGTAGCACTGTAGCACTAACATTCCGGAAAAATTTGTAAGCATTGCTTGTAATAACACGCGAACGCTGAGAAAAGCACGTATTTCTTTCATCATGTCCTTGAATATAGAGCTGAGAAGTAGGTTGTCGCTCTAGAAAATAAATGAGATACTTAGCGCAGCATTGTTCGGCGTGTCCTTTTGAGGCATGCGGTTGTAGTGACAGGCTAACGGCTACGCTCGGTCTCAAATAGCGAGCTGCTGCGGGTGAAGAAAAATAGGGGGAAATAAGTGGCGAGAAACAGCAGAGCGCCTGCTCGCTGTGAGTATTGCCCGCTGCGGGGCAGAGGCAATAACCCACCGCCAAATGAGCGCCCCTGACAAATGCACGCCGCAAAGGCCGGCCGGGGACCCGCTGCAAACACTGACGGCTTCTCCATAATTATGCCGTCGAGGGGTATGCATCACCGACGTTTAACGTATTAAAGTAATACGTACCTGTACTATTAAATAATTAACACGCTCCACACTGGAGCCCATTAAATTTTTAACAGGACACGTTTCACCAACAGAAAAGTGATTTTTCACCAGTTGGCTGTTTTTAAGAAAGCTGTGAGAAAACGTTTCAGTATTTACCACTGTACTTTTTTTATTGCTGAAAAAAATCGGTAATTTAAAATAAATCTGTATGAGTCGTCCCTTATCACTGCAATGGGCAGTCTCTGATTTGCGCCTGGCATCCTGTTATTCAGAGATATGAGGGAAAAATCAATAAGTATCTGCACTGACTCTGATAATAATATTAGGCTGGTGTGTAAGTTAGTAGCGTTTTTGTTCTGCTTGTTTCAATTCCGGTTGCTATGGGTTTATTTATCGATTATCATTTTTTATTTGTAGTTCACTCTCGCTATTTGAGTTTACATATTGCCATTTCATCATTTGGAGATAGTAAGTGGAGCTGTGGACGCTAGAGAAAGGTGTGCAAGAGGAGAAATCAGGACATTTCCGACATATTCTTCTGCTTGAGGTCACTAGAGGGGTGACAGTAACGGGGGCAGTCAAAATGATTCGTGCCGTGCATGGGGAAGCCACAGGACAGAGCACGGCAAGAAAATGATTTTCTCGTTTTAAGAGGGATCGTTTTGACATTAGGGGCTCTCCATGCTGAAGAAGACTTTGAAGTTTCATGAAACCCGCTTAAAGGCATTAATCCACAATGGCCCACATGAGTTTACTCGGGAAATGACAAATTTGATGAACTGTGATCATTCAACCATCCTGCGACATTTTCAAGCAATGTAGAACGTTCAAAAATCGGGTGTGTGGGTCCCACATGTTCTAAGCCAAAATCACAAAAATCTGCGGGTGCCGTATGAGCATCTCCGCTTGCTTATCATAAATTGGCACGCGAACAACACCGGCCATACCTATTCGGTATCGTTACTGGTGACGAGAATATGCTAATATAAGGAAAAGGAAGGACTAGTCAAGCCCAAACAAAACAGCAACTGCCTGTACAAAAACCTGCGCCCATCCACAAAAGATAATGTTACGAATATGGTAGAACGGCGACGATGTAGTATACTACGAATTGCTTCCTCGAGGTGTAACCATCACTGCTGACGATGAAACTTCCTGGCAGATTAAAACTGTGTGCCCGACCGAGACTCGAACTCGGGACTTTTGCCTTTCGCGGGCAAGTGCTCTACCATCTGAGCTACCGAAGCACGACTCACGGCCGGTACTCACAGCTTCACTTCTGCCAGTATCTCGTCTCCTACCTTCCAAACTTTACCTCATTTACCTCATTCTGGATCACTGCTGACATTTATTGTCAACAACTGAAACGTCTTGCAGACGCAGTCCAAGAACAACGACCAGGGAGGTTGCGTGAAGAGATGCTGCTCCACGATAAACGCCCGCCCGCACTCTGCTAGACTAAAGGAAACAGTATACAGGATTTGAGTTGGGAAGTCATTCCACACCCACCTTATTCACCTGATCTTGTGCCCTTAGATTTTCACCTTTTCCAGTCCGAAAAACCTTCAAAGAACTACATTTCCGGATGAAAATGCACTCCAAACATGGCTTGACGATTTCGTCGCCTCAAAAACCAAATGGTTTCTACAGTCGCAGACTCGAATAGCTACTTCAGTGTTGGCAGACTGTTGTAAATAGTGAAGGAGAATTATATTATTGATGATTTTGTTATGTGTATCTATTGTGTTTATTAAAATTTTGGAAAAACGCTACGAACTTACCCACCAACACAATAATAATGGCTTCAGAGGTTCACGGGAGTCATGTCGGATAGTGTTGAGAGAGCTGCACAATATTTCGAGACAGCTGCTCGTCATTTTCAGGTGCTTACTGCCGTGTTGCTGCAGTGGCTCGCCTACATATGCGCTGGTTCGCTACAAAAGCGCATGCGCCGAGGGGTGGGGCTATTACCTCATCGTAGACGAATCACGGAGGACGACGAAATCCAGTGCCCCCTACCGGAGAAACAGATGCAGCCGCGTTTTTCCCGCCTCGCGCATGCGAACTCTGCCTGTTCCTCCGGCAAGGGACACTATATGTCGTCGTCGTCTACGATGACGTCATTGCCCCACCGCTTGGGGCCTGAGCTTTTTAGCGAGCCAGTGCATGTATTGGCGAGCCACTCCACCAACATATCAGGAAACACCTGATTATGACGAGCAGCTGTCTCCTTGAAATAATCTGCACCGTTCACAGCATTATCCGAAGTGACGCCCATGAACCACTGAGTCAGTTATTACGTCGGGTACGTCTCAAAACAGCACAGTAAGAAAATTAATAATAATTTCGTAGGACTCAATGGTATGATGCAAGTATTTCATCTGGATACCACAGTAGCGATTTCTGTGTCCCTAACCTATTCCACCAGAGGTTAATGTGGAATCCGAATCACTTGTCAGTTCATGGCGGCTTTCAAATTCATTGAGAGCTAAAGGCTACGTGTCTACAATACCTCACTGTTAACGGAACAAAATCGACAGATATAAATGTAATTTCAGGAGCACCCCAAGGAAGTGAGTCAGGATCGTCATTGTTTAAAATATACAGGCTGATACTGCGATGATGTCACAAACTTTCAGCGATGATAGATGAGGGGGATTTATCGATTTGAGTGAAGGGATCCTGGTCCAGAAACTATCAAGTCGAAAGGTATATGCGCAAATTGTTCTGATACCTCTGACAGTGAATTTTTTCTTCTGCAGCCTCTTTGCTTTCCGTATTTTAAGAGACGGTAGTATGAACTAAAGCAAGAAATAAATTCAGAGTAAACATGGTCTTTAAAGAGCATGCTGAAGAACTATGAGTACCCGTTCAGTAGTAAAGATAAACAAACGCTGAAAACTCTTAATATATGCTCTTTAGAGCCCATGTTTACTGGACATTTTTTTCCTTGTTTTTTTTTCCATACTATCACCTTTCAAAATAATGAAAACAAAGAGATTACAGTAGAAGTGGCACGCGGTCAGATGTATCATAATGATTTTCACTTGACTTGTAACTTCCATTTGGTTGTTTCCAGAGCAGGGTCCCTTACTTCAGGTAGATAGATTTGAGTGTTTTCCAACATTCCTGAAAGCTTGTACCATCATCACGAAACCACCCAGTACGTAAATTACCTAGTAGAAAATGTCGGAAGCTCCATAAGGCGATTCGCAGATGAACAAGTCTATAAGAAGGTAGCAACACCAGAAGACTCTATTGATTTGTAGAATAACCTGCAGAGGATTGGTAAATGGGATAGGGACTGGCACTTGACCCTGAACGTAGATAAATGTAATATACGACGCATACAGGAGAAGATATCCACTAATGTACAACTACACTATTGATGAGACACTCCTAGAAAGGACAGAAACGGTAAAATATCTAGACGTAAGCATGCTGAGCGATCGTAAGTGGAGCGTCCACATAAAACATTTAGTAGACAAAGCCGATACTAGACTGAGACACACAGGAAGGACACATTAAGGAAATGTAACTTATCCACGAAACAAGAGGCTTACAAAATAATTATTCGACCGGCTCTTGAGTATTGCTCATATCTATGGGAACCTTCCCAGATAGAAGAGAGAGAGAGAGAGAGAGAGAGAGAGAGAGAGAGAGAGAGAGAGAGAGAGAGAGAGAGAAAGAGAGAGAGAGAGAGAGAGAGAGAGAGAGAGAGTGAGAGAGAAGATCCAATGAAGAGCAGTGTGTTTCGTGACAGGGTCGTTTAGTCAGCGCGAATAAAATTTCGAGTGGTTACGTTCCGGGAGGAGTCGAACAACGTATTACTTCTTTCTCCACACGTCTCGCGAAATGACAACGATGATAAAACTCAAGAAACTAGAGCTAACACAGAGTTTAACGGGCAATTAATCTTCTCAGGTGCCATTCGCGAATGGAACAGAGAAGGAGGGGATCAGATGTACCCTCAGCTTCACGTTGTCGAGTGGCTTCCAGAGTATTGATGTAGATGTAAATATAAAGGGAGACTGAAATACTCTGTGGTCCGAACGGGATTCGATCCTGCGACGTTTCCAAGTTCTGAGTGACCAGACGCGACACTTTTATTCACATCGACGTTATGTTAGCATTATGGCTTAGTGTGCCCGCCAGCCGATGGCACCGTGAGACACTTCGTTTCCAAAACGGATGCAAGAGACAGCAGCTCCCCACTTCTCATTAAAAAGTCATTAAGTAAATGTAGAAACCAGTACGACATTTCCAATGGGAGGAATGATTGGGTGGCATAAAATTAACGTAAAATACTTTGTGTTTCAAAAAGAATACACTCTTTACAAAGTATCATTCTGTCAAGACTATCGATCGCTGGGCCAGGGCTCGGTTAATGGCGAAAAGAATGCATTGTATACTTTATGTTTATTGCTGCTATTTGCTTGTCTTCTGTTTGCTTAGTTACAGTGACATGTCGAAAAATTGACTCCGCATCAGAAATAATTTTGTGTTCTAGAGTATGCGAAATGTAAGGAACTGATCCTTCGAATCAATGGATCTTTCGTAGATGGCATTGACTGTTTGTAGATACAGGATGTGTATATGCAGGGAAGAGTCCTGTTTGTAGACACAAGATGCGTATGTGCTGGGAAGAGCCCTGGCGCCTTCGTGTTTCCGAAGAAAATGTCACTCGTATTCAGACCGCTTTCCAGCGTTGTCCTACAAAATCAGCTCGTCGTGCGATTCTGGAGTTACAATAGCCTACAACAACAGTTCGCCCTGTGACTTCTTCCTGTGGGGTTTCATTAAGGACAACGTTAATGGACCAACACTACCGCAGAAGCTACGAGTGTTGAAGAACCGGACTCGTACTGCATTGCCATCAGTGACGATGGACGAGCTTACCCGAGTGTGGGAGGAATTCGATTATCAACGTGATATTACGCATGTCACTGGTGGAGGACATATTGATCACACGTTATCTAAAATTGAGAGATTCGTAAATATGTCAGAAGCTTCATAGTTGTATGTCTTACAGCTTAATAAATATATACGTTCGAAATACGTATATTCTTCTTGAAAAACCCTATATTTAAGAATGGCATCTTTTCTGGCATACGAGTCTTTAATCGGTCAACTAAACGTAGTTATTGTAAACGGCCAGAACAGTTAGTCACGTCACTAAAGTGTCCTCCACTTCTACTTTTATTTTCGTCCCATTAACTGTGACACAGGTGACATTCCTTTTTTCTACAACTATGGTGCAAAAATGTGCAGGAAAGCTTCAGGTCACCACCACCTGAGCTGGTATCCTGAGCCAGATCGTGGGAGAACTGTTCTATAGACAAATTTAAATTTATTAAATGACCAATTATACAGTTGCTCTTAGCCCATCTCTATCGACACCACCCCTGAAAGCTTGAGGAAATCTACACCAACACGAGAGCAGCTACTCGTCTCTCCCCTCCATGACTGCATACTCCATCCTCTCAACTCTGGTTAGTTCCTTGATACTTGATAAATTACTCGTTGGGGTTACTTGGTGTGGAAGAGTAGTGTGTTCTTCCTGCATCGTGTGTGTGTGTGTGTGTGTGTGTGTGTGTGTGTGTGTGTGTGTCTGCGTGAGCGCTCTAGTGTACGAGTATTTTGCATTGAATTGTAAGGCACCCATTGACTACAGGCATCTGTAACGCCTGTTCGGTTGGTGGATGAGTTCGTAGCATTTTTCAATAAGTTTAATCAACACAACAGATACACATAACAGAGGCTTTAGTTATCAATAATGTAATTCTCCGTCACTATTTACGCCAGTCTGCTAATGCTGGGGTAACTTTCGAGTCCGTGAATGTAGAAATAACATTTTTTTGAGGGGAAGAACGCGTCGAAGCATGATCGGAGAGTGTTTTCATCCGGAAAGGAAGGCCTTGAAGGTTGTTCGATAGAGAGTGGAAAAGGAAAAACTCTGGCGGCGCAGGATCAAGTGAATAAGATGGGTGCGGAACGACTCACCAACCCACATTCTGTATAGTGTAATTTGTCAGTGTAGCAGAATGTGGGCGTGCATTATCGTGGAGAAGCATCACTTCACGCTTTTTCTTGTACTGCGACTGCAAGATGTCTCAGTTGTTCGGCACCGCAATTCGTAGTACACTACACCATCGTTGATCACCCAGATGTATTACAGTATCTTTTTTGGATGTGCGTAGATCTTTGCACAGGGAGTTACTGCTTCGTCTGTGCTTAACCATTCCTATCTTTTTCTTATTGAGCCGTGACGGGGTTGCTGGCATTGACTTTCGAATTCATGGTGCCGCAAGCTCGATCTGTCGTGTGATGTCCCGCTGGTCTCAGGCCACTAATATGATTACTGGAGGCTGTTGATGGGGGACGGGGTGTGGTGTGGGGTGGCGAGTTGGCGGGTGGTAACGGATCGAGGAGGACGGTGTGAGAGGTCCGTCCAGTGACTGAGGCAAGCACTTTGGGCACAGAGTTCGGCGAGTGGTTGCTGGGCATATTTGGAGGCCGACTTTAATCCGTGACTGACTTCGAGTGCTAGCCAGCTCTGGCACGTGTCATACCGATAAGAGAGTTGAAGCCAGTTTCGCTGTGCTGAATTTTGGGCTCGCTTGGAACCAGCAAGCATCAGCTTCAACTGGTGATCTTCAGGTAAGTGTTGGATTTGAGGTCTTAACTGCTATTATCTTATTGACGCCTATAGGTCTGTTGCAATCATTGCGCTTTCTTAGCTGATCTATTTCACCACCAGTTGGTTTCTAAAACTGTGGTTGTGATTTGCTATTTCTGAGTCGATACTGGCCTTTGTTGTTTTTAACGCGATATCTTTAACGTATCTGTTGAGAGGCCAGACAAACGTGTGGTTCCTGAAGAGGGGCAGCAGCCTTTTCAGTAGCTGCAGGGGCAACAGTTTGGATGATTGACTGATCTGGCCTTGAAACACTAACCAATACGGCCTTGCTGTGCTCGTACTGCGAACGGCTGAAAGCAAGGGGGAATTACAACCGTAATTTTTCCCGAGGGCATGCAGCTTTATTGTATGGTTAAATGATGATGGTGTCCTCTTGGGTAAAATATTCCGGGGGTAAAATAGTCCCCCATTCGGATCTCCGGGCGGGGACTACTCAGGAGGAAGTTGTTATCAGGAGAAAGAAATCTGGCGTTCTGCGGATTGGAGCGTTGAATGTCAGATCCCTTAATTGGGCAGGTAGGTTAGAAAATTTAAAAAGGGAAATGGATAGGTTAAAGTTAGATATTGTGGGAATTAGTGAAGTTCGGTGGCAAGAGGAACAAGACTTTTGGTCAGGTGAATACAGGGCTATAAACACAAAATCAAATAGGGGTAATGGAGGAGTAGGTTTAATAATGAATAGGAAATTAGAAATGCGGGGAAAGCTACTACAAACAGCATAGTGAACGCATTATTGTGGCCAAGACAGATGCGAAGCCAACGCATACCACAGTAGTACAAGTTTATATGCCAACTAGCTCCGCAAATGACGAAGAGATTGATGAAATGTATGATGAGATAAGAGAACTTATTCAGATAGTGAAGGGAGACGAAAATTTAATAGTCATGGGTGACTGGAACTCATAGTAGGAAAAGGAAAAGAAGGAAACGTAGTAGGTAAACATGGAATGGGATTAAGGAATGGAAGAGGAAGCCGCCTGGTAGAATTTTGCACAGAGCATAACATGATCATAGCTAACACTTGGTTCAAGAATCATAAAAGAAGGTTGTATAGACGGAAGAAGCCTGGAGATACTGGAAGGTCTCAGATAGATTATATAATGGTAAGACAGAGATTTAGGAACCAGGTTTTAAATTGTAAGACATTTCCAGGGGCAGATGTGGTCTCTGACCACAATCTATTGGTTATGAACTGTAGATTGAAACTGAAAAAACTGGAAAAAAGTGGGAATTTAAGGAGATGAGATCTGGATAAATTGAAAGAACCAGAGGTTGTAGAGAGTTTCAGGGCGAGCATTAGGGAACTCCTGGCTAGAATGGGGGAAAGAAATACAGTAGAAAAAGATTGGGTAGCTTTGACATATCAAGTAGGTAACAAGACTAGGGCTAATAGAAATCCTTGGGTAACAGAAGAGATATTGAATTTAATTTATGAAAGCAGAAAATACAAAAATGCAGTAAATGAAGCAGGCAAAAGGGAATACAAACGTCTCAAAAATGAGATCGAGAGGAAGTGCAAAATGGCTAAGGAGGTTTGGCTAGAGGACAAATGTAAGGATGTAGAAGCATGTATCACTAGGGGTAAGATAGATTCTGCCTATAGCAATATTAGAGAGGATTTTGGAGAAAAGAGAACCACTTGCATGAAATTCAAGAGCTCAGGTGGAAGCCCAGTTCTAAGCAAAGAAGGGAAAGCAGAAAGGTGGAAGGAGTATATAGAAGGTCTATACAAGGGCGATGTTCTTGAGGACAATATTATAGAAATGGAAGAGAATGTGGATGAAGATGAAATAGGAGATATTATACTGCGTGAAGAGTTTGACAGAGCGGTGAAAGACCTACGTCGAAACAAGGCCCCAGGTGTAGACAACACCCCATTAGAACTAATGACAGCCTTGGGAGAGCCAGGCCTAACAGAACTCTACCATCTAGTGAGCAAGATCTACGAGACAGGCGAAATACCCTCAGACTTGCCGGCCGAGGTGGTCGAGCGGTTCTAGGCGCTACAGTCTGGAACCGCGTGACCGCTACAGCCGCAGGTTCGAATCCTGCCTCGTGCATGGATGTGTAGGTTAGTTAGGTTTAACTAGTTCTAAGTTCTAGGGGACTGATGACCTCAGAAGTTAGGTCCCATAGTGCTCAGAGACATTTGAACCATTTGAACCCTCAGACTTCTTGAAGAAAAAATAATTCCAGTCCCAAAAAAAGCAGGTGTTGACAGATGTTAAAATTGCCGAACTATCAGTTTAATAAGCCACGGCTGCAAAATACTAGCACAAATTCTTTACATACGAATGGAAAAACTGGTAGAAGCCGACCTCGGGGAAGATCAGTTTGGATTCCGTAGAAATGTTGGAACACGTGAGGCAATACTGACCCTACGGCTTATCTTAGAAAATAGACCAAGGAAAGGCAAACCTACGTTTCTAGCATTTGTAAACTTAGAGAAAGCTTTTGACAATGTTGACTGGAATACTCTCTTTCAAATTCTGAAGGTGGCAGGGGTAAAACACAGGGAGAGAAAGGCTATTTACAATTTGTACAGAAACCAGATGGCAGTTATAAAAGTCGAGGGGCATGGAAGGGAAGAAGTGGTTGGGAATGGGGTGAGACAGGGTTGTAGACTATCCCCGATGTTATTCAATCAGTATATTGAGCAAGCAGTAAAGGAACCAAAAGAAAAATTCGGACTAGGAATTAAAATCCATGGGGAAGAAATAAAAAATTTGAGGTTCGCCGATGACATTGTAATTCTGTCAGAGACAGCAAAGGACTTGGAAGAGCAGTTGAACGGAATGGACAGTGTCTTGAAAGGAGGGTATAATATGAACATCAACAGAAGCAAAACGAGCATAATGGAATGTAGTCGAATTAAATCGGGTGATGCTGCGGGAATTAGATTGGGAAGTGAGAGGCTTAAAGTAGTAAATGAGTTTTGCTATTCGGGGAGCAAAATATCTGATGATGGACGAAGTAGAGAGGATATAAAATATAGACTGGCAATGGCAAGGGAAGCGTTTCTGAAGAAAAGAAATTTGTTAACATCGAGTATAGATTTAAGCGCCAGGAAGTCGTTTCTGAAAGTATTTGTATGGAGTGTAGTCACGTATGGAAGTGAAACGCGGACGATAAATAGTTTAGACAAGAAGAGAATAGAAGATTTTGAAATATGGTGCTACAGAAGAATGCTGAAGATTAGATGGGTAGATCACATAACTAATGAGGAGGTATTGAATAGAATTGGAGAGAAGAGAAATTTGTGCCACAACTTGACTGGATGAAGGGATCGGTTGGTAGGGCATATTCTGAGGCATCAAGGGATCACCAATTTAGTATTGGAGGACAGCGTGGAGGGTAAAAATCGTAGAGGGAGACCAAGAGATGAATTCACTAAACAGATTCAGAAGGATGTAGGTTGCAGTAGGTATCGGGAGATGAAGAAGCTTGCACAGGATAGAGTAGCATGATGGAGAGCTGCATCAAGCCAGTCTCAGGACTGAAGACCACAACAACAACAATAACATCTTCAAGTATGTATGCGAAGGTGTTCCCCGAGCCGGAGAGATTACGTGTTTCGTGTATGCTGTGTCCGGACCTCCCTGTCGCCACACAGTATCTGAAGTTGTTATCGTTAGAGGCTTGCCTGTTCTCTATTTGGCAATCTTACTTAACTGAAGCTGTTATCGTTGAAGAGCTGCCTGCTTTGTTTTCGGTAATTTACTTAAATAAAGCTGTTATCATTGATGGTCTGCCTGTCCTCTACTTCGTAATTTTACTTACCTGAAGCTGTTATTAAAGAAGACGTTCCTTTTTTCTATTTGGTAATTTTATTTAACTGATGATTTTATTAAAAAAGGCAATCCTATTTTCTATTTGGTAATTTTACTTAACTGAAGCCGTTATTAAAGAATGCCTGCTTGTTTTCTATTTGGTAATTTTACTTAACTTAATCTGCTATTGAAGGAGACCTGCCTGTTTTATGTTTGGTAATTTCGCTTAACAGATGATGTTATGATTGGAGGCATGCCTGTTTTCTATTTTGTGATCTTACTTAACTGAAGCTGTTATTATTGAAGGCCTGCTTGTTTCTATTTGGCAATTTTGCCTAACTGAAGCTGTTTTATTGAAGGCTTCCATATTTTCTGCCAACGGCCTTGCCGCAATGGTAACACCGGTTTGCGTCAAATCACCGAGTTTCAGCGCTGTCGTGCTAAAATAGCACTTGGATGGGTGACCATCCAGTCTGACGAGCGCTGTTGGCAAGCGGGGTGCACCCAGCCCTTCTGAGGCAAACTGAGGAACTACTTGATTGAGACGTAGCGGCTCCGGTCTCGTTCACTGACATACAGCCGGGAGAGCGGTGTGCTGACCACGTGCCCCTCCATACCCGCAGACAGTGACGCCTGTGAGCTGAGAATGACACGGCTCCCGGTCGGTACCGTTGGGCCTTCCACGGCCTGTTCGGACGGAGTGTAGTTTAGTTTAGTTTTCCCTGTTTTCTGTTTGGCAATTCCGCTTAACTGAAGCTGTTATCATTGAAAGTCTGGCTGTTTTCTATTTTGTAATTTTATTTAACTGAATCCGTTATTAAAGCCGGCCTGCCTGTTTTCTGCTCGGCAATTTTACTTAATTGCAGCTGTTATTATTGAAGCCTGCCTGTTCCGTTTAATTAAATTAAAAAAATATTTCATAATTTAGGTTCTTATGAATGAAGGCCTACCTGCTTTTATTGCCCTATTAATGAGATCTCTTACTAATTCTGTGTTGTAATTAACTGAAATTGTGAATGCCAATGACCTACCTGTTTCAGAGGTGTTTATGTCAATAAGGTAGCAACAGAAAATGATACATGATGGTATATAGGCCCTAACATTTCACCTTACATCCCTTTATCCATAATTGTAGTTTTCAACTGGTAGTAGAGCGTGGTTGCATTCTGTTGGCGGCGAAAATACAAAATGGGCTGTCCTTGTTTGAACTTTTTCATCTTCTGTCAACCCTATCTGATGCGAGTCCGACAATGCACAGCAATACTCCAGAAGAGGGCTGAAAAGCGTAGTGTAAGCAGTCTTTTTAGTAGACCTACTAAAGCACGTAAGTGTTCTGCCAATAAATCGCAGTCTTTGGTTTGATTTCACCACAACATTATCTATGTGATCCAATTTAAGTTATCCGTAATTGTAATCCCTGAGTATTTAGTTGAATTTGCAATCTTTAGATTTGTGTATTTGTGGTGTCACCGCCAGACACCACACTTGCTAGGTGGTAGCCTTTAAATCGGCCGCGGTCCGTTAGTATACGTCGGGCCCGCGTGTCGCCACTATCAGTGATTGCAGACCGAGCGCCGCCACACGGCAGGTCTAGAGAGACTTCCTAGCACTCGCCCCAATTGTACAACCGACTTTGCTAGCGATGGTTCACTGACAAAATACGCTCTCATTTGCCGAGACGATAGTTAGCATAGCCTTCAGCTACGTCATTTGCTACGACCTAGCAAGGTGCCGTTACCAGTTACTATTGATCCTGAGTCATGTACAGTCAAGAGCGACGCTCATCATTAATGGATTAAAGTTAAGTATTCCACCAGCTACGTCCGTTTTTCTAAAGTCTAATTTCCTTGTCCTGTTCCAGACCTCACGCCAGCCTGCGTGAGCTAAAACGCGTGAGTTTCGTCTTCCTCTAGTAAACCGGTGTTGGCTCTCCTGCCAACCCACAACATTGGCGACGAGGCAACACCACGTTCATCACTATACTGCTCTGATTTACTTGTGTAATGGCTTCGCCACTATCTCCAGACGTACTGTCCGAATTTTATCGCTTACAGAATCAGCAGACGCAGGCCTTACTGGATGCCTTTGGACAGCTCATCCAGGGTCAACGTGCGATGCAAAACGATGTGGCAGCCGCCGCTCCACCGCTAACGCAGCCAGAACACGCAGCTGCACCTACTTTTCGTCCTTTTGATGCTGCACTGGAAAGCTGGACGGTGTGGTCACGCCAATTTGGATTCCATCTCGCCGCCTACAGAATCTAAGGTAACGAGCGGCAGCCTTTTTTGTTGTCCTCTGTAGGGGTGACTACGTACCGTGTGATAGTCAAATTATTTTCCCGACACGACGTAGCAACTCTGTCCTACGACGAAATTTTGTCTGCATTAGATGCATATTTCAAAGAATCAGTCAATGTAGTTGCGAAAAGGTATACCTTCTTTCGTACAAAACGTACAGCAGATCAGACTAATCGGGAGTGGGTTGCAACCTTGCAAGGCCTTACTAGGGATTGTGCTTTTGAGTGTCAATGTGGACTCCCTTATTCAGATACTATGGTGCGTGATGCAATTGCACAGAACGTTTCTGATGTTTGTATAAGGGAACAGATTTTGAAACTAGTCAATCCCTCCCTTCAACAACTGATGGACATATTGGATCGGCAGGACACACTTGACTTTGCTCAGGAATCATTTGAAACTTCACCACCCGTGTGTCAGGTTAACTGGCTCGCCGGGCGAGCTGCACGGAACAGTAAACAGTCCTCACACCCGGCCGCACTGCTGCCGCCAGGCTCTCAGCCACATGTCCGTGCCAGCAAGCAAATGCAGTGCTAAGATCATGCCCGCGGTGTGCTACTAGACATTCACGTGAGAATTGCCCGTCACGCCAGGCCATTTGCTTTTACTGTAATAAAAAAGGACATGTTCAAAGTGTTTGCCAGAAAAAGCTCCGAACGAAAGCTCAAAACCATTCCAGGCCCTTTGCTTCACGCTGGAATCGGAATCAAGCCAAGGATACTCAGGCTCGCGACACTTCGCCCATGGAAATTCATATAGTTCATTCCACTCCGCCCAGTGACACTCTTTCTAACAGTGACTGTGTTCGTCCCACAAATAGTGTGCGTCGACATCGCCGGAACTCCCGTCAAGTCGCAAGTGATTTTGTACCAGTGTCAGTTCATGTCATCAGCAGGACAATAAACTTTTTGTGGACTTGGACATTAACGGCAAAGTGATACCATTCCAGCTCGATACCGGGGCTGCAGTTTCACTGATCAATCAAGACACTTACAAACTGCTGGGCACACCTCCGTTGCGTGCCGCAACTGTTAACTAGCTATTCGGCTCACAAGATTCCTGTGTTAGGACAGTGCAGCCTTCTTGCAACATCCAAGGGACAAACAAAACTTGTGTTATTTTACGTCCTTCGTTCTTCTTCTGCAGTGATCTTGTTTGGTTTCGATTTATTTCAGTTGTTTAACTTGTCTATAGTAAATCAGGTCCCGTCAGTGAACCAGACTGTGCCTTCAGACAGTGTTTCTCGTCTATGTGACGAATTTGCAGACGTTTTTGCACCGGGCCTCGGTTGCGCTAAGAAATATAAAGCACATTTGGAACTGAAAGTAAACGCGCAACCGAAATTTTTCAGAGCGCGCAATGTTCCCCACGCATTGTGTGATGAGGTCGAAAAAACATTACACGATTTGGAATCACAAGGTGTAATTGAACGTGTGCAGGCTTCTCTCTGGGCATCACTCTTAGTAATTTTGCCAAAACCTTCTGGAAAATTGAGACTTTGTGTGGACTTCAAGGCAACAGTGAATCCACAACTAGTGACTGCAACTTTTCCATTACCCCGCCCGGAAGATCTTCTTGACAAACTGTACCTGGGTAAATATTTTTCGAAGTTGGACCTAGCAGATGCGTACTTGCAAATACTGGTGGACGAAGAATCCCAGCGCGTTTTGGTGGTTAACACGCATCTTGGTTTGTATCGATTCAAACGACTGCCATTCGGGTGTGCATCCGCCCCTGCATTGCTTCAGCAATATCTACAAACTGTTTGTGCGTCGGTCCCTACTGTAGCAAACTATCTGGACGATATTGTTATCTCCGGAAAGACGGAAGAAGAACATTTAGCCAATCTCAGAAAATTATTTCAGGTCTTGCGACAAAATGGTCTTCGCTTGTGGAAGGACAAATGTGTGTTTTTTGCTCGTGACTTACCCTACCTGGGACATGTACTCAATGCCCAAGGCATGCATCCCAGTCCAGAGCACCTCCGTGCCATACAAGACTTGCCTTTGCCGGAGAATTTGAAGCAGCTACAGAGTGTGCTGGGCAAAATTAACTACTATCATCGCTATGTTCCCCATGTCTCTTCCATTTCAGCTCCGCTTCATCGCCTACGCCGTAAAGGTGTTCCGTTCGTCTGGACGACGGAATGCGAACGCTCCTTTCGCCAGTTGAAATCGGCGTTGCTTTCCAATACTTGCCTTACGCCATTCGATCCCCGGAAGCCCCTTTTGTTGATGGTGGATGCATCGGATTTCGGGATCGGTGCTGTGCTTGCGCACAAAGATGGATCGCACGATCGCCCTATTGCCTTTGCGTCCAAATTGCTCTCGTCTGCGCAACGAAATTATTCACAGATCGAGAAAGAAGCATTGGCTCTCGTGTTTGGTGTTACAAAGTTTCATGATTTATTGTATGGTCGTCACTTTACCATCATCACAGACCACAAACCTTTGACATCGCTTTTTCATCCGACCAAGCCTGTACCTCCACGTACAGTGCAGAAATTCATTCGCTGGTCTATTTTCCTCTCGCAGTACCGCTACGATATCTTGTATCGGTCCACTGCTAAGCACGGAAACGGCGATGCGTTGTCCTGTTTGCCTGTTGCTGAGGATAGAGCATTCGATTCCTCCGAACTTGCTTGCATGTTCATTGATTTGGAAACCGATGACGTGGTCGAATCGTTTCCGATTGATTTTCGTCGTGTAGCTACAGCCACAGCTGCCGACCCTGTCCTTGCTACCGTTCTGCATTTTGTTGCTACGCAATGGCCCTTGTCAAAGTCACGGATCGAGGATCCGTTGGTTCGCCGATTTTTTGCTCACCAGGAGAGACTTTTTGTACGACGTGGTGTTTGGCTGTTGCGTTCTGATAATGATCAGTCCACGGTCGTGGTCCCACGTTCGTTACAGTCCTCTGTCTTACAGCTTCTCCACCAAGGACATTGGGTTATAGTGAGAACGAAACAACTTGCTCATCAGCACTGTACTTGGTTCGGAATCGATGCCGCGATTACGAATATGTGCTCTTCTTGCATGGTGTGTGCCGAACAACAATCAGCACCACCGCGGAAATTCTTTTCATGGCCAAAAGCCACTTCCCCTTGGCAACGCTTACACATCGATTTTGCTGGTCCATTCTCGAATGCTCGATGGTTGGTTGTGGTAGATTCATTCAGTAATTTTCCTTTTGTTGTCCGGCTGTCTTCCACGACGTCATCTGCCACCATCCAAGCGTTATCCGCTATCTTTTGCATTGAAGGTCTTCTACAGACTATTGTTTCCGACAATGGCCCACAATTCATATCCGCAGATTTTCAGTCATTCTGCAAGGCCAATGGTATTCAACATCTGACGTCCGCGCCGTTTTCACCACAGTCAAACGGTGCCTCTGAACGATTGGTCAGGACTTTCAAGTCACAGATGTTGAAGTTGAAAGAGTCGCATTCTCGCGAGGACGCGTTATTGCTGTTTTTGTTTTCGTATCGCTCTCAGCCCCGAGATGGTCGCTCGCCGGCTTTGCTCCACGGTCGCCCTCATCGAACCTTGATGTCTTTGCTACATCCGCCGCATCAGGTTCCTGTGCAGTCGGCATCTCAATCAGCTGCGCCTCTGTCGTCGCACGGGATCTCCCGCTCCCCGTCTGCTTTCAGCGATGGTGCCGTCCGGTCAGCGCCCTGGGGACCCATCTACTGGCTCGCCTCAGCCCCAGGTGTTACCGACGCTGCCTTCCATTTTGCCCCATGGCGACGCGCCGCCGCCGCCTGTTCTCCCGCCGGCGACGCCCGCAGTGGACGCGTCGCTGCAACCGCCGGGCACCTCCATGGGTCACGCGCCGCCGATCGCTTCCCGTGACCAGTTGTCCTCCGACATGGAACTCTTGCCCGCTCCGGACCATATGTCGTCTTCGCCCGTCGGGTGCACCGGCCCGATGGAGGTCGACTCTTCGGCCCCTCCTGTCTCTCTACGGGCGCACACACCGCATGTTGGCGTGCACCCTGGAGCAGGTTTTCAGGCGTTTCCTAGCTCCCCGCGGTCCGAATGGCAGTGTGCGGATGGCACAGCCTCGCCTGTTGTTAGGCTCCCCACCTCGTCGCATACGTCAACATGGGGTCCTCCCCACGGTGGGCGGAAGCCTTATGCCACAACCGTGCGCCGATTTGCGAGGGGTGGGGGGGGGGGGTGAATGTGGTGTCACCGCCAGACACCACACTTGCTAGGTGGTAGCCTTTAAACCGGCCGCGGTCCGTTAGTATACGTCGGACCCGCGTGTCGCCACTATCAGTGATTGCAGACCGAGCGCCGCCACACAGCAGGTCTAGAGAGACTTCCTAGCACTCGCCCCAATTGTACAACCGACTTTGCTAGCGATGGTTCACTGACAAAATACGCTCTCATTTGCCGAGACGATAGTTAGCATAGCCTTCAGCTACATCATTTGCTACGACTTAGCAAGGTGCCGTTACCAGTTACTATTGATCCTGAGTCATGTACAGTCAAGAGCGACGCTCATCATTAATGGATTAAAGTTAAGTATTCCACCAGCTACGTCCGTTTTTCTAAATTCTAATTTCCTTGTCCTGTTCCAGACCTCACGCCAGCCTGCGTGAGCTAAACCGCGTGCCTTTCGGCTTCCTCTAGTAAACCGGTGTTGGCTCTCCTGCCAACCCACAACAGTATTTTATTGTGTAACCCAAAATTCAGCTGATTCCTTTCAGTACTCATTTGAATGACTCCACAATTTTCAATATTTTGAGTCAACTGTCACTTTCCACACCACACAGAAATCTTACCTAAATCGTTTTGCAATTTATTTTGGTCATCTGATGACTTTATAATACGGTAAATGACAACATCCTCTGCAAGCAATCTAAGAAGGCTGCTCAGGTTGACTCCTAAATTGTTTTTATATATCACAAACAGCAGAGAGCCTATAATACTTCGTTGGGAAACTCCAGAGGAAACGGTGCAACTAAAGGTGAAGTTGTGGCTCCGTCAACAAAGTCAAACATTCTACAGTGACGGCATTAACAAAGTGGTCGCTCATCGCGATAAATATTTTCGTCGCTGGGGTGACTATGTTGAAAAGTAAATATGTATGTACGTTTTTTTCAAATCTTATAATTGTTTTCCTGAGAGTTTTGAGTCTCTTTTTTATTATCTACGATAATGATCGAAGCAGAAGAAATGAATTAAAATTTGTGCTGCAGCCGTCACTCGAAGCCGGTTCTTGTTGCTTGCTAGGCAGAAATGCTATCCATTACACCACCGCAGAACGATAGTGATCATTATTGTAGATAATAAAAAGAGACTTAAATGTCTCGGGGAAACATTTAATTATAACATCTATTAGATCACCAAATGGTACAAGGACGTCCCATTAGGCTGGGGTGCTTGCCAATGTCAGAGAGCCCTGGCAGTAGTGACAAGTAGTGTAAGGGAAAAATGAATTGAAGTTTGTGTTGGAAGGGCACACAGGTTGGGTAGTGTGATGGTTAGCATTTCTGCCTAGCAAGCAGGAAGACACGCGTTGGAGTCCCGGCTACAGCACAAATTTTAATTCATTTCGTCTGCTTCGATGATTTCTTTTAAATGGTAAGTTCACGTTAACTGAAAGGCAATTTTTTTTATTTTCATAGTTTTGAAGATGGTCGTTAATCAACAGAAACCAGTAATCAGCAAACTGAAATTTTACATTTTATTGCTATCAAGACGATTAAAACTTTTAACAGTCTAACAATTTAATCATCTATGGGATGTTAAACACTGACATTCTTTCTGTTCTTGCATCTACCATGATTACTGAAATGCTTTTCCATATACCTGGCGACCGCTGATAGGACTGACTTCGATGCCCTCCCAGGTATACGTATAAGGTCACAGTGATATGCAAAACGCCGCGCGGGATTAGCCGAGCGGTCTAAGGCGCTACAGTCATGGACTATGTGGCTGGTCCCGGCGGAGATTAGAGCCCTCCCTCGGGCATGTGTGCGTGTGTGTTTGTCCTTAGGATAATTTAGGTTAAGTAGTGTGTAAGCTTAGGGACTGATGACCTTAGCAGTTAAGTCCCATAAGATTTCACACATATTTGATATGCAAACCTCTGGCGTACACAGACGCTTGTGTCTTCAGGGCTGTCAGCGGCAACAGGTAGCTGTGGCCGAGATCGACGGGAGCTGGCACGAACTGGAGGCTCGTCAGTAGAGTGGAGAGGATAACCACTACACGGGATGACGCTGCACCTCTCGGTCCGCCAACAACCGCCTACGGCTTAATAAGCCGCGGACGCTCGCTAGCCGGACGCGAGAGGGCTGCGGGCCGGCGCTAATTAATTAACCATTCTGCCTTAATTAATTTGGGATTTTCGCGGCCGGAGTTAAGAACAAAGTCCGGCGCCGGCGGCCGCTGCGTGGCGCTGCAGCGCGGCCCTGCCCGGCGAGCGTCGCCGGGAGCTGCGCCACGTACGGCCCCGGCGCCTGCCCAGTATGCCGAGATTTATGTGGCAATACGGGGCTCTAGATTGAAAAAGAGACGTGATTTATATTACCGCATTTATGCGAGCAGAAACACCCGCCGCTGCTGTTCCGTCGGCGACGGGAGGCGTCCGACCGTGCCCTCTGGACAATTGCTTCCCTCGCAGCTTGTCCGCAGCGGCAGACAGCTCCATCGCTCCGTGTTTATCCCCAGCTGCCCGACGTCCGCGACAATATTTGACGCGCGCGTGTGACTTAACGGTCGACATGAGATTTGAGTCGTCTGGAAATTTTGTTTCACAGCCCTGTCGGTTGTAAGCAAAAAAGTATACTACTGGCCAATAAAATTACTACACCACGAAGATGACGTGCTACAGACGCGAAATTTAACCGACAGTAAGAAGATGCTGTGATATGCAAATGATTAGATTTTCAGACCATTCACACAAGGTTGGCGCCGGTGGCGACACCTACAACTTGTAGACATGAGGAAAGTTTCCAACCGATTTCTCATACACAAACAGCAGTTGACCGGCGTTGCCTGGTGAAACGTTGTTGTGATGCCTCGGGTAAGGAGGAGAAATGCGTACCATCACGTTTCAGACTTTGATAAAGATCGGATTGTAGCCTATCGCGATTGCGGTTTATCGTAACGCGACATTGCTGCTCGCGTTGGTCGATATCCAATGACTGTTAGCAGAATATGGAATCGGTGGGTTCAGGAGGGTAATACGAAACGCCGTGCTGGATCCCAACGGCCTCGTATCACTAGCAGTCGAGATGACACGCATCTTATCCGCATGGCTCTAACGGATCGTGCAGCCACGTCTCGATCCCTGAGTCAACAGATGGGGACGTTTGCAAGACAACAACCATCTGCACGAACAGTTCGACGACGTTTGCAGCAGCATGGACTATCAGCTCGGAGACCATGGCCCCTGCGATGGTGTACTCAACGACGAACCTGGGTGCACGAATGGCAAAAAGTCATTTTTTCGGATGAATCCAGGTTCTGTTTACAGGATAATGATGGTCGCATCCGTGTTTGGCGACATCGCGATGTACGCACATAGGAAGCGTGTATTCGTCATCGCCATACTGGCGTACCACCCGGCGTGAGAGTATGGGGTGCCATTAGTTACACGTCTCGGTGACCTCTTGTTCGCATTGACGGCACTTTGAACAGTGGACGTTAAATTTCAGATGTGTTACGGCCCCTGGTTTTACCCTTCATTCGATCCCTGCGAAACCCTTCATTTCAGCAGGATAATGCACGACCGCATGTTGCAGGTCCTGTACAGGCCTTTGTGGATACAGCAAATGTTCGACTGCTGCCCTGGCCAGCACATTCTCCAGATCTCTCACCAACTGAAAACGTCTGGTCAATGGTGGTCGAGCAACAGGCTCGTCACAACACGCCAGTCACTACTCTTGATGAACTGTGTTATCGTGTTGAAGCTGCATTGGCAGCTGTACCTGTATACGTCATCCAAGCTCTGTTTGATTCGATGCCCAGGCCGTTATTACGGCCAGAGGTGGTTGGGTACTGATTTCTCAGGATCTATGCACCCCAATTGCGTGAAAATGTAATCACATGTCAGTTCTAGTATAATATATTTGTCCAACGAATACCCGTTTATCATCTGCATTTGGTGTAGCAGTTTTAACGGCCAGTCGTGTATATATCCTCGGTGTAGCGAAGCAGCTTACATCACTTAATAGATGGAAGGCCGCCGGTTCAAATTGTATTCCAGTCAGATACCTTTCAGAGTATGCTGACACAATAGCTCGATGCTTAGCAACCATATATAACCGCTCGCTCTTCGAAAGATTCGTATCCAAAGACTGGAAATTTGCACAAATCACACCAACATCCATGAACAAGTAATAGGAGCAATCCGCTGAATTACAGACCCATATTACTAACGTCGGTTTGCCGCTGGATTTAGGAACATGTACTGTGTTCGAATATTATGAATTACCTCGAAGAATACAATTTACTGATAAGAAGCACAGATTCAGAAAATATTGGTCTTGTCAGACACAACCAGCTCTTTATTCTCAGGAAGCATGACAGGGGATGTCAAATTGATTCCATATTTTTTGATTTCCAGAAGCCTTTCGACACTATTCCTCAAGCGTTTTCTAATCAAATTGCGTGCCTAGGGGGTATCGCCTTAGTTGTGTGACTGGATTCGTAATTTGCTGTCAGAAAGGTCACAGTCTGTAGTAATCGAATAAAACAGAAATAATATCTAGTGTTGCCCAAGGAAGTGTTATAGGCCCTCTGCTGTTCCTGATCTGCATAAACGATTTAGGAGACAATCTGACAGCCTTCTTAAATTGTTTGCGGATGATGCAATCATTTGCAGGCTTGTAAAGTCATCACATGATCAAAACCAATTGCAAAATGATTTAGAAAAGATATCTGTATGGTGCAAAAAGCGGCAGTTGACTCTAAATAATGAAAAGTGTGAAGTCGTCTACTTGAGTACTAAAAGTAATCCACTAAATTTCACTTACACGATAAGTCACACAGATCTAAAGGCTGTCATTCAACTAAATAGTTAGGGATTTAAATTACGAATAACGTAAATTGGAACGATCATATAGATAATGTGGCGAGTAAAGCAAACCAAAGACTGCGATTTATTTTCAGATCAGTTGGTTACTTCAGCAGGCCTACTAAAGAGATCATTTACACCACGCTTGTCGGCCCTCTTCTGGTGTACTGCTGTGCGGTGTGGAATCCGCATCAGATGGGACTGACAGAAGACATCGAAAAAGTTAAAAGAAGAACAACTGCTTTTGCACTATCGCGAAATAATGGAGAGAAAGCCTCGGACACTATACTAGGATTGGGGTTGCAATTTTTAAAGCGAAGGCGTTTTCCGTTTCGACAGAAACTTCTCGTGAAATTTGAATCGTCAGATTTCTTCTCCGACTGCGAAAATATCATGTTGGCGCCCATCTGCATGGGCAGAAATGATCATCGTGATAAAATAAGTGAAATCAGAGCTCGCACACATAGATTTATGTGCTCGTTTTTGTCGCGAGCTGTTTTAGAGTGGAACGGTAGAGATATACCTTTAAGATGGTTCGACGAACTCTCTGCCAGACACTTAATTGTGAATTGAGAGTAATAATGTAGATGTAGCTGTAGATGTAGAACCGGCAACCCCAGATTCTTTAAACAAACGAACTCCCATGTATAATGCAGCTTGACACTCTTTATTACTTTACGAGTGAAATAATATGCTAAATATTTGACGTTAAGCATGTAAGAGAGAAAAAGTTCAGAAAAGATTGGAAATTTTGTTTAAATTTCGAAGGAAGTTGATAATAGCCATTATTAACAAACACTAAATGAGTAAAACTTCAGTGATTTGAGCCTTTTTTTAAGCAAAAGCTAGTTTTTCGCACATCTCTACATTTATGACGTCGTATATCCCCAATTATGTGACATACACTGATATAATTAGACAATTACATTCGGTCGTATATGAGGACACTCTCTGCAAAATGTGTTGCTCGTTGAGTCAGTAGTTAAGAAGTAATAAATTGACATGCCATGCCTGACGGTGAATTTCTTCGTGTGTAACATACAACGCACGCTCTCAGCTAAGTTATTTCAGCAGTGAGTCCTTCGTCTTACTTTCGGTCATTGTAGTAATATAACTCTTTATTGGATATATACTAGATACTGCAGTAATATGAGGGATATTCGGAAAGTAAGTTCCGATCCATTGCGAAACGGAAAGCATTGTGAAAATAAAAAACGTTTTATTTGCAACTGTTAGCTACACCTTCTAGCTATTTGTCCACATAGTCACCACTATGACTTAGACATTTGTCGCAGCGTTGTGCCAACTTCCCAATACTGTCGTCATAGAAGACACCCTTCTCTGCTTTCTGCCAATACTCTACGCTGGTCTACAGCTTGTTGACTGTGCCAAAACACTTCTTCAAAGCCAGTGGTTCATGTCAGCAGAGGTGAAACTCAGGGACAGCCAATTATGAGTGGTATTGCGGGTGATCAAACACTTCCCACCGAAAGCGCTGCAGGAGCATCTTCATTGCTCCTGCAGAGTGCGACCGAGAATTGGCATGAAGAAGAAACCACACGACAGTTGTGTTACGTGGGTTGCATGACATCGGGCGAAATCTCTCATTCGGACCTCATACTTGGCGGGAGACGCTGTTTTCTAGGCGTCTTTACGTGTTCACTGCGCACTCAGAACTGAAAGGAGTGACATGACGCGATCGACGGGCATCTGTGCAAATCTTCATCGGTTATTCACAGTGCTTCCCAATTCGCGACCGATCGGAACTTTCCTTCAGAATAGCCCTCGTATTTAAGTAGAAAGTAGGAGAATAACTGTTGACATGCATAGCTGACCCCTAGCGAGGAACATTACCTTTAGATCTTAAAGTGCTGTAGCCTGTTAGCGACATTACACTTACAGCTAAACAAGAGCAAATACACTATCTGACAAAAAAGTGAAGTGCACAGAAGACATGGTTGGATGTAAATGTAACTTCGTGCACAAAGACACCATTAGAGGGTATGTAAATGATTACAGTTGAAATTCTCTGTGACAGCCAAGCGAGGTGGCGCAGTGGTTAGCACACAGGACTCGCATTTGGGAGGACGACCGTTCTAAGCCCGACATCAGGTCATCCTGATTTAGGTTTTCCATGATTTCCATAAACCGCTTCAGGATATGGTTCCTTTGAAAGGGCACAGCCGACTTCCTTCCCCATCTCTATCTAATCCGATGGGACCAATGACCTAAATGTTTGGTCCCCTCCTCAAAATCAACCAACCAACCATCTCTGTGACAAACAGAATGGCCACCAGAATACATTAGTGTTGATCATGTTTAGAGTTGTTACCAGGTCCGGTAAGGTATATAAGGGACGTGAACAACTTGAGATGTTGAGTGATCACTGTGAAGAATGCAGAGACATCGCTAGCCTGTGTGAGGCACCGTTGATCAATACCCGACAAAGTTTGAAAGGGATTTCATTGTGGGTCTCCATTTGGCCAGTTGGTCGAATCGTGCAGTATCCAGATTTGTAGGGCATTCGGATGTGACAATGGGTCAGTATTGAAATGCGTGGGGCCGGCCGGAGTGCCCGAGCGGTTCTAGGCGCTACAGTCTGGAACCGCGCGACCGCTACAGTCGCAGGTTCGAATCCTGCCTCGGGGATGGGTGTGTGTGATGTCCTTAGGTTAGTTAGGTTTAAGTAGTTCTAAGTTCTAGGGGACTGATGACCTCAGAAGTTAAGTCCCATTGTGCTCAGAGCCATTTGAACCATTTTTGAAATGCGTGGGAAAGTGAGAGCAGGCATACTCGTTGTCAAGGTGCTGATCGGTAATGTCTGACCATTACAAGGCAGGATAACTATTCTGAACCAAGCGCACCGTAACCCTTTCACATCTGAGCCTACCATCCAAAAACAATTAATGGACACCCTGCAGCATTCTGTGACACTCTGAACAATTGGTTGTAGTCTAGGAGCAGCTGCACTAGGAACTTAGTGTCCAGTGAGTAGGCTGCCGATAACACCACAACAAAAAACGGATGCATTCGTAGTGGTACTTTGACCAGGAAGCACGGACTGCCCGCGAATGGCGCTGCAATGTGTTCATCTACGAACCGCGGTCCTACACCTCCCCTCATGACCGTCGTCGGCGAGAGTGGCGGCGACTTGGGCAGAAGTCCCATTTTTCCAAGGTTTTGGACAGGCGTAGCGATGTTACTCCTAGCTTCAATGTGTGTGGAGTTATCTGGTGCGATTCCAGCTCACTGCTAATAGTGACTGAGGGAACACTGACAGCACAACGGTACGTCACTGACATCCTCCGTCCTCTTGTGTTACTTACGATCCGGCACTATCTTGGTGCCATTTGACAACCGGTCAATGCTTTTCCACACATGGCATGTGTCTGCCTGATGTTGAGTTGCTCCCACGTCCAGCGCGATCCCCAGATCTATCCCAGATGAACTTGTGTGTGACCAGCTCGAGTGTCAACTCCGTCCCAGTGCCAGCATTCATGATCTCAAACACCAGCTGAAACAGTTGTGGCCAGCTTCCCTCAGGAGAGTGTAGACCAGCTTTCTGACGACATTCCCAACCAGTTCAGTGCAGGATTCGAGATCAGAGGAGTTACTACATCGTACTTATAAGTGGTTGCATACTGCCAAATTCTTTGTAAATTTGACTCGATTTTGTAATCATTGAAATATTGTAACACATCATTCTAAATCCTTGAAGTTTCACTTCGAGGTATTCAAGCTATAAGCTTAACCTGATTTAACGTGAAATGTTCAGTGAATAAACTGTCTGACTGGGAACTAAAGCGCTGAAATAATTTGTCCTGTCTGGGCTGCAGACAACTGTCATGTGGACAGTATCTGACGACAGCGGAATCACGTGACACACCAGCTAATTCAAGAGCAAAGAGTAAACATCTCCGTAGATGAGGATAAAGTTTTCATGTTTGCTGTTTTCGTTGTTGTGGTCTTCAGTCCAAAGCCTGGTCTGATGAAGCTCCCCACGCTACTCTATCCTGTGCAAGCCTCTTCACCTTTGTGCGATACAGCTAACTGAAACTGCTTACTGTCATCTTCCAACAGAATTTTTATACCGTACGCGTTCTTCCATTACCTAACTGACTACTCCTTGATGCCTCCGGATATGTCATATCAACCAGCTTCTCCAGTCAAGCTGTGCAACAAATTTCTCTTCTCTTCAGTCTCATCCAGTATATTATTATTAGTTATTTGATCTATTCATGTAATCTTCAGTATTCTTCTGTAGCACCATATTTAAAAAGCTTGCATTCTTTTCTTGTATGAAGAGTTTATCATCCATACTTCACTTCTGTGTAAGGCTGTGTTCTAGATAAATAATTTCAAATACATTTTTTTCAATTTATAGTCGATCTTAGAAATTTTTTTCAGAAAAGCTTTTCTCGCTATCGTCAGTCCGCATTTCATATCTTTTCTAATTCGGCCGTCGTCAATTACACTGACGAGCTAAAACATTATGACTACCTGCTTAATGGCTTGTTTATCCGTTATTGAAACTAAATACGTCACTGCGTCTACGTATCAGGGATCCGACAGTTTGTTGGTAGGTATGAGGCATTAGATGTCTACGCACGGGTCGAGTAATTCACGTAAATAATGGGCCGCTGATTTGCGTATGCGGTGATGGCACCCGATAGCATCCCATATGGATTGTATAGGATTTGTCTCAGAGGGATCTGGCGGCCGAGACATCAACCACCCTAGCGCGGTTCTGGCTCAGAGACACGTACAGTGATACTGCTAAAAGATGACATCGCCATCGGGGAAGACATCAACCACGAAGGGATGCAGGTGATTCGCAGCTGTCAGCGTGTCTTCGATTACTACCACAAGTTCCATGCAAGAGCAGGACAATGTCTCTTGTAGCATAATACTGCTCCCTGCATCCTGCGTCCGTGGCGCACTGCACGTTTCGAGACGCTATTCACCTCGATGACGGCATTCGTGGAGGCGACCATCGACCTAGTGTAGCAAAAATGTGATTCACCCGAAGAGCCGACACGTTTCCATTGACTAACGGTAGAATCCCGATGGTCCCGTGTCCGCTGCAATTGTAACTGGCGATGTCGTTGGGTCAACATGTGAACACGTAGGTGTGGTTTGCTGCGGAGCTCAATGTTCAACAATGTACGATGAACGATGTACTTGCATTGTGCATAGATGCCACAGATCACCATCTAGCCTAAATTACATACTTTTGTACCGCGACACGTGCCTGTAACGCCACCAGGCGGCATTCAACGTCGCTGTGGGCAGTGACCATAATGTTATGGCTTATTTTACTGTCCAAGCAGCAATATTCAGCTGCCGGTACTGCATTTTCTGTACCATTTCATGATCTAATTCCCTCAGTATCACCTGATTTAATTCGATTAAACTCCATTACATCTGTTTTATTTTTGTATATATTCATCTTATAATCTCTTTTCAAGATGCTATCCGTTCAATTGCTCTTCCAGGTCTTTTTCCGTCTCTGGCAGAATTACAGTGACATTGGTAAACCGCAAAGATATGATTTCCTCTCTCTGAAATTTTATTACCTTTGGAAATTTCGCCCTATTTGTCTTTGTACTTCGGCAAGGAATGATTAGAATAACCTGTGAGAGCTACAGAGTGTGTCACTCAATTCTCAACTACTGCCTCACTTCCACACACTTCAACTCTTATGAGTATAGTCAGATTTTTGCAAAACTTGTAGATAACTTTCCTCTGTTTGTGTTTTATACCTGCTGCTCTGGTGGCAGTTTCAGGGAAATATACACTATCGTTTGTGCAAATGCATTAATTCAATTAATTTAATACCACAGGTAAGGTACATGTCAAGTAACAAATGATTACCTTTTCAAATCTGTACATGTCCTTTGAGCCCTACTATTCAGTATATCGTGTGGCCACCATGCTCTGCAATTAGAGCTGCTATACGCCGTGGCATTGAATCAATAGCGTTCTGAATACGTCCCTGGGGGATATCCCTCCACGTAGATTGTATCCGAGTCCCCAAATCCGTGACACCAGTTACTGGAGGACCGTGACGCACCAGGTGCCGACCAACCATATCCCACACATGTTCGATGGGCGACATGTCTGGCGAACGCGCAGGCCAGGGAAGCAATGGTACCCGCCGCAGTTCGAAGAAGGCCTGTTCATTCCTCGCAATATATGGCCGGGGATTGTCCCGTTGAAATGTGGCCTGTGGAGATGCCTGAAGCAGGGGGAGTACCTCAGGCTCCACAACCTCCATTAGGTACCGGTTGCTGTTCAAAGTGCCCGCAATTACTACGAGGCGAAATCGGTTGTTGTAACCAATGGCGCCCCAAACCACCACACCTGGTGTTTGTCCGCTATGCCGCTCTACAATGCAGCTCTCCAGGTTGCGTTCACCACGGTACCGCCGGACACGTATGCGGCCATTACTATAGGACGCCCTGAAGCGGGACTCATCCTAAAGGATTACATGTTACCACTCATCACGCCTGTGCATTGCAGTCGGAGGAGCTTGTGGTTTCTGGACAATAGAAGCCGACGTAATGGCATGTGTGCAACCAGTCCAGTCTGTAGCAGATGGCGACAAACTATGGATGCAGACAAGTTCACACATGTTGCAGTGCTCCGGCGACGACGCTATGCGGTCCGTAATCGCCATGCGCACAAGATGACGCCCATCCCGTGCTGTGGTCATGTTCCGTGGTCCAGTTCCCGCTCGTCGTTGCGTGCGACCTTCCTCTGTCCACTGCTTCCACACATTATGGATCGCTGTCGTAGCAGCATGCCCTGTGCGAGCCGCAACGTCGCTGTATGACAGCCCTGTTTCTCGGAGACCGATCATTTTGCCCGTTCGAACTCGCTCACATGCCGATATGGCTGCCTTTGACGTCGACGGGGCAATCAGGCACTCAGTGTATTGTTTCCACCTTGTGTGGCAGCTCTGAAATGACTACACTAGGCGCAACACCGACCCTGTCGGACCGACACTTGAGGGCTGTGCTCGGCCTATGTGTACCCCATCTCGATGCAAAACGTATCACGTATTGCTTGCACACCCGTCGCCACTTCCACCAAGTGTGGCGTTATTCGGGTAATTCCTTCTCGGTGTTGCACTTTTCACAAACGGCATTGTATTAGGTACTTAGCAGAATGAAGAAGGAATAGAGGAATAATGGTTAATGAACGATGGAGTGAAATAGGTAAAAATAAATAGTAAAGAGAAGAATAGGGACAAACAGGAACAAAGAAAGGGATATGAGATAAGGGGAAATATGGAGGACATCGTTCAGGAAAGTGGTTAGGGACTTTCCCATCATTTTGTCAAGAGGACTAAATGAGATCAGTAAAAAATAAAGTGGAGATTATGTGAAAGTATGTTTTGCGGGATCAGCAGTAACGTAAAAATGGTCGATTATGTAATAATGTACGCCATGAGGTAGGACTTAAGTTAAAATAAAACTGGGTGAAAGTAGACAGAACTAATAGTGTTTCTCATGATTACAACTGCAAACTTTAAATGAGTTGTAAATTTAAAATTTGGTTATAAAGCATTTGTACATGCTCATTAACTGTACCTTAAAACTAGTGACATTTTGTAAAGACAGTAAGACAATACAAAAATAAAATGTGGCACTGATATCCATGGTTTTTGGGAAAATCTTACAACAGAGTTTATTTTCAGTGCATACAATTCAAAACTATCGAACACAACCCCAGATTTGAATGCTGTATGGAACAGCGACATGTTATATATGTACAGAGAATGAAATAAGTGTATGGGTTTTGCTGTGATGAATATATAACTAAAAAATTGTATTATGTTTAAAATATTTAAAATACTGATATTATTAAACAAGTTTTAGTGATATGTGAATAAACTAGCTGTTCTCCAACTGATGGTAAGCTTGTTTCAAAGAAGTGTCTCTCAATTGTAATTTGAGTGCCCATTTGCAGAAGGTTACATGGTCCAGATAAAAAAAGACAGGCAACAAAAACATGATATAACATTCGTACTTCTCTGTTACACATTCTTACGTTAATAATTTACTATGTGTTTTTCCATTCAAGATTTTTTGAGAACTGTTTCCTTACATGTAATTAGTAGTGTAATGATGAAATGTGAAGATGATACACATACTGATTATGTGTATAGCAGTTTGTATTTTTTTGTGTTAGAACAACTATTCATTTCTTGCTGGTGTTCATCAGCTTATTTTCTATCACGTTTGAAATTCTGTTCTACTTCGAATTTACGAGTTTAAACTGGAAAACGGAACACAGACATTCTCTTTGTTAAGTTATAGCCTTGTTATACAGGCCTGAATCAGAACGCCTACTGATTTTTCTGGGGAAAAACCTGATGAACTGGGGGAGCAACGGGAGGGGTTGGGGGATGGGCATATGTAGTGTGGCATGTTATAACGATACAGCACACTGCACACTAGTACTTATAAATATTTCAACTATTTCTTTGTCATATTGTCTGAAGTTACAAAATTGAGCGAAACTGTATTCTGGCTGTAAGCTAAAAATTCCATCTGCATGCCACCCGTTTTGGCCGGGGAAACTTGGCTGTCCTAAACCGGCCGGCCGAAGTGGCCGCGCGGTTCTGGCGCTGCAGTCTGGAACCGCGAGACCGCTACGGTCGCAGGTTCGAATCCTGCCTCGGGCATGGATGTGTGTGATGTCCTTAGGTTAGTTACGTTTAACTAGTTCTAAGTTCTAGGGGACTAATGACCTCAGCAGTTCCATAGTGCTCAGAGCCAGCTGTCCTAAACCGGTCGGCCGAAGTGGCCAAGCGGTTCTAGGCACTACAGTCAGGAACCGCGCGACCGCTACGGTCGCAGGTTTGAATCCTGCCTCGGGCATGGATGTGTGTGATGTCCTTAGGTTAGTTAGGTTTAAGTAGTTCTAAGTTCTAGGGGACTTATGACCTCAGCAGTTGAGTCCCATAGTGCTCAGAGCCATTTTTTTGTCCTAAACCTCGCACAAGCACTTACCTGTCATTTCGATATCTATTTTTGTATAACTTTAAATCCAGTTGAAGTATTTTCAAGATTAAAAAATTGAGGACTTTTAAATTATAATTTTGAGTGATACCTGCTAAAATTAATTTCACTGTTTATGCCGCTGTAGCCAGGGATACTTTGTAAACTCGAACAGGAGTGGGAACTTATAGTCTGACGAGTCTGGCTTTGAACTTCATAGTGAAAGTACATTTGGGATCTGCATGAAAGATGGATGCACTTGAACTGGGGAGAAAGATTACAGTAAAACAGTTTGAAAACGGTTCACTTGAGCAGATATTGGTGAAATTACAAGCTTGACTGGGACAGTGATCGTATGTTTTGTGACTTCTTTGAAGACTGGGCAATTGAAACATTGGACAGTACTAATAGTACTTCATTTTTGTGCTAACGATTACGTGAAGCCAGAAGACACGTCGATTGTTATGAACTGACTGACTGTTGAGAACTGTGAATGAATAATTATGCAAAATGAAAATGCTTGTACTCTTGACTTTAAAAAGCTTATTCTTTCTTTCAGTGCATCGAGATACAACTGTTGTAATTACGACAATGCGAAACTGGTATGGAGCACAACTGCCTTTATAAGTGGAATCACTCAAGCCAGTAATTAACCTTTCAATTTGTTGAAATGTTCGCACATTTATATCCATATATGGAATCCAATGAAGAGTGATATATCTTTATAGCATAATCGTTTTGTTCCTTGCGTGTATTCTCACTCACTGTAAAAAGATGGATGTGTGTAGCTGTACGATGATTTGTACTTAACCTTTGTTCTGAATAACCGTGATTTGTACTTAACCTTTGTTCTGAATAAATATTGTCAACTTATGGTTTGCATGGGGAAAGATATTTTCTCACTTTCATTGATGATTATAGTAAAGCAGCTAGAGTCTATACTATTAAATCTAAAAGTCAGGTTTATGACTGTTTTGTGGAATATGTAAATGAAATTGAAAATTTAACTGGTAAAACTATTAAGAAATTGAGATGTGACAATGGGAAAGAATATTTAAATTCAGATGTGTATCAGTTTATAAGACAGAAAGGAATCATATTAAATGCATGCCCTCCATATGTACATGAATTAAATGGTACAGCTGAAAGACATAACAGGTCAATTATGGATATGTCAAGATGTCTGATATCTGAAGCGAGAGTAGATAGGCGATTTTGGCCAGAAGTTGTATGTGCAGCTGCATAGCTTAAGAACAGAACTTTAGCTAATACTATTGAAAAGAAAACTCCTTATGAGATATTATTTGAGAAGAAACCTGATGTTAAACATTTAAAGTTATATGGAAGTAGGGTTTTTGTACGTGTAGCAGAACAGTTGAAGAAGTCAAAGTGGGACCGTAAAGCAGACTTGGGAATTTTAATAGGGTACAGTGAAGTTGGATACAGAGTATTGATTAATAACAAAGTTATCATTGCCAGACATGTTGATATTGTGGAAGAGGATGTCAGGTGTACTGATATTAAGGCATCCAATTCAAGGAATGAACATTTTAGTGTTTCTGAATGCAAAAGCATAAACAATGAATCAGTAAATGAGCATATGGAAGGAAGAGGTGTCGAGCGTTGTCCAAGTAAGCAAAAACAAATCCAGGAACAAGAGTTGAGAAGGTCAACTAGGGAACATAGAATGCCTGATAGATTAAAGGATTACGTCTTGAGTAACTTCATTTATGTAAACTTTTGTGTGCTGATAGTCCAGAAAATTTTGAGGAGGCAATGAATAGTAATGAGTCAGAAATGTGGAAGGAAGCAATGGATAAAGAAATTGAAAGTTTAAATAAAAATAAAACTTGGAAACTAGTAACTAAACCAATAAATGTAAATGTTCTTGAAGTAAAGTGGGTTTTTACAAGGAAATCAGATAACACTTGTAAAGCAAGATTAGTTGTAAGGGGCTTCCAAAAAAAGGAATTTGTTGATGATATTTATTCACAAGTTACTATGATGCAAACATTGAAAATGTTGTTGTCATTCTGTTGTCAAAAGGGCTTAATTGTAGAACAAATGGATGTACAAACTGCATTTCTTAATGGAAAAATTTATGTTAAGCAGCCCCCTGGAAACATGGATGGAACAGATAGGGTTTGTAAGTTATTTAAGGAACTTTATGGCTTGAGGGAAAACCCTAGAGCATGGTATGATCGTCTGGATGAGTTTTCAAAAGGTCAAGGGTTTCAGAGAAGTAACTATGACTATTGTCTGTATGTACTGAGGACTAAAATTTGTGTTTATATAATTGTGTTTGTTGATGATCTGCAAATTTGTTGTAAAAGTAAAGAGAAAATACAAGAAATAAAATGTCTGTTATCCAAGCGATTTGAGTGAAAGACTTAGGTGAAGTAAAGAATTATCTTGAGACAGATATTAATTATAATTACGCAGAAATTGTAATGACTCTGAGTCAGGTAGCTATTTTGAATATCTAGCTAAGAAATATCAGATTGAACGTGCAAAATTGTACAGTACACCTATGGAAGAAAATTTGAAACTAGATGTAGCACATGATGGAAGTCTTGATAGCAAGTACAGGAGCTTGATAGGTTCTCTCCTGTACATTAGTTCTGGAAGATGGTCAGATATAAGTTACAGTGTGAATTATTTGAGTAGATTTCAAAGCTGTTACAATGATACTCACTTTAAGTATGCTGTGAGAGTACTGAAACATTTGTATCAAACAAAAGATTTGAAGCTAACATATAGAAAGACTGAAGATACGGATTTGATAGATTGTTTTGTAGATGCAGATTGGGCAGGTGATTCTGTGGATCGTAAGTCCACATCAGGCTATGTAATTACATTATTTGGAAATGTAATATTTTAGAAATCCAGGAATCAAAGAAGTGTTACAAAATCTTCTACTTTCTGTGAGTATGTAGCATTGTCAGAAGCTGTGACTGAGATTAAGTTATTTCTAGATATTTTGAATATTTTTGATGTAAAGTCTGACAAGCCCATCAAAGTTTATAAAGACAACTCAGGGGCAGTCAATATTGCTAGATCTGGTAATATTACTAAAAATTCAAAGTATATTGAAGTGCATTACCATTTTGTGAATGAATGTTTTAAAAACGGAATTATAGACATTTGTAAAGTAGATTCAGAAAGCAATGTTGCAGACATTTTTACCAAATCTCTGAGCAAACATAAGTTTGTAAAATTTCTATACATGTTAAATGTAATCTGATTGTGGTACAAATGTAAGGATGCGTGTTGGAATGTTCGTACATTTATATCGATATATGGAATCCAATGAAGAGTGATATATCTTTATAGCACAACCGTTTTGTTCCTTGTGTGTATTCTCACTCACTGTAAAAAGATGGATGCGTATAGTTGTACGATGATTTGTACTTAACCTTTGTTCTGAATAACCATGATTTGTACTTAACCTTCGTTCTGAATAAATATTGTCAACACAGTTAAATGTGAAATGAATGAAAAGTAATTTAGAAGTTTAAGTAATTTTCATTTACAACGGTTCGCTGCAGCCTTTCAGCTTTACATGATTATATTCATAGAAGTTTCTGAACCAACAGCTGTAATTTTGAGTTCACTATGTATACAGAGCTCAAATATCGGGAAAAACAGGAATAATGTCAAAATTTTCCTTTCGTAAACACTGTTGTGAGGAACGTCTACAGAGTTCAAGGTAAAAGTTTTCTTGTTAAGAAGTGGTGATCGTGTTGAAACAACGATAGCAGTGGCTTCATACTTTTACTCTGAGCAGTAAGACTGCAAATACCATAAAATCCTTTGAGTAACTTGCCAAAAAAGCCGTTGTTGTAATACAGGGTATTTATAAATTAGTTATAAAAAAGTACCCTTTAATTGCTAAAAAGGTAAATAACTTACGGATATGTTTGGTGCAGCACTGAATGCCGTATATCTTCAAGTTTGATTTACACGTGTTTAATGTGGCTACCTTTTATAACAAGACAAATGTGCCATCTGTAATCAATTTCCTGCCAAATCCTATGGCGGAAACTGCTTGTGTTATTCGTTGTCGCAGCTCGTTGACGTGCAACAGAAGCGGAGGAATAAACACTCTGTCTTTAATGTAAGCCCACACACAGAAGTCCTTGGGATTAAATCAGGTGATTCTGGTGGCCAGGATATTGTTCCACCACGCCCAATCCGAGTCAGTACATTCCTACGGAGATACGCGACAACATCACGATGATAATGTGGTGGTACGCCATCTTGCTGGAAAATAAATTCTGTGTAATTGAAGTATTAGATAATGTTCAAGCATGTCGGAGTATGGTATGCGAGTTACAGTTGACTCGGAAAAAAAGAAGGGTCTGTAAATCTTGTTACAGCTTACAATGCAAAAACATTTACCTTAGGCGAGTCCCTACACGTTCGATTACGTGACGAAGTTGTTTCTCACCCTACATCGGAACATTATGCCGATTCACTTTACCACAGGTATGGAAGGTAGCTTCGTTACTGAATACAATTTCATTAAGACAATGCATTTTGTCAAACACTTCTACGAAAAATTCAGCTCGTTTTTTTTTGTCAGTTTGTCTTAAAACTTGAAACAGTTCCAATTTGTATGGTTTGAATAACATACGTTAATATGTTGCACACTGTAGCACTAGACATATTAAATGTTAAGCTGACACGTCAAGTGATTTACCAGGACTACGAATGTAAGACTGCCGCACTTGTTGAATTACTACGTCGGAGACTGCTGACCGACCCTGACCCCCGTGCTGTGGGCGGTGTCGGTGAAACTGTAGTTGCAATTAATAGTAGTTTGCCTTTGAGGTGGTGGCTTGCGATATTTGATACTGAATTGGCTCTGAACTACAGTAGCGCATTTGCATTCATAAAACCGTAAACAACACTTCGCATGCTCTGTACCATTATACGACTCCGTGATGACAGCTGGAATAACTCATTCGCGGATGCCGCTTAGGGAAACGTGGGGAACTAACAGTGTTAGGCGGGAATAAAACTTGAAGGTATACTTCATTCAGTACTGTATCAAACATTTGTTTAAGTTGTTATTGACTCTTTTCGCAATTAAAGGTTATTTTTGTGTAACTAATTTACAAAGAACCTGTATCTTAACGAAACATAAGAATGAGGAGTTCATCAAAAATAATGTCAATTAAATATGTATTGGATGGCAAATTTCTTTTTATTATGTTAACAACAATATATCTCTGACAATCACTGGAAGTTACAACATGTTGAACGTTTTTTGGAAACGGCCAAATTATTATTTTTAAAATCTTTGTCATTCCTTAGAGAATGTGTGTGTGTGTGTGTGTGTGTGTGTGTGTGTGTGTGTGTGTGTGAGTGTGAAAGTTTTCAAATAGTCACATAAATGTATTTAGGCGACACGGGGATGTTCGGTGAAAGCCCATTCTCCACATAGTGAAATTAATAGATCTCTGACACTTACATTAACATATAATTGTACGTTATTTTATCAGACCGTCACTCTCAGTGAACAACAAAAAATAATTGTGTTTTTCAAACTTAGTGTATCAGTGGGGGCATTACACACACTGACACGAAAGAAAGCTGGGCAAGGCACAGATCGAGATATTTCAAAGATATTTAGTAGAAGCTCTCACGGTGTGCTAACCAGATTCACTGTTAAAAGGTACACCATCGCAGGGGCTCCTGTCTGTGATGCAGCGTCAAGGGTAACCACAGCCATAGTCTTCGAGCTGATAGTCCATGCTGCTGCAAATGTCGTCGAACTGTTCGTGCAGATTGTTGTTGTCTTGCAAACATCCCCATCTGTTGACTCGGGGATCGAGACGTGGTTGCACGATCCGTTACAGCCATACTGATAAGATGCATGTCATCTCGACTGCTAGTGATACGAAGCTGTTGGAATCCAGCACGGCGTTCCGCATTACCCTCCTGAACCCACCTATTCCATATTCTGGTAACAGTTATTGGCTCTTGAACAACGCGAGCAGCAATGTCGCGATACGATAAACCGCAATCGCGATAGGCTACAATCCGACCTTTATCATAGTCGGAAACGTGATGGTACGCATTTCTCCTCCTTGCACGAGGCATCAAAACAACGTTTCACCAGGCAACGCCGGTCAACTGCTGTTTGTGTATGAGAAATCGGTTGGAAACTTGCCTCGTGTCAGCACGTTGTAGGTGTCGCCAGCGGCGCCAACCTTGTGCGAATGCTCCGAAAAGCTTATCATTTGCATATCACAGCATCTTCTTGCTGTCGGTTAAATTTCGCGTCTGTAGCACGTCATCTTCGTGGTGTAGCAATTTTAATGACCAGTTGTGTATAATGAGATACCGAGCATACATTCAGACCAGCAGAGGTAAAAAGTGAAAACTGAAATCGGGATTTCCACACTATTTGCCGTACGAAACTAGAGATGTGCGTTAAAAGTTGTCAGCAGGCTACGGATCTCGTTGTGTAGGTACGGTATCTATAAATTCTGAGAAATACCATTGCAGAGAGACGCGGATTTTTCAGAGAAAGGTAAGAAAAGTGTTTCTGCAAGCACTCACCGTTTCGGTGGAGAAGAGGCGGAGTGCGCTGATACAGGAGACGATAATGGAGGTGCGAACGGCGGCCAGGGACAGAAATCGGAGAGGGCGGGCGGTCTGCGTTTCAAGTCGGCAGGATTTCCTCACAGCGTCCGGTGCTCACGAGGCGGCAGCGTTCGGTTGTACCGCACTCCACGTCTTTGTGTGGTGAATGGCTGTCAGCGTCCGGCTTCTCTTATAAAACAACTGAGCAATGAAACTATTATCCCTACCTACTCATTTCCTTTCACCGCTTGCCACACCACTTCCTGGCCAGTTGTGAAATACAGACTTTCAGGAGTTTTGTATACCATTCAAATTACTTAAAACACAAATCACCGGTAACTTTCTCCTTCGTCATCGTTAAGTACAGTAAAGACGAAAAAAGCTTTACCATAGCAATACCAACACCTTTTCACAAAGATGTATTACTTGGGTCGGGAGGTCTTTTATCCCCCCTCCCCCCCAAAAAAAGATTCGTTTACTATTGTTGACTTAAATTAGCGACATACTTTTTTCAATAGTTGCTGTCATATAAGCAAGGCTCAGAGACTGAAAATATCTTTTAGAACACCTTTAACAATTCAACCGTTCAGGGAAAATCGCCACCGCCAAGAGAGCTAACTGCCATGGGTTCCGACATGCTGACGACAGCAGTCATTGTAATATTTTGTAACAGCGTATGTTAAGTGCGAGAGCGTTACTGTGACGCTCAACAAACTCCAGTGGTAGGCGCTATAGAGAGATGTTGCGCATCACGAAGTCATTTTGGACAGTTCTCGTGTATTCAGCTAATACTCTCTCCAAGAACCACGACAGGAGGAGATATACTTGTAAAAGGTCGGAAGATACGTGAAGATAAGTTACATCATGCTCAGGCAGAGACGCCGAAATCAGATACTGGGATGTGAGACCTATCCAGAACCAGATATAGACACAGATCATAATTTAGTAATGGTGAAGTGTAGGCTGAATTTAAGAGGGTAGTCAGGAAGAATCAACACGCAAATAAGTAGGATAGGGAAGTACTAAGGAATGACGAGATACGCTTGATGTTCTCTAAGTCTGCAGATGCAGCAGTTAAGAATAGCTCAGTAGGCAGTACAGTTGAAGAGGAATGAACATCTCTAAAAAGTGAAGTCATAGAAGTTGGGAAGAAAAATATAGGTACAAAGAAGGTAACTGCGAAGAAGCCATGGGTAACAGAAAAAATACTTCAGTTGATAGATGAAAGGAAAAAGTACAAAAATGTTCGGGATATTCAGGAATACAGAAATACGAGTCACTTAGTAATAAAATAAACAGGAAGTGCCACGAAGATAAGGCGAAATGACTGCATGAAAAATGTGAATAAATCGAAAAAGAAATGACTGTCGGAAGGACTGACTCAGAATATGTAACAATCGAAAGAAACCATTGGTGAAATTAAAAGCAAGGGCGGTAATATTAAGAGTGCAATGGGAGTTCTGATGTTAAATGCAGAGGAAAGATCTGGCTGGCTCTGAGCACTATGGGACTTAACATCTGAGGTCATCAGTCCCCTAGAACTTAGAACTGCTTAAACCTAACTAACCTAAGGACATCACACACATCCATGCCCGAGGCAGGATTCGAACCTGAGACCGTAGCGGTCGCACGGTTCCAGACTGTAGTGCCTAGAACCGCTCGGCCACTCCGACCGGCAGGAAAGAGCTAACAGACAGAAAGAACACATTGAACGCCTCTATGAGGGAGAAGACTTGTCTGATGACGTGATAGAAGAAGATACAGGAGTCCATATAGAAGAAAGGGGATCCAGTATTAGAATCAGTATTTAAAAGAGCTTTGGAAGATTTAACACCTAATAAGGCATAACAGATTGATAACATTCCAACAGAATTGCCAAAATCAGTGACAACGAAACGTCTTTCACGTCGGTGTGTAGAACAAATGAGTCTTGCGGCATACTATGTGACTTCCGGAAAAACATCTTCCACACATGTCGAAGATTGCAAGAGCTGACAAGTGCGAGAATTATCGCACAATTAGTTTAAAAGCTCATGAATCCGGAAGTTGCTGACAAAGAATAATATACAGAAGAATGGAAAGGAAATTGAGAATGTGTCAGATGACGATCGGTTTGGGTTGAGGAAAGGTAAATGCACGAGAGACGCTGTTCTGACGTTTCGGTTGATAACGGAAGCAAGGCTAAAGAAAAATAAAGACACTTTCATAGGATTTGTCGACCTGAAAAAGCGTTCGATAATGCAAATAGTGCAAGATGTTCGACATTAAAGAAAATATGGGTAAGCTTTTGGGACAGAGGGGTAATGTACAAGATCTAGAGGGAACAATAATGGTGGACGACCAAGAACGAAGTGCTCGGATTGAAAATGGTGTAAGACAAGGATGTTGTCTTTCGCCGCCTCTGTTCCCTCTGTGCCTCGAAGAAGCAATTACGGAAATAAAAGAAAGGTTCAAAAGTGGAATTATAATTCAGAGTGAAAGGATATCAATGAAAAGATTCCCTGATGACATTGACACACTGAGCGAAAGTGAAGAATAATTACATAATCTGCTGAATGGGATGAACAGTCTAAGGAGTACAGAATATGGACTGAGAGTAAATCTCAGAAAGACGAAAGTATTGAGAAGCAGCAGAAATGACAACAGCGAGAAACTTATCAGGACTGGTGATCACGAAGTAGATGAAGTTGACGAATTGTGATGCCTAGGCAGCAAAATAACTCGTGACGGACGCAGCAAGAAGGACATCAGAAGCAGGCTAGCACTGATGAAAAGGGCATTATTGGCCAAGAGAAATCTGCTAGCATCAAACATAGGCTGCAATTTGAGGAAGAAATTTCAGAGAATGTAGGTTTGGAGCACAACATTGTATGGTAGTGAAACACAGACTTTGGGGAAATCGGAACAGAAGAGAATCGAGAGAATCAAAGCAGTTTAGATGTGGTGCTACAGAAGAGTTTTGAAAATTGGGTGGACTTATAGGGTAAGGAATGAGGAGGTTCTCCGCAGAATCGCGAGGAAAGAAATATGTGCAAAACATTGATCAGAAGAAGGGAAAGGATGGTAGGACATCTGTTAAGACATGAGGGAATACATTTCATGGAACTAGAGGGAGATATAGAGGCCGGCCTCGGTGGTCTAGCGGTTCTAGGCGCTCAGTCCGGAACCGCGCGACTGCTACGGTCGCAGGTTCGAATCCTGCCTCGGGCATGGATGTGTGTGATGTCCTTAGGTTAGTTAGGTTTAGGTAGTTCTAAGTTCTAGGGGACTGATGACCACAGCAGTTAAGTCCCATAGTGCTCAGAGCCATTTTTGGAGATATAGAGGGCAAAAACTGATGAGGAAGACAGAGGAAAATACATCCAGCAAGTAATTGAGGACGCAGGCTGCAAGTGCTGCTCTGAGATGAAGAGGTTGGCACAGGAGAGGAATTCGTTGCGGGCCGCATCAGACCAGTCAGGAGACTGATGAATCAAAAGAAAAAAAGCAAATGCTTAAATAAATATCAGGTAGTAATACATCAGAAGGTGCGATATTCCAACGAGCCGTCTTCTTAATATCTTCAGGTGTTCCTGATGACTGGAACGTCTGAAGATCGCAAGAAGTCAGCTTGCTGAAATATCGCGCTTTCTAGACAACGACATCCGGCTGAGTACCTTGGAAATACTGAAAAATGTTCGCGATGCACAACGCCTCTCTTGTAAGCGCCTCCATCTTGGTAATGCCCTCGCGCTTGCTAATACCTGGTAAATATTGAAAATCGTCGTGCGCCGGGAAAACTTAAAGAACACACGGAGAAAGCACGTTCTGGAAAGAGTCAGGTAACATATTACTTGCTCCCACACACGTCTCGCCAAATATCTGCGATGAGAAAACCATAGAAATTAAAATTAATTTTGAAAGTGATCGTCAATCATTTTTCTAATGTACCATTCCCAAATGGAATTCGGAAGTGGGGAAATGATGTTGGTACCTGAAAAACTCTCCAGAAAGCAACGTTACGTTACTTCTGCAGATGTGGATGCAGGTAGGTGGAACACATTGACGCTAATTACACTGTTCTTGGACAAGAACAATTGATAACAATAACACTATCCAAAAACACCTTCTCGCTATGTAGTACAGACGTCACCGTCTTACGCTGCACGTCTGTACATCGCTCCTCAACTTACGGAGCTCAGAACAGTACAGAAGTAAAGCAATCAGATGATCGAAACATCATAAAAAGTCGCCGGGTCTAATTAGTTGCGATACATGTGAGTACACGCTGTTGTGATTTAAGCTGAAAGCTGGCCATCGCAAACCAACCGAACTACATGCATGTCAGCCGCAGTCGCAATCAAACGGCTGGACCAGCTAATAATGATAGTGCAATCCGTCGTCAATCCGCCAGAAAACAAACTAAGCTGCATTCTGCTGCTGCTGGCGAGCCGTATTGCTTCTTGCTATAGCACAACGTGGAATTCCCACAGGCGAATGTCAGGATAGCGTGCCTCCAGCTACAACACACCCAAAAAGAGGAAGTATAAATACTCCTGCCTCAGTCGACAAAATTATTTGACTCTCTATATTCCACTGATGCAGTCTCCCCACCAGTTTTAGATTGAATGTAGGTCTGTTCATACCAGCCCTCACGGAGCAGCAGCGTCTACTAGATGAAGACACTGGTTTGCATGTCAACAGCTAGTGTTGGTGGTTCCAGGCTCTGAACGGGATCCAAGAATGAGAGGCTACTCAGTGGCCACCATTGCCTCATAAACTAGTCAGCTACTGAGGGTTCTGAGTTCAACTACGGACGCCCACACGTCTCTGCCAAGTGCCACAGTCCATACACCAGCCGCTGGCCTCGTTGTGTCACTGATCTGACACACTATGGGGTCAGCAAGAGCTCCATCACTGCCAGCTGCTGTTCTGATGCTTCAGCATCCCACATTATGGACGTCACAATTTGCCCATAGTACACCAACCAAACCATGGCAGCAATGGAGCCACCAGTCAGTACAGACCGTACAAGTTGTTCTTGTGCCTCTTTGGATACTGTTGGACTCGTCCCATATGAATCACAGAGGCGACCATCCCCTACCAGTGCAAATGACAGGGTACAAATAGTGCGCCCAGTAAAATATTTGCCCAGAAAAGGTCGAGATAAGGCCCACTAATACCTCTGTTTGATTTCAGCAACTTTCCTGGCATGTAGAAGAGCTGAGGGCTGTTATGTGATATACTGATGAAGAAAACAACAGGAACCAGTGCATTATACTTACGTAAAAGGGCATTTCGTTGCACATTAAGTCTGCCACTGGTGGCGCTTTTCATCTGGTAGCAAGGTGTTTACGTTGCTGGCCATTTGATTGCCGGTGTCTTTGCGTCTCAGACAATGAGCAAAGCACTTCGCTGCTGGCATACGGAGTGTTTCAAGAGGACGAGGACACTCAGGGTGCTAATAGGCCGTCAGTAAATGAGCAGGTAGCTACCAGGAAACTTGTGTGGGTATGTACATCAGCCCCATGATACGTCTGCCATCGTCTATGACTGTGAATGATACCAGAGTCTATTGTCCAACTACGTATACCTGTTAGTTCGCCTGTAGCACTCGATTGAACCTTGGCGTCACCCAACCTCACTCCTTTTGGCCATCTCAGACACCATAGAGCGACATAAGTCTCTAAATCAGCTGCTCATGAATGTAGTTTATAGAGAACCAGCTACATAATTTCATTTCCTCTACTTCTCTTTCCTTCTGCTCCATTTCAGTAACTGGTCCCTGCTTTTTCCATCTTGAATGGGTTTGCTTTCCACTTTTACTCAGTTATTTCTTATTTCTTTCTGCTAGAGTATAGTAAATAGTGGCTTTTTAAAATCATCAGTTTTCAGAATATTGATGTTGTGTACTTGTACCCTAGCAGTATGATATTCATTCATTTTCTTCTGCTGATCTCCTACCTTACTCTAACTTCATGGATCTCTTTCCTTAAAGATGAATGTAAGGTTACAAATCTTTAACATATTGCAGCGTGTCAGCAACTGTGAGATGTACAGAAAATAAACAATATTTTTCAGCCTTCAGTTGCAAGGTACTTTTACTCGTTTACCTAGGTTTCGATTTCAGTAATGGAATCTTCTTCAGAACAAAAAATTAAATTATTTTGAGAGCCAAGCACTGGCCATGTCACAGATGATTATGCGTCTTTATTGTTTTAATTTTTAATCTGTGACATGGCCAGTGTTTGGCTCTCAAAATAATTTAATTTTTTGTTCTGAAGAAGATTCCATTACTGGAATCGAAACCTAGGTAAACGAGTAAAATTACCTTGCAACTGAAGGCTGAAAAAATTGTTTATTTTCTATGGATGTAAGTAATTTTTTTCACATGTAGACAATATTTACAACCATCAAATAACAAGTTACAGGTTTAGTGTATGGTGAGAGAGATGCTTCTGCTATTGCTTTTCCTATTCAGAGTTTGCGCATTGATCTATCTACTGTTTTGAATTTTGTAACTTCCGCATTAATGTTACAATCTTAAACGTGATTACAGGTAAAAACCAATTCAGAACTGGTGCACCTACTACATTTCTCTTACTTCAGCTAACGACTTGTTGCCAATGTGACGGATAGTTCGTTGCTTAAGTACACGATACGTTATTCGTTGTCCGCCTGCGGACATTTGTGCTGCTAGGGACAAGCGAAAAATTCAATAATTATCCGTTTTTGGAACAAGTTTTCAGCTGTCATTAAAGATGAAAATTTGATTTAATATGCTCTTGGATATAGCTATAGCTATACAATATTTCAGAAATTTCTTCGTATTTTACCTTGACTTTTTGAAGCCCAAGTTACGCATCGGTGAAAAGTCGGAATACTTCTGACCACTAGTGTCTTTTGTCCATCCGTGTTGCACTTGGCCGCTCAGTACAGGGACTGTTAATTCTAGTCTTGAATGATGCTGGAGATGTCGTCCGATGATCTCTCAAATGTTTTCGACTGGAGACAGATCTGGTGATCGAGTAAGCCAAGGCAACTCGTCGACACTCTGTAGAGCAAGTCGGATTACAACAACGGTATGTGAGCGAGCGTTATCCAATTGGAAAGCAGCCCCAGGAATGCTATTCATGAATAGCAGCACAACAGGTCGAATCATCATTCCGATGTACGCATTTACAGTCAGGTTTCATGGGATAACTACGAGAGTGCTCCTGCCGTCTTTTGAAATCGCACTCCAGTCCATAACTCCAGGTGTAGGTCAGGTGTGTCTAGCACTCAGACAGGTTGACTGCAGGTTCTCAACTGGCCTCCTCCTAACCAAAACACGGCCATCACTGGCACGAAGGCAGAACCAGCTTCCATCAGAAAGTACTAAAGACTTCCACATTGTCCTCCAATGAGCTCAGGCTTGACACCATTGAGGAAGTAAAAGTTGGTGATTTGGGTGCGGTCCTTGAATGAATCGATTTGTAACTGATCGTTGTGTCACTGTGGTGCCAACTGCTGCTCGATTATCTGCAGCAGATGCAGTACGAATCACGTTCAAAAATGGCTCTGAGCACTATGGGACTTAGCTGCTAAGGTCATCAGTCACCAAGAACTTAAACTACTTAAACCTAAATAACCAAAGGACATCACACACATCCATGCCCGAGGCAGGATTCGAACCTGCGACCGTAACGCCTAGAACCGCTCGGCCACTCCGGCCGGCACGAAGCACGTGAGCCACAAGCTGAACACAACGGGCTTCTCTCTTGGTGGTGACACGTTACTGTCCGGAGCCCTGTCATCTTGCCACCATACATTATCGTGACCACCCAGATGGCAGCAATCATGTACAGTGGCTACATTTATTTATTTATTTATTTATTGTTCCGTGGGACCACATTTAGGAGAAGTCTCCATGGTCATGGAACGAGTCAATACATGAAATTATAACACGATTGCAGAAACAGATAAAATGAAATATAAGAAACATATTCAGGCGACAAGTCGTTAGTTTAAATAAAGAAAATCATGAATGTAACACTGGAAATTGCTTAATTTTTTAGCTCTTCCAGGAGCTCCTCGACAGAATAGAAGGAGTGAGCCATGAGGAAACTCTTCAGTTTAGACTTAAAAGTGTTTGGGCTACTGCTAAGATTTTTGAGTTCTTGTGGTAGCTTATTGAAAATGGATGCAGCAGAATACTGCACTCCTTTCTGCACAAGAGTCAAGGAAGTGCATTCCACATGCAGATTTGATTTCTGCCTAGTATTAACTGAGTGAAAGCTGCTAACTCTTGGGAATAAGCTAATATTACTAACAACAAACGACATTAAAGAAAATACATACTGTGAGGGCAATGTCAAAATTCCCAGACTATTGAATAGGGGTCGACAAGAGGTTTTCGAACTTACACCATACATAGCTCGAACAGCCCGTTTTTGAGCCAAAAATACCCTTTTTGAATCAGAAGAATTACCCCAAAAAATAATAATGACATAAGCGTATGAAAATATGCGAAGTATACTACTTTTCGTGTTGAAATGTCACTTATTTCAGATACTGTTCTAATGGTAAATAAAGCGGCATTTAGTTTCTGAACAAGATCCTGAACATGGGCTTTCCACAACAGCTTACTATCTATCCGTACGCCTAGGAACTTGAACTGTTCCGTCTCGCTTATAACATGCCCATTCTGTCTGATTAAAGTGTCAGTTCTTGTTGAATTGTGGGTTAGAAACTGTAAAAACTGAGTCTTACTGTGATTTAGCATCAAATTATTTTCCACAAGCCACAAACTTATATCATGAACTACATTATTTGATAATGTTTCAATATTACACACAAGATCCTTCACTACCAAGGTGGTGTCATCAGCTAACAGAAATATTTTTGAATCACCTGTAATACTAGAAGGCATATCATTTACATAAATAAGAAACAGCAGTGGCCCCAGAACCGACCCTTGGGGAACGCCCCATTTAACAGTGCCCTATTGGGACTGAACATCATTACCACTCTCAATATTGCGGAGGATTACCTTCTGCTTTCTGTTCTTAAAGTAGGAGGCGAACAAATTGTAAGCTACTCCCCTTACTCCATAATGTTCCAACTTCTGCAGTAATATTTTGTGGTCAACACAGTCAAAAGCATTTGTTAAATCAAAGAAAACACCTAACGTTCGCAACCTTTTATTTAATCCGTCCAAAACCTCACAGAGAAAAGAGACTATAGCATTTTCAGTTGTTAAGCCATTTCTAAACCCAAACTGTACATTTGACAGCAAATTATATAAAACCCTCTCGATAACTTTAGCAAACACCGATGGCATAGAAATAGGTCTATAATTGTCAACATTATCCCTGTCTCCCTTTTTATAAAGTGGCTTCACTACCGAGTACTTTAATCGGTCAGGAAACCAACCACTCCTAAAGGAAAAGTTACAGATATGGCTAAGTACTGAGCTAACATATGTGGAACAATACTTCAGTATTCTGCTAGGTACCCCGTCATATCCATGAGAGTTCTTGGTCTTTAGTGATTTAATTATTAACTCAATCTCCCTCTTGTCAGTATCATGGAGGAGCATTTCAGGTAACAGTCTCGGAACACTTTTTTCTAAGAGCGCTATATGATTCCCTGTTGGGACTAGGTTTCTGTTTAGTTCACCTGCTATATTCAGAAAGTGATTATTAAGTACTGTACATATATGCGACTTATCAGTAACACGGACATCCCCACTACGCACTGATTCTATATTCTCGACCTGTCTCTGCAGACCAGCCACTTCCTTTACGACTGACCTTATGGTTTTAATTTTATCCTGAGACTTAGCTATTCTATCTGCATACCACATACTTTTTGCCTTCCTAATAACTTTTTTAAGCACCTTACAATACTGCTTGTAATGGGCTGCTGCATTTAGATTTTGACTGTTTCTAACGTTTTGATATAATTGCCACTTTGTTCTACAAGATATTCTTATCCCTTTAGTCAGCCACCCAGGCTGCCTGTTTGTGCTAGTACCCTGTTTTGAACGTTCTAACGGAAAGCAACTTTCAAAGAGCACGAGAAAAGTCTTGAGGAAAGCATGATATTTATCGTCTACTGTATCAGCTCTATAAACATCTTGCCACTCTTGTTCCTTGATAAGGTTTACAAATGTCTGTACAGCAACTGGATCAGCTTTCTTAAAAAGTTGGTAACTATATTTAACATGTATTGCAGCACAAAAATCTTTTAGTCTTAAAATTTGTGCATCATGATCTGAAAGGCCATTCACCTTTTTGCTAACAGAACGCCCTTCTAATAATGACGAATGAACAAAAATATTGTCTATGGTTGTTCTACTGTTCCCTTGCACTCTCGTTGGAAAGAATACGGTTTGCATAAGATTATATGAATTAAGGAGGTCTACCAGCATCCTTTTCCTTGCACAATCACTTATACAATTAATATTGAAGTCACCACATATAACTAACTTTTTGTATTTCCTATAAAGTGAACCAAGAACCTCCTCTAGCTTTAGCAAAAATGTTGTGAAATCGGAGTCTGGGGATCTATAAATAACAACAGTAAGAAGTTTAGCTCCACTAAATTTAACCACACCTGCACAACATTTAAACACCTTTTCAGTGCAGTACTTTGAAACATCAATTGACTCAAATGGGATACCGTTTTTCACATACATGGCTACTCCCCCACACCGCAAAGAGCTCCTAGAAAAGCTGCCAGCCAACCTGTATCCTGGTAAAGGAAGCCTCTGAATTATCTCCGTATTTAAGAAGTGTTCAGATATACCAATAATTTCAGAGTCAACATCTATAAGCAGTTCACTAACTTTATCTCTAATACCTTGTATATTTTGATGAAATATACTAATTCCCTCATTAATCGGATACCCAAGCTTTGTAGAAAGTGGTTTCTTTGTTAGAGAGACTTCCCTTAAGCAGGAATACCTATCAGCTGACTTCAATCTAAAAAAGGTACAGCTCTAACACCCACAACTACCGGAATTTTCCCATGAGTGATCCCACACCCCCACCTATGCTGTCACCTATAAGTTTTGCCAACCTCCCCTTCCCATACCTGTTGAGGTGCAGGCCATGTCTAGTGAAACCCGTCCTACTGATAGACTCCACCGACACCACTGAAATGTGACTCATGCCTTCTGTCATCAGCGCACCCCCAAGTCTCATGTTATTACGCCTGACGGCTGTATTAAGATGAGGCCGATCGTGACGCTGAAACAGTTCCACGAAATGCACATTCGTGTTGCCAGTCTGAGTGGCTATCTTTTCCAGGTCACCATCTATGTCATACTCCCCATCCCTATCAATACTATTACCAGCCCCACCCACAATCACTACCTGATCCTCTTTAGTAAAATCCCTACATAACCCCCCTATGTTAAAAGTTACCTGAGCCAATCCTGCATTAGGCTTCACAATGCTGGTGACCTGGTACTCACTCCCCAAAACTTCCTGCAACTGCTGGCCTACACCTCTAACATGAGAACTACCTAACAGCAGAACCTTCTTCTTTCTCTTAGACTTTGCAACTGTCCTAGCCACCGTAACTGCTGAGGTCTGCTGCATACTTCCTACATCTACAGCTACTAGAGATTCCTCTCCACTAGACTCTGACAGTTGGTCATATCTATTACAAACACCAATAGTAAAACTATCTGAAAATCTCCTTCTCCTAGCAGATCTCTTGCCAACAGCCAGCTCCCATTCCCCATCCCCCTTCTCCCTCCTCATCCTATCTAGCTCCTCCTGTGCGTTTTTCAACTGCACCTGAAGGGCACAGATCTTACGCTCCTGCTCCTCTATCAACTTACTCTTGCTACATAACCTGCAGTTCCAGGAGAGGATCTCACCAGAATGCCCACTGGCTTCCCCACTGCATTCCCCCCAGTGAAAATACTTCGAACAAGTCTCACACCGCAATCCACTACTCACGAACCTACGGCAAAGCCCACACTTCTCACTCATGGTAAAATTTTACAATTCCTGCCAAGTCTTTCCGCTATACCGCAGAAGGAACATTGAGCTTCCGGTAGCCCTACTACACGACCTCTTTCAAACTTAGTGAGGTGTTGATAATGGCGTCTTTGTCGCCTTGAAAGTATTCTTAACTAATATCCACTCATCGCGTCCAATCTCAGAGGTAACTAACGTTCACGACTGTTGTAGTGTGTATGTGACTGGCACGAAGTTTTAATACACATCACCTTTAAAATGCGGAAAAACGCCAACCAACTTTCGTTTATGTCGCACAACTCTTTCTTGGTGTTGAGATTTTTTTTTGAAAATACATGATAATGAATGTATTTAAAATAAATGTCAGAGAGTTTTACTGTACCTCACGGTACACAAGAATCACCATACTCAGACGGAAAAAAAATCGCGGCACCAAGAAGGAGTTGTGCCAGATAGACAGAAGTTTTTGTCGTGTTTCTACATCTGGAAGATGACGTCTATTCAAATTTCACTGCAGTTGCTAGTAACGCCAGTATGAGGATGCAGATAATGTTTTCTTTAAATATGCGCTATAACAATCGTGAGCGTTATTTGCCTTTAAGATTGGACGTAATTAGTTGATATTATTCAAGAATGATTTTAAGACGACGAGGAAGCTTACTGAGTTTGAACGTGGTCGCGTAGTAGGCCTACGAAAAGCTGTATATTCATTCGACGATACTGCAGAAAGATTTGGCAGGAGTGTAACCACATTACATGACTGCTGGCAGCAGTGGTCACGGGAAGGTACGGCAGCAAGGAGATCGGGCTCCGGACGGACACATAACGCTACCGAGAGAGAAGATCGTCGTGTTCGGCGTACGGCAGTGGTGCATCGTACTGCGTCTGCAGCAACAATTCAAGCACCATTTGGTATAACATTGGCATAACGAACTGTAACAAATCTCTTACTTGAAGGACGTCACGGAGTCCGACTCCCTGAAGCCGTCATTCCTCCTACCCCAGACGATCTCCATTCGCGACTTCAGTGGTGTCGAGCGAGAGCTAATTTTAGGGCAGGGCGGAGATCAGTTGTGTTTTCTCTGATTAAAGCTGATTCTGGTTCAAATGGCTCTGAGCACTATGGGGCTCAACATCTTAGGTCATCAGTCCCCTAGAACTTAGAACTACTTAAACCTAACTAACCTAAGGACATCACACACATCCATGCCCGAGGCAGGATTCGAACCTGCGACCGTAGCGGCCGCGCGGTTCCAGACTGTAACGCCCAGAACCGCATGGCCACACCGGCCGGCAAAGCTGATTCTACCTCGGTGCCATTTGATGGTCGTGTGTTGGTTAGGTGAGGACCTGGAACAAACCTGTATGCGTGTTATACAAACTGGGTCTGCACATGGAGTTATGGTCTGCGGTGCGATTTCAAATGACGACAGGAGCACTCTCATTGTTATCCCACGCTCCGTCACTGCAAATTTGTACGTCAGTACGGTGATTCGACCTGTTGTGCTGCCATTTATGAATAGCATTCTGGGGGTGTTTTGCAACAGGATAACGCTCACCACTGTTGTGACCCAACAAGCTCTACAGGCTGTCGACATGTTGCCTTGACCTGTTTGATCACAAGATCTGTCTCCAGCAGAGCACATATGGGATATCATCGGACGACAACTGCAGCCTCATCCACAACCACCATTAATCGTTTCTGTATTGACTGACCAAGTGCAACAGCCATGGAACTCCGTCACGCAAACTGACATCTGGTACCCGTATGACACGGTGTACGTACGTTTTACATGCTTGCGTTCAACATTCTGGAAGTTAGATAGGACATTAATGTACCAGCACTCCAAATTTGGAATGTCTTTCCTCGCGCTTACATTAACCTATGAACTTGTAACGTTAACCGTTTCAATACGTTACCTAGACAAATGTTTTCTTGAAATTAACTCTACATTAATTATTTCTTGTTGCTGGGATTTTTTCCCGTCAGTGTAACTTCCAGTAAGTGTACTGAACTTTCTCCATTTGAGAATATATGCTGTTGAGAAGCACTATGAAGAGCAGCAGCCCTTATTTCTTTCTTTTCTGCGAAGTAACGCCTTGTGGCAACCCTTTTATGTACTATTTCATTTTTATATAATATTACAGAATTATTAATTGATTTGGAGCAGGACCTTATTTAATCCACCACTTGGCAAAGTGTGGTATGATGTGGAGAAGAAATTGAAGTACTAACCTGATGCTGGCCGCTGTGGCCGAGCTGTGTTAGGAGCTTCAGTCTCAAACCGCTCTGCTGCTACGGTCGCAGGTTCGAATCCTGCCTCGGGCATGGATGTGTGTGATGTCCTTAGGTTAGTTAGGTTTAAGTAGTTCTAAGTCTAGGGGACCGATGACCTCAGATGTACAGGATTCTACGTAAAGTCTGGCATCCAATGTGTCGCCAATCTGCCTTCAGTATGGCAGGATTTATGTGATCGTTTCAACTTAAAGCACTCCAGAGAGGAACTTCTAGATATTTGATGATTCTAGTGACTGAACATGGGCAACGAGTCAGATAATGCCTGACCATTCGGTCTATGTACGCTCATTACCTTTTAATTTATATTTTGAGTCTGTTGTCAATTTCTGTGCCAGGTGCTGATCCTGTGCATGTCTCTCTTCGTTGTGTAACAGATTTCCAACAAACTCACCTCTCTGTGTATAATTACGTCATTTATGAAGATTGTTTGTTTATTATTTGCTGCGAGAACTTTATGGTTCGGCAGCTACAGGTAGGTTCTATGATGGACGGTAAACTTGGCTGCTACATCACTTCGTTACATTGCTTGAAAGGGGATCGAATGAACTTCCCGTCACCCATTTCATTCATACTGAAACAGTATGTACTCGTAGTGCACGACTAGAATCTCAACATGTATAAACAGAAAGACGTAACTCCGAACTGTTTTCGAGAAAATAGAGTTTTATCCGTGTGTATATGCTCTGGATGGTCGCTATTGTTCAAGGAGTCCACAACAGAGGGAGTATGCGCTTAGTTTCATAAGCGCGAGGTCTGTGGATCCAATCTCTCTGTCAGTTCTTATTTTCACCTAATTCCCGTGTAATTCTAACAGATTTTCTATGACTGCAAATTATTAATGTTTAACAATTACTTTTTTATTTGCGGAATAGTAATCTTGTCAAAAGGAGGAAAAATATTTTTTCATAAGTACACTCCTGGAAATGGAAAAAAGAACACATTGACACCGGTGTGTCAGACCCACCATACTTGCTCCGGACACTGCGAGAGGGCTGTACAAGCAATGATCACACGCACGGCACAGCGGACACACCAGGAACCGCGGTGTTGGCCGTCGAATGGCGCTAGCTGCGCAGCATTTGTGCACCGCCGCCGTCAGTGTCAGCCAGTTTGCCGTGGCATACGGAGCTCCATCGCAGTCTTTAACACTGGTAGCATGCCGCGACAGCGTGGACGTGAACCATATGTGCAGTTGACGGACTTTGAGCGAGGGCGTATAGTGGGCATTAGGGAGGCCGGGTGGACGTACCGCCGAATTGCTCAACACGTGGGGCGTGAGGTCTCCACAGTACATCGATGTTGTCGCCAGTGGTCGGCGGAAGGTGCACGTGCCCGTCGACCTGGGACCGGACCGCAGCGACGCACGGATGCACGCCAAGACCGTAGGATCCTACGCAGTGCCGTAGGGGACCGCACCGCCACTTCCCAGCAAATTAGGGACACTGTTGCTCCTGGGGTATCGGCGAGGACCATTCGCAACCGTCTCCATGAAGCTGGGCTACGGTCCCGCACACCGTTAGGCCGTCTTCCGCTCACGCCCCAACATCGTGCAGCCCGCCTCCAGTGGTGTCGCGACAGGCGTGAATGGAGGGACGAATGGAGACGTGTCGTCTTCAGCGATGAGAGTCGCTTCTGCCTTGGTGCCAATGATGGTCGTATGCGTGTTTGGCGCCGTGCAGGTGAGCGCCACAATCAGGACTGCATACGACCGAGGCACACAGGGCCAACACCCGGCATCATGGTGTGGGGAGCGATCTCCTACACTGGCCGTACACCACTGGTGATCGTCGAGGGGACACTGAATAGTGCACGGTACATCCAAACCGTCATCGAACCCATCGTTCTACCATTCCTAGACCGGCAAGGGAACTTGCTGTTCCAACAGGACAATGCACGTCCGCATGTATCCCGTGCCACCCAACGTGCTCTAGAAGGTATAAGTCAACTACCCTGGCCAGCAAGATCTCCGGATCTGTCCCCCATTGAGCATGTTTGGGACTGGATGAAGCGTCGTCTCACGCGGTCTGCACGTCCAGCACGAACGCTGGTCCAACTGAGGAGCCAGGTGGAAATGGCATGGCAAGCCGTTCCACAGGACTACATCCAGCATCTCTACGATCGTCTCCATGGGAGAATAGCAGCCTGCATTGCTGCGAAAGGTGGATATACACTGTACTAGTGCCGACATTGTGCATGCTCTGTTGCCTGTGTCTATGTGCCTGTGGTTCTGTCAGTGTGATCATGTGATGTATCTGACCCCAGGAATGTGTCAATAAAGTTTCCCCTTCCTGGGACAATGAATTCACGGTGTTCTTATTTCAATTTCCAGGAGTGTAGATTGAAAATACAAAAAGGGTACATAAGAACTTTTAATCAAATCAGTGTAGTATTTTATTTATATAATTGTATCTAGATTTGAGACAAGTGTGATGTGTAATCTGCGGAGCACTGCAGAGTTCATGGAACGTGGGAGGTATAAAATTTTGATTTTTTTTGAAAACGGTTGAGTGTTGCGTTTTCTTGTTTACATAATATTATGTTAAAGTTCTAGTCATGCCCTACGAACCCTGTCGACATGAATCAAGTAGTTGAGGCGAAGTTCGTACGATTGCTGCGTTAGCGTAAGTTGTACACCACGAAAGGTCCAAAGATACACGCGTGAGTCGACTGATGCGTACACCTTGCGCTACTATCCGTTTAAACTGACTGACAGCAAAGTCTCGCGGAGTTCTCCGGAGCTGCAGCCGACAATGGGTCTGATCGGCGAAGGATTGAAACGGTAGTTTTTGCTTGAATTTTTGAAGCTGAGCAGACGCAGATGTATACACAGCCACATGGTGTTTTAATTGGTGAGATCGAACGATGCACTTGAATGTAAGGAATGTATTGCTGTTATTAACATAGAACATTAATTCGTGTTATTGATGGCTCACGTAAATCGGAACCTGATGTTTTCATGATCTGTTCATGTATAATGTTTACGTAGCTTATCTCACATGGAAACAAGTCAATTAAATATTTCAGTAACTTTCTGTCAAATATTATATTCGAGTGATATGTAAAACGGTACTGGATAGATGTCTTTTTTGTGGAACTGAAACCCAGATGTATGTGTAATGTGTGCAGTTATTCCCTTGCCCATTGTATTAATTTTTAAAGAATAATCACGCTGATCACCGCTAATTTTTAGTCACGAGGAAGAATCCAGTAACATTAATGTTCTCAGATGCATTTTGCCGATTTTGAGGGCCAAACCATTCACGTATGCGATAAAGTGAGAGCCACTGGATTAATCACAATACGACAGTTAACTTACAATTGGCATGCAAGGAACCACGAGAATCCACATTAACACTTACAAAATCAGTCGACTTTACCTTACAATTGGCCTACCCTGAATGGCGTACCCTGCCAGAATTAATCACAACATAAAAATCATTAGCTTATCTTGTCAGGATCACCCAAGAATTTACCATTAACATAAGCATAGTTGCCTTATAATTGACCAATCAATTTGTAAGACACAATGAACAATCCCAGTTATAGAAATAACATAGACAGTTAATCTGTCTATATTATTTCTATACATCTGTCTATACAATTCGATTCAAAACTACAATAGTAGTTTGAATCATAACAGCTCTACAAATGATTTCTGTACTTATTAATACATAATCTGAAAATTGATGAAATTTAATTAAAAACATGAGAAAGGAAAGAACAGAAAATAGTATGAGATATGAATTTGCGACGCTACTGTTTACTTCGGACTTTACAGAATAATTGTTTATGGCTGTTATATATAAGGATGTTCAGGAGCAGGTGTGTGCTTTTACTTTCATGGCCAGTGAAATCTAATAAAGTCATCAAGATAGATAGTGTCGGAAGTTCCATGCGGCTTTTCGCGGATGATGCTGTGGTATACAGAGAAGTTGCTGCATTAGAAAATTGTAGCGAAATACAGGAAGATCTGCAGCGGATAGGCACTTGGTGCAGGGAGTGGCAACTGACCCTTAACATAGACAAATGTAATGTATTGCGAATACATAGGAAGAAGGATCCTTTATTGTATGATTATATGATAGCGGAACAAACACTGGTAGCAGTTACTTCTGTAAAATATCTGGGAGTATGCGTACGGAACGATTTGAAGTGGAATGATCATATAAAATTAATTGTTGGTAAGGCGGGTACCAGGTTGAGATTCATTGGGAGAGTGCTTAGAAAATGTAGTCCATCAACAAAGGAGGTGGCTTACAAAACACTCGTTCGACCTATACTTGAGTATTGCTCATCAGTGTGGGATCCGTACCAGGTCGGGTTGACGGAGGAGATAGAAAAGATCCAAAGAAGAGCGGCGCGTTTCGTCACCGGGTTATTTGGTAACCGTGATAGCGTTACGGAGATGTTTAATAAACTCAAGTGGCAGACTCTGCAAGAGAGGCGCTCTGCATCGCGGTGTAGCTTGCTCGCCAGGTTTCGAGAGGGTGCGTTTCTGGATGAGGTATCGAATATATTGCTTCCCCCTACTTATACCTCCCGAGGAGATCACGAATGTAAAATTAGAGAGATTAGAGCGCGCACGGAGGCATTCAGACAGTCGTTCTTCCCGCGAACCATACGCGACTGGAACAGGAAAGGGAGGTAATGACAGTGGCACGTGAAGTGCCCTCCGCCACACACCGTTGGGTGGCTTGCGGAGTATCAATGTAGATGTAGATGTAGATGAACAGAGGTACTTTCCCTGAATGAAAAATAATCACAGCAGTATTCTTTGAATGAAACAGTTCATGAGATTCACTGCATTTGTTAATTCCTCAAACACAATCACATGTCGTATCATATGTGGTTTAAATGGCTCCTGATTCTCGACATGTACCACTGAACGTATCTGCAAAATTATATCAATGTATGTCATATAATTCAGAAGATATGGCATCATAAAATCTATGTGCACGAAAAACTAACTTTTGCTTAAAACGGAGCACAAATAACACAGACTATACTCACCCAGTGCTTGATAAAGAGACTACTTAGTGACTTCCAATGAACTTAAAACATCATTTCAAGCCATTTCGAAACTTATTATCATTTGCAAGCCTAACATCAAGCGTTTAACACATTGACTCATTTGAAAGGTAACCACAAATTTGGAGCAACAAGGGCGAGTTGGCTGTAGCAGAAAGTATAGTGATATAATGGTACTAGGTAACCACCAATACACGTCTATAAATCCATGATTTTATGAAGACTGAAACATGACTATGCTAGGGCGTACGGAGAGGCAACAGAAGTTAAACACACACACACACACACACACACACACACACACACACACAAAATAACTTTGGCAGAAAAAGGCGGGATTGAAATTAGACAAATTACGGGGCTTAATATTAAGTAAAGCTACATAACGTACGTGGATACGACTCCACAATCTTAGGCAACTGTCTGATGATTTCATGAACTAACTGTTGCCTGGATATGTGTAAACAATTTGGCTTCCTGAACTTTTTGAGACTGTCACTCATTTCTGAGTTGTTATAGCTTCTGATGACCCATCTAAAAACAAAACGTTAGACGCAGAAATATGCCTTGGACACTGCTTTATGCACATAAATTCGTATAGATTTTGAATATCACAAAAAATGCAGTATTAAAAATCTATTGAAATAATATGTGTCGTATATTTGCATGCAGCTATGAATGAAACATAAAATGTTATAGAAACTGATACTAAAATAAAATATAAAACCTACAGAAAATAATTAATTACACCTTAACATTGTGACATGAAATATATTTTGTTAGCAAAATGATGCATGTATGAAAAATTAAACTCAGAATTGGGTTTCTTATTAATCGGGAATCGTACTCTTCATTTACAGTCCCGTATTGACAGTTGCATCACACTGAGCAGGTAGTGCAAAACGCTTTTGTGCAGTCTATGCGTTGAACAGTAGCGGCTGTGTCACACCATCATTAGGTACACCGGACGTCACCTTCTCTTCTGAAGATGTCTCTCCGCTAATAATGACACCCTGATTTCTGTGTGATGGTTCGAGTTGCGAACGGAACATTTTTACGCGCCAAAGTGACATAACAGCTGTCAGTGTTGACCACTGCTGCGACCTCGGAGTCGTCCCCTGTGAGTGTGACGGTCAGCCCCCACATCCGACCCTGGTGGCCTCGCGCAACAGGCGACGCCCCCGCGCTTCCAGCTGACTGACGGCGGCCATTAGCTGCTCGCGACACGGGCAGCCACTCACCCGCCGCGCCCCGCTAAAAGTCCGCTACGTCACGGTCGCCGCGTGGTCACTCTACTGCGGATCCCCACGCGCTATCCTGCCGTCTGAAACTCCCACACCACTGTCAAGTATCCGCTGATTGATTCGAGACATGACACAGTCTATCACATACAGCCGTGGGACTCACTGTTATGGTAACTGACAGCTGGAGCGACAATGTCGCTCCATGCGGCCAGAGAGCGCGGCCTCTCTTAACGTTGTACACATCGCAAGACAGTGTCTGTTTTTCAGCCTCTTTTCATGTAAAATACGAAATACACTGGTGCACAAAACTTAAGGAGGAAAGCAAATTTTGCATGATTTGCCAAGTAATATAGTTCAACGAAATTCGGGCCGTACATAGAAAAAAGTGGTATAGTACAAAAGGTAACTGAAAGAAATACCCAATGCTAAAAACATTCAACAGCCTAGATCGCATAAAAATTCCTTTATTTAAGATAACCGGTTTCGACAGACTTTGCTGTCATCTGTAGGTCTTCAAAAATCTTTTTGTTATGAAAAATGTTAATTTTATCTTTGACCTAACGGCACGTTGTCATGTGGATAAAAGCAGCACTTTATAAAAGGTTTGTCATAACTAAAATATTTAAAAACAAGCTCCCGCACTTTAATTCATTTCCACCGAGTAGTTAATATGTTTTGTTACTTTATCTAGCTCGTCCGTAAGTTTTGCAGAGCAGTGTAGGTGTCATAATGTTCCCTCCCCGGCTTTAGTTTAACACAGGCGCGGCTCGCTAATAAAGTCCTCGAGGTGGACCTGCCTCAAAAGATACATTAAAACATTTTCTCAATAATACATTACAGAATTAAAAATGTTAGAAAGTAATTCGAATATTTTCCACACATTAAGTGGCATCAGACCACGGTTTTGGAACTATTGGTGCAGAGTGATGTTCAAACAGATAGTAGATTTAAGGCTGCACCTTGAAATGCCGGTTAGCTGCTTGCAGCGGAGGCTTTTACGGGAGCGATTTCTATAGAGTAGAGCTGGTTATGAGATTCTGGAAGGCCCAGAAAGCAGAGACTATAGGAGTCGTACCAACCTCCGCATGATCTTCACACCGAAACGGAATCAATAAAGTAACTGAACCTTCACTCTCGAATATCTGTTTCTGTGTCTCTCCATTATACTCTGATGCTTCATTAATCGACGTTTAACATTACTGTTTAGTAGTGTTAAACATATATTTGTGTTTCTGGCTCTGGGAGTTCTATCTCCTGTAGTCAAGGCATGTTACACTTCTTTATGTCTAGCGAGAGAATCAGGAAACTTAATGTCACCACCTAACGAGAATTTCACGAATGATTAGAGTGCGGAACTCATCGATATTTCCAGCTGCTACCAAGTTCCTTGCCTGCTCACGTCTTGCCCTTGATTGAGTGATTTATTTGCATGTTTCCGTTACATGAATTGCCTTTTGATAGTTTTAGCATCCTAAGTATTAGATAGAACTTCAAAAAACAGTCTAAGGCATAACGGAAGGTGACAAGAAGTTCGATAAGGCTCTGTTGCACTGGGGGATTTGTACCACAATGCTCACAAGGCAGCAGCTTCCCCAGTACCGAAAATACAAGCCGCGTCTGGTCTAACATGAAGAGACAGGGAAGACTGAAAAAGAACTGTGAACAGAGCCAAAACTCATGGATCAAATAGTATAAGCTATAATTGATGCATGAGGAAATACGCTCGAGTCTGAATAATTATAATTTCAGCTTGCCTCACCAGAAGAAACGATGGTAACTCAGTTTCATGTAAAAGAAGTGTGATCATATACTGCCGTGTGTAATAAGGAACAACAGCCATTTGTTGCTTCATTCATATGATTAGCACGTCAGTTGAAATAAATTCGACTTTTCTCTTTATTAATATCCTTGAGGTACATCAAATTAGCTGTAGAAATATGTAGCAAACTTTTAATTGCGCTGATTACAATGTAATTCTATTAAACGCACATATGTCTGCGATTCTGAAGCAATTAATCAATCACTGAAAACCATCTCAGACAATACAATATCAGCAAATGAAATTATTGAACAAAAAGTGATATTCAACAGATAGGATGCGTGAGTCCTTAGCAAAAGCATAATGAGCATTTAAGGAGAAAGAACTGTAAATATTAGATTTTGTGGGTAAAAAATAAAAAACCCTCGACCGGGCATAAAGCTGAATCCCAGTTAAAGACATATGCCGTGAAGTGAAGATAGACCAATACAAAGTAGGCAAAGAACTGAAACATGCAAATGAAATATCATTTAAGTGGTTGTTAGCGATTGAAAGCATATGATAAGGTCGGAAGTAGATAGTACCCAAAGAAGCAAAATACTCCATTTCATAGACAAAAAGTACAATATGTAACTCAAGATTATTACAATAACCACAAAAACTATTTTGTATAAATGTTTATGTTATTACATAATTAAAAGAAAGGTACAACCAAAGCAAAATATGACTAGTGCCAGATATCATAATAAACGTAAATTAAACTTTTTTTGACGACAAATGGGCAGACATATAGGGGAGAAATATTTATTTTATTCTTAAAGCAGGAGACGAAAAAAATGTTTTCCTTAATGGCTACTCATAAAGCAGCCGATTTGCTTCTTTTGGTATTGGTATCATTACCTCTTCAATATGCCAATTAAAAATCAGTAGCGACAATAAGCAGCCTTGCCTTATATCTACACTGGTTTTGGTCTCCTACAACATTCCACCAGTGATTGTCTGAGACAGTCAGCTTAGCATAAAGGGAATAGGTACCATACCGCCTAGTGAAAAAAAAAAACTAGTGCTTTGAAAGCGTTCCTCTTATTGTCATGTGACATGAAAAAAAGTGTTTCACACAGGGAATAAACTTTCACTGTGTGTGTGGTGAAAGTGTTAGTTTAAGCTGATACATTTAGCTCCGATGCGCTCATATACTTATGAAGCACATGTATAGTGCTCATGACTGGTGTCTCTGTCAAACAAGACTGCTGTTTCAAGCTAATTGCCAATAGGATTACAGGTACACACACCAAAATAGTCTAAGGAAAAAGTAAAAAATTGAAACTATTAAAGAAAATTGACCAAGTTACAAAACTGCATCGAACTAAATATTGTTGCTCAGCAGAATATTATACTTGGTGTAGCCAGAAATACGTCATATTCTCAGGGCGTTACCCTATTAAAGCATTAATTATTCGTCATTCTACTAGACTGCCATATTAACCTAGGTAGTTATTTTGTTTTATTACACTGAAAACAATTAAGTGCGTGTTTTTATAGGGGAGATAAGTAACTAATAATTACATAAAATCATAGTTAACAGTTAAGAATAGATTTAATGATGGAAGAACGCCGTCATTTAAACCATAAGGCGACTGTCATAACTGAAAAGGCGTAACACAATCTGGTGGTGCAAGGGTTTTAAATATGGGAAGAAGTGTAATTTGTGGTGCCAATAACATCCAAACTGGACGGTGGATTAATGAGGGTAAGTCCTCTTTAGTGATGAATCATGCATCGGTTTGTCCCCAGATCCAAGGGTAATGCTTGTGTGGAGGCGACCTAGTGACACAGAGAGGCATAAGAACGCACAGGAGATCCACAAATTTCATGGAGATTCTGTCATGGTCTGGAGAGAAATCATGAGTAACAGAAAAACGGATTTCGTTTTTGTAAGAGGAACACAGCGAGGAAATCTTTATATTGAAACGCTGCTTGATAATGCCAGACCCATGTTGCCGGAGCGACATCTAAGCTGTTTGAAAGACACCATATACGAGTGCTGGTTGCTCATTATCCCGATCTAAAACTGATAGAGCACTTTTGAGATAATCTTCAAAGAAAAACTTTCGGAACGTGTAGACTACTTCAGCTGTACACTCGGTTTAGACGTCGCTGGCCAAACATTCTTCAAGATGAGATCTTACATATCGTTTCGTCAATTTCTAGGAGATACCGAGCTGTACATAACTCACGATTACGTGCTACCACTGACTGCTGCCAAAAAAGTACTGAGTTGAGAATGATAAGGTTTTATGAACTTTACCATTTTATGACCGTTTCTTCACAATTATCATGTTGCTGAATATTGTTATCAAGTTTTGTAGTGATACATACATACGATTTTATGATTTTTCATCTTGAGAAACATAGTTTGATCGTTTGACAATTTTGATATGTGTATTTTAGATACTGTCACACACATCCACACAAGTTTAATGTCATGTATGTCATGATACAGTATTACTTTACTGCAGAAAGTTTCCTAATCACAGAGTACCATATTCAAATACGTTAACTCGTGTTTGCAACAAGCTTCTTGCAACTAGTAACATGAATAACACACACAATTTTTTTGTAACTGTGGAGCCAAATGGAATGACAGTGAAGTAGAAATAGTCCCTCAGTCGATAGAAACTAGTTTTACAAGTGCAAGAGTGTTTTCAATGTGTATCAATACTCTACATGCAAAACTTTTTGTGCTATACGTAAGTATGGCATGAATTTCTATTTATTTGCCTTGTGCCTGCAGTCTAGTGGCTAGTGCAGGGCATAATTCGCAACTAATTATCTCAACAGAACATAAATACATAGGTTTCTATGGCTGTATGAAATAGACGTAGGTGCCTGTTTGGACCAATAGCTATAGTTATAACTTTATTGGTTTACTACAATTAAAATAAACATTCACACGGTGTGTGTGTGTGTGTGTGTGTGTGTGTGTGTGTGTGTGTGAGAGAGAGAGAGAGAGAGAGAGAGAGAGAGAGAGAGAGAGAGAAAGAGAGAGAACGGGAGAGGGAGAGAAAGGGAGAAAGAGGAAGGAAGCGAATTATGACACAATTGCATTGATGAGCTAATAACCACCGAGAGATGAAATACCGCCTGCTAGGGGAAGCAAGCAAGAGGTGCAGTAAGGAAATTATGTAAGCGAGGCAGAGATGAATGGGAAATCATGCAAGCGACGGTGCTAGCCGAAACTGGGGACATCCACTGACACAAGCGACTTTGACTGGGGGTAGATTGTTGTGGCCGAGCGTCTGTAAACGATCATAGCGGAAACGACGAAGCTGGTCGGCTGCTCGTGTGTTACTGTCGTGAAAATCTACGAAAGGAGGCCCATGAAACCACGTGTAGGTGATAAGGTATTGGACTTCCACGGCTCATCTTAGAACGTAGAGGTCAGAGGATTGCTCGCTTCATAAAGCAGGATAGGCAACGATCTGCGGCAGATCTGACAACAGAGTACAATGCTGGTGCATGTACAAGTGTTTTGGAGCACACCATTTGGTGCACATCGTTGAACATGGGACTCCGCAACATGCGAGCCCTATCCGTTTCGATGTTGGACCTACGACGTGATCAGTTACGACTGCACTGGACACGGAATCATCGAGTATTGCACCATGGATCAATGGAAACGTGTCGCCTGACCGGTTGTTGGATATGTCATGTTCCTTTGTACACTGGTTCGACGGTAGTTTATACATATACTGTCATCCAGGCGACACCTTTTCGAAACACGGACTGTGACACTACGCAGGTCGGAGTATGGGGTGTCTGTTCTGCTACGGAACACACTCAGCCTTTCTTTCATGGACCTTCTGATAGTAATCGGAGGCATGAAAAGTTGTGAACTACGCGAACATTGTTGGAAACCACCTGCATCATTTCATGGGCGATCTCTTCCCCAATCGCAATCGCGTCTTACAATAGGATAACTGCCCATGTAACAGGCCATAATGTTCCTACAGTGGCTTGAGGAGGGTGACAGTGAAACGACATTGATTCCTTGGGCACCGAATTCGCCTGATCTGAAGCCAATTAAACACATCTGCGCTGCTATCAGGTCGCAGCTCTGCGCCGACCGTAAGTTATGGGAAGTGCATGACTTGTGCATAGACATCTTTTGAAGGTGGCCTAACACGCGAAAGCAGATTTTCATAACACTTTGATTCGTCTGTACATTTTTACGGTTTTTGATTACAACCGTTCAGGCCCTGATGATTATTTCTACGTTCGGCTTTGAACTGTCTGCTCGTTCTGAAATTTTGACATTGTTGTAAGTCAGTCAGCAATGCGCATCTACATCTACATGTACATCATACTCCGCAAGCCACGTCATGGTGTGTGCCGGAGTGTATTTCTGGTACCACTAACTGATCCGCCCATACCTTGTTCCACTCGCTAATTACTGTCGGTAAGCCTCTGTATTGAATCTAATTTCTCGAATTTTTGCGTCGTGGTTATTACGCGAGATGTATGTGGGAGGAAGTAATATGTTGCCCTACTCTGGCCGGAAAGTACTCTCTCAAAATTTCAATCGTAAACCTATCCGTGACGCACAATGCCGATCTTTAAACGTCTGCTAATGGAGTTTGTTGAGCATTTCGGTAACGTTCTCGTGCCGACTAAAAGATCTAGTAACGAAACGGGCCGCTCTTTGTTGGATCTTCTCTATTCCTTCTATCAGTCCTAGAACAATAGTCATGAATGGGTCGAACAAGCGCCTTATAAGCCACTTCCCTCGTGGATGAGTTACGTTTCCTTAAGGTTCTTCGTATGAACCTCAGTCTGACATTTGCTTATCCTACTATTTTTTTTAATTGGTCATTCCGCTTAAGGCCGCTCTGGATCGTTACCCCTAGATATTTTATGATAGATGCTGTCCCCTGCAGTTTCTCATCTGCACCATTCATCAATCCTCTATCGCAAATCGATACTGTCTTCCGGAATTGCTACTTTGTTATAGACAACCGCAGCATCTTCGAACAGTTTTAAAGAGCATCCGATGCTTTCTATTAGATTATTTACTTGCATTGTAAACAATCATTGTCCTATCACACTTCCTTGGCGTAATCCGGAGATTATTTTTACATCTGTTGATTTTGTTCCGTTAAGAGCGATTTGTTGAGTTCTGTCAGCAAGGAAGTCTTGAATCCAGTCGCAAATCTCGTCCAGTACTTGATAAGCTTGTATTTCTTTCACTAATCGGCATCACCATTTTCTATTCTTGTTTTGGGTGTCTACTACTTCTCTTTTATGAGCACATTGTATACTTACTCCAATAATTTTTGCACCTCACGTTGTCTCTAGACTCTTGTTGCGTAAATTTCTACGCTAGCTTTCGAGGGGAACTTGTAGCACTAAACTGACACCTGATATCTTTTTTCAGTTTACTTGGGGTGAGTTCAGTATCTTGCTGTGTGACACGATACTTATCTTGCATTTATCGTAATCCTCTCGTCTAGCAGAAAGTCTCAAGTGACTGGAAAACAGCGCAGGTGGCTTCCGTATGTAAGAAGTCTCAAATAAATGACACGTAAAATACCTTTATCGTCCGTTTCCTGCAGAATTCCTGAGCATATTGCAAGTTCCAATATAATAAATTTCCTTGAGAAAGAAAAGGTTCTGCTCGCAAGTCAGCACGGATTTACAAAGCACTGCTCGTGACAAACTGGGCTTTCCCTTCTTTCGCACGATATCCTGCTAACCGTTGATGAAGAGTAACAGACAGATTCAGTACTTCTAGGTGTTCGGAAAGAGTTTCACACGTGACGTACTGCAAACGTAACGAAGGTACGAGTATACGGAATAGGTCCTCAGATATGTTGTTAACTAATAGAACCCGCTGCGTTGACCTGGTTGTCGAGTGTTCACCGGAGACAAGGAGACAAGGGGATCGTCAGCAGTGATCAGGGAAATGTGATAGGGCCGCTCTTGTTCTATATTTATTCGGTACGTTGCGCCGTTTCCGAGTTAATTAGCATTGAAGTTAGTCAATTATACCGTTTTGCGAGAAATTTTAAGAGGCCCGCGAGGCAGTGTCAGCCGTTCTCATAGCGTAAATGGTAGCTCACGAGACTGCTCTGCCTTTGGCTCTTGTTCGATCCTTACTACCGTCCCATGGCCATTTTTTGTAGCACACCCTTGTTCGGTTTCAGCAAAACAAACGAAGGACAAGTTTGGCGACACCATCTCTGGCGGGCTGCCTGAATTTACACGTTCATCGGCCTGATTGACTAACGTTAACTCGAAAACGGCACATTGTATCGATTTTTTTCTTAACAGTTATTTCTCAGCACAGCATACCCTGCAACACCCTTACAAACTTTTCAGGCTGCTTTTGATCACCCTGTATAAACCGTCCGACGAATAGAGTGAGCACCAATCTACAATTGCTCACTGATGGTAAAAGGTCGTCTTTCAGTAACTGTCAGAGGATAGAAGATGACTTGGATAGAATTTTTACTTGGTGTGATGAATGACAACTTGTTCTAAATGTAGAATAATGCAAGCTAATGAAGATGAGTAGGAAAGACAATCCTATTCGGATACACTATTTGCCATATACACTCCTGGAAATGGAAAAAAGAACACATTGACACCGGTGTGTCAGACCCACCATACTTGCTCCGGAGACTGCGAGAGGGCTGTACAAGCAATGATCACACGCACGGCACAGCGGACACACCAGGAACCGCGGTGTTGGCCGTCGAATGGCGCTAGCTGCGCAGCATTTGTGCACCGCCGCCGTCAGTGTCAGCCAGTTTGCCGTGGCATACGGAGCTCCATCGCAGTCTTTAACACTGGTAGCATGCCGCGACAGCGTGGACGTGAACCGTATGTGCAGTTGACGGACTTTGAGCGAGGGCGTATAGTGGGCATGTGGGAGGCCGGATGGACGTACCGCCGAATTGCTCAACACGTGGGGCGTGAGGTCTCCACAGTACATCGATGTTGTAGCCAGTGGTCGGCGGAAGGTGCACGTGCCCGTCGACCTGGGACCGGACCGCAGCGACGCACGGATGCACGCCAAGACCGTAGGATCCTATGCAGTGCCGTAGGGGACCGCACCGCCACTTCCCAGCAAATTAGGGACACTGTTGCTCCTGGGGTATCGGCGAGGACCATTCGCAACCGTCTCCATGAAGCTGGGCTACGGTCCCGCACACCGTTAGGCCGTCTTCCGCTCACGCCCCAACATCGTGCAGCCCGCCTCCAGTGGTGTCGCGACAGGCGTGAATGGAGGGACGAATGGAGACGTGTCGTCTTCAGCGATGAGAGTCGCTTCTGCCTTGGTGCCAATGATGGTCGTATGCGTGTTTGGCGCCGTGCAGGTGAGCGCCACAATCAGGACTGCATACGACCGAGGCACACAGGGCCAACACCCGGCATCATGGTGTGGGGAGCGATCTCCTACACTGGCCGTACACCACTGGTGATCGTCGAGGGGACACTGAATAGTGCACGGTACATCCAAACCGTCATCGAACCCATCGTTCTACCATTCCTAGACCGGCAAGGGAACTTGCTGTTCCAACAGGACAATGTACGTCCGCATGTATCCCGTGCCACCCAACGTGCTCTAGAAGGTGTAAGTCAACTACTCTGGCCAGCAAGATCTCCGGATCTGTCCCCCATTGAGTATGTTTGGGACTGGATGAAGCGTCGTCTCACGCGGTCTGCACGTCCAGCACGAACGCTGGTCCAACTGAGGCGCCAGGTGGAAATGGCATGGCAAGCCGTTCCACAGGACTACATCCAGCATCTCTACGATCGTCTCCATGGGAGAATAGCAGCCTGCATTGCTGCGAAAGGTGGATATACACTGTACTAGTGCCGACATTGTGCATGCTCTGTTGCCTGTGTCTATGTGCCTGTGGTTCTGTCAGTGTGATCATGTGATGTATCTGACCCCAGGAATGTGTCAATAAAGTTTCCCCTTCCTGGGACAATGAATTCACGGTGTTCCTATTTCAATTTCCAGGAGTGTATATTACACCGTACGCCTTCCACTTCTGCCTCCCGCACAACATCCGCAACCGGCGGGTTGTCTGCGCATATGCTCTAGGTGTTCCACCGCTGAACACAGTACGCGTCGGGCTTCGCTAGTAGACCGTCTGTTTTGGAAGCGCTACTGCCATGCCTGTAGATACGCTGGACTCAAGCAGGTGCCACCAGCTACATTCGCAATAGCTACATTCGCAAGCCACTTGTTCACCAAGTGACTGTGATAATCTTCCGTCGGCAGCGTACTTAAGCCACGACACTACTACGCTCCAGCAACATTCGCGGTTGACTAAGCGCAGCGGTAATTTCGTAGCGTACACTCTAAGAGAAATTATTGTTGCGTAGTCGTTTCGGCGTGTTGCGTAGATGTTCCGGCAGCGCCCGCCATTACAAGTTTTACTCCCTTGGTGGCAGCCTCTGGTAGTCTCTAAGACTTAGGTGGAGTCGGTGTCGACGGCTGAGACGCCTTATGAAACTCACTACAGGCTTTCCAAGAAGCAGAATATGGTCCTCGGCAAGCCACGCTCTTAGGTATGGAACCTTGGGGAAGTTTGCAGTCGTTACTTGGGGGCATCTCGCAACACTTCAGCAAACGTGCTAGTAACCAACAACAGTTCGTCGTATGTGGCCAACATTGGCCTTGTTTACATTGGGAGGGTTCGGTGAGAATGGCAATCTTCCAGCCTCATCTTAATAGACAAAAGGTAACGAACTCTGTAGATAGTATTGGACTTGTGAACCTTCGGCAGTGTCACCACATAGACCGAGAGGAGGCGGAGCTGTCCATGTCGTTCACGCTTGAACAGATGCACGTTGTTAATTGAAAAACCCTGGGTTAGTAAGTGCTCATCCACAGAGACTGAAGGTGGAAGATGCTTCATGACCACCTTCAAAGCCTTATTAGAGGCATTCCGGTCTGGATGGAATGGCAATTGCTGTATGTATCGACATAAAACTTCACTCAGTAGCCACTCGGAATCTGCCAGAAACCAAATGCTTCTGATCCTTGCACGGCTTGAAGTGGTTGGAACAACTGTAAATCACTATGGGCGGTACCTTCGATGTCGATGGATTTGCTGAGGAATCGGTAACTTCAGTAAACTGAGGTGGCTCTTCAGTTAATGTGGCATATCTGTTAGTTGTAACCAGTTGCTGTTCCGCCTCTTATTTCAGAGTTGGAACCCTTCGTCGTCTGCTGCGGCTGGCAATGCTTGACAATCCATATTCTCGCCGCCCTCCCCTACAGTGGTAAGATGTTCATCCTCAATGCGTAGCCGACAGAAGCATTCGACGATTACCCCTCAAGTGTCGTCATGCTTATCTTCCAGGACCTGCTTGTTTGTGCTGACTTCGGTGTTCGGCATGTTTCTCTTCACCGTGCTTCACTTTGATGGCCGGTATAGACATAGCTTTTAAGCTCTGCTTCTCATTGTCACGTGGTACTTTTCCCGCAGTCTCACGCAGGACAGAATGAGTCAGGCATGTCGTCGACGAGTGGGGGAACCTATGGTAGCGTGGAGGTAGCCCTGCTAGTGGAACTCTAGTCCCGCTCTCCAAGGGCCCAGAACATGAAATATCCTTTGCCTACTTACCTCAACTCCAGCTATGCAGGAACATCTCCACTACAAAAACATCCTAACACGTCCGCTAAGAGCGTCTGCGAAAACAAGACAACGTTGCTGAAACTTGGGCCTGAAAACGGCTGTGCAAACAGAATTTCACTGAGAGTGACGCTGCGATATTATCGCTGCGCTGACTCAAGCACGACTGTCGCTGGAGGATAGTCGAGCCGAGGTTTAAGTACGCCGGCGGCTGTAGGTTATCACCTATCACTTGGTGAACACGTGGCTTGCGAATGTAGCATAGTACATGCGATTGCAGCGCTACAGAGTTTGCTGCTTGTAGTCGACGCTGGCGCCTCTGGTACCACCTGCTAGAAGTCAGCGAGTCAACAGGTATGTAATTGTCTGTCAGCAGTAATGTTTCCAAAACACGCGGTCTACTAGCGATACCCGGTGCGTACAGTCTTTAGTGGTGGAGCTCCTGGAGTATGTGAACAGACTTCCCGCTGGTTGCCGGTGTTGTCCCAGCCAAAAGATGAGCACGGCCAACGTCTCTGATTCGTTCAGACCGTACTTTTGCTTTTACTCACGGTGCTCACAGAGCAACACGGACCGTTCTGCGCCAAGGACGATGCCAGAGAATTACGCAGATGCTTCGCTTACAGAAGTTGCAACTGTGTTGAATAATAGTAGTAGCCAAAATTTCCTGTAAAAGCTCATCGCCACCGGGAAAAAATCTTGGGGGCGAGGGACAATAATGTCGAAACACTTAACGCAACTCGAGGGTGCAGATCAGAAACATGGCAGCACCCATAAGATTGACATTGTGCTACTATCTGAGACTCATTTGAAGTCTACCGAAGTCTTTAAACTTCGGAATATGGTAGGCTATCGCTACGGGCAACCTCAGGGACGTGAGAGTGGCACCGTTCCTCACCGAGAAGTCAATTTCCCACCGCCGCAGGGCCTAGAGGCGAAAGCTGTTGCTGCCTGGACCGCGAATGCGAGGTGATGTTCGTCTCTACAGTCCTTCGCCCTAAGACTCAGGTCTCCGATCATGATTTACGCGCTGTTCTTGCCCCTCAAGGAAAGATATTTATCGTTGGCGACTCGAATACGAAACATCCCATCTGGCAGTACTGTACCTCCATCCCCAAAGGTGTTGAGCTCTATCAGTTGGAACAGAAATTGGATTTGGAAGCCTGGGGTCCCATAGGGACCATCCATCTTCCACACCCCAGTCGCTAACTCCAGGATGTACTCAGTACTGCTGTTTCCAAGGACTGGGGGTGGACCCTCGGCTTTAGCAAACTATCATCCGATCATAGACCTGTCCTCGCAAAGCTATCACGTTGGAGATATCATCCTAAGAGTGTCTACCGGGAAGCTAACTGGCCTCAATTCCGGCGCTATTGAAGAACAATGTTGCCCCTTCTTTTGAGGCTCAGACACTGGCCCAAATCGATTACGCTGTGGAGTTAGCAGCTGTCATCCTTCACAATAGTGGAGGAACGCCGAATCTACAGCCCACCGTCTCCTTTGCTTGAAGGACTTTGCTTGCAGAAGGATTGCTTGCGCAAATTGTGACAACGGATGGGAAACCCGGATTACCGCCGACATTTACACAAACTGGAAAGGCGGCTCCGAGGTTAGCTTCTGGAATGGCGTATGGAGACGTGGGAGGTCAAGATGTCCTCGTTCCTCCTACAGACCACAGAAGAATGGAAGTTGGTCAAGAATTTACAGGCTGACCCCACTTCTAAGCGTTTGTTGAGTTTTGTTAAAACCGTTCTCAAGTTAATTGTGGAAATATTTAACGTGAGGGTGCATCGCGCCTTTCGCCAGGAGTAAGCCTAAAAGATGGAATTAATTACATTCTTCCAGTAGATGGTAGTAGTTCAGACTGCTGCCTATTTGTCTGTACATTTGCCCGCTTAACATAGTATTTTAACTAACATGTGTTTTCAGAGCTATAATCCTGGTCAGGTTAGGCCTAACAAGAAGTGCCAAAACTGTCTGTTTAGCGTGTTTTCTGGAACTATTTAGGATTGGAAACAGCATTGAGGAGTTCAGTCCACAGTCGTGATTTAGGCATCAGTTTTGATGGATACGTCTGTGCGTATGGGGGTGAGTACGTAATGACGTTTCATGTAAACATGTTTTATCTTGCTTACATATATTAAGACTCATTTTAAACGTAGAATTAAAATTGTGACAGTTGAAAAGAATGAAGGAACTATTTAACTGTGAAAAATATTTAATTTGACGGAAATAAAATTGTGACACTTGACATAAACATTGGATTCTTTTAATTGGTGACGTAATTTTGCAGAAATTTTAGACTTGAAAAGTACATTGAGACACTTGATCAGTATCGTCGAAAAATGTAGATGTGGAAAATAATTTGAGCCTCCATTGTGCCTTACACAATGTATGGCACAGAAAGTGAGCCCTGTACGTTCACTAGTGCTACTTAACCTGGAAGTTCATGACATAAACATAACTGATAGAAGTTTAGACTGCTGCCTATTTGTTTGTGTGTTTGCCTGCTTAGCATAACATTTTAATCAGCATGTATTTTCTGCACAGAAAGAGAGAGAGAGAGAGAGAGAGAGAGAGAGAGAGAGAGAGAGAGAGTGTTGTTACCATATTTTAAATGTGGAATTATTGCTAGATGCATGCTTTACATAATTATTTGTATAATTACGTTTCAAAATCTTTTTCATACTTTTAGGCACAGCCAAAATGGTGGCTCTGGGGCTACAATATGTTTGGCTGTTACGTTTTAACGGCCCGTAAATTGCTAGGATACGACTGCCTGTTTCGTTTTAATGGCTGTCACTATTACAAGAAACGAGGTGTCGCTTCTTGGGATGTGAATGAAGTCATACATAAGGCGGACATGGCTTGTAATATGATCATGATGACATCATGTATACGGGGACAGGGCTTGTGACATTGTGGTAGGGCAATGACCTGCATCACATGACGTCGCAAATGTAAACAAAGCGGTCCGGAGGCTCCAAAGTAAACAACTTGGACTGGAGGCCCCATAAACATATGACATACATATTTTTCCCCCTGTTCAATTCAGTGCCTTCTCGATCTACCTATCTATAGCCTGATTGAAAGTAGTTGTCATTTGACGAATAGTGGGGTGCACGGTTCTGGCTATCAACAGACTATTGGGAGCCTGGCACCGTCGGCTCCCACTGTGTTGCTACTTCCGCTGCGTTGCGCTGCCTAAAGCATTGTTCCCGTAAGTCGTCAGCGAGCCGTTGTAGCGAGAGATCTGAGTGACTTCCAGCTTCACGTGCCTTACGTTGTGTGATGAAAGTAGTCGAGAGAGGGGCAGACCGAGGCTGCACACTCCTAGGAAACTTAGTGTCGGCCATGGTGTAGTTATACGCAGTCGGTCGCCTGAATTCGTGTGTTCCACGAGGGCGTATTTTGAGAGAGAAAGGGATGCAGGAGAACCTCTAGATCCTTTGGATAAAGTGGTGGAGCCAACTGCAGCTGCTCTAAAAAACAGCGAACGATCAGTGATTAGAATCTGCATGGAGAAATGCGTGAAACAGGAATCAGGTGAGTTGCCTAAATTGAAGACACTTGGAAAGAAAAGGTGCCTCGAGTAGAGGGTCACAAATCTCAATTTTTTCCAGGAATATGCGGTTCGTTGTTTGATTTTCAGAATTTTTTGTTTGAGTCATCAATCATCTGATTAGTTTGATGCGGTCCGCCACGAATTCCTCTCCTGTTCCAACCTCTTCATCTCAGAGAAGCACGTGCAACCTACGTCCGCAGATATATGCATGTTATTTGAGGAAGGAGTATACGACACTCAAAAAACTACATGTTACCCTATTTCAGGGTAGTAAACCTTCCTTGTTAGGAGTACTGAAAAATTTAGGATTCCGCTATAAATCCATTTCTAGCCGCAAGTTATTAATGAAACACCAAGATATTCCGGCCTGGCGATACCACTTTCTTAGAGCATTAGTAGGGACAAACTCTGATGAAAACGTTTATCCTGCTGAAACATGGGTTAAAGCGGGATCTAGTTAAAAAAAATAGGTTGGACAGATGATAACATCAGCGGTACTAAGGCCGCTCCGATCGGCAGAAGAGAAAAAAATAATTGCAGCACGTCCCGGAAATTCAGAAGGTTTCATTTCTAATTGTCTGCTGCTATTCAATTGAAACGAGACCTCCGAATACCAGGAAGAGATGAACCACAATACTTTTTTGAAATGATTTGAAGACATTGTGCTTCAGTAGCAGACGAAAAACTCTGTAACTGTCAAGGATAATGCTTCATATCATTAGACTGTGCAAGACAACACGCCCACAATGGTAACGAAGGAGAACGGCATTTTTTGCCGGCCAGAGAAATGTAAGATACGATTTGACAGCAACTTGACAAGGGCAAAATTATTGGAACTTTTATCGCAACATAAGCCAAAGAAACCAGTTTACACTGTGGATGGAAAAAAAATCCATGGGCATAAAGTGCTCAGATTGCCTCTCTACCATTACCACTTCAACAGAATATAACTGGTTTGGGCTGGGTTTAAACATCATCTTGCTGCAGAAAATTACTTTGACCTAATTCTAACGACTTTTGAAGGAAGCATTTGTAAAACTGTCACCATTAGACCTGAAAATGGTAGTGGATCATGTGAAGTAAGTGAGACACGATGCATGGAGCAATGGAGGTGTGTTACAACAGTGCTTCGAAGACTTGGTAGTATCAGTCACTGCGGGCAGCGACACCGATATTTCTTCTGACTCTGACTTTGAATTAAGCGGCGTCTTCCTACTGTCTGATTAGTATGTAGTGGATGTACATTAATGAACGTCTTACTCCCATTAAGTCTTCGTTTGCTTATTTATTTAGCTCAATTTCTCCTTCTTCTTGTGGGACTAAGGAATAGTGTTTAGCCACTTCCACCTCTTTAAAGTAAATTAAACTATAATTTAAATACGTTTCATGTTGTGTAGATACCAGGACTTTATGTCATGTGTATAAAAGTTTTCGAGATATGCAGTGATAAGAAAGAATTTCTCCTGTTTCAGTAACCAACGTAACACCGATCCAAATTAAAATTAAGAGATAATTTTGCCGTACGTAGAGATACCACTGACAGAGAGCGATGCTATACGTATATTTCATAATTTCTACTTTGTTTTTGTACGAGATAGAGCCTTTATACTTCACTCTTGTCACAAGTTAAATGCCGACACAACCACATAGAACGCAATTTTGAGAGGCTTATATGTGGGAAATGAAATGCAGTACAAAAATTTGAAAAGGTTCGTTGCCGAGACATTTTAATAATCGAAGAAAGAAAAGTATTGCCATGAAAGTATTAGTTTTTGAGATGTGACGTGATTAATCTGATGCTGTTTACGAACAGCAAAATTCAACCCGTTTCAGGTAAATTAACGTAACTCTTTCGCTAGTTAAAATTAAGAACAGGTCTGACATGCTGAAAGACACTACGGAGGTTTAAATCGTATATGAATTCGAGATTCTCCACTTGACCTTTGTGGAAGATAGAGGCATCAAAGCGATTTTATATCGTCGCGGAGAGCGATGCTCTGTTCCCGCTGCCTGGAGACTACTTGACGCGATAACGCTGCAGCTTTGGAGCTTAAACAATTGACAACTAGTTTAAATCAGACTACAATCCTCAGAATTTTTCTGTAACACCACGTTTCAAAAGCTTATATTAGTTTCTTGTTTTAAATGCTTATCGTCCACATTTTACGTCCATACAGGGCTACACTCCTGAGAAATATGGTTCAAATGATTCTGCACACTATGGGACTTAACTTCTGAGGTCATCAGTCCCCTAGAACTTAGAACTACTTAAACCTAACTAACCTAAGGACATCACACACATCGATGCCCGAGGCAGGATTCGAACCTGCGACCGTCGCGGTCTCGCGGTTCCAGACTGTAGCGCCTAGAACCGCTCTGTCACTGCGGCCAGCCCAGAGAAATAACTTCAGAAAATATTTACTAATATATTAGATACTTGATTTGCTTGCTATTACCAATCAGTATTATATATCCACTTTACTTCGTGCATCGTCAGACATTTTACTGCATAAACAGCAAAATTCATCTATTACTTTTAGTGTCTCATTTCCTAATTTAATTCCTTTGGCTTCAACTGATTTAATTCCACTAAGTTCCATTACATTTGTTTCACTTCTGTTAATGATCGTCTTGTAATCTGTTTTCAAGGCATATCTCATTCTGTTCACCGCTATTCCAAGTTCTTTGATGTACGTAACACAATTACAATGTCATTGGGAAACTTCAATGTTTTTATTTCTTCTCGCTGATCGTCGATTCTCTTTCGAAATTTCTCCTTAGTTTCCATTGCAGTTTACGCAGCGTTCGGATTGGATAAGTTGAGGGATAGGCCACATACCTGTCTCAGCCCCTTCTCAATCATGACTTTCCGTTTATGTCCTTCGATTCCTATAGCTGGCGTATGGTTTCTGTACTTGTTTTAAATATCCTTTCGCTCCATGTATTTTATCCTTACTTGCAGTCCAGTCAACATTGCCAAAAGCTTTCACTAATGTGCAATCTATAAACGTGGGTTTACCTTTCTGTAACCTATCTTCTAAGGTAAATCGAAGGCCAGTATTGTTAGCGTGTTCCTACATGTCTCCAGACTGAACTTCCCCGATGTCTACTTCTATAAGTTTTACAGTTTGTCTGCAAACAATTCGTGTCGCAGTTTTGCAAACACGACTTATTAAAATGATGTTTCGGTAGTATGCATACCTGCTCGCTATGGAATTAAAAAGAGAGAGTCTGAAATCTGCTCTTTCTTTAGAATACGCAATTGCTTCTTAGCTTAAAAGTAAAAGCAACTGATTGATTACATAGTATCCAATGAAGTCCATAAAATAAACCAGTGAGCATGTCTTAGCAATTCTGAAACATCATTCCCCTGTTCGTGATTCAACGAGACATAGTTCTCAGTCTCTCATGCAATACGCAACTGGGCCAACAGTGCAGAGGCCTGGAACCGGTGCATACGAGAGCGCTACCGCGCCAGACGGGCCGTGTGGAATTGCGCAAGTGTGTCAAGGAGAGACCCGAGTTCGATGCCCACTGTGGTGCTGCGCTTTCACATGCGTGCAGTCACGAGCTGCTGCCGGCACACAGTCTCTAACATCCTGCCACTCCAGCAACATGACGGATTCAGTGGCAGCGGTATTGTTTGGGTGGCAGATAGTTCCTCTTTCTGCTGCTGTGACTCCAGTGATCTCGGCAAACCCAACACATGGGGATGGTGTTTGACCAGGAAAAAAATACCCTGCCCGACAGCTGGTTCATCTAAGGAACCTCCCAGAGATTAGACTGTCGAATTTTGGCCGCATACATGGCTAAATATTTAACTCGGAACCGTAATAAAGAAACATTCAATCAGTTGGAAGAGCTGGAATAAACCGTTTCAGTACCAAACTTACTGTACAAGTCGCAGTCGAAATTAGTTGATCAAATTGTAAAAAATTTAAATTACGATAAGTTCCATGGATACCAACGTAAAAGAAGAGAAAACAATTTTAATATAGTCCAAATATAATAGGAAAAGTAAGAAAGATCACCGACGACTATGAAAATGTTGCAATATGACCAGCACCAGAATGTAAACACAAGTTCCTGTCATCGTAAATCTTATTTAGTCTTTGCACGAATGATAAATGACCTGTTTTATTCTGAATGGTCGCAGGCAGGAAATGGTGGAATCCAAAACTCACACACATTTGACAGATTGCAACATATGAACAATTAAAAACTGTCTAACAACATCACTGAACACGCATGCTCTAGAACGTACCCCAAAAGATGTATGAATAATGGAAAACAAAATCAGAAGTAGGTAAAGTTCCCAAGCAGAAGTCGTAGGGAAACGATTTGCCTAACAATGGGTTCATAGGTAACTGAATATAGTTATTTTAGAACTACATTTATTGAAAAAGTAACATTAGAAATGAAACTTCCTGGTAGATTAAAACTGAGTGCCGGACCGAGACTCGAACTCGGGACCTTTGCCATTCGCAGGCAATTGCTCTACCATATGAGATACTCAAGCACGACTCACGCCCTGTCCTCACAGCTTTACTTCTACCAGTATCTCGTCTCCGACCTTCCAAACTTTACAGAACTTCTCCTGCGACCCTTCAGAACTAGCACTCCTGAAAGAAAGGATATTGCGGGGACATGGCTTAGCCACAGCCTGGGGGATGTTTCTCATTCTGGAAACATTAGAAATAATTTTAAATTCTGTCAGTCACAAAAGCTTTATGGTAATGCAAAATTGTCCGCAAGAACAGACACTACATGTATATACACTACTGGCCATTAAAATTGCTGCACCAAGAAGAAATGCAGATGATAAACGGGAATTCATTGGACAAATATATTATACTAGAACTGACGTGTGATTACATTTTCACGCAATTTGGGTGCATAGATCTTGAGAAATCAGTACCCAGAACAACCACCTCTAGCCGTAATAACGGCCTTGATACGCCTGGGCATTGAGTCAAACAGAGCTTAGATGGCGTGTACAGGTACAGCTGCCCATGCAGCTCCAACACGATACCACAGTTCATCAAGAGTAGTGACTCGCGTATTGTATCGAGCCAGTTGCTCGGCCACCATTGACCAGATGTTTTCAGTTTGTGAGAGATCTGGAGAATGTGCTGGCCAGGGCAGCAGTCGAACATTTTCTGTATCCAGAAAGGACCGTACAGGACCTGCAACATGCGGTCGTGCTTATGCTGCTGAAATGTAGAGTTTCGCAGGGATCGAATGAAGGGTAGAGCCACGGGTCGTAACACATCTGAAATGTAACGTCTACTGTTCAAAGTGCCGTCAATGCGAACAAGAGGTGACCGAGACGTGTAACCAATGGCACCCCCTACCATCACGCCGGGTGATACGCCAGTATGGCGATGACGAATACACGCTTACAATGTGCGTTCACCGCACTGTCGCCAAACACGGATGCGACCATGATGATGCTGTAAACAGAACCTGGATTCATCCGAAAATATGACGTTTTACGATTCGTGCACCCAGGTTGGTCGTTGAGTACACCATCGCAGGCGCTCCTGTCTGTGACGCAGTGTCAGGGGTAACCGCAGCCATGGTCTCCGAGCTGATAGTCCATGCTGCTGCAAACGTCGTCGAACTGTTCGTGCAGATGGTTGTTGTCTTGCAAACGTCCTCATCTGTTGACTCAGGGATCGAGACGTGGCTGCACGATCCGTTACAGCCATGCGGATAAGATGCCTGTCATCTCGACTGCTAGTGATACGAGGTCGTTGGGATCCAGCACTGCGTTCCGTATTACCCTCCTGAACCCACCGATTCCATATTCTGCTAACAGTCATTGGATCTCGACCAACGCGAGCAACGATGTCGCGATACGACAAACCGCAATCGCGATAGGCTACAATCCGATCTTTATCAAAGTCTGAAACGTGATGGTACGCGTTTCTCCTCCTTACCCGAGGCATCACAACAACGTTTCACCAGATAACGCCGGTCAACTGCTGTTTGCGTATGAGAAATCGGTTGGAAACTTTCCTCATGTCTACAAGTTGTAGGTGTCGCCACCGGCGCCAACCTTGTGTGAATGGTCTGAAAAGCTAATCATTTGCATATCACAGCATCTTCTTCTTGTCGGTTAAATTTCGCGTCTGTAGCACATCATTTTCGTGGCGTAGCAATTTTAATGGCTATTAGTGTAATGAAGCCGAGGACGGTCATCTCTTCAATGCGGATGCACACCAGGCTCTAACTCTTAAGGTATTTGGCGAAATGCCATGAGAAATAGGGATATTGAGCAACGGGCGCTACATTAGTACTGTGTGCATAAATTGAGAATTTGGGTCTGACGGGAGGCGTGCTATAGTAATCTGTGCAGTTGCGACGGCGCAGTGGTCAGCGCACGTCTGGTAAGTGGAGGATCCGGCTCGAATCCCTGTCCGGCACAGAGTTTTTGAACTTCCCGCGCTGAATTAAATCAATGCCCACTCACAGCCAATGTCTGTAACTCTTTTGAGTCTTCAGTACCAGTGCATCATGAATGATGTCATCTGGCTCCGAAATTGTAGCAGCTCCATTGATCTTGAAGTACAGCCTTTGCATCTTCTTGACGTGTGACGATAGTATTCCTCCTACTACTCCCACTAGGTATGGACTGATCGGAAGGAACTAGTCCTGCAGTTCATTGACGTTCTCATATGCACGGTGATGGCGTTTCTGCCAAATGATATGATTATTATTGTCAAGTCCACAGTTTTTGATGTGTACAGAATAACGTGTGCACTGAAAATGCGGTTCATTTTTGCCGCCCGTGTCAAACAAACTACTATGTATCTGTTTTTACAACCACTTTTACTATCGTAACGTGCGCGAAGTCGCGTTAGCGTCAAAGTGAAGAAAATGCAAAACACAACGTTTTTGCAACTAACGTCGCAGCAGCTAATTCATTCCAGCCAAGTAACAATCACGGCTTACCTGCGGTTCCATTGTCAATATAGCCTGTAGCATATCACGAAGTTTGCACTGTTTGGTGGTATTAAGACCATACTGTATTCCGTATGTAAGAGTTCGGCAGTACTTGGTATGCAGTTTGCACCGACACGAAACCGATCCACTACTGACTGCGTTGCGCATTCACTGTTCGAGTCGATATCGTACCTATCGCTCTATCCATCTCGTATAGCATTTCCATTTAGTACAGTGATTACAAAAATGTACATGAATTTGAAATATTGCACGCTCGTTAGTAAACATGTTAATAATAAAAACGTAAAATAACATCACAAAAGTGATGCATGGGTTACCTACATCTGCATGTACAGGGTGTTTCAAAAATGACCGGTATATTTGAAACGGCAATAAAAACTAAACGAGCAGCGATAGAAATACACCGTTTGTTGCAATATGCTTGGGACAACAGTACATTTTCAGGCAGACAAACTTTCGAAATTACAGTAGTTACAATTTTCAACAACAGATGGCGCTGCGGTCTGGGGAACTCTATAGTACGATATTTTCCACATATCCACCATGCGTAGCAATAATATGGCGTAGTCTCTGAATGAAATTACCCGAAACCTTTGACAACGTGTCTGGCGGAATGGCTTCACATGCAGATGAGATGTACTGCTTCAGCTGTTCAATTGTTTCTGGATTCTGGCGGTACACCTGGTCTTTCAAGTGTCCCCACAGAAAGAAGTCACAGGGGTTCATGTCTGGCGAATAGGGAGGCCAATCCACGCCGCCTCCTGTATGTTTCGGATAGCCCAAAGCAATCACACGATCATCGAAATATTCATTCAGGAAATTAAAGACGTCGGCCGTGCGATGTGGCCGGGCACCATCTTGCATAAACCACGAGGTGTTCGCAGTGTCGTCTAAGGCAGTTTGTACCGCCACAAATTCACGAAGAATGTCCAGATATCGTGATGCAGTAATCGTTTCGGATCTGAAAAATGGGCCAATGATTCCTTTGGAAGAAATGGCGGCCCAGACCAGTACTTTTTGAGGATGCAGGGACGATGGGACTGCAACATGGGGCTTTTCGGTTCCCCATATGCGCCAGTTCTGTTTATTGACGAAGCCGTCCAGGTAAAAATAAGCTTCGTCAGTAAACCAAATGCTGCCCACATGCATATCGCCGTCATCAATCCTGTGCACTATATCGTTAGCGAATGTCTCTCGTACAGCAATGGTAGCGGCGCTGAGGGGTTGCCGCGTTTGAATTTTGTATGGACAGAGGTGTAAACTCTGGCGCATGAGACGATACGTGGAGGTTGGCGACATTTGGACCGCAGCTGCAACACGGCGAACGGAAACACGAGGCCGCTGTTGGATCATCTGGTGCACTAGCTGCGCGTTGCCCTCTATGGTTGCCGTACGCGGTCGCCCTACCTTTCCAGCACGTTCATCCGTCACGTTCCCAGTCCGTTGAAATTTTTCAAACAGATCCTTTATTGTATCGCTTTTCGGTCCTTTGGTTACATTAAACCTCCGTTGAAAACTTCGTCTTGTTGCAACAACACTGTGTTCTAGGCGGTGGAATTCCAACACCAGAAAAATCCTCTGTTCTAAGGAATAAACCATGTTGTCCACAGCACACTTGCACGTTGTGAACAGCACACGCTTACAGCAGAAAGACGACGTACAGAATGGCGCACCCACAGACTGCGTTGTCTTCTATATCTTTCACATCACTTGCAGCGCCATCTGTTGTTGAAAATTGTAACTACTGTAATTTCGAAAGTTTGTCCGCCTGAAAATGTACTGTTGTCCCAAGCATATTGCAACAAACGGTGTATTTCTATCGCTGCTTGTTTAGTTTTGATTGCCGTTTCAACTATACCGGTCATTTTTGAAACACCCTGTAAATCCATAGTTTGCAAACCATCGTGAAGCGTACCGCAGAAGATACGTTATTAGGGCTTCTTACCGATCCATTCACGTACTGTGCGCACGAAGAATGATTGTTTAAATGTTTCCGAGCACGGCGTAACTATGCTAATCTCACCTCATCATCCGTATGGGAGCGATCCGTAGGGAATTGTAGTATATTCCTAGATCCATCATTTAAATCTGTTCTTTCAAACTTAATAAGTAAGCTTCCTCGAGATAGTTTACGTCGCTCTTCAGGTGTATGTCAGTTCAGTTTTGCAGGTTCTATTTAACACTCTCTCACGTGTTAAACAAACCTGTGAGCATTCGTACTGCCGTTCTCTTTATTAGTTCAGTATCTCGAATTATTCCTATCTGATGTGGGTCTCACACATTTCAGCAGTATTCTAGGACGGGCCGCATGAGTGATTTGTAAACAATCTCTGTTGTAGACTGACTGCATTTGTCTAGTATTCTACTAATGAACCCAACTCTGCCATCTGTTTTAACTACAACTGAGTCTATGTGATCCTTCTCTTTATACCTCTACAAGTTGTTACAACTGAAACTTCCCCTTTGAAAAATTATGAATGACTGTGCTAGTAAGCTTCTACGCTATTTGCTTTTCCAACAGCTGAGCAAAACTCAACGTACTCAAACAGTTTTCTCTTTACTTATTCTGATCATCACTAAACTGACACATATTTTAAAGCAACACAATCTGAATTTCAACAATCCCTACAAAAGAATGGCCCTGACTAACAATAACCTATACCTTTCATAAATCACTTACAAAAATCTTCACTACTCGAACTACTGCAATACAGAGAATGCCATTACTGCCAGCTAAATAAAATATTCTAACTACCGAAGGCACTAACTACAGATAGGCATAGTTAGCAAATGAAAGATTTTTATAGAGAACAAGCAATGTATTTACCTTAATAGTGTTCAAAAGTCATCTTATATATATATATATATATATATATATATATATATATATATATATATATATATCAATTCATGACATCCATCTTTACAAATTTCCTTTTTCTTGAGGACACACGTTCAGATCATCCGCTTATAGCAACCTCTCAGAACTCTGGCATCTCTCTCTCCACATCCACCACTGCTGGCGGCTCACATCCAGCTGCCCAACACTACACAAGCGAATATTCCAACAATGCCAACCATCCACAGACCGCACACAGCACAGTCAGTCATTTTCATACAGAGCGCTAAGTGGCGTTACCAACATAAAAACCTAAAAAAACTACTTACACAACCAGGTACTTGTATGATTCCAGTGAGTTGCATCATTTCACTCGTCGATTCTGTAATTATAGGATACTATGTTTTTCCCTTTGTAAAGGGCCTGATTTTATATTTCTGAACACTGAAAGCAACTTGCCGATTTTTGCAACATTTTCAAATTTTATCAAGATTCGACCAAATATTTGTGCACTTTTTTGAGACAGCACTTCATTATAGATAACTGCACCATCCGCGAAAAGAATGAGGCTGCTACTTATATTGTCTGCAAGGTTATGATGTGGAGCATAAACACCAATAAAACACAAGGGCACATATGAAGTTACTTCCACATCTGTTGATGATTTTACAACTGAGATAATGTGCTGAGTCATCCCTGCCAATAAATCCTCAGTTCAGTCATGAATTTCGATGGATTTCCCATACGATCGTAAGTGCGGTACTGAGTCAAATGCTTTTCGGAAATCGAGAAATGCTGGAGCTACTTGACTGCCTTGTACTGTGGCTTTCAGGATGTCACGTGAGAAAGGTGCGAGTTGGATTTCACGTGACCGATGTGTCAGTCAGTACTTGTTTCTGAATGATGAAACACATGAAATGGCAAACACACGTATAATTTTCTCTTATTGCAGTTAAGTAAAAAGAGAAAAGAGAAGAAGAAAATAATACCATTTCCAACTAACAATGTCTCCACAATCCGCAGTTCGTATCTCGTCTCTAAAGCCTTCGTTACGTCGATTCACAAACTTAACTGTTACCTTTCTTATGGACCTGGACTTCCATTTGAAAGTTGGTTATGTCTGTCCATCTATACAGATTTGTACACACGTTAATCGCAGTCGCAACGTTTGCTGTGGACTGGGTTTTGTACCGTTGGCATGAGTGACGATCTTAGTTTACATGTGTTGCTTGCTTAGCAGCCATAGTTTTCAGGCTTCGACAGAAAACAATCTACACTTCTCATTCTAAAATACAAAATAGCTGTGATGCCAGTTCAGAATACCATCGGCTGTGTAACTGAGTTAATCTTTTACACACCTTATACCTTTCAGATAATTTATTTTGGAACATCTTTGTTTGCCTCGAATATATTTCCTGCTGTGTGGCAAGTGTTTCGCTTGCGGGTCTCGATAACTTCTTTTGGTTAGACACTATAACATCGTTCTCTGATTATGGGGTTTTACAGTATTTACGAAATACGATCTTTTGCAGCCGGAGGCACTTCTCCTGTTTACTGTAGTAGACGCATCGATTTGAGAGGTACACGAAATGTAGCTAGTCTAAACATTTATGTTATCATGTTATCACGTTACTCTGTTTCGTTTTGAACTAACGCATGCGATCCGTTTTTACATTGAAAATGACGAGCTGTCTGCAGAGATGGAATGTTTTCAAAGCCAACAGGCAGATTTGTGCCATCGATGTATGGTCCTACATTCTCCCGGCGTGTAATTATATTCAACTGCTCTCGGATATTCGTCCGAGCAGTGTTGTCTAGACGAGAATAAAGCCATCCGTGTGAATACCCGAAAGAAGTTGAAGAATGTCAGTGATAATATACGTAACTGTTGAAATGTGTACACCGGAACGGAAAGTGCTTGAAATGGCAATGTCAATAACTTGTCTTTTATGTCTATTTTTTATTCGTAATCGTACGAACGTAATGACAGGCACTCTTACGTCGACGGGTTTGGACGTACGAGTGATAGTTTCGATTGAAATGGACCTGATTATTGGCCCTTACATCTGTGGTCTACGGGAAAATTTCATGTGACATACTCCATTGAGTGGCACAGCGCTGAAATTACAACGTCTGGGGTGTTTGAAAGATTTCTTCAGAGAGTGAATCCGAAACTATAAAACGTAAAGTGCACCATGCCAATTATGAACCTTCATTAGAAACCATAGCCCTAGATTTCCGTTTGGCATTAGGATGTATGCCATCCCTCGACACATGGTTGCAATTTGATGCCACTGGCGAATTGCAATACAGAAACCAAGGACCACACATCTGATCTATCGTTTGCAATTGTACTTGACTCAAAATTAATCGCTAGTGTTCTGAGTAACAACGGAAGGACACGCAGTGACAACTACACAATGCTACGCAATGGGGTACAGAGATTCCACCATGTTGTTTCTCGGAGGTAGTGTTATGGCAGTATGTCACTGTTGCTCTTACATAACCTGTTACCCGAGAGATTTCATTCCACGGATGATGGAGTCTATAAAGGAAATGTTGGTAGAATTCACTGTTGGATATGTTTGGCAACAACTTGAGGCGAGTAACAATTTGCGGCTTTATCATTCCATTCTACACTTGAGAAAGTCAACATCAGAAAATAAAATCATTAATGCGCAAATTCCATGAAACGAGAGCTATTGAAATCAGATGACGGCCGAGAGTCATGGACAATGATGCTGAAGTGCCAGTTAAAAGCCATATCATTTAATGGTGGCATAAGAATTGTATAGTATGTTTCAAGAGGACTTCAAGAGACTACATACAGTCCTTTGCTACAAGTCATTGGAATGTATTCCGCAAAGGTAATATTGCGCTAGCTGCGAAAGATGTCCCACATCATTCAAGTGCCACTTTAATGCGGTTATTAAGACATGCAAATACGAACAGTTGAATTCGCTATTGTGTTGAAATCAGAGCACTTAATTCACTAAAGTGAATGGATCAGTTTCGAGCGTCAGGGGTCTGGAAAGTCGTTAGATCTTTCGCTGATCATCGGCGTGACACTCCAAGACAGAAGTTATCGGCACGGGTTGATCGTGGGTGCCCGATGTGTGGTAGACTTCATCTCCGAGGGCGTGTTAACATCTGCCGCTGTGTCAAGGTGTATCACGAGTACTTCGATTCAGAGGAAATAGTCGCCGTCAGCGTTAATTTCATGAGCTACAATGTGGGGATGACAAGTGTGGTCACAGAATGTCGCGAACTGTAATGGTGAATAGACAGTACTCGGTGTTTCTAATCACCCAACAACACAGTGCTGAATAACAGCAACCTATCAACGGCCTTTCCTTGACAAACCATCCCATCGCCCTTGTTCTAGTAGTACATCAGAGTGCTCAGAAAGTAATATTAATGTAGGAACGCCGTAAATGGATGCTCGAAGCATAATAAAAGGTTGCTTGGAGTGTGGAGTCACGGTAAAAATTGGTAAACGCCGATGATCATGAAAGTATACGTCGAAAATCACAACAGGTGATGCATCCCAGTCGCCAAAAGGCTACCATTTAGGGACGTGTTGAAGGACATCTCCCGTGTCTACTACATTACCACTGAACGACACCCACAGCCCCATCATGTGCATACAGTTTTACACCTATAGCACTATAGATGCTTTGCGCTTTCAAAATGACGCTGCACCATTCTGTCACTCTCGAACTGTGTCAGAACAATTTGAGGAACACATTTAGGACATAGGGGTGCTGGGGGAACCCTCCAAGATAGCTATCTCAACTATTTTGGACACATGAAAGATAATATTGGGCAAGACGATGTTTCCAGTCTATTATGTCTGCAGCAGTTCAGCGTTCGTGGATCAAGATGGATTTCCAGCTTTTGGTGTTCCGTGGTGTGTAGGCCACCAAGTGTCTCAGCCGTTGTAAAAGGGAGAAGATACGTACACAGTTCCAGGAGTGCAATAAAGTTAGACAATTCTCCATTCGAATGCACTGACCAAGTTACTTTATTTGGAAATACTTTATCGTTCGAAAACAATCGGTGCACAGTTGGAAAGAGAGGTATGAGACAAACTTTTACTACAGCTAGGGTTGTCTATGAAACTTGACCTTCATATAAACCATTTTCTTCCTTAGAAGGTGATCTACCTGCCCATACCTATGGACTTTATACAACCGGCAACGCCTTCAAATACCACGAGCAAGATTTTCATATTCTCTCTCTCGCTCTGTAAAAATTATTAGCCCACAGGAAAAATGAATTGGACTTTTTGTAAGAAATTTAATGTACTTAAATTTTGTAATGGGATACGTCTTCGATAGAGGCCGTATCATTCGAATCATTCAAGAAAAAATACAAAAGTGACCCCCATATTCATTTTTCTCGAATAATTCGAAAACCGTAGTTCAAAATGGCTCTGAGCACTATGCGACTTAACTTCTGAGGTCATCAGTCGCCTAGAACTTAGAACTAATTAAACCTAACTAACCTAAGGACATCACATACTTCCATGCCCGAGGCAGGATTCCAACCTGCGACCGTAGCGGTCGCTCGGCCCCAGACTGTAGTGCCTAGAACCGCAAGGCCACTCCGGCCGGCCGAAAACCGCAGTCTCCAGCGGAACGTATCCGGTACAAAATTTAACTGCATTAAATTTCCTATAAAACCGTGTGTTCAGTTTTTCTGAAGGACTATAGATTACGTGTAGCGAGCGAGAGAACTCAAAAATCTCGCATGTCGTTGCTGAAGGTGCCATGGGCAGCATAAAGCCCATAGGTAGGTGCAGCTGAATTATCCTGAATATCCATTCTACAATTACATATGGTTCGCACATATGCACTTTAAAACTACTGAGGAAATCATTATTAAAGTGGCACGGAGGGAAGAAAAACATCATCTATGTAGGTTGTTGCTGTGGTCTTCAGTCCAAAGACTGGTTTGATGCACCTCTCCACGCTAGTATATCCTGTGCAAGTCTCTCCATCTCTACTTAGCTATTGCAACCGGCATCCACTTATAATGCTCATTGCAGTCAAGCCTTGGGGTCCCTCTACAATTTTTACATCTATGTGATTACTCTGAAATTCACACTTAAGTGTTCGGTGGCGAGTTCAGGGAATCACTTCCACTCTCGTGCAGTAAGTTGGAAAATGAACGCTTTAATCTTTACGTGGGACCTCTGATTTCTCATTTTATTTAGGTGGAAGTCAGCAACGTACTTTGGCGTTCGAAGTAGGAAGTTGGTGACTGAAATTTTGTGAAAAGATTTCGCCACAACCAAACACGCTTGTGTTTTGATCATTACCATCCCAACTTGTTTATCATATCCGTGACACTCTTCCCTATACAAATGAGCTGCCCTTCTTTAAACACTCTCAATGTCCTCCGCCAATCCTATCTGGTACAGTTTCCACGCTGAGCAGCAGTATTCCTGAAGAGGATGGACAGGAGTAGTGTAGGCAGTCTCTTTAGCATATCTGGCACGCCATTTTAGTGTTCTACCAATAAAACGTAGTCTTTGATTCACTTTCCTAACGTTTTCTAGGTAATGATACCAATTTACGTTGTATCTAGGTATTTAGATCAATACACAATCTTTACATTTGGGTGAGTTATCGTGTAAATAAATCATTTTTCACTTAGTTTTGATCTTATCTCCACAATTACCAAATTCTTTTCTATCTCAACCGATCCCTGCTTTTAGCCAAGTTGTGTCATGTATTCGTATTTCAATTTTCCGCGATTCCATTATCTCCTCATTAGTTACCAGGTATATCCATGTAAATGTAAACAGTATGTAGAAAAAATAGAAATGAAGACAATCGAAATTTTCATATCTCTAAGTTGTTGTTGTTGTTGTGGTCTTCAGTCCTGAGACTGGTTTGATGCAGCTCTCCATGCTACTCTATCCTGTGCAAGCTTTTTCATCTCCCAGTACCTACTGCAACCTACATCCTTCTGAATCTGCTTAGTGTATTCATCTCTTGGTCTCCCTCTACGATTTTTACCCTCCACGCTGCCCTCCAATACTAAATTGGTGATCCCTTGATGCCTCAGAACATGTCCTACCAACCGATCCCTTCTTCTGGTCAAGTTGTGCCACAAACTTCTCTTCTCCCCAATCCTATTCAATACTTCCTGATTAGTTATGTGATCTACCCATCTAATCTTCAGCATTCTTCTGTAGCACCACATTTCGAAAGCTTCTATTCTCTTCTTGTCCAAACTATTTATCGTCCATGTTTCACTTCCATACATGGCTACACTCCATACGAATACTTTCAGAAATGACTTCCTGACACTTAAATCAATACTGGATGTTAACAAATTTCTCTTCTTCTGAAACGCTTTCCTTGCCATTGCCAGCCTACATTTTATATCCTCTCTACTTCGACCATCATCAGTTATTTTGCTCCCCAAATAGCAGAACTCCTTTACTACTTTAAGTGCCTCATTTCCTAATCTAATTCCCTCAGCATCACCCGACTTAATTAGACTACATTCCATTATCCTTGTTTTGCTTTTGTTGATGTTCATCTTATATCCTCCTTTCAAGACACTGTCCATTCCATTCAACTGCTCTTCCAAGTCCTTTGCTGTCTCTGACAGAATTACAATGTCATCGGCGAACCTCAAAGTTTTTATTTCTTCTCCATGAATTTTAATACCTACCCCGAATTTTTCTTTTGTTTCCTTTACTGCTTGCTCAATATACAGATTGAACAACATCGGGGAGAGGCTACAACCCTGTCTTACTCCCTTCCCAACCACTGCTTCCCTTTCATGTCCCTCGACTCTTATAACTGCCATCTGGTTTCTGTACAAATTGTAAATAGCCTTTCGCTCCCTGTATTTTACCCCTGCCACCTTCAGAATTTGAAAGAGAGTATTCCAGTCAACATTGTCAAAAGCTTTCTCTAAGTCTACAAATGCTAGAAACGTAGGTTTGCCTTTCCTTAATCTTTCTTCTAAGATAAGTCGTAAGGTCAGTATTGCCTCACGTGTTCCAGTGTTTCTACGGAATCTCTAAGTTATGAAATAAAAAATGGACAGGACATACCTTGAAACTTTCAGATGAGATACTCACCCAGCATTTCAAGGGACTGGATGGCAATAACAAGTACATTAGTTCTTTCATTATTGGAATCACTTGGATATTTGAATTACTCGAATTAGACATGTGGAATTGAGTAAAGTGATGCATTGGAGTTTTATTTGAGAAAAAATCGAGTTCAGATTCCTGTCCAGCATTCTAGATTTACGTTTTTATTGGAAGCTGTCCCTCTGAATTATGTAAGCAAAAAGAATTACGTAAAAGCGAATTCCAGTTTACTTTTTGTCTTACCACTGAAGGTAAGACACTAGTCTTTCTGAACAGTGTGAAGAAACCACACGATCCCATGCCGCTGAAATGATTTCGAAAAATCACGCAAAACAAACATCAGGAGAAGAAGACCAGAATACGAATTACACTCTCCTATAATCGCGTCCTATTTCGACTCACAGTGCCGCCCATCCATTACTGGCTAGTAATCAGGTCGTTTGCAAACATCAGAGTACCAGAGGACAAACACAGAGTGACAGGTCAAATGTCATATTTTCTTATTGACTAAATACTGAGGAAGTGGACGGGTAAGCAGTCACTTGCTATGAGATATTGAGTTCTTTTGGTGTATAGCAATTCATCTCACTTGCCTGACATATTAAGCGTAAGAATAATTACCTAAATGGGGGGGGGGGGGGGGGAGGATTTTACTTCCGCAGTGGCTGTTCAGGGATTTGACGTTTATTCAGTGTGTTTAGCAACTTCTTTAATTAAAAGTAGGTACTGCTGGCCTTTTTATAAGCACCTATATAATGAAAGCAACGGGAACTTATTTCTTCTACGAAAGAATACTCAGGAAGAAGAGGAGGAGGAGATTATTGTTCATCAAAGAGGTCATTAAAGATGGAGCACAAGCTCGGATTAGGGAAGGATGGGGTTGGAAATCGGCCGTGCTCTTCCAAAGGAATCATCCGGGCATTTGTCTGAAGCGATTTATGGAAATCACAGAGAACCTCAATCAGCATGGCCAGACGCGTGTTTAAACAATATTTAGACAACATATGGTATTACACGTAATCATCACGGAGGTTAATAGTAGTGCAGGGTTATGAGCTCATGATACCCAGAAGGTTGGTTCAGCCTTAAATAAACTACAGTGCTATACCCATGGGCCCTACCCGTGAAGATTATACTGGGGAACTATATAATTCGATTATCAAAATAATTAAAAACAGTAGTTCAATGATGAAAATTCATATTTTATTGCAATATTAATGTCGAAAATTCATTGAACTGTGAAATCAATTTTCATTTGATAAACTACACACAATCAAGGCATAAAGACTCTTTATGTGGGCTGCAAATAAATGTGTAATATTTTCACGCTTAACCATTTCCTTTCCGTGGTTCTACCTGGAATAAATACAACTGAGTCCTGTTCTAACAGTATTCTCTTTTAGGCTGTTTTGTAGGGATGTAACTTGATATTATTTTGCCAAAATATCACTTCATCATCAACTATCACACAATCTTCAACATGATCGTCATCTCTGTCCATGTCATTTTGTCCATATTAGTCTCCTCCTTCAGTATCACTTTTATCTTGCAGTAAACTATCCTAAAAAGTCCTTGTCTGATAATTTTTCCCACCATTTTCAGATAATGTGACTGATAAGTGGAAACAATCTATTACTCTCTCTTTGACCTGCATAATGTAGATGTGTTAGGCCTATTCTTATTTCCTTCTACTCGGATGGGCCAATTAAGGACCACAAGCCAATTTCAATTACTTATACGTTGTCCTTTACTTTTATTCGAATGCTTTTTCATATATTCACTATGCATTTTCTTCCTGGGTTCTGACCACTTCAGACCGTTTGTTTTTTCTCTCCTACCTTGGAGTCATTCCATATTCAGTACTGATACCTTAAACACTTCTTTGTGTTGTTTCTTCAGCTTATATATTGTGCTTTCTAAAATACTTTATAATTCCTGCATGCAACTTGTTGTTGCCTTTTGATCCATCCCATAATTGAAGAGCTTTTTCGGTAATCTACTGTAGCGATTTCGAAGCAGTAGTCACATTTTCAGAAAGTATAGCAAAGTCATGTGCAAATCCTAAACAATTCATTCCAGTTTTTTTCTTTGCTAGTACCGACATTATTGGTGAAATAGAAATACTTACGGTAACACCACATTGCGATTCGTGTTGTTCCATCAATGCTGTTAGTGAAAAACACAACAACTCCAAACAAGTTTGCACCTGCCTCTGTATAGGTCTCCACCTGCCAAAATATTAATTTAAATCTCAAATAACTAAATTCTTCCATCTCTTAGAAATATTTAAAAGAAAAGTGAGTGAGGAATACAGTGCCACACCATAGTACTGCAGGGTTAATACAAATGTTCTTCGCTTACTCTTTCGCGATCCGAGGTGTTTCCTATTAGTTCACTTACCGACACTATATGTGGTTGGTTGTAACTGCGTTCAACTCTTACAAAACGTCTAAGTTCGTTATGTTTTTTGACTTCTCTGTTTCCGTGTCGATGAGTAGGGCATGCGTATGGCAATAACATGAAAGAACTCTAGATTCCACATTTTAGTCTATTAGCGCTGCTGGAAATAAAATTTCATTCCGATATTCAGACTTTTTCCACAACGATCCCGTCTTGCGACGTGTAACTCACTTACGAACTGATATTTAAAGGAAGAATGAAATTAAGGAAGATAATACTATTGTACATCAAGACAACGACCTGGCACGCTATAAGTATGTCTCTGTTATTTAATCCCCCAGAAACTACTGCACGTGGCCCCGTAATTAAGTGAAACTAAAGTTGAACCCTTTCATCGGTGAATTTCACTCAGTGGGCGCCAAGTAGGGTGCAAAGTAATCATGTGCTAAAGGCAAACAATGCGTCACAATTTCTCGCTTCACGTTGCTATTATGATTAGAAAAAAAATGTATTGGGTCAATACCAAGCACGTCGTTTCTCATTAATTCTTACCGAGATGGCGATTCCATTGTAAAGTAGAAATGATTTTTCTATTTTTCTTCGCATTTTTAGATTTGAGATTTTACTTGTGGTTTATGGTTATGTCATTTTAACTTATTTATATTGCCAAACACAATCTGACATTCTGAAGATGATCACTAAATCTGTCTCTCAGGAGGAACAAGAAGCAGCTGGCTATTTCCTGTAGCCCAAGAAACCTTAATAGTCTAGACACTTGATTTTGACGCTAGAATAGTCACTGTCACAATTTAGGCATTTTTTAAGTTGTAAACGAATAAAATTACGGTTGAAGAGATACTCTAGACAAGGAACCCGTATCTGTAAATTGATTCATGGGCTTGACTGCATGTGCACAAAGTTCGGTGCCACGGTTAGCGTGGCAAGGTTTTCCACCAGAATTTTTTTTCAAATGGTGTGGGATACACCAAACTTTTGATGATGATACGTGTTCAAACGGAGTAATAGTCAAAGCAGGAATCGCCCAAATACCAGTATTGTCGCCCACTTTACACATTCTGTACAACAGCGGATAACAATATGATAATCAAATAGAATAAGATAATAGCTCCCTACATAGACAACAGTCAATACTTTCGCGGAAAAACAAACCACAACAGTATGTCTGCAAGAACTTTAGTTCCGGATGCCACTTTTTCGCATTACATCTAATGCTGCAATAAAGTAGTTACCGATGCAGAAACATGATAAACACAAAACTGCGACTATAAATTATATTTAAGACCTGTGCAAGAAGCAAAATATTTGGGAATGCTCGTAAATGATTTACTAACCCGCAAGTAACACCTCAGACACTGTAAAAATTAGAATGAGGTCAGACTTACAGTGAAATGATAAAAAGACATGGGATAGCGATACAGATGGTGGTAGTATCGGATATGGAAGGTATTGTAGGGCAGCTCATTGGCGGAGCTGTCATTTGTACTCATGTGATTCCTGTGAAAAGGTTTGCGATGTGATTATTTCCGCACGACGGGAATTAATAGACTTTCAATGCTGAATGGGAACAGGACGCTTTTGACACCACTAGGGAATTCGACATTTCGAGAGCCACAGTGTCAGATATTTTAGGCATTTCCTCTCACCACGGGAAAAGCAGTGGTCGACGGCCTTCACTTAACAACCGAGAGCAGCGGCTTTTGCGTATAGTTGTTTTTGCTAACAGACAGGCAACACTGCTCGAAACGACAGCAGAAATCAGTGTGGGACGTAAGCCGAATATTTACATTGGAAAAATGCGGTGAATTTCCGCGTAAATCTTCTATGGCAGCGGACGACCAACGCGAGTGGGTTTTGCTAACAGCGCAACGTCGACTGCAGCGACCCTTATGCGCTCGTCACCGTATCGGTTGGATTCTAGATGACTGGAAAACGGTAGCTTGGTCAGATGGGTCCCTATTTCAGTTGGTAACAGCTGATCGTAGGGTTAGAGTGTGACGCAGGCCCCACGAAGCTACGAACCCAAGTTGTCAATAAGGCACTGTGCAAGCTAGTGTTGGTTCCATAATGGAACGAACTGGGTCCTCTGGTCTAACTGAACCGATCATTGACTACAAAATTCTTATGTTCGGCTTCTTGGAGACCATTTGTAGCCATTCACGGACTTCATCTTCGCAGACAACAATGCGCCATGTCACTGGGCCATAACTGTTCGCGACTGGTTTGAAGAACATTCTGGACAATTCTAACGAATGGTTTCTCCCACCCAGATCGCCTGATATGAATCCCACTACCATTCTGCACCGGCAACACTTTCGAAGTTATGAACGGCTATAGTGGATGCATGGCTAAATATGTCTGCAGGTTACTTGCTGAATCCATGACACGTCGAGTTGCTGGAATACGGAGGGTAAAAGGATGTTCGACACGATATTAGTAGGTATTCTATGACTTTTGTCACCTCATGTGTATTATATTGAAGTTTACAATAACGTATTCTTCTCTGTGGCGGCATCCACTCCAGCGGAAGTACAGTAAATCGCCTCAGGATATGCTGATGCTGTCTCAGACATCTTCGGTGGCCGTCACCCCGGCGGCGTCCATTCACGTAAACATGGTGTCGGGAGGGCAGCAGATCCTGTTGGCAGCTAGCACAGTTCGTACAGCTGGCGTTTCTACCCAGTGGAGGGACAGCGTATTACCGTGAACATCGAAGGGTTGTGCTCAGGTAATCTCTTAGCAGTTGTGCACGGTGGGGAGATAGACAACGGCACAGCCCTCCCATCATGGAAGGCGGGGATGTCGACGAGTACTTGACGGAGGCAGTATCAGTGCCTCCCGAATGTGCGACGGGCGGACAGCGCACCAGAAACTATCATTTCGGCTCAGCAAGCCGGGGCTGCAAGTCTCCAAGTCTTCCTGTCAGTGATTGCGAGGTCGACAGCACACAGCGACCGATCCAGCAGAGCAGACAGGTAGCAGTTTCGAAGGCGGAAGTCATGTTGGTGAAAGGTAGCAGTACATCGCAGGTTTCAGGCTTCTGTTCGTTGCCTTTCCGCCACGTCAGCAGGCTGATTGGTGTTCTTGTGAATCTTCTGCTGTCTCTTCCGAGATCAAGCTGTACTTTTAGAATGACAGTAAGTTTTCTCCTCACATAAGCGTCATTTGTTATCCTGTCAAATAAGAAAAAAGAAATGAAATAAATATACGATTAGGGTACTGCTGACCTTCCTTCTACGATGTAAACGTGTGAAAGGCCAGATCGTATCTAAACTTCATCCCTCCACGAACCCACCCCAATCCATCACAGCTTCATCATATCAGCAGCTCTCTTCTAGAACTTCACTGAAGGTCTTGTGTGTATTCTTTTTGGAAGCAAGGCTTTGTCTAAGCTATTTTTCGGTGATATCCTTTCTTGCAGGAGTACTAGTCCAGCAAGGTATGCAGGAGAACAGCTGGGAAGTACGAGAGAGCTACAAACCCAAGGCTCTGAAGGTGGACCGTGAGTCGCGTCTGGACAAATCAAGCGGTTGGCTCGTTGTCCGCGAATGCCTAGGATGCCACTACGGATTCCTGTTCGGCACACAGTTTCAATCGGTCAGCAATTTTCAATATAGCGCACGCTCTGCTGGAGAGCGAACGGTTGTTTTTTGGAAGTCAGTACTCGTATTTCCTCATTTGTTCCAGGAGTCATACTTATGAGCGCCATGTTACAGATTTATTGTTTCCGACGACATGAAGAAAAAAATCGGTCATGGAACATTGGTAACACGTTGGAACTCTGTGCCAGATTGGAATATCAATGCGGCCACCGGTACTTCAGGCTCATCCACATCTACATTTATACTCCGCAAGCCACCCAACGGTGTGTGGCGGAGGGCACTTTACGTGCCACTGTCATTACCTCCCTTTCCTGTTCCAGTCGCGTATGGTTCGCGGGAAGAACGACTGTCTGAAAGCCTCCGTGCGCGCTCTAATCTCTCTTTACATTCGTGATCTCCTCGGGAGGTATAAGTAGGGGGAAGCAATATATTCGATACCTCATCCAGAAACGCACCCTCTCGAAACCTGGCGAGCAAGCTACACCGCGATGCAGAGCGCCTCTCTTGCAGAGTCTGCCACTTGAGTTTATTAAACATTTCCGTAACGCTATCACGGTTACCAAATAACCCTGTGACGAAACGCGCCGCTCTTCTTTGGATCTTCTCTATCTCCTCCGTCAGACCGATCTGGTCCGGATCCCACACTGATGAGCAATACTCAAGTATAGGTCGAACGAGTGTTTTGTAAGCCACCTCCTGATGGACTACATTTTCTAAGCACTCTCCCAATGAATCTCAACCTGGTACCCGCCTTACCAACAATTAATTTTATATGATCATTCCACTTCAAATCGTTCCGCACGCATACTCCCAGATATTTTGCAGAAGTAACTGCTACCAGTGTTTGTTCCGCTATCATATAATCATACAATAAAGGATCCTTCTTTCTATGTATTCGCAATACATTACATTTGTCTATGTTAAGGATCAGTTGCCACTCCCTGCACCAAGTGCCTATCCGCTGCAGATCTTCCTGCATTTCGCTACAATTTTCTAATGCTGCAACTTCTCTGTATACTACAGCATCATCCGCGAAAAGCCGTATGGAACTTCCGACACTATCTACTAGGTCATTTATATATATTGTGCAAAGCAATGGTCCCGTAACACTCCCCTGTGGCACGCCAGAGGTTACTTTAACGTCTGTAGACGTCTCTCCATTGATAACAACATGCTGTGTTCTGTTTACTAAAAACTCTTCAATCCAGCCACACAGCTGGTCTGATATTCCGTAGGCTCTTACTTTGTTTATCAGGCGACAGTGCGGAACTGTATCGAACGCCTTCCGGAAGTCAAGAAAAATAGCATCTACCTGGGAGCCTGTATCTAATATTTTCTGGGTCTCATGAACAAATAAAGCGAGTTGGGTCTCACACGATCGCTGTTTCCGGAATCCATGTTGATTCCTACATAGTAGATTCTGGGTTTCCAAAAACGACATGATACTCGAGCAAAAAACATGTTCTAAAATTCTACAACAGATCGACGTCAGAGATATAGGTCTATAGTTTTGCGCATCTGCTCGACGACCCTTCTTGAAGACTGGGACTATCTGTGCTCTTTTCCAATCATTTGGAACCCTCCGTTCCTCTAGAGACTTGCGGTACACGGCTGTTAGAAGGGGGGCAAGTTCTTTCGCGTACTCTGTGTAGAATCGAATTGGTATCCCGTCAGGTCCAGTGGACTTTCCTCTATTGAGTGATTCCAGTTGCTTTTCTATTCCTTGGACACTTATTTCGATGTCAGCCATTTTTTCGTTTGTGCGAGGATTTAGAGAAGGAACTGCAGTGCGGTCTTCCTCTGTGAAACAGCTTTGGAAAAAGGTGTTTAGTATTTCAGCTTTACGCGTGTGATCCTCTGTTTCAATGCCATCATCATCCCGTAGTGTCTGGATATGCTGTTTCGAGCCACTTACTGATTTAACGTAAGACCAGAACTTCCTAGGATTTTCTGTCAAGTCTGTACATAGAATTTTACTTTCGAATTCACTGAACGCTTCACGCATAGCCCTCCTTACGCTAACTTTGACATCGTTTAGCTTCTGTTTGTCTGAGAGGTTTTGGCTGCGTTTAAACTTGGAGTGGAGCTCTCTTTGCTTTCGCAGTAGTTTCCTAACTTTGTTGTTGTACCACGGTGGGTTTTTCCCGTCCCTCACAGTTTTACTCGGCACGTACCTGTCTAAAACGCATTTTACGATTGCCTTGAACTTTTTCCATAAACACTCAACATTGTCAGTGTCGGAACAGAAATTTTCGTTTTGATCTGTTAGGTAGTCTGAAATCTGCCTTCTATTACTCTTGCTAAACAGATAAACCTTCCTCCCTTTTTTTATATTCCTATTAACTTCCATATTCAGGGATGCTGCAACGGCCTTATGATCACTGGTTCCCTGTTCTGTACATACAGAGTCGAAAAGTTCGGGTCTGTTTGTTATCAGTAGGTCCAAGATGTTATCTCCACGAGTCGGTTCTCTGTTTAATTGCTCGAGGTAATTTTCGGATAGTGCACTCAGTATAATGTCACTCGATGCTCTGTCCCTACCACCCGTCCTAAACATCTGAGTGTCCCAGTCTATATCTGGTAAATTGAAATCTCCACCTAAGACTATAACATGCTGAGAAAATTTATGTGAAATGTATTCCAAATTTTCTCTCAGTTGTTCTGCCACTAATGCTGCTGAGTCGGGAGGTCGGTAAAAGGAGCCAATTATTAACCTAGTTCGGTTGTTGAGTGTAAGCTCCACCCTTAATAATTCACAGGAACTATCCACTTCTACTTCACTACAGGATAAACTACTACTAACAGCGACGAACACTCCACCACCGGTTGCATGCAATCTATCCTTTCTAAACACCGTCTGTACCTTTGTAAAAATTTCGGCAGAATTTATCTCTGGCTTCAACCAGCTTTCTGTACCTATAACGATTTCAGCTTCGGTGCTTTCTATCAGCGCTTGAAGTTCTGGTACTTTACCAACGCAGCTTCGACAGTTGACAATTACAATACCGATTGCTGCTTGGTCCCCGCATGTCCTGACTTTGCCCCGCACCCGTTGAGGCTGTTGCCCTTTCTGTACTTGCCCAAGGCCATCTAACCTAAAAAACCGCCCAGCCCACGCCACACAGCCCCTGCTACCCGTGTAGCCGCTTGTTGCGTGTAGTGGACTCCTGACCTATCCAGCGGAACCCGAAACCCCACCACCCTATGGCGCAAGTCGAGGAAACTGCAGCCCACACGGTCGCAGGACCGTCTCAGCCTCTGATTCAGACCCTCCACTCGGCTCTGTACCAAAGGTCCGCAGTCAGTCCTGTCGACGATGCTGCAGATGGTGAGCTCTGCTTTCATCCCGTTAGCGAGACTGGCAGTCTTCACCAAATCAGATAGCCGCCGGAAGCCAGAGAGGATTTCCTCCGATCCATAGCGACACACATCATTGGTGCCGACATGAGCGACCACCTGCAGATGGGTGCACCCTGTACCCTTCATGGCATCCGGAAGGACCCTTTCCACATCTGGAATGACTCCCCCCGGTATGCACACGGAGTGCACATTGGTTTTCTTCCCCTCTCTTGCTGCCATTTCCCTAAGGGGCCCCATTACGCGCCTGACGTTGGAGCTCCCAACTACCAGTAAGCCCACCCTTTGCGACTGCCCGGATCTTGCAAACTGAGGGGCAACCTCTAGAACAGGACAAGCAGCCATGTCAGGCCGAAGATCAGTATCAGCCTGAGACAGAGCCTGAAACCGGTTCGTCAGACAAACTGGAGAGGCTTTCCGTTCAGCCCTCCAGAATGTCTTTCGCCCCCTGCCACACCTTGAGACGACCTACCACTACCACAGGTGAGGGATCAGCCTCAATGCGGGCAGTATCCCGGGCAACCACAGTCGTAGTCCGATCAGGGGATGCGTGGGACGAGCTGGCCATCCCCGACAAACCCCCATCCGGACCCCCACAGTGATGCCCATTGGCAACAGCCTCAAGCTGTGTGACCGAAGCCAACACTGCCTGAAGCTGGGAGCGAAGGGATGCCAACTCAGCCTGCATCCGAACACAGCAGTTGCAGTCCCTATCCATGCTAAAAACTGTTTTGCAAAGAACGTCTGAACTAATCTACAGAGAGCGCAAACAAATCAACAAAATTTAAACGGTTATTAAAATACAAGATTGCCTAGTAAATGCAGTAATGCTGCTACTTGCGCACTGCTGACACTGCTCGGCGGCGGAAGGAGACTACGCGAATTTACACTATTCAGGTACTAAAACGCGATGCTATAACTCTCAAATACTATAATACCCACGAAATTTATGAATTAAACAATGCAAGTACCAAAAACACGCAAAGAAATTAAGAATTAAACTATGTAACAAATGAGTGAGCTAGGAGTATACGACTTGCTGCTCAGCTGCTTATCCAACGGCGGCAGGGAGCACACTGACTGACCAACCGACACTGGCCGTTCAAAACAAAAACAGAAGACAAACGACTACGCGAATTTACGCTATTCAGGTACTAAAACGCGATGCTATAACTCTCAAATACTATAATACCCACGAAATTTATGAATTAAACAATGCAAGTACCAAAAACACGCAAAGAAATTAAGAATTAAACTATGTAACAAATGAGTGAGCTAGGAGTATACGACTTGCTGCTCAGCTGCTTATCCAACGGCGGCAGGGAGCACACTGACTGTGACAAACCGACACTGGCCGTTCAAAACAAAAACAGAAGACAAACGACTACGCGAATTTACACTATTCAGGTACTAAAACCCGATGCTACAACTCTCAAATACTATAATACGCCCGAAATTTATGAATTAAACAATGCAAGTACCAAAAACACGCAAAGAAATTAAGAATTAAACTATGTAACAAATGAGTGAGCTAGGAGTATACGACTTGCTGCTGCAGCTGCTATCCAACGGCGGCAGGGAGCACACTGACTGTGACCAACCGACACTGGCCGTTCAAAACAAAAACAGAAGACAAACGACTACGCGAATTTACACTATTCAGGTACTAAAACGCGATGCTATAACTCTCAAATACTATAATACCCACGAAATTTATGAATTAAACAATGCAAGTACCAAAAACACGCAAAGAAATTAAGAATTAAACTATGTAACAAATGAGTGAGCTAGGAGTATACGACTTGCTGCTCAGCTGCTTATCCAACGGCGGCAGGGAGCACACTGACTGTGACCAACCGACACTGGCCGTTCAAAACAAAAACAGAAGACAAACGACTACGCGAATTTACACTATTCAGGTACTAAAACGCGATGCTATAACTCTCAAATACTATAATACCCACGAAATTTATGAATTAAACAATGCAAGTACCAAAAACACGCAAAGAAATTAAGAATTAAACTATGTAACAAATGAGTGAGCTAGGAGTATACGACTTGCTGCTCAGCTGCTCATCCAACGGCGGCAGGGAGCACACTGGGTACTCTTCGCGCACTGGCTCATATGTTCAGCTTGCTATTGGTTCTCTCAGTTCCGAACTCCACATTTTTCTTCCCGCTGCTCAAACGCACTATCACAGTTGATAGAAAGAAACAGTGGAATGGCTAGACCATGAACTCTGGCTACCTCCCAATAGCTACTGCTAACACTCTCCCGAAAACAAAGATGTTTCATTCCGTATTGAGCCAGTACTTGCGAGCTGACGGCAACTGTACGGCTATCAGTTTTGTCAGCTCTTCGCACACAACGAGTCTGGATACTTATTTTGACAATCATAAACCTTGCTGCCATATGCAAATATTGTCGTCTGTACTCGTTCACCGCTGAGTGTAGCGTGTTCAAAGATCTGGTGGACATTGTGCCCATGCAACATTCTGAACCTCTCCAAACCATATCACCTGGACAACCAGAACGATCACTTTCAACAATGCGCCATAAGAGAGTACGTCCAAATCACTACTCATACTGAATATGCTCATCCGAGAAGAGTCCGTGATCCCACTCAACTTTGGTTCAGTCCATAAGCTTTTGGTACCATCGCAAAGGGGGCCGCCGACGTGCTGACATCAATGGAACACAATGTACTGGTCGTTGGCCACAGTAAAGTGTGATATTACGTGCCCTGCAGTTCTCTTAAATGTGGTTGCAACAGCACCTGTCGTTGACGTGGGTCCCTTCTGGCCTCTAGCGGTCATCTGCTGCTATAGTTGACCGTGATGGAACATCTACTTCGTGCAGCAGTGTTTGTGGTTCGGAATGTTTCCCACGTACATGAAACAATGCGGTGAGTAGTACCAAACTCTTTGGATACATTCATCTAATAGTGCTAAAAATAAATAAATTATTATTATTATTGTAATAATGAATGTTGGTCTGTTATATAATTTTTCTAAAGATATTGTTATTTCTTGGTAATTGATTGAATTATCACGTTTTCGTATTCTTCCAGTTTGGCTACAGATGACTATTCGTTGGGTGATGTTGTTCAAATGTTGTCTCCGGACTATGTTGTAAGTCCACCACTGCGCACCATAATTGCAGTAATATCGAAACAATGATTGTGCGTATGTATCCCTTTTTTCATCAGTAACTTTCTTTAAATTCTTATCACAATTATACTTTGCCATCAAGGAGTAGTTGGGGTTAGTTTATAAGTGTAGAAGATTTTTGGCACAGCTGAGCGGTAAAGGAATAGGGCACAAAATATTCATAATGCACAGAGCGGGCCTGGGACACTGATCTGATGACTGCAGAGCGATGAGTTTGCTACGGGGCACGCTCGGCAGTTTGCCGAGGCCTGTTTGGGCAGTGCTGGCCAGCGCCGCCACACACCTAGAGGGGTGCCTAGAAGCAGCTGGCCGTCTCCCCTTGGCACAGAAAACGGCTGGGACGACTTTTTACTCCTTAACTAACAATTGACTTCAGAGCTTGTGAAACTGAATACATTAATGTTTCGTTTTACTGCCTACTCTGTGATAGATAAGGGCTGCCGTCTCTCCACGAATACAACTATGTTGGGAGATTCTAATCTTAAAGGCATGGACACGTGACGCAAAAATACCACACATTATCCAGTTGTGATTTCTTTTCCTCTTTTAGCTCCAAGCCACAGTTTGGGAGTACTGTAACATTTACTAGGAGGGATTGCTTCTAGTGAAGGTGCGACATTAGAAGGGCTGCTGTTATATCTCCAACTACAGTAATAAGAAGAGAACTAGGCGTTCAGTTGGATAAGACTCTCTCTCTTTTCATAGAAAGGAGATTCTCATTGTCCTCAGCTCTGTGATTGGAAAAGACAAGTGAAAAGACAGAAATGTAACGTGGTACGAGGATTTGTAATTTCCAGTAGGAGACATATTCTTCACTCTGTTCTCTGGCACCAGACTGGTCTGGACACTCTTTTCAGACTCACCAGATCAAACAATCACGTAACTGACATTAGGCAATTGCAGGAAAACTTCTCCCTGTGCAAGTAGTCACGGAGAACTTCTGTTTGGTGCTATGCAATTCCGGAATGACGTTCTGCCTTCTTCCTTAGTTGATAGTACGGTAGAGGATACAGAGTACGTGGAAATCTCTGCGCTTGTCTGCACGTAGTGTGGGTTGCTCAGCGTGAAATTCGGCGAGACCGGGAATTGCTAGAAGAGAACGGATAAATACCAGATCAGGAAACAGGCTGGACTGAAACGCGTAATTGCGACATTAATGTAAATGAAAAGGTGGTGGATAGAGCAAGTAACCGATCAGAGTGATGATTGTGGGGTTAATTATGTTTTTTGCTAGACCACTAGATGAAAGAGAAGACCACGGCGAAGAAGTAATGTACGCTGGATAGATGACAGTAGAAGATATGCGGGAGAAACATAAACGATGTCCATAAAGAGTGGAACATTTTTGGGGGAGCCTTTATGTCGCGGTGGATGCCGAATCTCTGGGGTGATACAAAAATATCGAGGATATTGATGTCTGAAATGTACTGAGGCTTATAGACTATTAAACGTTCGTCAGTTCCCTCCCTCCCCCTTCCGTACTGCAATACACTCATAAACACGCAATTTGAAACGAGCCCACTTTAAAGTGACGCTGAAACCTTTTCTTCGTGTCATTCGTAAACCACGAGATCGACGCTGGGATACGTTCCGTATCGAGTGCGGACGGATGTAAATTAGTCCAGTGGGCCGTTTGTGGACAAACAGGATTTTGCTGGAACACGGGCGTTCATTACGGAGGCGGTTTAATCGCAGCCGCCCCAAATCCGCGCTTCATCCCTCTAATTACAGAGCCGGCATTGAGAGAGAGCCGATTGAAGGTGAAAGACAAACGCCGTTCGGCTCCAGTAATCATGTCCGCCATCCTATATGATTAAATTAGTGCTGAATCAAACGATGCTCCGGCTGCGGAGGTTGCAGTCATATTGGGAGAGGGTTTGGGGGGCTCTTGTCCGTAATTCCCCTCGTACACGGAGATGAGCGCTAAACGTTATTCCGAGTGATTTTGCCACGCGCGATCACCGCTTGCCCTTCCCACCGACCGGTTGCCACCGCGCTTGACTCTCTGCCCATCCCGTTGAGGGTTTCATCGATCCTATTCCACGTACCGCACGATGCAAAGCCAAATATCTGCAAGCCATTTTCGTTAGATATATCAACATACCCGTGGCTGGTATTCAATATGCTCATGCAACGGACTTCTTAGGCCTCATTGAGATCGATGTGGGTATCATCATCATTATATCTGTATTACCAACCGACTATTCCGGTTCGCGGTTAACGGTTATACCGTCTCCCTCTCTCTCTCCATTTTTCTTTTTTTTTATGAAAGGTATCGGTCTGTTACGTCTGGAATCGTGGATGAAAATGTTTATAAGTCGCGAGACACAGCGTATATTACGGACGCTCGCAGTAAGTAGCTAAAATATACGCTAACGATCATCAATGTTGCTACGTAAGCAAATAATTCTGAGTAAAGGTACTAGATTAAGTTGTAAAAATTTACTTATGTCGTCAACACACACGGCTAGTCCAAAAATACGCGAGGTTCGTTTGAAACTGTAGAAGTTAGTGCCCGATAAGTAAATAGAGGAGCACCATTATTGTCAATGGTACGTAAATACTTTGTTAAAGACTGACCTTTTATACTGTTAATTATGTTTTGATAATGTTTTTGCAGTGAAAACAAGACATTTATGAGTCAGCGATGTACTCGTAAGGAAGACTAAGCATTACATTATTATTTATTATCTTTGGGTTCATTATGCATATTTAATGAAAACTTTCCTGTAAAAAATATTTTCTTTTGCTGATAACAAATTATTTAAAGTACTTTCTTCTGTTATCTTGTGGGTGAAGCCCGAAAATCGTATGATTGATTATATTTCACATAATAGCTGATAATGCGCCATTACAACAATAGACTGGCAAATGGCTGATGATAAAACTTGAATTCTAGCAATAATTAATTATTTTCGCTTAATCATATTCACACAGAAGGAGGACAAATACATTTTATACATTCAAAACATAAACGTGGAGAGTTTTCTCGCTCAAAAATAATATTTCATTGCTGATAGCACATTTACATACATAAACACGCATAGTTTCATTTTTTATTGACACAGTTGGTAATAGTAATATCTTACCGAGTTTTTAGAAGGCTTTCCAGAAGACAGCACGTGGTTCACAGTTTATGGTCATAGCTGGAGGATGCCTATCTGAAGACTTCCAGGAGCAACAAAAATTTCATTTTTAATATTTTGTATAATTTTAACGGAATTTAAAAATTTAATAGACTACCATAATCTTCTCAATAAGACATATATTAATTTGTTACAGTTTCAACACAGTAAGACATGTACTACAGTTAGAGATTTTGTTTATGTCTTCAGGCAGCATAGCTCAGCTCGCCACATGTGAATTACCCCTACTATATTCATCCAGTATTTCAGAATAAGACCGCTTAGCGGCTTCCAACAAACTTTAAACATAATTTTAAACCATTATGAAACTTTTTTCGTTGATACCCCCTGCATAATGCGGAAAGGAAAAATTTTATTCTTAACTACATTTTTTTATACTTTCAATAAAACTTCTCCATCAGCATGACATATTATTCTTTAATATTATGTCTACTTGTAACTTTGCTCGCGTATCATGTCGTTTCTGGAAACCCAGAGTCTACTCTGTAGGAATCAACATAGATTCCGGAAACAGCGATCGTGTGAGACGCAATTGGCTTTATGTTATATCCTAGCCAGTAATGCCACCCGACCCCGCTGCCAAAAGGTTGGCAGCATCAAAGTCCGGACGCCGTCCGCATAAGCAGCGCCAGCGAGACAGGAAATCGCCGCAAGTCTGCGCGCGCCACCGCTGGCTTCTGGGTTCTTAAGCGCTGGAGTCGCGAGCGCTAGGACAGTTCTGTATTCGCCGCTCAGTTGTATACTCGCCACCGAATTGTGTACTTGCTAGTCAGTTGTGTGTTCATCGCAGCAGAGTTGTTGTTTGTCGTCAGCCGACGCTGACCTAGCCGCTCCGACTCGAACTAGACAGATTTTTGTAGACACCGAGTTCACTACTGTGTTTCTGTATCTTCGTTAATAAAGATAAGTACCGACTTTTATTTAATCAGAGTGTTTGGGTTTTCATCTTTCTGTTCACTGTTCCAGCGGACCGGTCGGCCCGCTATTAAAAGTGTGGCGGTGACTTCGTAGCCGTTTCTACAGCGAATTGCTTGTCGCTACGAACGCCGCCACAAAACTTTATTTGTTCATGAAAATATTAGATAATGGCTCCCAGGTAGATGCCATTTTCCTTGAGTTCCGGAATGTTTTCGATACAGTTCCGCGCTGTTGCCTGATAAACAAAGTAAGAGCCTACGGAATATCAGATCAGCTGTGTGGCTGTATTAAAGAGTTTTTAGCAAACAGAACACAACATGTTGTTCTCAATGGAGAGACGTCTACAGACGTTAAAGTAACCTCTGGCGTGCCACAGGGGAGTGTTATGGGACCATTGCTTTGCACAATATATATAAATGACCTAGTAGATAGTGTCTGAAGTCTCATGCGGCTTTTTGCGGATGACGCTGTAGCATACAGAGAAGTTGCAGCATTAGAAAATTGCAGCGAAATGCAGGAAGATCTGCAGCGGATAGGCACTTGGTGCAGGGAGTGGCAACTGACCCTTAACATAGACAAATGTAATGTACTGCGAATACATAGCAAGAAGGATCCTTTATTGTATGATTATATGATAGCGGAACAAACACTGGTAGCAGTTACTTCTGCAAAATATCTGGGAGTATGCGTGCGGAACGATTTGAAGTGGAATGATCATATAAAATTAATTGTTGGTAAGGCGGATACCAGGTTGAGATTTCATTGGGAGAGCCCTTAGAAAATGTAATCCATCAACAAAGGAGGTGGCTTACAAAACGCTCGTTTGACCTATACTTGAGTATTGCTCATCAGTGTGGGATCCGTACCAGATCGGGTTGACGGAGGAGATAGAGAAGATCCAAAGAAGAGCGGCGCGTTTCGTCACAGGATTATTTGGTAAGCGTGATAGCGTTACGGAGATGTTTAACAAACTCAAGTGGCAGACGTTGCAAGAGAGGCGCTCTGCATCGCGGTGTAGCTTGCTGTCCAGGTTTCGAGAGGGTGTGTTTCTGGATGAGGTGTCGAATATATTGCTTCCCCCTACTAATACTTCCCGAGGAGATCACGAATGTAAAATAAGAGAGATTCGAGCGCGCACGGAGGCTTTCCGGCAGTCCATACGCAACTGGAACAGGAAAGGGAGGTAATGACAGTGGCACGCAAAGTGCCCTCCGCCACACACCTTTGGGTGGCTTGCGGAGTATAAATGTAGATGTAGATGTAGAACACGTTTTGCAGGTGGTATCGACATAGACCAGTGAATGTATATGAAAAAATTATATCACTCTACAAAACGTAATTCAGGACACAAGATGTTCTAAATAATGAGATGCACAGAAAACTAGCTTTTGCTTAAAATGGAGCGCAATGATACTTCAGCATCAGGCATGATGTATTAATTTATTACAGTTTCACATCTTTTTATTGCGTTTTTATTAGGTTGTTTCCTTAGGCTGTATGTAAGGTACAAATTTTGCAGTTGACTTTCAAACTAATTTTCCATAAGCAGGAGACTAAAAATTTCACACATAGCTCAGAACTGAATGACACTGCAATATTAGCTAGACTTTCCGTTGGTGCGTTAGGTAGTGGGTGGGGATGGGAGAGGAAGAAGGTTGGTAATGCCTGACATCTTGGCTGCCGTGCTGGGCTAGCATGTTGTGCGGTTAGTACCGGAATGCATTCCAGGCAGTATGCGAACGGACTGTCATGGCTGAGCAGAGACAGGGGTAAAGAGGCGAACAGAAGGGGGTGGGGACTAGTAGACGGACGTGTGCACTATATTTAACATACGCGCATGCACGTGAAGTCAGGAGTCAAAAGCTAGTATACTAGTAAATAATTATTTAAATGAAATGTAAAATTTCATCAAAATGTTTAAAATTTATTGAGAAATTTCACACACACAAGACTAAAAAGCATAAATTAATTATTTCCATAAAAATAAATTTTTAATATAACTCAATTTTAAATTGGACTAAAGAGAATGAAATAATTCCTCCTAGCACCATAGTGATTCGTAACCCCATAAAGATAGTCGTAAAATTTTGTTCTTGTTTATTTTTAATAGCTATAACAATACTTGTAAGATTTAAAATGGGAAACATCGGGCACATGTGATATATAACAATTAGGAAGCGAAATTTTTGTCCATCAATTATATATTGCTGTCCCACGTTTCTCCTTTTAAATATTACAACTAATGTTGCAGCTATAACAAATTTACAAGCACAAATTTGCAGGACGATCAGGAACCTGTAAGGGGCTCGGAGAAATTACTGTATACTTTTCAGTTCGGTTTTAAAAAGTGTTACATTAAAAATTTATTTTTATTTAAATAATTATCAAAAAGTTTTCTCGATTACGTGCATAACGTCAAATTTGTAACAGATAAAGTTATATAATGGGACGTTTGAAACTGTTTTATACATGAGAGTTTTTTAAAGGGTGAAGGCTTACTGGTTGTATCCCATAGGTCATTACATTATTCATTTTTTCTCTTTTTCCTCCCTTATATTTGGTAACTGCGATAACCTGCTGCCTGTAGTGGACAACACACAAATCATTATACACTAAGAGAGGGGTCTGGATAATGGTCATACTAGGATTTGGCGATTTTTTAGTTAAATTACGTTCTACCTAGAAACTCCAAACTCGCAAGGTATGCAGTCAGACTATCCTTCTAGATGCTTGACTTTTTTCTTTGTCGTTGGACGGAAGGGAACCACCTAAATAATCAATAATTCGAAAAATACGTAAGTGGCCATTTACCCAATGAGAGGGTGGGAGAGGGGAATTGGAGGGGGAGGGGGTGGCGTAATGGCTACATGGTTAAAATGGTTGCATAAATTGAGAAAAACCAGTTTTAACTTTGATAAAATGTACTGAGAGGAATAAAAACTTGTTTACAGTACAAATTACACGCTGAGAATAAAAAAATAATCACACAATATAATTAGCTTGTTTTCAAGGAAAAAGATCATTATTATTATAGAGAAAAGGTAAAGGTAAGTGATTCACATAATTGTAGGCACAGTTTTCGCACATTTCATCATCCTCGACGTCACCAATAGCCGCGCACTAGTCGTGGACCCACATCACTCATCCTGAGCACTTAATCTCATCATCAGTGTTGGAAACTCTTCTCTGAAAGCAGAACTCCAGCATTTTCCAGTTATTCTGGTCTCTTTATTAAAATGAAGAGATATGTTATTCCTCCTGTCAGTTCCCAGCCATTCGTATCATACGACATTACTTTTTTACTCTAGTTCAAATGGTGCGCATTTGAGATCCTTAGTTGTATTGCTAAAAGATCTTCCTTCTAACAGGAGGACTTAGTCGTAAATTTCCTTTTTTCGTCTTGACGTAAAACCTTCAAAATACCTTCTTGTCGTCAGTAGCACGTATATTTTGTTGAAAATTCTTGTCTTCAACTTATTCCTTAGAACTCGATAAGTGACTGCAGCAATTTTGAAAACCATGCCTTCGCTCGCTGCCTGTGTTGGCTCTCTCCACGTCCCTGACACGTGGGCCCCTAACTGACCGCTTTCTTTGGGCTTATATGGGTACAACATCGCTGTATGAAAAAATAAATATTATTATTATTTAGTAATAATTATTATTATAATTATATTACACACCAACACGCCATTCTGCAAAAATTGTTCTTAGTTGCCGATAGCCTCCGAAGAAGCAGTCGTCGACATGAGAGTTTGTCGCTGACGAACCACTCCTTAAATTTAGTTATTTTAGAAAAACCTAACTTTTTACATAATCTATGCTACTATGTAACGATAAGACGTTGTTTATCGTTTTTACAAAAGTCTCGAAAAAATATCGCTGATTTAAATTTTTACACGATGTTCTAATAAGAGTTCGGGCGAGCATAGGCTACATATCTTTTAATGCATATGGTATACAAATATACGAGATTTGATCAAAATGTAACTGGAATTTTTTAATTTCGTGTCTTTATACATCCGATTTTCAATTTTTTTATCTCATTGGTACACAGCTTCCAGATATAAGTTTGCAATTTCTACTGTTTTGAATATTTAGTTTATTGTTAGCAGTTGAAAAGGTTATTCGTGTTTTCGAGTGCTCGGCGAATTTTTACTTTCAGAAAAGATGACTCAAGGAATCTGCGTTAAATTTTGCTTGAAAAATGGAATGAAGAGAAGCACCGCACTCGACGTGATGATTGTGGCTTCGACGGATCTACTATGACTAAGATAATAGTTTATGAGTGATATAAACGTTTCAGAGAGGGTCGAGAAGACTTTGAAGACGAGGATCGCCCTGGAGGCCCTAGCACATCAGTTACTGACGACAATGTGGAAGAAGTAAACAAAAATTGTTCTTGAAAACCGCTGAATCACCATCATAGAAGTTACTGATGATGTCAACATATACTTTGGCTCTTGACAAGAAATTTTTTCGTATTTTGTGGACATGAAACGTGCAGCAGACAAGTTTGTTCCGAAAATATTGAACTTCGAACAAAAACGACATCTAGGAGTCACCGCACAGGAATTGATTGCAGTCTATATTTTTAACGATGTTCGAATATGATTATTATTAGTACAATATAAACTATTTCTCTGCACTGACAATTAACAATAAAACGGCTTTACGTCACTAACTTCTCTGCTTTCGGGCTATGACCTATGGGTCTGCAGCCAGTACAATGGAAACAATTTCTCTGCATTGACAATTAACAATAACACCGTTTTACGTCACTAAGTTTGCTGCTTTGAGATTATGACTTCTGGACCTGTAGCTAACTATTCTATGGTAATCAAATCAGACTCGCGTGAGTAAAGAAATAATCGCTTACAGTCATTTAATGTCATAAGAAACGAGTGAAAGACCCAGTAACTTATTTCTATTTTTAAAACAATGTCTTTTCTTTCTTGCTGGCAAAACGACGTGTCCTTTCTTCGATAACACTTTGCTCTCATACATAATTTCTAAAATCACAAAAATCCATACCGGAGGGAAAGGATACATTACATACTGCGAAATCTGAATCGTTCGAAACTTTTTAATCCTACTCTCTAAGCGTGGGATTTCCGTGGCCGCCTACCCCGTTTCCTTGTGGAATTTTTAAAAGATCGTGTTTTCAACGTACGTGTGGATTCTGCCTTGTCGGAACCTTTATCCAGGAAAATGGTGTGCCTCAGGGTTCCGTCCTGAACGTCTCCTCTTTTCCGTCGCCATTAACCCTATAGCGGCCTGATCCCCGCCGGACATTTCCGCTTCTCTTTTTGTTGACGATTTTGCCATCTATTACAGTTCTCCACGGACCTAGACAGACGTCTTCAGCGATGTCTCGATCGCCTTCATTCTTGGAGCATCGACAACGGCTATCGTTTTCCCACTGACAAAACCGTTTGTATGAATTTCTGGCGCCGCAATTGGTTTCTCCCACCATCTTTATATCGTGGCCTGTTGTTCTTCCGTTCGTTCAAACTACGGAATTCCTGGGGTTTCTGCTCGATGGGTAACTCTCTTGGTCCTCCCATGTGTCTTACCTGGCAGCCCACTGTACGCGGTCCCTCAATGTCCTACGTGATCTCAATGGAACTTCCTGTGGTGCAGATCGAACCTCCTCACTCCTTTTGTACTGCTCAATTGTCCGTTAGAAACTATGGTTGCTTTCTTTATGCATTTGCACGTCCGTCCCTCTTACGGATTCTCAGCACTATTCACCATCGTGGCATCCATTTGGTCACTGGCGCCTTTTACACTAGCCCGGTTGAGAGTCTGTATGCAGAAGCTGCCGAACTACAGCTGCCCTACAGCCGTGACATTCTCCTCAGCAGATATACATGTCGTTTGTCTGCCATGAGTGGCCGCCCATTCTATGCTTTCTTCTTCGATGACTCCTTTGATCTTCAGTATGGGGGCGCGTCCCTCTTCTCTGTTACCTCCTGGAGTTCGCTTTCGGCACTTGTTCCGGCAGATTAACTTCACGCTCCCCGCAACTTTCCCGGTGGGTGTGAACCCTTCACCACCATAGCTTCGTGCGGTGGCCCGTGTTCTCCTTGGCCTTCATTCGCTTCCTAAGGACATTACTCCAGCCTCGCTCCATCACCTTCAGTTTATGACGTTCGCGTACCTTTGTGTACACTGATGGCTCTCGGACTGACTGTGGTGTCGGGTGTGCCTTCGTCATTGGCGCCGACGTTTTCCGGTATCGGTTTCCGGCACACTGCTCAGTATTTACAGCAGAGATCCTCGCCCTGTATCAGGCCACGGAGTACATCCGGCGACACAGGCTTTTCGATAGCGTCATCTGCTCAGAGTCTCTCAGCGCCCTTCGCAGCCTCTGTGTGCTGTACGCCATCCATCCTTAGTGCAACTGGTCCTGGAAAACTGTCACTTGCTCACTCTTGATGGAGCCACTGTGATGTTTAAATGGGTTCTCTTGATCCTCCCGCCGCGAGGAGGTCATTTTAACTAGGTTGCGTATTGGGCACTGCATTTTTAGCCATCGCCATTTGTTAAGTGCTGCTCCCCCACCACTCTGTGCACATTGCGCCCGACTTAACTGTCCGCCAATTCCTGAGGAAATGATCTTTTTTTAACCGTTCTCGTTCCCGGCCGTTTTAGCGAACGACGCGTGGGCTGTCAGTCCCGTTTTACTTTTTATCCGTCGTAGCAATATGGCGAAGGACATTTAATTCTTATTTCTCGACATTCGTTTCTCTATAGCGTATTTTATAGACCTTTCTCCACGTCTCTGTTTTTAGCTGTCTTATTTTCCGTCGATTGGAACTGACGTATTTTGACATGGACGCTTATGGGCCTAGTTGTTTTTGCGCCCTAAAACAAAACAAACACACAAACATATCCAACAGTTAGAGAGGTCTGTCTCATACCCCGTATATCAACGACACCAACCAATTAACCATGCATTTTCCGTGATTTCAATTCGCAAACAAGATTTCGTTTGTAACAACAATAACAAGGCTCAAAGTCAGAGAGAGGAAAAGAGGAGACGAAGGGAGAGGAGGCAGTGTGCAGAGAGAGGGGCAGGATATGATGGACAGAGAGAGGGAGGAGGAGGTGATGGACGGAGAGAGGAGAAGGAAGAAATGGATAGAAAGCGGAGGGAGGGGCAGAAGGAAATTACGACGTACATCAAATTTCCTTACATATTTTGCAATTATGAAGCATTGGCGGGTTCACTAGTTCGTAATAACAACGTGAAGTGAGAACTCATCTCAGATCAGCAGTTCTTAAAACCACACGAAACATGACTGCGAGATAACGTGATGTGGTGTCTCCTTCAAATGAGTATCTGCGGGGGTTTCGACAGACATCTTTATGCCAATAACGTACAACTTCAGCACTGTACGGACACTCAGACTGAAATGATAGCTATGCCTGCGCGGGACATTTTGCCCGCCCTTCCCCCTAGTTTCTCTTTTCTACTCTTATCAAAGATTTTTTAACTAAACACGATTAGAACACTATTATTTCCGAAGAAGTGGTCATGAAGTTTAATATTCCTTTTAAGAGGAACAACTGTGAGTTGTTTTTATCGCATAAAAGCTTTTATCTATGACAGTTTGATATGATGTCAAGTGGAGGTAAGCCCGCGACTACTAAATTATTATTTTAGTATTTTTATCGCACTCTATTGTCGCTATTGTCTTTATCCTGGTTACCGGTTTCGTTCATATCCTGAATATCATCATATCTGTTAAAACAAAATCCCCAATGATCCACTTCAGTGTACATGAGAACTGGCACATATGGTTATTATTATTATTATTATTATGAATATCGTATGCACCAATTACAGTAATACACATTTAGCAAAACAAAGAAACATATATAAAAATGAACATGTGAAATTATTTATAGTACACAAGTTTTAAAATGGCTCAGACTACACTCGCATGTTGATGGACTCGATCCAGCGGAGTGCCTCGTGGGATGCTTGATGGAGCTTCTCAGTGCCACCAGGGAAGCGTCTGATTGCACAGTCATTCACAGTGTGACTCATTGTTTGGGTGTCACCACAGTCACACACACTGTCACTTGAAAAGCCCCATTTGTGCATGTTGTATTTGCACCTACCCTCTTCGGTCCGATATCTGTTTAACTGCACCCACACCTCCCTTGGTTGGTGGAAGCCTGGAACTGGAACTGTTGGATTGTCTACAAATTCGTGGTTTCGGGTTCTTGTAGCTTGCCACTCACGTTTCCACTCTGCATCCTGGTCGAATCCTGTGGATATCATTTGGACTCCCATTCAATTTGCTGGTCTTCTAGATTTGAGGCGTTTCCTGGGCAGTGATAGCAAATCGTCATGAAGAGGGATCGAGTTGTTTTCAGAAACTTGCTGACAGAAGTTGTAAAGAGCAGCCTTTCGACGGAGGTCTGGTGGGCAGATGTTTCAAAAGCACTGGTAGCCAGCAAGTAGGTGTACGCCGGACTGTACCACTAATCACTCTCATAACTAAGTTCAGTTGGACGTCTACTTTCGCTACGTGGGTGCTTCAGAGCCAAACATATGGTGAACTGTGATCATTCCACTATCGTGTGATATTTTCATGTAGTGGAGATCGTTCAAAAATCAGCAGTATGGGTACCGCATGCTCTAAGCCAAAATAACAAAAATCTGCGTTTGGCAATATGTGCAACTCTGCTTGCTCGTCATCAAGTGGCCCGTGAACAACATTGAGTATTCCTACCCTATATCGTTATTGGTGAAGGGAAACGATGTCTTTATGCTAACGTAAGGAAAAGAAAGGAATGGTTGGGTCCAAACAACGCAGCAACTCCGTGTACAAAGACCTGCGCACATCCGCAAAACATAATGTTATCCATCTGGCGGAACAGCGATGGTGTGGTATACACGAATTTCTTCCCAGAGGTGTAATCAACACTGATGGTATTTATTGGCAACAACTGAGACGTTTTGCACATGTAGTCTAAGAACAACGACCAGGAAGACTGCTTCTCCACGATAAAGCCCTCCTGCATTCTGTTAGAATGACAGAAAACACTGTACAGGAGTTGCATTGGGAAATTCTGCACCTACTTTATTCACCTGATCTCGCGCCCTCAGATTTTCGCCTTTTCCGCTGTATATAGATCTTCAAAGAACTTCCTTTCCGGGCAAAAATGCACTCCGAACGGCGAAATATTCACCTCAAAAGCACGTGGTTTTTACAATCGCGGAATCGAAAAGTTAACCCTGTATTCACAGACTTTTGAAAATAGTGAAGGAGAATATGTTATAAATGATCAAAGTATCTGTTAGGTCTATCTGTCGTGTTTATTACACCTATGGAAAAATGCTACGAACTTGTGCACCAACATAATACATAAAAAACAAAACTTAAGAAAGATAGGCCGGAAATTCTCGTATTGAGAGTTCACACATCTGCTTATTGGCCTTACTGGGTCCATCAGTTCTTGCACCGTACCTCAGAGTTCCAACATCTCCAATAGATGTTGATATGTCTGTTGAGCACATTTCAGCAACTGCTCATGCAGTGGAAAAGTGAAAAATGTCTAATAGTTCTGTGGTACAATGTTTCTTCGAGTGCATACATTCGATGAATACTTTGATAAACAACCTAAGTGCTTAGGGAATACTATTCACATTAATAAAATTGTCCGTATGGTTGAGAAAGGCATCGAGGGAAATTTCGTCTTGAGCCTACTCTCCACTCTGTACGACCTTTTTCATTTTACCATACGACAGAGTTCCTGGAGTATGGAAAATTGCAGTAAAAGACCGGCACGTGTCACGCCACCAGATAGAATCTTAAGCATTGTTTCACCTGCAACTCATACTATAAAGAAAGACTACATGCAAGGGGTAATGTTTTGCGTCTTATACACTGAAGACCCAAAGGCCGGCCGCGGTGGTCTAGCGGTTCTGGCGCTGCAGTCCGGAACCGTGGGACTGCTACGGTCGCAGGTTCGAATCCTGCCTCGGGCATGGGTGTGTGTGATGTCCTTAGGTTAGTTAGGTTTAAGTAGTTCTAAGTTCTAGGGGACTTATGACCTAAGATGTTGAGTCCCATAGTGCTCAGAGCCATTTGAACCATTTGAAGAACCAAAGAAACTGGCTGAGCTCACAACAGAGGGAAGAGACACAGGATTCAAGTTACAATGAAGCGCCAAAGAAACTGGTATAGATAGGCATGCGTATTCAAATACAGAAGTACGTAAACAGGCAGAATACGGCGCTGCGGTCGGCAACGCCGATATAAGAAAGTGTTTGGCACACTTGTTAGATCGGTTACTGCTTCATCAATAGCAGATTATCAAGATTTAAGTGAGTTTGAACGTGTTGTTATAGTCGGCGCACAACCGATGGGACGCAGCATCTCCGAGGTAGCGATGAACTGGTGATTTTCCAGTACGACCATTTCACGAGCGTACCGTGAAACATTAGGAATCCTGTAAAACATCAAACGTCCGACATCGCTGAGGCCGGAAAGAGAACCTGCAAGAACGGGACCAACGACAACTGATGATAATCGTACAACGTGACAGAAGTGCAACCATTCCGCAAATTGCTGCAGATTTCAGTGGTGATCCATCAACAAGTGTCAGCCTGCGAACCATTCAACGAAACATCATCGATATGATCGGAGCCGAAAGCGCACTCGTGTGCCCTTGATGACTGCACGACACAAAGCTTTACGTATCGCCTGGGCGTGTCAACCCCGACATTGGACTGTTGATGACTGGAGAAATATTGCCTTTTGCAGGTGACACGTACGTAAGCATCCTGTCTGATCACCTGCATCCCTTCATGTCGATTGTGCATTCCGAAGGACTTGGGCAATTCCAGCAGGACAATGTGACACCCCACACGTCCGGAATTGCTACAGAGTGCGCCAGGGACACTCTACCACACGTCCGCTGTCCACTAAACTCCCCAGACATGAACATTATTAAACATATCTGGGATGCCTTGCAAAGTGCTGTTCAGTTAGATCTCCACCCTTTCGTATTATTACGGATTTATGGACTGTCCTGCAGTATTCATGGCGTCAGTTCCCTCCAGCACTACGTCAGACATTAGTGGAGTCCATGCCATGCCGTGTTGCGGTACTTCTGCGTGCTCGCGGGTGCCCTACACGATATTAGGCAGTTGTGCCAGTTTCTTTGCCTCTTCGATGTTGATCCCATATACCTGATAAGATCGTCTCTCGAGTCAATGGAAGATAAACTTACAGAGTTTATCAAAGGCACATAGATATGTAAAATAGTTCCAGGCGGTGAGAAATGTCTTTATTGCTACGGTGTTCTAGCACTATCACGAAATAAAAAGTTGGATATGGAAATGGTGAACCACCTCATGCTTGCCGAAATTCTCCGTTATAATAAATCATCTTTAGAAAGTTTTACGCTAAATAATACTTCATTCGAGTCGAATAGGTGCTTGAAACCAACCATCTGACATCGAAAATAGACAGTTGTTCAGAAATATGATCTGTTATGTCTAGTAGGTTATGCACGTTCTTTGCACACTCTCTGTACTAGTGCAGTGATCTTTGCACGGCACGAAGTGGTCTACGAGCGTAATGTACGTTGATATGATATGATTTTCTGTGCATGAAGATCCTCCGTAGGCCTAGACAACGAAAACGTCCAGCTGTCAGGAGACATATGGAAACAAATGGTTTCGTGACTTGTTTAGAAGAATAAAGAGATGAACTGGACATGTTAAAAGAACTCTCTAAAACTGATGGATAGGAGCTGTAAGACTACAGTGCGAGGAAGAAGATTTCTAAATTTTTGTTTGAAATTTGCTTCTGAAGGTAGGAATAATTTCTTCACTGAACACATGTTGGCTCAAATTTTTAATTTTCAATCAATACGTCTATGTCTGGGCTACGAAATTGGTGACCCCACAGAGTTTTTTTGGTTCAAATGGCTCTGAGCACTATGGGACTTAACATCTGTGGTCATCAGTCCCCTAGAACTTAGAACTACTTAAACCTAACTAACCTAAGGACATCACACACATCCATGCCCGAGGCAGGATTCGAACCTGCGACCGAAATAGCTTTTTTATTCGACTGTGTATGAAGTGTAAAGCCATTGTTCACCTGCAAAGTCGCGTATGTTGTAGGATCAAAGAATAACTGAATAATCAAGAGCAGTTTTACGAAGGACATAAAATGAATCATAGAACATGATTGTACAACAATGTAAGCTGTAATTATTTTCACTCTATATTTTCAAAACGAGACGTTGAAAATAATAACATGAGCAAACAGTGAAAGTATGATTTTTCAGACTACGGTATGTTATATCTGGCCGTCAGACTAATAATTAATGCAGGTGTTATGTAGTTGCAGCCAAATATAGAGTTGCAGTTACGTGAGAAGACAGACAGAAATTTTTCAGTAGCATTTATTTTTTCGACTGTGGGAAACACAGGAATGAAATGATTAGAAGTTTCTTAAATATGATGATGATACAGAACACAGTTCAGGTGGACTACAACGGGTCAACCAAAGGCCTAAGACAGACCATAATCAGAAGAAGAGAAAGAAGGTTTAGTGCATACTGCGACATGAGACGTGGCTGAAAACAGCAGTTGTAGAAGTGGTGTTGGAAAAGAATCAAAGGGGAAAGTCATATGAGCCCATATGGCAAATAACCGATGATTAAGGATGCAACAGTTACGCTGAAATGAAGATGTCAGATGGCAAACGACAGGAATGGAGAATTACATCATACGAGGGCAGTTCAATAAGTAATGCAACACATTTTTTTTCTCGGCCAATTTTGGTTGAAAAAACCGGAAATTTCTTGTGGAATATTTTCAAACATTCCCGCTCCGTCTCGTATAGTTTCATTGACTTCCGACAGGTGGCAGTGCTGTACGGAGCTGTTAAAATGGCGTCTGTAACGGATGTGCGTTGCAAACAACGGGCAGTGATCGAGTTTCTTTTGGCGGAAAACAAGGGCATCTCAGATATTCATAGGCGCTTGCAGAATGTCTACGGTGATCTGGCAGTGGACAAAAGCACGGTGAGTCGTTGGGCAAAGCGTGTGTCATCATCGCCCCAAGGTCAAGCAAGACTGTCTGATCTCCCGCGTGCGGGCCGGCCGTGCGCAGCTGTGACTCCTGCAATGGCGGAGCGTGCGAACACACTCGTTCGAGATGATCGACAGATCACCATCAAACAACTCAGTGCTCAACTTGACATCTCTGTTGGTAGTGCTGTCACAATTGTTCACCAGTTGGGATATTTAAAGGTTTGTTCCCGCTGGGTCCCTCGTTGTCTAACCGAACACCATAAAGAGCAAAGGAGAACCATCTGTGCGGAATTGCTTGCTCGTCATGTGGCTGAGGGTGACAATTTCTTGTCAAAGATTGTTACAGGCGATGAAACATGGGTTCATCACTTCGAACCTGAAACAAAACGGCAATCAATGGAGTGGCGCCACACCCACTCCCCTACCAAGAAAAAGTTTAAAGCCATACCCTCAGCCGGTAAAGTCATGGTTACAGTCTTCTGGGACGCTGAAGGGGTTATTCTGTTCGATGTCCTTCCCCATGGTCAAACGATCAACTCTGAAGTGTATTGTGCTACTCTTCAGAAATTGAAGAAACGACTTCAGCGTGTTCGTAGGCACAAAAATCAGAACGAACTTCTCCTTCTTCATGACAACGCAAGACCTCACACAATTCTTCGCACCCGAGAGGAGCTCACAAAACTTCAGTGGACTGTTCTTCCTCATGCACCCTACAGCCCTGATCTCGCACCGTCGGATTTCCATATGTTTGGCCCAATGAAGGACGCAATCCGTGGGACGCACTACGCGGATGATGAAGAAGTTATTGATGCAGTACGACGTTGGCTCCAACATCGACCAGTGGAATGGTACCGTGCAGGCACACAGGCCCTCATTTCAAGGTGGCGTAAGGCCGTAGCATTGAATGGAGATTACGTTGAAAAATAGTGTTGTGTAGCTAAAAGATTGGGGAATAACCTGGTGTATTTCAATGCTGAATAAAACAACCCCTGTTTCAGAAAAAAAATGTGTTGCATTACTTATTGAACTGCCCTCGTAATAACAGTGAGTCGGAGAAATCAATATTCTATCTCGGCAACAGACATGTCCACAACTGAACTTAGAAACAGAGAAAAAAACGATTTACATATTTTATTGAATTATTTCAAGAAAAAGTTTCGTACATTTCTTTCCTTCAGGGAACACTGTGATTCAATTTTAGAATTAAAAATACTGTCATGAGAAGAGGTATTGGCAGATGTGAGTCGTGGTTGGACAGTTTTCTCGGTAGAGCATTTACCCGCTGAAGGCCTTAGGTCGTAGGTTCGAATCCCGCTGCGGCACAAGTTTTAATCAGACAGAAAATTTCAAATCAGCACATACTTCTCTGAGAGCTACCGCTAAAAATTCGAGAAGCAGTAGCACGAAAACTATAATTTAACTTGCTTGTAAATATGGAGAGACTCTCACAAATTATTTAGGTGTCTGACTTAACCAGCTGAAATACTTTTACTTGCATAATTTGGATTTGGACTTTGAAATTACGACGAAATGTTTCGAACTGTACTCCTTCGTTCAGATTTCTCCTCACAAATAAAGACCCCAATGTTACCTATCTGAAAAACATTTACCGAATAAGACTTCATGAGCCAAGAAAAGAAAAGAACCACTAAATTCGATGATTAGGCCAAGGGAAGAATGAGATGCAGATGTAGAAACTCATAAAATGCAATAGAGAGGCAGACAGATAACAATACAAAGATGACCTGTACGATAAAGGGGATCTGTCTCTATGTGTGTCACAGAATAGGATTAAAAAGTTGGTGTGGAAGATGTAGGTTATTTAGAAACGCAGCCAATGTTTGCAGATGGCAGATGATTGGTTGATCTTACTGCATCTTGTACATAATTCTTAACTCAAACAAGTCGGCAGGAGGCGATCGTATACTGTACCTTCGGAGTTGCTGAGGTAGGGATTAGAAGGTTATTTGAGTTGGTGTTAAAAATCTATGAGACGTATGACTTACCAACAGAATTCAAGAAAAGGCATTATTATTGCACTCCGAAAGGAGATACATGCTTATAAATGTGAGTATCGGGCAATCGTTCTGACAAGTCATGCGTGTGACCTCCTGGCCGGACTGAGAGAATCGAAGATGTACAAAGCGTAGATATGATTTCAACAAGGAAAAATGTACTGGATGCTTAATTCTTAAGTTTTGCTTAGCAATGGAAGACAGCCTGAAAAAAGATCAGGGCACTTTACGCACCTTTGGAAACGTAGAGAAAGCTTGCTACGATATAAGGTGGAGCAAGGTGATCACCATCCTTGGCTGAAGTACAGCGACCGATAATAATGTCTTTAAAACCTAATTAGGAATAACAAAATAGGAAGGGCAAGAGAGAAAATTTAGTTTTATAAGAGTGTAAAGCAGGCTTGCGCCTTGTTACCACTGTTATGCATTGTGTACGTTGCCTGTCACAAAACTACGAGAAAGACCTGATATTATAGAAAAAAGATAAAAAATTGTGCTTCACGTGGCAGCTCCTCTGGTGCGTGTATTGAGCACACACTATGCTAGAACATAGCCCCGCGTTGAAATTTTCGTTTAACAATGACATCTTGGTGAACTGATGAATGATCAGGAAAAGTGAGACGTTCTGTTGCTTGCTGCAGAGCTTCCTGCAGGTACTTTGCCTCTCAGATCTCGTATTACGCACTCTCTACTGGGACTTTACATTCACTTACCAGCCGCCGCAGAATGAGCAAGACGTGGCTCACAGCCTATATCCCGCAACCGCCAAGAGATTGTTATCAGTCGTTTTACTTCTCCTGGCAGTGTTTCATGGCGACTGCTTTCGCAGAGCTGACACTGAGCCAGGACTAGAAGTCGCATGCCAGCACCTGTTCTCTGACCAGTACAACCTCACGTGGACGCTATTAGAACTTGTTATAGTTCCTGGGTGCCCTTGGAAGCACCAATGGAAGCTGTCTGGTCATCTGACAGACATTAAGTAAGGGAATGTGTCTTGCTATGAAACTTGCCTATTTCAGTCATTCTAAAAGAAAGTAAAATTTGTTTCTCCAGATGTGGTTATTCTAGATAATGAGACAAACTTATTATATGACATATTGTGATATATTAGCTATTTTTCTGCGTAGTCGCTTGAAACATTTGTCGTAGAGCTCTACAAGATTTACTATGCCTTCTGCATATTCAATTTCCGCCAAGTTGTTGAACCAGTCACTAACGTCGCCCTTCATTTCGTCTTCATTTTCACATTGCTTTCCACCAAAACAATCCTTCAATTTGGGCTATAAGACCAATGTTCAAATGCTTCTTGTGATACCATGAATCAATACCACCCCACAGTTATCGTTACATTGCTGACATAGTAGCAAGTTTCCGTTAGACACTATGCGACTTAACTTCTGAGGTCATCAGTCGCCTAGAACTTAGAACTAATTAAACCTAAGGACATCAGTAGCAGTCGTGCAGGATCTGATGGAAACAGTGGGGCACACCCGCTGAGCCACACCTCTGGCAGCTCCATAACACTAGCGCCCTCTGCTGCCATGATGTAGGAAGACCGATGAGAACGACTTAGCCTTGAAGTCACTTCTCTACAGGACGCCGTGCACACGCCGCCTAGTCGCGCCTCCAACATCGCCATTGTTGCTATTGTACGAAACTGACTCTGTTTCGGGGCGCATTATTTTTATTGAGTCATCGTTCTCTTGGAGAAATATAAGTTATGTGAATCTTCTGTTTACTATGTTACTCTGTTTGCTAATCATTTCTGCTTTGGTTCAACTTATTTACGACGACAGTTGCCACACCATTCTGTAGCACACCTCTCCTTATAATTGTGTAAGAAGTATTCCATTACACTTACCACTTAAACTGCCAAAGCAAATCTTCGTCAGCATAGCAGAATGCGGGTGTGCGCTATCGTGAAGAACCACAATGTCACGGGGCAACACGCCGTTCGTTTTCAAAGGCGCGTACTTAAATGGCACACGAAACTGAAGGTAACGTTTTATAGGTGATTAGGCCATCTCATTTTCCTCCTAAAACTTCATCTCTGAACCTACACGTTTGTTCCCCTCTGCTGGAATCTTCCTGATTAACCTTCTGGGATCCTCAGACAGTTGAACGCAGTCGATGTGGGTAGGGGAGGGGACAGTTAAGCAAATGTATTGGAACTTCCTGGCAGATTAAAACTGTGTGCTGGACTACGGCTCGAGCTCGGGGCCTTTGCCTTTCGTGGACAAGTGCTCTGCCACCTGAGCTATTCAAGCACGAGTCACCACCTGTCCTCACAGCTTTACTTCCGCCAATACCTCGTCTCCTACCTTCCAATCTTCACACAAGCCCTCCTGCGAACCTTTCAAGACTAGCACTCCTGGAAGAAAGGATAGTGCGGAGACAAGGCTTAGCCACAGCCTGGGGGATGCATCTAGAATGAAATTCTCACTCTGCAGCAGAGTGTGCGCTGATATGATATGAAACGGGTCGTGAGTCTTTCTTGGGTAGCTCAAGTGGTAGAGCACTTGCCCGCAAAAGCAAAGGTCCCGAGTACGAGTCTCGGTCCCGCACATATTTTTAATCTGCAAGGAAGTTTCGTATCAGAGCACACTCCGCTGCAGAGTGAAAGTTTCATTCTGGAAGTAAATGTATTGCTCCTCTCCAGTCAAATAACGTTAGAGAGATAAACATGCAGATTTTTAGCAGTTGAAAAGATTACATTAATTGCAGTAACAATAAAAATGATTTATTTTAATTATGAATATTTACTGTGAAGAAGCAGTAGTGCTTAGATTTTTATGACGAGAAACTCCTCCAGTAAAGGCTATGTGGGTTGGTGGAAAAGACGGAGGGATGAGGGACAGTGGGATAATACAAATAGATAAGCGGCTGTGTCTGAGTGTGGGGGATTGATGATGGGCTGAGAAGTGAGATGTATAACTGGAGGCTGGAACAGCCATGTGGATCAAGAGGATGGGAGAGCTAATGGAAATTGGAAGACTGGGTTCATTTATTGTTACATGGTATGGGCAACCCCGCATGAACCATGGACCTTGCGAGTTGGGTCACTTGCGTGCCTGAGCGATACAGATAACTGTACTGTAGAAGAAACCACATGGGAGAGGCATATGTGAGGAGCCCAGACAAATCTACTGAGAGCAGCCTGAAGAGGGGCAGTCTGGATGACTGACTGATCAGGCTTTGTGATATTTAGTCAACTGAATTTGCTTTGTTTGCTAGAGTGAACTGATGAAAGCAAGGGGAAACTAAAATCGTTGTTTCTTCCCTCAGATCGCATGCAGCTCCATTGTATGGCTTAATGATGAGGGAATGGTCCTGAGTAAAATGTTCCACAGGTAAAACAGTCCACCTTTCGGATCTCCGGAGAAACAAATCTACAGGTCGGAGCGTGCAAAGTTAGCTCCCTCAATTCCGTGGATAACTTAAACAATTTGAAAAGAGAAATGGATACATTGAACTTAAATGCAGTTGGTTTTTGAAATGTCTCCACATTTCAAAAACCAACTGCATTTAAGTTCAATGTATCCAGGAGCAACAGGGCTTCTGGTAGTGTGCGTACAGGTTTATCAACACACTACTAAACAGTGATAACGCGGATTTAGGTCCAATAATGAATAATAAAACACGGAGGCAGGTCTGAACAGCATAGTGAACGAATTATAAAGCTTAAGATACACGCAGTACCAACTCCCGTCACAGTAGTACAAGTCCATATGACAACCAGCTCCACAGATGATGACGAGATTGATACTGTGTCTTCTTCTTCTTTCGATTACGCCATAGTCCCGCAGCGATCACAGGGTCTGCGTGGTTACAACGGATTCGGCAATGGTAGTGTTAGGGATGGCCGGATGCCCTTCCTGCCACTATCCCGTACCCCCCAGGACAGAATCAGTGTACCCCAGCTGTCTGCGTCTAGCGTAAATCGTGAAATAGTGCGGACGTGTTGCAAATGTCTGCGACGCGTGTAACTGAGGCAGAACGTGGGGATCGGCCCGGTATTCACCTAGCAGGATGTGGAAAACCGACTAAAAACCACATCCAGGCAGGCCGGCACACCGGCCCTCGTCGTTAATCCGCCGGGCGGATTCGATCCAGGGCCGGCGCGCCTACCCGAGTCCAGGAAGCAGCGCGTTAGTGCACTCGGCTGCCCTGGCGGGTGAAGAGATTCATAGTGTGTATGATGAGATAAAATAAAATATTCGGATCCTTAACGGAGAGAAAATTAAATTGTTACAGGGGACTACGATTCGATAGCAGGAAAAGGGAAACATGGAAAATTAGTATTAGAATACAGATTGGGGAAAAGGAGTAAAAGAGGAAACCGTCTGGCATAATTCTGCACACAGCAGGCAGTCAAGTGAAATCGAGATATATGTAAAAAAGTAAGCAAACTATTTGTTATTTCAAAAGTAATTGACATAACTGTTATTTCAAAAGTAATTGACATAACTGTTAACTGAGATGGACCTCTTCGTCGAAGCAAATCGGATTGTTCCCGGGGCGTGCACCACTTCGTCGAAGCAAATAGACAAGCACAAATGTCTTTCTTCAAAGCTCCAAAAATAATGCAAGTCGCATAGGGCGTGGTCGGGGCTGTGTAGGGGGTGTTTAAGGGCGACTCAACAAAAATTCTGCAGCGCAGTCGAAAAATGTGGGCGGGCCCACATGTTGCCAAGATTGTTTGGAGAACGCTGCAGAAGTTTCGCTGGGAACCCTTGTACATTCGTCACATCCAATATGTGCGCGGTCCCACATTTAGCCGTGACGAGCGATTTTATAATTAAGATTGTGGCGACTAAGACGGTATTACATATCTAACGTGTACAAGTCAGATGCAGTTGCCCTGTCACCTAGCGGCAGAATGAGTGAAGGTGGATTATCGGCCGGGCAGAAATAGGAACCGTTGTTTTCTGCCATGTATCAGTGCATGGGTAGTGGAAGAGTATGCGCGCAGCATTTCGAATGGGCTTTCTGCTTGTTATCCTTCTCGCGTGTGGTCAACAGTCGAGAAATACATGAGTTCACGGGGACTCTTTTGGATATTGCGTGGGACATTCTACACATTTTTCAGTAAGTAATGTTTTTATGAATACAATAATGAAACAAATGAAAAGTCCCTTCTTTATATTGCCGTTTTGAAAGGCGTTAGCTGCTTATTGTAGAAACTAAATGAAACAAAGAAAGTAAAAGCGTGCTTATTGAGGAACACAGCTAGGAAAGGTTTCTATATGATCCTCTACATACGCTGCTCGTCAGTAATCTAGGTCTGTAATGTTTAATTCTGAGTTTTTATGCATATAATTTTACTATCGATATGTGCTGCATCACCTTAAATGGTGAAAGTACCGCATGTGTTTGGTTTGACTGCATCTTTTGTATTATTTCAGCATACCAGGAAGAATAGTGTTGTGAAAGTAGCTAAAAGAGTCGGAGTAGTCGAGCCGGCCGCGACCAATGCGGACTGCAAAACCCGTTTTGCATACTTGCTGTCTCTGTATTGTGAAATAGCTTCCCTTATTACTGCGTCACTTGCACGAATCCCGTAATGTACGATCGACAAGGCACATCTGACGAAGTTCTTAAATTCATGTGGATGTTCGGGTCTCACCTCCTTGAGTAACAGCGAGTGTGCACTCTCGCCTTCACCCCTTCCCACTAGCCAGGGTCAAACCCAATTCATACTCCTGGCATTACATCGTCGTTCTGCCCTTCTCCTAACGACTAGGGCGGACATTGTCACGGGAAATGCTGCATAGATAACTGCGTCTCCCATGCGTAATATGTTGTGTAACCTAATGATACATAACCATTTGTTTGTTGCAGCATATAAAACGGACACTTTAGTCCATAATTCTTTATAAACATAGCGTAATTTCATTCTATCTGCACAAGATACAAATATGAAGCTAGTCCTCTCTGAAGTTGCAATATGAGCGGATAGAAGCTTTACAAAAATGTCAACTTTCACCCTCAACGACGTAATTGATGTAAAGAAGGCTGTGGTTACGAATTTGTACCCTTGGGGCGCTGGTGCACACTTACACGTTAGCTGTTTCGTACAACAGAGCCAACGAAAATGTTTGCAGTTTCAGACTTGGGCGCTTGAGACACTGGTGAAGACTTGTATACGAGAGGTGTGTCATGTAATACGGGCTTAAGAGATATTTTCTCCTGATCGAAAGATGGATCTTCAGTAGTTGTCACCAGGGAGCAGGCGAAAGATTGGAGGGATATAGCGGTGCGCATTGGCGGATAGTGTTCTCTGGCGACAGGGCTGTTAGAGCGATTGCAGATAGTAGTGCTTTGGCCTGCAGCGTGGACTGTAGATGCCAGGTGGCAGTAAGCAACAGGGCTCAGTCTCCCGCGAAGAGCGTGATTTTTCAAGAGAGTTCGCTAGGCAGGGGCTTAAAGAACGGATTTATCTCTAGAGTGGATTGGCTTGGGAGCAGCCGTTGCGAGGGCAGCAAAGCAGTTGGCCTGTATTTAGAAGGCTACACATCGTCTCGCTGTAGTTCCAACCACGGGATTTCACTGGTTTACGTCGAGTGGATGACGTCGATGCTAGAATGGTGAGCATCTGCCTTACTATGTTCTTTCGAGAATTAATGCGGTTTGTTCTAGGCTGTCTGCTAGTCTATACTAAGGTGATCATAGGATAGCGATATGCACATATACAGATAGCGGTACCATCGCGTACACAACGTATGAAAAGGGACAATGCATCGACGGAGCTGTCATTTGTACTCAGGTAATTCATCTGAAAAGGTTACCGATGTGATTGTGGCTGTGCGACGGGAATTAACAGATTTTGAACGTGGAATAATAAAGATAGACACATTCGACATATCATTTTCGTTATCGTTAGGGAATTCAATATTCAGAGATCCACAGTGTCATGTGTGTGCCGAGAACAAGAAATTTCAGGGATTATCTCTCACCACGGACAACGCAGTGGCCGACTGCATTCACTTAACGACTAAGAGCAGCAGCGTATGCGTAGAGTTGTCAGTAATGACAGATAAGCAACACTACGTGAAATAACCGCAGAAGCCAATGTTGGAAGTACGTCGAGTGCATTCGTTAGGACAGTGCGGCGTGGTTTGGCGTTAATGGGCTATGGCAGCAGACGACAGACACGAGTGCCTTTGCTAACAGCACATCACCTGTAACGCCTCTCCTGGGTTCGTGACCTTATCGGATGGATCCTACACAACTTGAAAACCGTGACCTGGTCAGCTGAGTCCCAACTTGAGTTGGTAAGAGCTGATGGTAGGGTGCGAGTGTGGCACAGAGTCCACGAAGCCACGAACCCAAGTTGTGGACAAGGCACTGTGCAAGTTGGTGGTAAGTCCACAACTGTGTGGGCTGTGTTTACATGGAATGGATTGGGCTCAAAAATGGTTCAAATGGTTCTGAGCACTATGCGACTTAACTTCTGAGGTCATCAGTCGCCTAGAACTTAGAACTAATTAAACCTAACTAACCTAAGGACATCACACACATCCATGCCCGAAGCGGGATTCGAACATGCGACCGTAGCGGTCGCTCGGCTCCAGACTGTAGCGCCGAGAACCGCACGGCCACTCCGGCCGACATGGATTGGGTCCTGTGGTCCAACTGAACCGATTAGTGACTGGAAACGGTTAAGTTCGGCTACTTAGACACCACTTTCAGCCATTCATGGACTTAGTTTTTTTAGATGACTATGCGCCGTTCTTACCGTGCCAACATTGTTCGTGGACGAGCGGTTCTAGGGGCTTCAGTCCGGAACCGGGCGACTGCTACGGTCGCAGGTTCCAATCCTGCCTAGGGCATGGATGTGTGTGATGTCCGTAGGTTACTTAGGTTTAAGCAGTTCTAACTTCTAGGGGACTGATGACCTCAGATGTTAAGTCCCATAGTGCTCAGAGCCATTTGAACCAACATTGTTCGCGATTAGTTTGAAGAAAATTCGGAACAATTCGAGCCAGTTATTTGGCCACCCAATCGCCCAACATGAATCTCATCGAACATTTAGGGGACATATTCGAGAGGCCAGATCCTGCGCAACATCCTGCACCTGCAGCTCTTCGCAAATACGGTTGTAGAAGCAGCGTGGTTCGGTATTTCTGCAGGGGACTTCCAACGGCTTGTTGAGTCCATGCCACCTCGAGCTGTTGCACTAAGCCGCGTAGAAGAAGATCCGACATGATATTAGGAACTAGCCTATGACTTTAATAACCACTTGGTTTCGAACCAGTTGTATTGTCGTCTACTAAGAGTTGACTGAGAGTGCAGTGCAATATAACTCGTATTTAAAATAAAATGTAATATCAGGTAATATGTGTTCCGCGCCTTACATGTAAGAAATCGTTGTCGTTTATTAAAATTCGCTTCCTAATTCTGACGCATGTGACGGTAGAGTTTTGTTACAATTTAGTTATAGTATCGGGAATCAGTACTTATTGTTTACGGACTGTTAATGTCCTAAGCCATTTGAAAATTATTTCAAGCAAAGTACCTTAAAGCTGGTAGCTCGTTTAGCTTTGGCGCTTGTGTAATAATTTAAAAATAGTCTTCAAGTTTTAAGTAGTCTCGGGTGATGAGGTTAGGAAGGATTATTTGATTGTAAGTGCGTGTTAACTGTATTTATGCTTATACGTATTTAGAGTGTTACATGTAGCCTATTTACTCTATTGTAAAAGCCGTCAAGCTATAAGTGATTACGTAAAGACTGTGTCGTACACGGTAGTAAACAAAGATGGTTTGTTGTGTTCACATTGCCACTAGGTCTTCACTTTGCGCGTGAGATTTTGTATGGCCGCGCGTTCTGGAAATTTCAGTTATAAACCTGTATTTGTTTTTTATTTAATAGCATGTTTTAAATTTAGAAGATTTATGCTTTTAAAGTTCATGTACTATCAATTTCTGTAGAATTTAATTAAACAGCTTAAAGTTTTAGTAGTGAGTTGAATAATTGCTTTTGATTGGATTCGTTTTTAATTAAATGCTTTGAGATCAGGATTATTACTTCTTATTGTCCGTAGCTGACGTGTTTTATTATAAAGGAAAAGGTCGCTGGTCATTGGGGCTAAATTCCTAGCAGGACAATTCTACCCCAGTCAGTGAGACTCCAGGACGAAGATGTGTCTGGAGACGCCCTGGAGAGCAGTTGGGTATCAACGTGGCGACCGCCCGCCATATGATCCGGTAACCAGGTGTGAGGGTCTGGGATGTCATTTAGGATCTACAGGGCCACAGCAGATCATCCCCAAAACTTGCATTACAAGCCACCATCTCCCCGAGTTACCCAAAACCAGAAGAGGTAGCAAGGGCGGTGCCTTTACAGATTCTGAACCACAGAGACACACGACACCGACCCTAAATCACCCAATCAAGGTGTGAATGAAACGGCCCGACCAAGAAGCAATTACCACATTCCCGCGGACAGGCAAACGAAAACTGTGGTGGGAATACCCCAACAAAACCACTGGTGAAGAAACTCATACACTTCACTAGAACTTGAAAAACCCCTTTTATATATATGTATACAACTAACTCTGTTACATAAAAACAGTACTCAATTTCTCACACTCCACCACAGCGCCGGGAACACGTTGCACTTCCTTAAGCTCGTCAGAACCAGCCGTTGCCAGTGGTTTCAACAGCTGATAAGAAGACGTACGGTCCCACTCGCTGATCTCCTGCACCACGGCTTCTAAGCTTCATAAGCCACGAACATGCGGGTAAGGCAGACAGTCCGTAACAGCCAAGAGGTCGGCCAAAGCACAAGGCGAGCAGTTGACGACCCCCAACAACAGGGCCCCGCTCGCGCCACCACCTCTCTTGGTGACAGCCCAGTACGTACTCCTCGATCGTCACGTGAGAGTACACTTGCTCCACCTCCCGCCAGAGGGCGGTAGCGATCCAAACAGCGCGCCAAACCGAAAGCGCCACCGCAAACACTAGACGCGGAGAGAAAGCACTCAGACTGGCGCGCTTTTCGAAGAGCCGGACACAACTACGGCTCAAAAGCGACAATTGGACAGAATTTGACACAGTATCCCTCAGTAGGACATCCAACAACTCTACCAATCAATGCAAAGCCGAATAACTGCTTACGCAAGGACCAACTCATTATTGACTGCTCAGTTTGTAAAGTCTTGAATAAATCATTCAGTTATTCTGAAACTCTTTGTCTCGACATGTGCATGGTATCTACCAATTATCGTCCCATTCGATACGTCGTTTGCTTGCCTTAGAGTGTTCGTAGCCACCAAGTATCTGTAAACAACGGTCGTAATGTTCTACTAGTCGTACAGTTTCTCGACCATACATATTCTCTACTCGGCCGATGTCGATAGAATTCCTTACCGACCACAATCACCCACGTCTGTGCAGTATTGATCGAATTGTTGGCACCTTTTCAGTACTGTTGGACACGACATTGCATTTGGCCCATATACCGCCAGAATTTCAGGGTATATTTGTGTACAGTTTAGACGTTTCGCCCACAACAATCATACTCTTACGCGTCGGCCAACTTTGGAGTGCATTTCCCGTTGCTGCGCCATTTCGCTGTTACCCGTACCACAGCAGGGGTGTGTCGGCATGAAACCCAGCGTATGTACTCTCTTCTGGCAGTGCGCCACCCTTGTTACAAAATGGACTTAGCGTTGGACGTATTTCTGCAGGTTTTATTATCTGTGTAGGAAGATGATTCAAATGAAAACCTCATTTATTATAATGAAAGGAGGTAAAACAGAAACATTACAGATGTCTACTTTTTGACGTAGTTCCCATGACGTGTAGTGCTCTTATTTCACCTCTTGGATATCTCATGAGAAGAATTCTCTTGGTTGCCAATGGTGCCATTCACGCACCGTGATTTTCGCCTCTTCATCGCTTCTGAAAAATACTTGCCCGCTTGCACTCTTTTGAGCTGTCAGAACAAGTGAAAGTCTCTCAAGGCGGCAAAAAAAGTCAGAAGTCCTCTTAAGTTACTCTTGATTGCTGTGAGAAAACGATTTCGCTGCAGATCTCAGTGAATTACTGGTCACTGTTAATCAAAAATGTTCAAAATGTGTGTGAAATCTTATGGGACTTCACTGATAAGGTCATCAGTCCCAAAGCTTACACACTACTTAACCTAAATTATTCTAAGGACAAACACACACACCCATGCCCGAGGGAGGACTCGAACCTCCGCCGGGACCAGCCGCACAGTCCATGACTGCAGCGCCCAAGACCGCTCGGTTAATCCCGCGCGGCCACTGTTAATCCCCTTTCCAACTAATCCTCCAAAATTAACACCTTTTTCCATCCTCATAGGGAGTGAGTAACACTTTTCTTGCCGATGGTTGCAGCAATTTTTAGTTTTGGGCGAAGAGCTATGTCGCCGTTCCTTACGCGATATTTTTGTTCCAGGTTGGTGACAGTGTACTCTCAATTCATCAATCAACTGACGTGGCACTCACTTTGCGGACACTTTACTGAATCGCAGCAGATCATCGACAGTAATACAGGCCGAACCACCAATAATGTCCAAAATAATGCCTCTTTCAGTCACAGTAAGACGCCTGTTTTCCTTCACAGGTTCTTCCACTGCGGCAGTGTTTTCATTCGTCACCAATGGTGTGGCTGGCCCTCGTGCTGGGTACTTTCTGTAGAAGTTGTTATTCTTTTAAACTTTCTACAACACTCGCACACTTGCTGAAGGAACACCGGCGAAACGCCGCTCTCTCCTTTCATCGTGGGATGCATTTCCACAGGTTTGACAGCTTCACTGCTCTAAGAACGTACCACGCTCCGCTGCACCAACGCGGTGCACTGACACAGTTTGCTTTTCTGTGGTTCAGCAATATGCTGACAGTTGTTGGTCATTTGTCAAAAGACAAGGACAGCTCCTACAAACTTTCTTAGTGATAGTACAACTTTCAGCAATTTAGTTTCACTTTTAAGGTTTTCATTTGAATCAATCTCGTAATAAGGGGCTGAATGTATGCTACGTATGCCAAATGTCAAAAACGAAATAAGTTCTTAATATTTTGTTATGTATTTGATAGGCTTTCTTTTCTAAAAACTTTTGGTAGATTAAATACAGTTTAAATAAAGAAAAATCTTACGAAGTGCTTGAAAATGTACGTTTACACTGAATCGTATTATCCGTTTCGAGTCATGACACTGACAGATGAACATTTAATGTGATAACCAATATCTGTTAAGTCGCAACGACACGAACGGAGGCCTGTGGTAGCAGCAGCCCTTTATTTTAAGTAACAAGGTACGTCTTCGTATTTTTCTATTTCACGTACCATTATAAATACACTGCGTGACAAACAAAGTGAAGAACGCAGAAGACACGGTCGGATGTCAACGTAGCTTCCTGCACGTACGCACCGTCAGAGGGTATGTAAGTAATTAGAGTTTCTATTCCCTGTAACAGATATAAATGTTCACGTTTAGTGTTGTTACCAGGCCTGGTAGAGCAGATGGCGGGCGTGAACAGCGTTACGTGTCGAGTGATTGCTGTTAAGAACACGGGCATGCCGCGCAATTGTTTGAGACAACCTTATCATTACCTGAAAGGTATCTTATTGTAGTCTCCATTTGTCCGGCTGGTCGAATCGTTCAAAATCCACATTTATGGGACATTCAAATGTGACAGTTGCCTGATGCTGAACTGCATAGGACCTTCAGGGTAGGCATCCCGCAGTCAAGGTTCCACTCGATCGCGTCTAATCATCAAAGGGTGGATTGCCTTAAGGGTCACCAAGCACGCCGCAATCCCTTAAAATCTGCTCCTGCCGTCCGGGAACAAATAACGGACTCTCTGGAACATCCTGCGTTATGCTGCACCATTCGTCGAAGACTAACAACGGCTGGACTTGGGATTCACCATCCTATGCGCGGGCAGCCGATAATAGCGCAACACAAACGCCTGCTTTTGGAGTGTTGCCGTGATCGGGAAACATGGACTACCGACTAATCGCGTCGCGCTCTGTTCAGCGATGAATCGCAATTCACTATCTCGGATGACGCCATCGGAGAGTGCGCTGGCAACTTGGTGAGGGGTATCATTCTTCCAGTGTATTCCCTGATAACCTCGGCGTTGAGCACCCATAAGCTCCTTCTTCTTCCAGTGTTTTGGAGAGGCACAACTGTGCTACGCCGAGCGTCATCGTGCGGGGAGCCATCGAGTATGACTTCAGGTCGCAGCTGGTAGTGACTGAGAGAACTCTGGTGGCACGAAAGTACCTTACGAACATACCGCACCCTCATGTGATACCTCTCATACGACAGTAACGTGGTGTCATTTTCACCCAGGAGAACGCTCATTCACACATGGCACGTTTTGCTTTGAACTGGCTGAGTGATGCTGAGGTACTCTCATGGCAAGAAGATCTCCAGATTTGTCCTCAGTAGAACTTGTGGGACTAGGCAGAACGGAGTAGTTGCAACTGCAGGCCGACTTACCTCAGGAGAGAATACAACGGCTTCATGACACGCTTCTTAACCGAAGCAGCCGGCCGCGGTGGTCTAGCGGTTCTAGGCGCTCAGTCCGGAGCCGCGCGACTGCTACGGTCGCAGGTTCGAATCCTGCCTCGGGCATGGATGTGTGTGATGTCCTTAGGTTAGTTAGGTTTAAGTAGTTCTAAGTTCTAGGGGACTGATGACCATAGATGTTAAGTCCCATAGTGCTCAGAGCCATTTGAACCATCTTAACCGAAGCGCAGCATGCATACAGTCCGAAGGGTATGCAACGGCCGGCCGCGGTGGCCGAGTGGTCCTAGGCGCTTCAGTCCGGATCCACGCGACTGCTACGGTCGCAGTTTCAAATCCTGCCTCGGGCATGGATGTGTGTGATGTCCTTAGATTGGTTAGGTTTAAGTAGCTCTAAGTTCTGGGGGACTGATGACCTCCGATGTTAAGTCCCATAGTGCTCAGAGCCATTTGAAGCATTTGGTATGCAACGTCATACTGATAAGTGGTCTCTTACTGCCAAGTCCTTCACAAAGTTGATCCGATATCGTAATCATTGAAATAACATGATGTACCATCCAAATCCGTGAAATTTCAGTTCATTTCCTGCTTCGCATTCCGGGTGCTTCACTGTTCTTTGTCAAGCAGTGTATTTCATTGGGACGGTGCTTAGGTTCGTAACGCTTTTCCGTAAGTTTACCAAACACAACGGGTACGCGTAATAGCGGCTTTAGTCATCAATAACATGTTCTCGTTCGCTATTTACAGCAGTCTGTCAATACTGGAGTAGCACTCCGATTCCCCGGCTTTAGAAATCACGTAGATTTGAGGCGAGGAATTCGTCGAGCCATATTCTGAGCGCATTTTCATCCTGAAAGGACGTTCCTTGAATGTTGTTCTATAAACAGAGGAAAATGTGAAAAATCTGAGAGCGCAACATCAGGTGAATAAGGTAAGCGGGGAATGACTTCCCAACCCAACTCCTGCATAGTGTTTGTGTCAGTCTAGCAGAATGCGCGCGGACGTTATGTTGGGTTCAAATAGCTCTGACCACTATGCGACTTAACTTCTGAGGTCATCAGTCGCCTAGAACATAGAACTAATTAAACCTAACTAACCTAAGGACATCACACACATCCATGTCCGAGGCATGATTCGAACCTGCGACCGTAGCGGGTCCGGTTCCAGACTGTAGCGCTTAGAACCGCAATGCCACTCCGGCCGGCCCGTTTTGTTGGGGTAGCATCACTTCACGCAGTCTTCCTACTCGTTCTTCTCGGACTGCGTCTGCAAGATTCCTAAAAACATGGCTCTGAGCAATATGGGACTTAACATCTATGGTCATCAGTCCCCTACAACATAGAACTACTTAAACCTAACTAACCTAAGGACAGCACACAACACGCAGGCAGAGAAAATCCCTGACACAAGATTCCTCAGTTTTTCACAAAAAGTGCCAGCAGTAATGGTTACACCTAGGGGAAGCAATTCATAGAACACCACACCGTCGATGTTCTACCAGATGCGTAACATTCTCTCTTGTGGACGCGCGCAGGTCTTTGCACGGGGAATTTCTGCCTTTTATGGGCTCAATAATTCCTTTCTTTTCCTTAATTTAGCATAAACGCACACTATTTCTCGTCCGCTCTAAGGCACTGTAGTCATGGACTTTGCGGCTGGTCCCGGCAGAGGTTCGAGTCCTCCCTCGGGCATGGGTGTGTGTGTTTGTCCTTAGGATAATTTAGGTTAAGTAGTGTGTAAGCTTAGGGACTGATGACCTTAGCAGTTAAGTCCCATAAGATTTCACACACATTTGAACGTTTTTGAACATTTCTCGTCGCCAGTAACGATACAGTATAGGAATGGTCGGTGTTTGTTCACGAGACAATTGATGACGAGAAAGCAGAGATACATATGGCCACCCGCTGATTTTTGTGATTTTGGCGTAGAGTAAACACACGCATACGAAAATGCATGAGAATGTCGCCCGATAGCGGAATGATCACAGTTCATCACATCTGCCAGTTCTCGAGTACACTGACGCGGGTCACTGTGGATTAATGCCTTTAAACGATCTTCATCAAACCATGAAGGTCTTCCTGAACTTCGAGAGTCAGTCGTGGCTAACGATCCCCCTTAAAAAGAGACAACTAGTTTCTTTCCGTGCTCTGTCCAAAGGCATTGTCACCACATACGGCACAAATATTTCTGGCTGCCTCCGCTGTTGTCTCCTCTCTGCTGCACTCAGAAGATCAAGTCGGAAATGTTCCGATTTCTGCACTTCGCACTCCATTTTCTAGTGTCCACAGGCCCATTCTGCTATCTCCAAGCCGGCCAGAGTGGCCGAGCGGTTCTAGGCACTACAGTCTGGAACCGCGCGACCGCTACGGTCGCAGGTTCGAATCCTGCCTCGGGCATGGATGTGTGTGATGTCCTTAGGTTAGTTAGGTTTAAGTAGTTCTAAGTTCTAGGGGACTGATGACCACAGCAGTTAAGTCCCATAGTGCTCAGAGCCATTTGAACCATGTTTTGCTATCTCCAAATGACGGAATGACAATATGTAAACTCAAATAGCTACAGTGAACTAAAAAAGAAGACATAATGACAATCGACAAGTAAACCGATAACAACAGGAATACCAACATGCGAAACAAAACGCTAAGAAGTTACGCGCCAATCTAATACACGATAGGGAATATACTAATGTAGTTATTTCTTCCTATTCCAGTTTAAAATCTACAAAGGGCCTAATTCCTCAAAAAACCGGTCGTAACAATTACATAAAACGTGGTCTAGGCTGTATTGATCATACAGTGATAAAACAAGTCCACTTATTTCTCCTGCGACACAATGCCACCCCCCGTAATATCTCATCCGCTCATTGAAACACATATTCTGAAGGGAAAAATGTGAGTGCGGCTCGTATTACCTGCTCTCCTCACTCAGCCGCCGTATTCCGCGGCGCATTAGTCTCCGCATCGGACGAACGAGTGCCTAAGCCGGGCCTGCTCGGTTCCGTTCATCACATTTGCGTGCGTCGATATGGGGCTCGTATGCGGGGGGGAGTGACGGCCGCGGCGGCCCAGACTCTAAATAAATTTGTCGCCGCCTGTGTCCTCTCTGCTCGCAGCCCCGGCTGTAAACATTGGGCCGCCCCTCGCAGCTCCTGCCTCGTACAGAATGAGACCACCGTCCAAAATATTTGCCTTTACAAACGCGCGCCACTGTGTGTACAGCCGGACAGAGAGCGCCCGTCCTGTCCCCGGTTCCTCGCTATTAAAAAAAAGTGGAAAGCTCAGCCGTCCTGCCCGTCACGTCATTTGTTATTTTAAAATGCATATCTGTTCGCATTGGCGCCGGTGTTTGAAAGTTGTCATCAGTTTGCTCCAGCCCGCCACAGGCTGCAGTGCACTGGGTATTCGTCGCTATGTCCACCGTCCCCATTAGTCGTTTTCTGGCCTATTTTTTTTCCATTACGGCATACGACGTCGAGTTTATTTAGATTTCAGACTACGTTTACTTCCCATACTTCCCTGGCTCTTATGCGATAGTTGATCTGGATTCCAGATTACATTTCATTTAGATAGTTCCCTAGTCTTTTGTTTGATATGGTTCTCTCTATCTGTTATACATCACTTTCTTAGTATGATGGTGACCTTTTAATTCTTTAAGCCCCAATAACATAAAAAATGAATTTTAATTTTTTTCACAAAATAGACCTTGATAGTCATAGTAAGCAACGAATACAGGAAGCAAATGGAAAATAGTAAACATTATAGTTTTTTAAGGAGGTTGCCTCGGTTTCGAATATAATATTAAAAAGTTTTACAAAATTAACCTTTATTATCATGCTAAGCAATCAGTACAAGAGGAAATCGGCAAAAAGCAAACATGAAATGTATTTGCTGTTGCGAATACGGACAACCACAACCATCAGTTATACAACGGAATGATGGCAATGGAAATCTGTGCCGGACTGGGACTCGAACCCGGATTTCCCGCTTATAGCAAGCGGTTGTCTTACTATTAGGCTTCCGAGCACGACTCACGGCCAGACCCAAACATCCATTTGTCGTCAAGCGTATGTCTGAGATCTGTAATCGTACATTCATTATACAGGGTGGTCCATTGATCGTGATCGGGCCAAATACCTCACGAAATAAGCGTTAAACGAAAAAACTACAAAGAACGAAACTTGTCTAGCTTGAAGGGGGAAACCAGATGGCGCTATGGTTGGCCCGCTAGATGGAGCTGCCATAGGTCAAACGGGTATCAACTGCGTTTTAAAAAAATAGGAACCCCATTTTTGTTACATATTCGTGTAGTACGTAAAGAAATATGAATGTTTCAGTTGGACCACTTTTTTCACTTTGTGATAGATGGCGTTGTAATAGTCACAAACATATCGCTCACAATTTTAGACGAACAGTTGGTAACACGTAGGTTTTTTAAATTAAAATACAGAACGTAGGTACGTTTGAACATTATTTCGGTTGTTCCAATGTGATATATGTACCTTTGTGAACTTATCATTTCTGAGAACGCATGCTGTTACCAATATGTGTAACGACATTCCTCTCAACAGCGAGTAGTTCGCCTTCCGTAATGTTCGCACATGCATTGACAATGCGCTGACGCATGTTGGCAGGCGTTGTCGGTGGATCGCGATAGCAAATATCCTTCAACTTTCCCCACAGAAAGAAATCCGGGGACGTCAGATCCGGTGAACGTGCGGGCCATGGTATGGTGCTTCGACGACCAATCCACCTTTCATGAAACATGCAATTCAATACCGCTTCAACAGCACGCGAGCTATGTGCCGGACATCCATCATGTTGGAAGTACATCGCCATTCTGTCATGCAGTGAAACATCTTGTAGTAACATCGGTAGAACATTACGTAGGAAATCAGCTTACATTGCACCATTTAGAATGCCATCGATAAAATGGGGGCCAATTATCCTTAATTCCATAATGCCGCACCATACATTAAACCGCCAAGGTCACTGATGTTCCACTTGTCGCAGCCATCGTGGAGTTTCCGTTGCCCAATATTGCATATTATGCCGGTTTACGTCACCGCTGTTGGTGGATGACGCTTCGTCGCTAAATAGAACGCGTGCAAAAAGTCTGCCATCGTCCTGTAATTTCTCTTGTGCCCAGTGGCAGAACTGTACACGACGTTCAAAGTCGTCGTCTTGCAATTCCTGGTGCATAGAAAGATGGTGCGCGTGCAATGGATGTTGATGTAGCATGCTCAACACCGACGTTTTTGAGATTCCCGATTCTCGCGCAATTTGTCTGCTACTGATGTGCGGATTAGACGCGATAGCAGCTAAAACACGTGCTTGCGCATCATCATTTGTTGCACGTCGTGGTTGACGTTTCGCATGTGGTTGAACAATTCCTGTTTTCTTAAATAAGGTAACTATCCGGCGAACGGTCCGGACACTTGGATGATGTCGTCCAGAATACCGAGCAGTATACATAGCATACGCCCGTTGGGCATCTTGATCACAATAGCCATACATCAACGCGATATCGACCTTTTCCGCAATTGGTAAACGGTCCATTTTAACACGAGTAATGTATCACGAAGCAAATACCGTCCGCACTGGCGGAATGTTACATGATAGCACGTACTTATACGTTTGTGACTATTACAGCGCCATCACTCACAAAGCGAAAAAAGTGGTCCAACTAAAACATTCATATTTCTTTACGTACTACACGAATATGTAATAAAAAATGGGGATTCCTATTTAGAAAAGCGCAGTTGATATCCGTTTGACATATGGCAGCGCCATCTAGCGGGCCAACCATAGCGCCATCTGGTTTCCCCCTTCAAGCTAGACGAATTTCGTTCTTTGTAGTTTTTACGTTTGATGCTTATTTCGTGAGATATTTGGCCCAGTCACTATCAAGGGGTCACCGTGTATATGTTTCAGTACAGAAGATCCATTTTACCTGAATGTCGCTTGCCCGGTGCCGGCAGATATATATGATATTGCAGTGCCTTTGTTGTTCAGCTCTATGTGGCAGGCACAGCGGCGACGACAGCCCTTGTGAAATACAGGGTGTTTCAAAAATGACCGGTATATTTGAAACGGCAATAAAAACTAAACGGGCAGCGATAGAAATACACCGTTTGTTGCAATATGCTTGGGACAACAGTACATTTTCAGGCGGACAAACTTTCGAAATTACAGTAGTTACAATTTTCAACAACAGATGGCGCTGCAAGTGATGTGAAAGATATAGAAGACAACGCAGTCTGTGGGTGCGCCATTCTGTACGTCGTCTTTCTGCTGTAAGCGTGTGCTGTTCACAACGTGCAAGTGTGCTGTAGACAACATGGTTTATTCCTTAGAACAGAGGATTTTTCTGGTGTTGGAATTCCACCGCCTAGAACACAGTGTTGTTGCAACAAGACGAAGTTTTCAACGGAGGTTTAATGTAACCAAAGGACCGAAAAGCGATACAATAAAGGATCTGTTTGAAAAATTTCAACAGACTGGGAACGTGACGGATGAACGTGCTGGAAAGGTAGGGCGACCACGTACGGCAACCACAGAGGGCAACGCGCAGCTAGTGCAGCAGGTGATCCAACAGCGGCCTCGGGTTTCCGTTCGCCGTGTTGCAGCTGCGGTCCAAATGACGCCAACGTCCACGTATCGTCTCATGTGCAAGAGTTTACACCTCTATCCATACAAAATTCAAACGTGGTAACCCCTCAGCGCCGCTATCATTGCTGCACGAGAGACATTCGCTAACGATATAGTGCACAGGATTGATGACGGCGATATGCATGTGGGCAGCATTTGGTTTACTGACGAAGCTTATTTTTACCTGGACGGCTTCGTCAATAAACAGAACTGGCGCATATGGAGAACCGAAAAGCCCCATGTTGCAGTCCCATCATCCCTGCATCCTCAAAAAGTACTGGTCTGGGCCGCCATTTCTTCCAAAGGAATCATTGGCCCATTTTTCAGATCCGAAACGATTACTGCATCACGCTATCTGGACATTCTTCGTGAATTTGTGGCGGTACAAACTGCCTTAGACGACACTGCGAACACCTCGAGGTTTATGCAAGATGGTGCCCGGCCACATCGCACGGCCGACGTCTTTAATTTCCTGAATGAATATTTCGATGATCGTGTGATTGCTTTGGGCTATCCGAAACATACAGGAGGCGGCGTGGATTGGCCTCCCTATTCGCCAGACATGAACCCCTGTGACTTCTTTCTGTGGGGACACTTGAACGACCAGGTGTACTGCCAGAATCCAGAAACAATTGAACAGCTGAAGCAGTACATCTCATCTGCATGTGAAGCCATTGCGCCAGACACGTTGTCAAAGGTTTCGGGTAATTTCATTCAGAGACTACGCCATATTATTGCTACGCATGGTGGATATGTGGAAAATATCGTACTATAGAGTTTCCCAGACCGCAGCGCCATCTGTTGTTGACAATTGTAACTACTGTAATTTCGAAAGTTTGTCTGCCTGAAAATGTACTGTTGTCCCAAGCATATTGCAACAAACGGTGTATTTCTATCGCTGCTCGTTTAGTTTGTATTGCCATTTCAAATATACCGGTCATTTTTGAAACACCCTGTAGGTTAAATGTATTCGCAGTTGCGACTATGGGTAACCGTCAGCTGTACTATGGGTTGACGACATACCTGGGTCTGACCGTGAGTCGTGATCGCATGGCCTAAATAAGCTGGCACGGTAGCTCAGCGTGTTCGGTCAGAGGGTTAGCTCCCTCTGTAATAAAAAAACTGAGTTAATCGATCAACAACGAACTTAAACGGATGTCTTACCACGTCCGCCCCGAGCACGTGCAACGAACAAAATCGAACAAAATGACTTAATTAAAAAAAAAAAAAAAAAAAACAGGAAACCGCTGACGATAAGCCGGAAATCTGGGTTCGAAACCCGGTACGGCAAAGATTTTTACTGTCGTCATTCCATTATGCAGCAGATGGTTGTCCATATTCGCGCCTATGAATTCATTTAATGTATTTCATAACGGCTGTAGTCGCCGCAGTACCTGTTCCTTCAGACATGCCAGCCGGCCGTTGTGACCGAGCGGTTCTAGGCACTTCAGTCCGGAACCGCGCTACTGCCTCGGGCATGGATGCGTGTGATGTCCTTAGGTTGGTTAGGTTTAAGTAGTTCTAAGTCTAGGGGACTGATGACGTCAGATGTTAAGTCCCCTAGTGGTTAGAGCCATTTGAACCATTCTTTTTTCAGACATGCATGCCATCCGCAAGGAACATTCCATCGTAATTCTGAATAACACCGGCGCTGTAATATCCTGAAAGTAAACAATCAATTGTTTTGAGGACGTGGTTTCACTTTGAAAGCATTGGGACCTACAGTTTTCAATCAGCCACGATTTCATCAGATATATCTGAAAGCAATTTCGCATTTATCCCAAAAACAATGTCACAGATCGAAGCTTCCGTGGATACATAATACCTAAAAAATAACTAATCATAAATAATGAACAAAAATGGACCTAAGATTTAGTAAAATTATGTTAAAAATTCATACTTCCCCAGTACTTTCATTTCTAAACCACTCATAAGAGCAGTAGCACAAACTCAATTTAAGTTACATTAACTGAAGACATACTTACTATCACTGTCAGTGATGTCCTAATTATCACTACAAAAAAGTACCTCACTGTACCACTAGGTCTCTAGGTCTTGCAGTAGTGTCATTAGGTTCATTTGAAAATCATGGGTACTTTAAAAAAATTAATAAAACTTAGTTTCCAGGTACAAACCAATGGTACTCAAAGAGTTAAGGTTTTGCAGGGCATCAATATGTGGCACTATTCAGACGTATATTACTTTCAGTTAATTGGCTCTATAATCAGAACTGCCAAATTTGAAGCACGATGTTGGTTTATCGTGAGACAATCATAGCAGCCACCTATTAGTGGACATTATTATGGGGTGTGCTATTGAGACGTATATTACTTTCAGGTAATTGGCTCTATGATCAGAACTGCCAAATTTGAAGCACGATGTTGGTTTATCGTGAGACAATCATAGCAGCCACCTATTAGTGGACATTATTATGGGGTGAGTCTGCTATTCGCTTTTATCTGTGCTAGGAACATTTCACCGAAGTTCCTGAATGTCGGAGGAGGAATGGCATCCTGTTCATCCTGAAGAGCCGAAGCCAGAGAAGGCAGCGATGTTGGAAGCTAGAGTCTGGCCCGAAGTTCTAACCCATCCCAAAGATCTTGCACTGGATTCAGGTCGGGAGTATGGGCTGGTCAGTCCATTTCAGAAATGTCGTTCTCTAAAAAACCATTGCCTCGCAGATGTTGCTTTGTGGCTACGTGCGTTGTCTTGCTGACACTAACAGACATTGTCTCAGGTCTGTTCCACTAAGGTACGCAGAACACAATGCTGTAAATTGTGCTTATATCCTTCCGCATTCGCCGGCCGGGGTGGCCGAATGGTTCTAGGCGCTACAGTCTGGATGCCCTTAGGTTAGTTTGGTTTAATTAGTTCTAAGTTCTAGGGGACTGATGACCTCAGAAGTTAAGTCCCATAGTGCTCAGAGCCATTTGAACCATTTTCTTCCACATTCAGCGCTTCCTTAAGCTTAATAAGCGGACCACACCCTTACCACGAAAAGCATTCGCTGCCGTAACACGAGCTCGTTCGTACGTCTCTGTTGTGCACTACACATTCGCCATACCCAAAGCCTTCCATCGAATTGCCACAGGGTATAGCGTGATTCATCACTCCAAATCTCTCATTTCCAGTTATCCACTATTCATCGGCGTCGCTCTACACCGCATCAAGCGTCGCTTAGAATTGATTACACAAATGTGTGGCGTACAAGGAGCTGCTCTGCCGTGGTGCCACAGTCTTTTTCACTCCCTAAGCGCGATCATTGCGTTAGATGTACTGCTGGTAGTAGTGTGGAACTCACGAGTGATTCCTTCGACTGATTTTATATGATCTTTTTTGCAGCCACCATCCGCAATGCTCGATGGGCCCCATCCGTCAGTCCATGACGTCCACCTGTTCAGTCCGCTTGCCGTAGCCGCACGAGTCACCCAGGCACGCTGTGTCAGCGTTTGATGGTATGCATTGCCGGTGGCGATTTTGGGACAACACGAATTTCCCCAAGTTGCGAGAGAAGGTTGGAGTTCTTCTCAGCCACAATTTGGCATGATGTCAGGAAGAACTGCACTAACAGCTGGTAAAATTGTTGTTTATTAAAACAAAACTGGTTTCGCAGCACAAAGCCGCATCGTCACGTGCAACCTACATGGTAAAAAGTAAAGTACAGTGTCACACATTTTGTGGACATTAAAATTAATGAAGGAAATCTAAAAATTCTCACAACGGTAACAGATCATAGGCATACCCATTGCTCCTAGTCAAAATTTACTTAAATGGCTCTGAGCACTGTGGGACTTAACATCTCAGGTCATAAGTCCCCTAGAACTTGGAACTACTTAAACCTAACTAACCTAAGGACATCACGCACATCAATGCCCGAGGCAGGATTCGAACTTGCGACCGTAGCAGTCGCGCGGTTCCGGACTAAAGCGCCTAGAACCGCTCGGCCACCGCGGCCAGCCAAAATTTGCTGTTCAGTGAACATCGTCAAATCTATGGCGAGCGAAAGCTAAAGAAGACGTGCTTCGTTATTTAAAATTTGCGTGCACCTAAAAAGAAAAAAACTGAGTGGATGCTAAAAATTTTTGAAAAGGGACCGGCTTGGCGATAAAGTACTCTATTATTCTCGCTTGTAAAGGAAGCGACCCAGCGCTCCTAGTTATGAGTACATGGCGTCAAACTGTCCACATAGATAGCTTCCGCTCCGCCAACCAGCAAGTCTCTCTTCGTCGTACGCGCGGGCTGCTTTTGCTTTGCCCTGTACCGATCAGCGCTGCCGTCACACAGGTAATACATTGCAACCTCATACTTTCCACATAGGATGGTTCCTTTCAAAGGGCACGGCCGAATTCCTTCCCCGTCCTTCCCTAATCCGATGAGACCGATGACCTCGCTGTCTGGTCTCCTTCCCCAAACAAACCAAACTTTCCACATAGTAATTTGCACAGTGACGCGACAAATCATGTTAACAGTGACAATTTTTATCATTAAAGAGGCCGCTTTTTAAAAACTCACTATAAAAAATTTTCTTTTTTGTTTTTAGATACAGGCAAATTGTAAAGAATGAGCGCGTCTTCTTTACCTTTCGCTCGCCATATAATTGACAATATTCACTGAATAGTAATTTCTGAATAGAAGCGATGGGTATGGCTATGATATTCTAACGTTGTGAGTATATTTTAAATTTTCCTTTATTAATTTTCATATCCACAAAATGTGATAACACCGTATTTTGCTTTTTATCACGTAAATGCACCTGACGATGCGGCTATAGGCCTCGAAATCGTTTGTCTTTTAATAAACAACAATTTTACCAACTATTAGTGCAGTTCTTCCTAACACTATGCATTTAACCAGCTACGGTGTTCCAGAATATAAAATAGTTTGTGACAATTTGGTAGATGTTTGTTACTCAGCTGACATCTAGTGATTAGTCCATGTTCAGACTCACTGGGCTTTCCCTAACGACCCATTCTGCTGTGTCACTGCTTCCCTACTGATAATACGGCACTCCACTCCTCTCTTAAATAATGGCGGGTCTGCCCCTCATGACATGTAATAGTCAACTGCGCACTACGTGGCGTTGTCCGGATCTTTTGATCAAGTAATGTATATTGAATCTGCAATTTTTTTATTTTTTATTTTACACGTCTAATTCCGTAGGACCAAACTGAGGAGCAAATCTCCAAGGTCATGGAACGTGTCAGTGCATGAAATTACAACATAAAAGTAAAAGCAGATAAAACAAAATGTTTATGGACCCAATAAAAGACAAGCCGTAAGTTTATGTAAACGCAATCAACAATATAACACAGGAATCAACTTAATTTTTCTCGAAACTCCTCGACAGAATAGAAGGACTGACCCATGAGGAGACTTTTTAGTTTCGATTTGAAAGCGCGTGGATTACAGTTAAGATACTTGAATTCTTGTCGTAGCTTACTGAAAATGGATGCAGCAGTATACTGCACACCTTTCTACACAAGACTGGAGGAAGTGCGAACCAAATGTACATTGGATTTCGGTTTAGTATTAACTGAGTGAAAGATGCTAATTCTTGGTAAACAGCTGATATTGTTAACAAGAAAGGGCAGTCAAGAAAATACATATTGTTAGGCCAATGTCAGAATACCCAGACTAATGAACAGGGGTCGACAGAGGTTCGATAACTTACACCACTTATTGCTAAACCAACTATTTCTGAACCAGAAATATCCTTTGAGAATGGGAAGAGTAATCCAAAATATAAGAGTATACGACGTAAGGGAATGAAAATAAGCAAAGTAGACTACTTTTCGTGTAGAATTATCACTTACTTCAGATAGTAAGAATGGCAGCATTATGTCTTTTGCCGGCCGCGGTCGTCTAGTGGTTCTAGGCGCTCAGTCCGGAGCCGCGCGACTGCTACGGTCGCAGGTTCGAATCTTGCCTCGGGCATGTATGTGTGTGATGTCCTTAGGTTAGTTAGGTTTAAGTAGTTCTAAGTTCTAGGGGACTGATGACCATAGATGTTAAGTCCCATAGTGCTCAGAGCCATTTGAACCATTAAGTCTTTGAGCAAGGTCCTGAACATGGGCTTCCACGACAGTTTACTATCTATCTGAACTCCTAGAGATTTGAAATGTTCAGTTTCACTATTCATATGCCCATTCTGTGAAATTAAAACGTCGGGTTTTGTTGAGCTTTGTGTTAGAAACTGTAAAAACTGAGTCTTACTATGATTTAATGTTAGTTTATTTTCTACCAGCCATGAACCTAGGTCGTCATCAGAAAACAGAAATATTTTAGAATCACCTGTAATACTAGAGGGTATATCATTTATATAAAAAAGGAACTGAAGTGGGAGACACTTATTTTGCCGTGATCACGCGATAGGTGTGGGGCCGAACATTTGAAACAGCTGAGAAATACGTTTCTCGTCTCCCATTGGCTGTTCAGATCATCCGCTTATAAGGAAGCCTTACCTTTTCTATCATGTGACTTGCTACTATTGGAGATTATACTCCGGTACTGCTTGACATGAAGGGTGACTGAGGGTCAAAGTGCATGGAGAATGACTCACGTAATACAGGAACGTGCTTAAACAGTACGGCTTTTAATTATGTTTATTTTAATTGTGTGCGATTATCATTCAGAGTGATTGCGGCTACGAGTGGTATGTAAGGGGCAATCAAAAAGTTTCTGCTCGAAGGCCGCACCTTCCAGAATCGGTACAGCAGTCAGACAGAATCATGGTCAGCAGTGAGGCAATCATTGCAACGACACACTAGGTTCAAAATACTCATTTCGTAACACATCATGTCCTGCTGCTCGAAGGAGTCCATAACTAGCTGATGTACTTGCCCGTCCGACAAGAATCGTCGCCCCTTCAACGCCTTTAAGGGACCGGAGGCGTGATAACCGCATAGGGAGACTTCATGACTATGGGGCGAGTGGTTCAGTGTCTCCCACGTGTCCCTAATGGATGAGGCTGGCCTCCCAGGTCGACCGGCGTCTGGTGTCTTGTGTCGAACCGCGACAAGCGTGGAAATTGGCACATCATTCCACAACGGTGTTTTTCGAGAGACGTGCTACCCATACACATTTTTCATCCTCTGATCGCTATCTACTGGTGTTTGTCTTTCGGCATGCAATAAAAGAGTAATAACACGTTGGTTCTGTTTGGACGCATTTGGTAACAGTTGGTCATAGTTCATGTTTCCGCATTTACCACACGCACGTCCGAAAGACACAAATGCCACATTTATCGTCTGCATACCTGTCGGTGCTTTTATAGCCGCTTCGAAGCCGCGCCACATTGCATACACGCTGCAGCAATGCCCTCATCGGAAATTTTTTACTCGCCCCATATAGAATCTGACTACATAGAGTTTTGAGGTATAGGCTCCGACTAACTCCCGAGACAAAAAGGAGCTACGGACATTGGCTGCGAGTGGGTATTGATTTAAAATCACTGAGGAAAGTCGAAAATTTGTGCTGCAGCGGGACTCGAACCCGGGTCCCAGATGCTTTGGCTCCTAAGCCATCCGTACACAAAGCTCAGCGAACCTGCACGGACTACCCTAATTCTGAACTTATCAACACACCACTAATGTAGCGCCCCTTGCCCATCATTCTCATTACGCCCGGCATTTCGCCGATTCCAGTAAGAAATCGAACCTGGTGTGCATTGGTCGTCCTCATCTGAAATTTATATATTTGGTGTCTGTTCTTTCGTACATGTCCGAAAGAACAGGCTCCACATACACAGGGTGTTAATTTTAACTGAAAACATTGAAGTACCTCAAAAACTACACATCGGCTCAAAAAATGTTATGATTAAAATTTATTTATCTCGGAGTGGGACATACAGTGATACTGAAAACAACCCGTCATACCACCCTGTGATTGGGTGACGGGGGGCAACTTTGAAATCTTCAATGTGAACCCTCGTTCTTTTTACTGCAAATTACAATTCTACTGCAAAATCTACATATGTTTTGTCCGACGCATTTTTTTCATTTCATCACAGACGGCGCTGTAATCGGAGAAACACAAACGGGTATACAGACGTTATTTACAACAGGATACTCAATAGCCCTTCAATATCTAACAGCAAGTGGGTCCCCACCTCCATGCTGCGAGAGTACGACAGACCAGTATTTCGTATATTCTAACTAAAAACCCCATTCGAAAAGTTGTATTCGTCCGACATACCGAAGAGGAGACTACTCTACGCGCCACTCTGGCTCGTTGCGAATGCTACTCTGCTTTTCCAATTACAGTAAGTGTTCAAACATAGTACCGCCGTATTCATTACACTTAGTGATCCGCTTGTCAAATGAACGTACACATGGCAGAAGCATGTGTGTGTGGGAATGTCCACACAGGCGTTTCTGATGCGGTCGACGGTGCCTTCACGGCCTGTTGGCACTTGCTGGGCGCCTTATCTTTTAAATATCCCAACAGAAAGAAACCCGGCGTCAAATCCGGGGACCAAGCGGGTCATTTGATAGGGCCACCTCTGCCCTAAAGGGGTTGACGCTTCGAATTATTACCTCAGTGGTGAACTGGTATGCTTCCACGTCATTGAGAAGGCCTTGGATTTGGGGGTGAAGTGGTGTTCCCATCCCTCACTGCCTATGATGATCGTGGATCGGAACTCATTTACCTCTTGTGTGTACTGCGTGTGCTCTTGTGACCCGACTTCAGAGTTGTCGGCACTTATCTTGCAGATAATGATGTGCCTGAGCATGGACAAAACGCAGTATGGACGCTACGTCTGACACGATTGTGCGCCTGTTCGCAAACACCATGTCCTGTACTCTAGCAATGTTGATTTGAAAGATTGATGTGGAGGGACGCTCATTTCGACCTTCATCCTCCACACTCTGCCCTTCTTTTCTGAACATGCAGCACCAGCAACCAACCATTGGACGAAACGAGAACTCCTCACCACACATGGTCTGTAGACGTGGAAATAAAAAAAGTTCAAGAATGGAAGTAGAATCCAAGGTGAAAGGATGTCAATTACACGATTCACTGATGACATTGCTATCCTGAGAGAAAGTGACGAATTACATGATCTGCTGAATGGAATGAATAGTCTAATGGGTATAGAATATGGATTGAGAGTAAATCGACGAAAGACGAAAGTAATGAGAAGCACTAGAAATAAGAACAGCGAGAAACATAACATCAGGATTGATGGTCACGAAGTAGGTGAAATTAAGGAATCCTAGAATTCTACTACCTAGGCAACAAAATAACCAATGACGGGTGGAGCAGAGGACATCAAAATCAGACTAGCAGTGGTAAGAAGACACTGGTCAAGAGGAGTTTACTAATATCAGACATAGGCCTTAATTTGAGGGAAAAATTTCTGAGAAGGTACGTATGGAGCTCATCGTTGTATGGTAGTGAATCATTGACTGTGGGGAAACCAGAACAGAAGAGAATCGAAGCATTTGAGATGTGGTGTTCCAGACGAATGTTGAAAACTAGGTGGACTGATAAGGTAAGGAATGAGGAGGTTCTGCGCAGAATAGGAGAGGAAAGGAATATGTGGAAGACACTGACAAGGAGAAAGGACAGAATGATAGGACATTTGTTAAGAAATCAGGGAATTACTTCCGTGCCAGTAGAGGGAGCAGTAGAGGACAGAAACCTGTAGAGGAAGACAGGATTGGAATACATCTAGGAAATAATTGAGGACGTAGTTTGCAAGCGCTACTCTGAGATGAAGAGGGGGCATAGGAGAGGAATTCGTGGCGGCCCTCATCAAACCTGTCAGAAGACTGATGACTCAAAAGGACAAAAAAAAAAAATAAAGACGTTCATGGATTAGGGACACACTGGTCCCATGTGTCTGTTCGCACTGGATAACAGCATGCACTTACTTACACTGGCGACCACGTTGTCAGTACACGATTGCCATTGTCATGTGTGGTCTATGCACGCACACCCACCGCCGTCGCGACTGCACAGATATCGCTTCGCCGTTCGCCGGTCCCCGGCAGCGAAGCTGATCTCAAAAGTTTGTGTATATATTGTCCCGGCTAGTTAAGAACCATTCCCTGCCGTGTGGGTCGGGCATAAAACATCTCTGAATCACGTTGTGAGTGCAGTCGTGTGAACTAGCAGTTGAAAATTGATCGCGTTTTTCCAGAGATATTTCATACACTTTCAACTACGACGGATCCAAAGACAGTTTTTTATTACTCTGGAGTCAGATATCAATTGAGTTCCAGTCTATTTTTATTAATTTGTTTCCCTGAGTAATTTGATTTAGTTACTTTAGCAGTCCGTATGCATTCGTTGAACTATTAAATCTGTTTGTAAAAAGGTTTATCGGCTTCCTTCAATAACCCTTGAATGTTCACAGATATTATTGTCTATGTACCAGCTGATTGTTGAATTTAGTAAACACTGGGAATGTCTCGTATATTTCTTTTTTATTGACACGCTTAAGTTCTTGAATTAATGAGAGATGGTTCAAATGGCTCTGAGCACTATGGGACTTAACATCTGAGGTCATCAGTCCCCTAGAACTTAGAACTACTTAAACCTAACTAACCTAAGGACATCACACACATCCATGCCCGAGGCAGGATTCGAACCTGCGACCGTAGTAGTCGCGCGGTTCCGGACTACAGCGCCTAGAACCGCATGGCCACCGCGGCCGGCTAATGAGAGATGGCACCAGGGGATCAATGAAAGGAGAGTTGATCCTAGTGTGCATTGTTTCGGTATGATAATAGTCAGTCAGTACTACATTCCTTCGTGTACCTATCACCAACGATATGCTTCCCCATGAAACTGTCCTTTGCCATTAATGTCCGATAAATTATAAAAATGTCTCTGGGCCTTACAATGTCTAAGCTTCCCAGTTCTCACGACACGATATTAATTATGGGCTCGAATCCTTTCAATGTCTGTTCAGCACAAGTGTAATCTTTTAACGAGCACTATTTTTCACTTCTCGTTTATTAGCGGAATCTCCTTGTCAACGAGCGGTAAAGATACAAGTGTGATAAGGTCCAAACTATATTCGGTCCCAATACTCCTTAATAATTCGCATACAGCGAATAAAGTCCTAATTCAACATAAAAGTTTCCATATTGTCAATAAATCTCTTCACAATCGTAAGTATACGATCATAGAGTTTCTTTTAACACGTACAATCACCATTCACTTGAATATCAATGTTCATACACTCAGTCACCTCTAATTGATTCCGTCTTTGAATTTATACCGAAATAATATATTATACATCACTGCAATGTCTAATCCAATTCTAAAAATGCAATTTAATTAGGCTTCTAGTACCAAAATTCCGACTACAGCGGAAGAACTAAGAACACAGTCGCCACCACTTAAAACAAAAGCTCAAGAGACCTAACATTGCTGCGCATTGGGTTTATATACTACATTCAAAACAAAACGCAGCTCTGGTATGTCCTCCTTGGATTCCCTTTATACTATTTTGCGTTACCCTATTTCGAATAACTACTCTTTGTAAAATTTTAACTAACTATTACTTCGAAATAATAATACTGTTTTTTAGCTCTTATGTCATTTCGTATTGTACAATTTTATCTAATATTCGTTTCTGTATAGCCACTCTCTAAAGAGCGGTTACAAGTTGAATAACCCAGGCCGCTGGTTTGCTGCTATTCTCTCTTCTTCGGCCCTCTGCGCATGTGTCATTCCTCCTCTGCTGACGCCCCTTATGAACAAGCAAGGGTGTGGATTCATGTGGTGTTTGTTTTATTATCTGGTGTACCATATTGTCTTTCAAAAACATTGACGAAACTCACTTTCGGAACATCTCTTGTAATTGCTTTACGGAAAAAAACGCCGAATTCAGGTCTTATTGGCTATAGTCATCAGATTTTTCGCGTAATAACTTCTTGTTTTTTTCCTTTATGTTGAACGAAAAATGCGTGGCTAGGAATTTTCTCACTCCAAGAAGTTGTTGAATCCTTCCAAAACCAAGCCTGACAGGCCAACATTATTGCAAAAACAAAAACAAAAAATATTTCAAGGATTGGTTCGGATGCATGCAAGAGTGTATGAAGCATTTATATGTGAATACCTTGAGAAACAATAAAATGATTACTACTATAAAGGCATGTTCATCTATATAGGCATGTTCATCATTTAATCTATTGACTTACAAGTATTTTCTCCATAATCGATCCTATGTTTACTATTTAAATTTACGAAAGTCAGCACATTTTTTCTTGCACACGTTTCTCAAAATCATATAATATTTTTCATAGGAATTGTCTATAAGTCTATTCCTCCCATTTATCGAAGTCACAAGGAGTGAAGATAATACTGTTTTAGTAGTTTTTTTTGATATGTTATACCCGAAGAAATAAAGGCAACATTTCTCACACTCAAACCGTGTATCGCTTTTCTTCTTCATTATTTTGCACACCACACAATCTTTGGGGGGTGTTTTCTTGATGGGACTGGGGGTGGGGGGGAGGATATACCTAAGAAAACCGGAAAACTATTGCTTATAACTTCCAAAATAGCGAAAGAAATCGAGTGAGTTGTACACCACTAAGTAGTTTTCTCAGCTTTGCAATGGTATATAATATGTCGTGCCTTCTATTAACAGAGAAGAAGGAACACTAAGAAGAAGTCATAGCTGCTCTGCCCTTCTCACAGCTGGCAGTATAATAAAGGACTTAAAACCTGCAGTCGGCTGTTGGCCATCTGTATAACCCAATAGGTTAAACTAAATTTGTGTCGGAACACTGACAATATTCTAGTTCTAATACAGAGATGACAGCTATATAAATACTATGACTAAAATCCAGGGAGATCTAAACTGGTCATACTTCGAAATGTACAACTAAGACTGGAAAAGAAACGATATATAAAATTTTGTAGAAGGGCACTGTCCTTGATTGAGGGGCCTTCGTGCTAGTTATCAGGAAATGCAGACATTGAGTCCATTAGGAACAGGAATACGCGAACACCGAGTAATGACGGATTTACGGAGACGCTCCATTGCGAGCCGAGACAGACATTCCGCCGGCCAGGGTGGCCGAGCGGTTCTAGGCGCTACAGTCTGGAACTCGCGACCGCTACGGTCGCAGGTTCGAATCCTGCCTTGTGCATGGATGTGTGCGATGTCCTTAGGTTAGTTAGGTTTAAGTAGTTCTAAGTTCTAGGGGGCCGATGACCTTAGAAGTTAAGTCCCATAGTGCTCAGAGCCATTTGAACCATTTGAACAGCGCGAGCGAGCTACGCTAGTTAAAGCAGCTGCGCCACCTGCAGGCGGTCAGCGACCCAGTGTAGGGGCGCTCTGCGGCCGCTGTCCGCTTGTACTCACGCAAGTACTTCGCCAGCATTTCGAGATTTCGGCGGTGGGCGCCATTTTGTTAAAAATGCGTTTCTTCCACAGTTCTTGTAAAATATCACTATTTTACAAGAATTATTTGCTCGTTAATAGAAATGTTCTTGTCTGAAACTGTTAGTAATGTGCGAACTATTCGGAAAGAAACTTCCATTTTATTATTACGAGAGAGCTACACAAATAAATTTTACTATGTAGGCACTCAGAAACTTTTCTTGAGAAAAAATATTTCGAGATAAGGAACCAATGACAAGAAACAACTATATATAAAAACAGATCTTGTCCAGAGCAATTATTAATGAAATACTAACTGACGCAAAATCTGATATAAAATCCAGAACAGGAGTTTAGGAAGTTCTTGAAATTAAAACAAGAGACTGACAGGGTGATAGAATCTCTCCATTCACTCTCAACTACGTGTTACAAGAAATAATCCAAGACTGCTGACACCTGACGTCGGTGCTTAAAATCGACAGAGCATTTAAAATAGGAAGAACCAATATTTAGCCAGACTGCTTAAATGATTTTGCAGACGAATTGGCAATTCAGTGTCAGGACATTCAGATAGCGTAAAAACAAATAGAAATTCTTAAGGAAACAGCACAATCATTGGGACTCCACACACACACACACACACACACACACACACACACACATATATATATATATATATATATATATATATATATATATATATATCACATGTGATCAAAAGTATCCGGACACCCCCAAAACGTAAGTTTTTGATATTAGGTGCATTGTGCTGCCAGGAACTCCATATCAGCGACCTCAGCAGACATTAGAGATGGCGAGAGAGCAGGATCGGGCGCTCCGCGGAACTCACGGACTTCGAACGCGGTCGGGTGACTGGGTGTCACTTTTGTCATACGTCTGTACGTGAGATTTCCACACTCCTAAACATCCCTAGGTCCACTGTTTCCGATGTGATAGTGAAGTGGAAACGTGAAGGGACACGTACAGCACAAAAGCGTACAGACCGACCTCGTCTGTTGACTGACAGATACCACCGACAGTTGAAGAGGGTCGTAATGTGTAACTGGCAGACGTCTATCCGGAGCATCACACAGGAATTTCAAACTGCATCAGGATCCAATGCAAGTACTATGACAGTTACGAAGGAGGTGAGAAAAATTGGATTTAATGGTCGATTAACTGCTCATAAGCCACACATCAAGCCAGTAAATGCCAAACCACACCTCGCTTGGTGTAGGGAGCGTAAACATTGGGGTATTGAACAGTAAAAAAACGTTGTGTGGAGTGACGAATCATGGTACACAATGTGGCGATGTGATGGCAGGGTGTGGGTATGGCGAATGCCCGGTGAACGTCATCTGTCAGCGTATGTAGTGCCAACAGTAAAATTCGGAGATGGTTGTCTTATGGCATGGTCGTGTTTTTCTTGGAGGGGTCTTGTTGTTTTGTGTGGCACTATCACAGGACAGGCCTACATTGATGTTTTAAGCACCTTATTGCTTCCCACTGGCGAAGAGAAATTCGGGGATGGCGATTGCATCTTTCAACACGATCGAGCACCTGTTCATAATGCACGGCCTGTGGCGAAGTGGTTACACGACAATATCATCACTGTAATGGACTGTCCTGCACAGAGTCCTGATATGAATCCTGTAGAACACCTCTGGGATGTTTTGGAACGCCGACTTTGTGCCAGGTCTCATCGACCGACATCGATACCTCTCCTCAGTGCAGCACTCCGTGAGGAATGGGCTGTCATTCCGCAAGAAACCTTCCAGCACCAGATTGAACGTATGCCTGCGAGAGTGGAAGCTGTCAACAAAACTAAGGATGGGCCACCACCATACTGAATTCCAACATTACCAATGGAGGGCGCCACGAACTTTAATGTCGAATACTTTGAAAGGTGGTAGCACTTATCGAAACAAGAAACGGAAGTCCAATAAAGATGGGTTCGAAAATGCACATTTTACGCGATAGACACATGTTTACAGGAGGTGTTCAAAGTAGCGTCCATTCATGACAATGCACTCCTCTGCCTTCTGGCGTAAGGAATGACGCACCCTTTGAAGTATAGCCTGTTCTCGGTTCACCTGATAGCAAGCATTGAAGACGGGACCCTGTAGTGCCCGAATATCGTTGATTCGCGTGGTGTAGACCAATTCTTTCAAGTGTTCCCATAACCAGAAGTCTATGGGATTCAGATCTGAGGAAGGAGCAGGCCAAGTTGTGGGACTCCCCGACCAATCCAGCGGTCCTGAAATGTCTGCGTCAGATGTTCACGCCCTTTTTGACAAAAGTGTGCATGATCCACATTTGTATTCGTTGCTGCCCCCTGCAAGGTAGGCAATACATTAATGTGAAAGTCTAGATAATGAGCCCCAATAACTTTCGTGGTAGCATGTAGACACTATTAATCTATCACCAAGTACTTCTGGCCATACGCTGATTGAGAATCGGTTGTTGATGCTTCTTTCCTGAATTGCTTGGGGATTTGCATCTGCCCATAAATACTGGTTATGGAAATTCACAAAACCGTCTCTTGTGAATCCTGCCATCGGTAAATAAAAATTTTGAATGTGAACAGTCTATCTCCGACACACGTATGCAACCGCCATCTGCTAGGGTGATCCTGTGGGCTTAGGGCCTGAAAGCGCCGTGGTCGATATGGGTACAACAATTGTACACGAAGTACCCCGCAGATAAGACAGTGAGACACGCCTTCTGCTGTTGCTCATCGTCCGTCGCACACTTGTCCCATAAGTTTCTTCCACCGTACGTAGCACACGCTCCTCCTTGTCAGGCATGAGGACTGTGCGGGGCCTTCCACTGTTGGTATATATCAAAGGAAACTGGCATAAGCATGCGTATTCAAATACAGAGATATTTAAAGACGCAGAATACGGCGCTGCGGTCGGCAACGCCTGTATAAGGCAACAAGCGTCTGGCGAAGTTGTTAGATCGGTTACTGCTGCTACAATGGCAGGTTATCAAAATTTAAGTGAATTTGAACATGGCGTTATAGTCGGCGCACGAGCGATGGGACACAGCATCTCCGAGGGAGGAATGAAGGGGGGGATTTTCACGTGCGACCATTTCACGAGTGTACTGTGAATATCAGGAATCCGGTAAAACATCGTATTTCCGACATCGCTGCCGCCGGAAAAAGATCCTGCAAGAACGGACCAACGACGACTGAAGAGAATCGTTAAACGTGACAAAGTGCAACACGTCCGTAAACTGCTGCAGATTTCAATGCTGGGCGATCAACAAGTGTGAACGTGCGAACTATTCAACGAAACATCATCGATATGGGCTTTCGGAGCCAAAGACCCACTCGTGTACCCTTGATGATTGCACGACACAAAGCTTTACGCCTCACCTGGAAGCATGTTGCCTGGTCTGACGAGTTTCATTTCAAATTATATCGGGTGGATTGACGTGTCCGGGTATGGAGACAACCTCATGAATCCATGTGATCAGGGGACTGTTGAAGCTGGTGGAGGCTCTGTAATGGAGTGGGGCGAGTGCTGTGGGAGTGATATGGGGCCCCTGACACGTCTAAATACGACTCTGACAGGTGACACGTACGTAAGTGTTGTGTCTAATCATCTGCATCCATTAATGTCCATTGTGCATTCCGACGGGCTTGGGAAATTCCAGCAGGACAATGTGACACACCGTACATCCAGATTTGCTACAGAGTGGTTCTAGGAACTTTATTCTGAGTTTAAACACTTCCGCTGGCTACCAACCTCCCCACACAAGAACATTATTAAGCATATCTGGGATGCCATGCAACGTGCTATTCAAAAGAGATCTCCACCCTCTCGTACTCTTACGGATTTATGGACTGTCCTGCAGTATTCATGGCGCCAGTTCCCTTCAGCGCTACTTCAGACATTAGTCGAGTCCATGCCACGTCGTGTTACGGCGCTTCTGCGTCCTCGCGGATGCCCTACACGATATTTGGCAGGTGTACTGGTTTCGTTAGCTCTTCAGTGTGTATATACTGAAGGATAAAAACCAAACACCAAAAAAATAACTAACGTAGAGTAGTGCAGTTTCGGGAATAGATTTGTCTTGGTGACATATTTAAGTGATTAACATTTCACGCTCATAGATTAATGTAAGTGCAAGACAAACAATTGCAAATGTGAAATGCTCGTACTTTAATAAACAGTGCAACCGCCAGAATGTTGAATGCAAGCATGCAAACGTGAATGCATTGTGTTTTACAGGTACCAGTTTGTGGGACGGAGTTCCATGCCTGTTGCACTTGGTCGCTTAATATACGGTCGGTTCACGCTGGTTGTGGATAACGCTGGAATTGTCATCCGATAATGTCCCATACGTGCTCCACTGGAGACAGATCTGGTGATCGAGCGGGCCAAGGCAACATATCGTCACTCTGTAGAGCATGCTGGGTTACTACAGTGGTATGTAGACGAGCGTTATCCTGTTGGAAAACACTCCCTGGAGTGCTGCTCATGAATGGCAGCACAACAGGCCCAATCACCAGACTGACGTACAAATTTGCAACCAGTATGAGTGGGATAACCACGAGAGTGCTCCTGCTGTCGCACGAAATCGCACGCCAATCAATAACTCCAGGTATAGGTCCAGCGTGTGTAGACCGCAAGTAAGTTGATTGCAGGCCCTCAACCGGTGCCCTTCTAGCCAACACATGGCCGCACTGCCACCGAAGCCGAACGATCTTTTATCAGAAAACACAACAGACGTCCACCCCGCCCTCCAAAGAGCTCTCGCTTGAGAACACTGAAGTCGCATTGGCGGTGGTTTGGGGTCAGGGGAATGCGCGCTATAGGGAGTCTGGCTCTGAGCTGTCCTTGAAGTAACCAATTTGTAACAGTTCGTTGTGTCACTGTGGTGCCAACTGTTGCCGCTAAAGATGTAGTACGATGCACCGGACCCATGTGTCGAACATGATGGTCTTCTCTCTCGGAAGTGCCACTTGGTCGTCTAGAACCTGGTCGTCTTGCGACTGTACATTCCCGGACCACCGCTGTCAGCATTCACCTGCGGTGCCTACATTCCTGCCAAGCCGCTGCGCAATATCACAGAAGGGCCATCCCGCTTCTCGTAGCTGTATTACACCAGCTCATTCAATCTAACTGAGCTGCTGATCCGGGGATCTTTGTCAGTTTAAAGGTGTTCTTGACAAACAGCAACTCAACATGTCCAATCTCAAAGGTAACTAACGCTCACAATCATTACACCGTTTTTCTTACAGTGAATTTATTTGCATCCTCACAGTCCCTCTAGTAGTCACTCCAATACGACTGGCGCAAAAATCTGAATAGAAATAATCATTCATATGTAGCAACACGCTTAGTAGCTTTCGTTTATGTTGCCCAAATCCTTCTTGGTGTTGCGATTATGTACCAGGTGGCCGACGCAACCTCCGTTGACGTTAGTTAATCCTGGCTACCACAGACGCCTAAAGGGTTGCCTAAGCAGAACAGTAAAGGTGATTTCACACCAATAGAGAGAAGACCCTGCTAAATGTAAGACCAGCGCTTGAAAATAAACACTTTACAGTTACAACTGATCCTATAGGTCGTCGCTAGAAAACTTGCTTGCTGTAGGAGAGGTGCCTGGTTCGATTCCCGTACTCGATTGAGGTATCTGTGTTGAACAATAATTGTCTCTGACCAAAACAAAACGCACAAATGCCAAAGCATGTTAATTTTCTGTTTCAAAGCATATCAACAAATGTCAGCTAATTTACTGTTGTTGTTGTTCTGGCCTTCGGTCCTGAGACTGGTTTGACGCAGCTCTCCATGCTATTCTATCCTGTGCAAGCTTCTTCATCTCCCAGTACCTACTACAACCGACATCCTTCTGAATCTGCTTAGTGTATTCATCTCTTGGTCTCCCTCTACGATTTTTACCCTCCACGCTGCCCTCCAATGCTAAATTTGTGATCCCTTGATGCCTCAGTACATGTCCTACCAACCGGTCCCTTCTTCTTGTCAAGTTGTGCCACAAACTCCTCTTCTCCCCAATTCTATTCAATACTTCCTCATTAGTTACGTGATCTACCCATCTAATCCTCAGCATTCTACTGTAGCACCACATTTCGAAAGCTTCTATTCTCTTCTTATCCAAACTATTTATAGTCCTTTTTTCACTTCCATGCATGGCCACACTCCATACAAATACTTTTAGAAACGATTTCCTGACACATAAATCTATACTCGATGTTAACAAATTTCTCTTCTTCAGAAACGCTTTACTTGCCATTGTCAGTCTACATTTTATACTCTCTCTACTGCGACCATCATCAGTTATTTTGCTCCCCAAATAGCAAAACTCCTTTTCTATATTAAGTGTCTCATTTCCTAATCTATTTCCCTCAGCATCACCCGACTTAATTAGACTACATTCCATTATCCTCGTTTTGCTTTTGTTGATGTTCATCTTATACCCTTCTTTCAAGACACTGTCCATTCCGTTCAACTGCTCTTCCAAGTCCTTTGTTGTCTCTGACAGAATTAAAATGTCATCGGCGAACATCAAAATTTTTATTTCTTCTCCATGGATTTTAATACCTACTCCGAATTTTTCTTTCGTTTCCTTTACTGCTTGGTCAATATACAGATTGAATAACATCGCGGATAGGCTACAACTCTGTCTCACTCCCTTCCCAACCACTGCTTCCCTTTCTTGCCCCTCGAATCTTATAACTGCCATCTGGTTCCTGTACAAATTGTAAATAGCCTTTCGCTCCCTGTATTTTACCCCAGCCACCTTCAGAACTTGAAAGAGAGTATTCCAATCAACATTGTCAAAAGCTTTTTCTAAGTCTACAAATGCTAGGAACGTAGGTTTGCGTTTCCTTAATCTAGCTTCTAAGATAAGTCGTAGGGTCAGTATTGCCTCACGTGTTCCAATATTTCTACGGAATACAAACTGATCACCGAGTTCGGCTTCTACCAGTTTTTCAATTCGTCTGTAAAGAATTCGGGTTAGAATTTGCAGCTGTGAATTATTATCCTGATAGTTCCGTAATTTTACATCTGTCAACACCTGACTTCTTTGGGATTGGAATTATTATATTCTTCTTGAAGTCTGAGGGTATTTCGCCTGTCTCATGTATCTTGCTCACCGGATGGTAGTGTTTTGTCAGGACTGGCTCTCCCAAGGCAGTCAGTAGTTCTAATGGAATGTTGTTTACTCCCGGGACCTTGTTTCGACTGAGGTCTTTCAGTGCTCTGTCAAATTCTTGACGCAGTATCATATCACCCATTTCATCTCATCTACATCCTCTTCCATTTCCATTATATTGTCCTCAAGTACATCGCCCTTGTATAGGCCCTCTACATACTGCTTCCACCTTTCTGATTTCTCTTCTTTGCTTAGAACTGGGTTTCCATCTGAGCTCTTGATATTCATACAAGTGGTTCTCTTTTCTCCAAAGGTCTCTTTAATTTTTCTGTAGGCAGTATCTATCTTACCCCTAGTGAAATAAGCCTCCACATCCTTACATTTGTCCTCTAGCCATTCCTGCTTAGCCATTTTGCACTTCCTGTCGATCTCATTTTTGAGACGTTTGTATTCCTTTTTGCCTGCTTCATATACCGCATTTTTATATGTTCTCCTTTCATCAATTAAATTCAATATTTCTTCTGTTACCCAAGGATTTCTACTAGCCTTCGTCTTTTTACCTACTTGATCATCTGCTGCCTTCACTACTTCATCCCTCAAAGCTACCCATTCTTCTTCTACTGTATTTCTTTCCCCCATTCCGTCAATTGGTCCCTTATGCTCTCCCTGAAACTCTCTACAACCTCTGGTTTAGTCAGTTTATCCAGGTCACATCTCCTTAAATTCCCATCTTTTTGCAATTTCTTCAGTGTTAATCTACAGTTCATAACCAATAGATTGTGGTCAGAGTCCACATCTACCCCTGGAAATGTCTTCCAATTTAAAACCTGGTTCTTAAATCTGTGTCTGCTGGGCGTCGAATGCAACCAACACGACCTGTCCACCGTTCAAGGTACACATTGTTGAGGTATTCCCTAACCCCTCTACAGTAATGGGGTGGTGCACCATGGTGCTGAAACCATTGCCTCACAGCTAACTGAAGTGGGACGTCTTATAGGAGAGGCCCAAAATTAAGCTAATTCTGTAGGAATTGCAAATACAGCCTACCAGTTTGTCTGGAAGCCAACTAAATTGGTCCAGAGATGTGGCCTCTTAGAACGCCACACCGTATGTTAACACCCCAGTGGGCTTGCATGTGATGTGGTCGCAACCAGTGAGGATTTTCAGGAGCCCAGTAATGTAGATTGTGTCCAGAGACAGTGGCGTTATTGGTGAAATAGCATTTATCTCCTTATAATATCCGACTGATGAAATCTGGATTTACGACTACTGTATTTACGAGACGTCTGTAGAGCGATACCCGATTTTGAAAATCGTGTCCATATAACTGTTGGTGTAGGTGAAGTTTAAAGGGATGCCATTTTCGCTCCTCCAGAATCCTTTCTACTGAAGACCTCGTTGTCCCCAGGTTCGCTGCATCTCTTCTTTGTTCTTTTTACAGTGAGAAATAGGTATTACTGGGCAGGATCTAATGACTTCCATAATAGTAATAATAATGACCATAATAGTATTATTATTATAGATACAAATAGTACTGCAACCTAAAAGCAGTAGTAAGAGAACACTTCTGAATACGCTACACTGTACATACTGTATTTTTCATTTAAGCTGTGCTTAGTGTGCGTGGGATGTGCTCCAAAATATTCAGTAACGTTGCGGACAACATTGGATGCAGCCAAGATTGGTCCTTCCACGACATGTTGCACCTGAAAAGCTGCCTCGGTTCTGAAATGCATTTCTGTTCGTCTAAAAACATGCGCAGAAGATAGAAGTCTCGTTGTAAAACGTTGTGAATATTGCTTTCGGGCCTGAGTTGCATTATGTTGCGTCTTCCCATAAACCAGTATCATATCGGCGTAGTCATCTCAGGTGTGCAGTGCAGTTGTTACCTGTTTGACTGTTATACCTGAGTCGGACTACAAACAGATGGCCATGCGACCTTTGCAGATCGGAACCAGGAGGAATACGCAGGCAGATGGTGGATGTTCGCTTGTAGTGCACTTCCCCTTTGGACGGCAGTGACGAGGCAACCCTTCTTGCACTAACGTATCCGGGAAACGTAAAACTACAAAGGTCGGCTTGCGTGGGCCGTCTAGTAAATGTCACATGCAGCGCCTCTCCTATGCTTACGACTATATCGGTTGGATCATGGACGACTGAACAATCGTGGCTTGATCAAATGTGTTCCGATTTCAGTTGGTAAGAGCTGAAGGTAGGGTTAGAGTGTGGCGCAAATCCCACGGATCCACGGACCCAGGTTGTCAACAAGGCACTTTGCAAGCTGATGGTGGTCCCATAATGGCGTGGGCTCTGTTTACATGGAAATGGTCTGTGTCCTTTGGTCCAAACGAACCGATAATTTTCTAGAAATGGTTATGTTCGGCTACTTGGAGACCATTTGCAGCCAAATGACGATGGAATTTTTATGAATGGCAGTGCACCGTGTCACTGGGGGACAACTGAAGAACATTCTGGACAAGTCGAGCGAAAAATTTGGCCTCCCACATCGCCCGACATGAATTCGATCGAACATTTATGGGACATAATCGAGGGGTCAGTTCGTGCACGAAATCCTGCACTAGCAACACTTTCGCCATTGAGGACGGCTATAGAGACAGCATGACTCAGTATTTCTGCAGGAGACTTTCAACGCGTTATTGAGACCGTTCCACGTCGAGTTGCTGCACTATACCGGGCAAAAGGAGATCCAATATTGGGAGATCTCCCATTATTTTTGTCACTTCAGTCTATAATGAAGTAGAAAAATTTATACTGTATCTTGACTTAGAAAAGATGTTTAACAGCGTACAATGGAGCTAACTGAGTTTTTTGAAGAAGGAGAGGAAAATAGTACAATATTTATGTTTATAACAGAATATAAGAGAAAGGGTTGGATATGAAATATCTAACTCAAGTGTTGTCAGGAGCTGCAAAATCTAACTTTCTTACTGCGCACACAAACACAAAGATACAGAGCAGTCCATACCATGTCCTGCCATGTCATCGAACAAAGCAAAACACCTATCTGGCCGAAACATGTCCAAACCAAACTGCACAAGCATTGCCAAAGTCGTCGTAAATGACACATCGGTGGCCGTGAACTGAGAAAAGCATTTGTTGACATCGAAATCTGGGCTGGGTCTCTCGAAACGACGTTACTTAACGCCAGCTGTCAGGCAGAGATTGGCTGGCGGGATCTCACAGACAGTATATGGCGGCGATGTGCGCGCAGCTAGTGTCGGGGCAGTGGCCTTCTCTCCTTGTCTTTGCCGTATTTTCTGTGTGGCCTGTCTGTGTGGTGTCTTTGGGCTGAGACCGGGGCCACATTTGAACTCCAGCGGGATGCTATGCTGAGAATACTTGGCTTGCTCTCCGTATCAGCATCATAGTTGCATACTACAAGTATGACCGGAATGAGAGTGAGGCAAGGCTGTTGTCTTTTCCCATTGCTCTTAACTTAAAAATACAGGAAATTATTGAGAAATGGTCAACTGGAAAAGTACAGTTTGCATTGGAGGAAACAGAATAACATGCGTACTGTTTTCAGATAATATGGGGTTTCTAGCAAGAATTGAAACTAGCACAAACAAAACTTTAAAAAATGTCAATGAAACCTGTGAATAATGTGGTACTAAGATCAATAAGAGAAGAACAATGTGTTAAGTTATTGGTGAAGGAGGTAAAATAGCCGGTATTAAGAAAGGAGGAATTAAAATGAGCCACGAGGTATCTTTCAGATTCCCACGAGGAATAGTAATAAAAAATCCGTGGTGGTTCTGGGACGTCATAGTTGGTACTGCAGTCGCTAAGGATGCTTTCAACAGAAAAAGGAAGTTACTGTGGGAACGGCAAAAGAAAAAGCTCAGGAAGAAACTAGCCAATTATTTTGTCTGATAAAGGACACAAGGAGGCTGGAAGCATTTGAGGTGTGGACATCGAGGAGGATGGACAGGATCAGGTGGATATAGAAAGTGAGTCATGAAGGAGTCCTGGAAAGGGAAGAAGACTGTTGTACGTTAACAGAAAAAGAAAGACGTATTTGCTGGGTCACATGGTGTAACAAACATGTTCGATTGGAAAAATCGATGTTTGGGAGGTGTGGGAGAGAGATGAAAGGAAGGGGAAGATACAAGATGGTAGATAACACTGAGAAACAAGAAGCTGCTTGGAAATGAAGAGATGAGCAGAAGCGAGAAAAACATGAAGAGCAACCATGTGGAGACATAGCTTTAGGTAGAACATGTAGTAATAAATAGGGTTTTGTACCTCAACGATTTCCTGTAATTTCACAGGTAAAAATTCATAGGAGTGCAACGTGGCTATCGTGCTGTGGAGAAAAAATCCAGGCTGAATCTTTCACTCTGGAATGGAGTGTGTGCTGTTTTAAAATTATATGCCGGGCTGGAACTCAAACCCAGAACATTGCCTTAAAGCCGTCTATGCAGCGTAGGGTTCCCCCCCCCCCCCGCCCCTTTAAGTTCTCTAAGTGACATGTCTTACTGTTAGCTAGCAGGAAGACAGAATGGCTAACTTGCATGCCGAAGCTCTCGCGTAGCCTAATATGCAGTGCTGCAGGCAGCAGGCTGTCTGGACTGCACAATGGCACTGCCCACGTGCCACATGCTAAGCAATCTTTCTCAAATTATTTTAAAGAAACCATTTGGTAAAGAAATTGATTCCTTCACATCTCATAGCCCGATGCATCAGCTTCATGTGTAACATATCGTGCTTAGGTAAGCTACACCAAGAACGTCCAAAAATTTGTAGTTAACATGGTCGCTATCAGTTCAGGTTTGATGTATGTTAGGTCTTATATTGCTGCATAGCTACATTAGCTAACATACTGATTTATCCTTTGAATCTAGGAGAAGACCTGTACATACCCTCATTCTCGAAAATGAGTTGTATGTAGCACACGTTCAGTCCGCTTGCGCGTCCCAATGATAAAGCAAGAATGAAATCTCCATAGCAACCCTCATTTCTCGTGATAGGTCAGAGATATCTAAACGAGAGTGTGGAAAATGATAGGATGCAAAGAAGAGAGTATTTTTCCATTTTGTCAGTATTCGAGGATTCCTTGTCTATCATGTTATATAAGTAAATACAGATGTTTTCGATGGAATAATATAGCTTTTAAGGGCCATCAACAGCTAGTGAAATGATGATTGTTGTGGCTTCTGCAGCAACATAAATGAGGAAATTATACTGTATCTTTATGCTGAGAGTGGGCTTTTTCATGAACTACTGGCTTGTGGTCGCGATAACTATATCTTCTCTGTTTATGGGAGATTAGTATAATCAGTTTCGGTTAACCTAGCTGACCACTGCAACAATCTTTTTGCATTGTTACTGTAGGGATTCTACGTCCTTGGTGAGTCAGTTTGTTTTCTGATCAATAGGATTCGTTCACAGGTTTCGGACCATGCGGTCCTTCTCGTTTTAAGATGGATGTGCGTAGGTTCACATACTTAGATGAATGAAGGCTGATTGTAGGACGATAAATTACCTTTTCTCTTTGTAGTGTTTTGAATTGGCAATTGTTACGATCTCCTGAAGTATAAAATGGTTTTCTGTTTCTTAAAAATTTTTTTTTCAGGCATCAGTCTTCCGACTGGTTTGATGCGGTCCACCACGATTTCCTCTTCTGTGGCAACCTCTTCATCTCAAAGTATCACTTGCAACCTACTACCTCAATTATCTGCTGAATCTATTCCAATCTCTGCCTCCCTCTACAGCTTTTGCTCTCTAACGCTCCCTCTAGTACCTTGAAAGTCATTCCCTCATGTCTTAACAGATGCCCTATCATGTTGTCTCTTCTCATTGTCAGTGTTTTCCACATATTGCTTCCCTCTCCTATTCTGCGCAGAATCTCCTCATTCGTTACCTTATCAATCCACCTAGGTATCAACATTTGTTAGTAGCACCACGTCTCATATCCTTCGATTCTCTTCTGTTCCGGTTTTCCTACAGTCCATGCTTCACTACCATACAACGCTGTGCTCCAAACGTACATTCTCAGAAATTTCTTCTTCAAGTTAAGGCCTATGTTTGATATTAGTAGACTCTTCTTGGCGATGAATACCCTTCTTGTCAGTGCTAGTCTGCTTTTCATGACCTCCTTGCTCCGACCATCACTGGTTATTTTGCTGCCTAGATAGAAGAATTCCTTAACTTCATCCACTTCGTGATCATCAATCCCGATGTCATGTTTCTCGCTGTTCTCATTTCTGCTACTTCTCGTTACTTTCGTCTTTCTTCGACTTACTCTCAGTTCATATCCTGTACTCATTTGACTATTCGTTCCATTTAGCAGATCATGTAATTCTTCTTCACTTTCTCTCAGGATAGCAATGTCATCAGCGAATCGTATCATTGGTATCCTTTCACCCTGAATTCTAATCCAACTTTCTTTTCTTTCCAACATTTCTTCTTCGATGTACAGATTGAACAGTAGGGGCCAAAGACTACGTGCCTGTTTTACACCCTTTTTAATCCAAGCACTTCGTTCTTGGTCGTCCACTCTTATTATTTCCTCTTGACTCTTGTACATATTGTATATTACCTGTCTCTCACTGTAGCTTACCCCTATTTTTCTCAGAATTTCGAACATATTGCACCATTTTACATTATCGAACGCTTTTTCCAGGTCAACAAATCCTATGAATGTGTCTTGATTTTTCTTATTATTGCTTCCATTATCAGCCGCAACGTCAGAATTACCTCTCTGGTGCCTTTACATTTCCTGAAGCCAAACTGATCTTCATCTAACACATCCTCCATTTTCTTTTCCATTCCACTATATATTATTCTTCTCAGCAAATTGGATGCACAAGCTGTTAAGCTGACTGTGCGACAATTCTCCCACGTATCAGATTTTGCAGTCTTTGAAATTGTGTTGGTGACATTTTCCGTAAGTCAGATGATATGTAGCCAGACTCATACGTTCCAAACACCAGGACTAATAGTCTTTTTGTTGCTTTATCCCCCAATGATTTTAGAAATTCTGATGGAATGTCATCTATCCCTTCTGCCTTAAAGAGTTACGGGAAACGGAAGTGATTGTTTGCTGGGTCTTTGCAAAACTCAATACGTTTCCTGTAAGTTGAATGTCTAAGCCGGTCTGCAAATTTTCATATTTTTGTCTTGATAGACAATCGCCTGTTTGTCACTAAGAAATATTAGGAATAGTTAGTTCTTCTCTGTATGTTATTAGGTTTCTGGTGCTGATAAATGTAGGTCGTCAGGTGCCGCCAAGCTAATTACTGTATATAAGATATTGTGCTGTGTGATCCTGTTCATTATTAATATGTACTTAAGAACAATACTCAGGATTCAGGTGCTTATTTAGATGATGTAATTATTTTTGCACACCAAATCTATATTCATACAAATCAGGAGGTAGACATATGGCGCAGATGGATGCTATAAGCAAAAAGCTAAGCATTTGTTTCACCACTTTTGCAAATCAATACTGACTGTTTAGTACTGAAATTAGTGTCTATGCCGGACCATGTTTACTCGCTACGCATTATGTGTAACTGTTTCTCTTAAATTTCACAGGTCGTATAGCTTTATACATTTTGCATAGCTTTAAAGTTTAAGGGCTTAATTATAACTGCTTACGGGAGTAATTCTTGCTTTTCTAAACAAACTCACGGCTTTCAACGTCATCAATGATAACTTTTGAATAAGACCTACAATTCTCTTGTTGCCATGGTAAAATTTACTTCTCTTGCCAAAACACAGCAGAGTTTATAAAGATTCATCTCACTAACATGCTAATGTAGTTGATACCAGAACAGAGTCTTGAAACTCTGTACTTTTAAGCTAGCACTTGACAGTGAGACAAGCCAATAGATTTTGAAAAAGCGCATTCTGAGTATAAAAATGAACTTATAATTTCTTCACTTATTGCTAAAAGCAATTCTCGTTTCACCAGCTGTCGATGATCCTTAAAAACTATATAATTCCACTGAAGTAAGTAAATGGCATGATTTACTGATTTGAAGGCACTTTCTTTTTTGTTCCTGGAAAGCCTGTTGGGTGTTGATGTTGTGGGGTATGGATGTTGTGAATGAACAAAACTTATAATTTTTCGGGGCATTTCACGATTGTAAACACTGCGCTATATTATGTACATAAGGAGACCTTCCGCATCGACATCATCTGATGTAGTTCTAATTGTTTTAGATTACTGACGTGTGGGTGAAAATATGGAGCCTCCGGTAATCTGCTGATAACCCCCACACCTTGCAGAAGTGAAATCATAAGCCGGCCGCGGTGGCCGAGCAGTTCTGGCCGCTACAGTCTGCAAACGCGCGACCGCTACGGTCGCAGGTTCGAATCCTGCCTCGGTCATGGATGTGTGTGATGTCCTTAGGTTAGTTAGGTTTACGTAGTTCTAAGTGCTAGGGGACTGATGACCTCAGAAGTTAAGTCCCATAGTGCTCAGAGCCATTTGAACCATTTGAAATCGCAAAGCAAATTGTAATCTCATAGATTAGCGGCGCTGGCCAAAGAACAGACATGTGTCCTGTGGGCCGTGCGAGCGTTGTTACCGTTGCTCATCATGAATAATATAAAGAGACAATGAAAGCGATGGTCTTTTTGCGTAAAACTGATTTTGGTTAGTCTATTTATGATGAGAGATTGAAATTTTATCTGCAGCATTCGGATTTAGTATTGAGCACTTGCGTCTGACGGCTGAACACAGTAAACATCAAATTCTATCGCGGCCAAATACATAAAGTTTTCAGAAATTTTGACTTAAAGACAATATTTGGATAAGTCTTAATAGTAATTGCGACGAAATTAACACTCACAGAGATTACTCTGTTCCGCAGAGATAATTTAACGTCAGACCAACTGCGACAATAATTAAATAAGATTTAACGTTATGTTCACCGCTGCTAAAGCATTCACATTTTATTTTAAAAATTTTCTTCGTTTATTACCAATGAAATATCTCTCGTAAGTACGGAGATATGAATATTCACTTATTGAGACGTACAGTAAATCGTCATTTGAACTAAAAGTAGAGGTACATGACTATTATCTGCTTTAGGTGTACTTATTCTGTTAAGTTTTTCGCGGAACTGACAGTTTCTGTCCATCACTTACGTCAGATAGTAATAAGAGTGTTCTTTTTACTAGTAGTGTACTTTTATTGTAAGCAGAAGTAACTAGCAATAACGATAGTAACGCTAGACTTGTCTATCGTACAGGTGCACATGTCGTCTGCTAGGATACATTATATCGAGATTTTAATTTGATTCTGATCATGACTGTGGCCGAAACGCTTTAAGATACATAATTTAGGAAAAGAAACCATCATGCGCGTCAGATCAGCGTTTACTGGGCACGATGGCATCATGGGCTAAATGATGAACCTTATTATTGTCCTATTACTACTCACTATACTGGATATCTCAATTATTAACCACAAGGGTTTTCCCCAAGGTCTGGAAACATGCACTAGTTAAGCCATTACATCAAAAGGACGCTGACTGACCTATTTTGCATTCTTCCAACTCTTTTCAAGACCTTAGAGTATAAAGTACACGATCAGCTAACGAACTACCTGATTACAAACACCCTATCTACTAGACGAATGCCGATCAGGCTTCTGTAAACATCATAGCACAACATCTGCGTAATAAAGGTAGCAGATGACCTGAAGCTTGCCATGGATGCACAAAGAGTAACTATCATGTGTCGTCTTACATTTATCTACATTTAAAATGGGCAGCCATTCGTTACACAAAGTGGAAATTTTGTCAAAGTCTTTCTGTAATTCATTTCTATCGTCCAACGACGATATTCATCGACCCCATCATCCATTTCCGTAAATGAAGCATTTGAAATTGTGAGATGGAATAATATGTAAGAAATTACGGAGATAATAAGGGTAACTATAAAATCGAACGTGAAGTTTCGCCTCCCACCCTTTCTCCCTTTATATGTATTTTTTTTTACTTTTTTATTTTCATATTGACCAATTTCTTTACTACATTCAACTTTATTAAGGCATGTTTGGAACTGAAAGACAATTTTTACTCCTATCGTTCAATTGCATTGCCCTTTCCAAAATTGTTCACCATCGTACTGTTCCCTCTGACATTTATACTCAATTGTTGTCTACGATGGTCTTCTAAGCCGAAAGCTGGTTAACGAGGTACATAAATTGCGTAGAATATTTTCAGTTTGTTTTCATTTATAAATACGTCAATTATTCCACTAATCAGTGAAGGAAGACTCTATAAATATAGATATGTGAATCGAAGAATCGTTACATACATTGGAATTAGACCTATCGGCCCGTTACACATCAGAAAAACTCGCGTTTCAACATCCACTGATTTTTATGTACTCACGATTATACCCCACATATTTAAATTCAATTATTTATTTGATTTTTGTCCATTTATTACATGTTTTTCTCTTGTGGTCCTATTCCTCGGAATATCGTCACTTTAGTTTTACTTGTGAAAAATATCGTATCATATGCATCTGCAAACTGGCTCAATTTATATAATGTTGTCCGTATTTCATTTTCAGCGTTGTCTATTATAACACTGTCGTCAACAACGAGTACTGTAAAATTTACCTCCTTAAAAGAAAATTGTCACTCTTTTTATGATCGCGTCAACATAAATACTCTGATCTGGGTCCTTGTTTAAAGTTTGGTGAGATTGATTCGCGTTTCGGATGATAAATCTTCATCTTGTTATTATATATAGAAAGTGGAGGTTACGTGCGCTGGGATTCGCATATTTCTCATTATAAGTTTGATTATGCCCTCTCATATGCCTACTCGTAGTCTATGAATACGTGGTAAATGAGAATAATGAACTATCTTTTTGTTTTCGTTTCTTTTTATACGAGTCAATATACAGTGTCAATGAAATATTCCTTTTCTGAAACCATTTTGAGTGTCTGGAATTTGTGTATCAATATATTGGGTAATCTTTTATGAATTACTTTAGCGTACATTTTATAACGCGGATTTAGACTTATTCCTCTACAATGTTTACACAGAGACTTAGCACATTTCTTATATAGTGGACTCAATGTGGCTTAATTGCACTCTTCTAGTACTAATTACATTTAGAAAAAGGTATTCATAAACTTATGAAGCCTCTGTAAGAGAATGTGTGGGCATATTTGATTAATTGCATACTGATATTGCCACTTCCCGATGGTTTTATCATTTTTCGTACCTGTACTGGCTGGCTTTAGTTCTTCCATTGAGATGCGATCCGCGGTGTCTCTTACACGTAGTTTTATTTCAGTGTATCCACTATTCTTCCCTAGTGATTTAGAATAATTCAGCCGCTCGCAGTCTCGTAATACGTTCATGAGTACTTTAGCCCACTGTTGTTATTCAAATGTGTCATTAGTGCGCTTTCCTTCGACCCCGTCTATTTCGCTAATGTAACGATCAGAACTACACTATAGTTTGATTCTGCGCACTTCATTCTTTACAAGAGATGATTTCCGTTTTGTAATCTAGCGTGTAATTTATATCACTCGGTGAAGACAACATCAGCTTGTATGCTTCCTTTTTATTCCCTATTGATATCTTAATTTTTAATCCTCTTTTGGAACATTTCTCTTTCCTTCAGCAGCAACCTGTGTTATTATTTTCCTATATTACTGGTTACAGGATTTTATTGAAACTTCTAGTTAAGCCGATTCTGATACAAAAGTTTGATACGTTATTCCTCAAGGGAGTGCACTTTGATGTTTCTAACTTGCGTCAAGATTACGGCATCTTTTTATCTGCATTTCTTCAAAAACGTTACACTAAGCAGTATCAGACGACGTATCGAAGCCTCTTCCTGTAGTTATGGTCTTTCAATTCGATGCAGATCTCCATGCCGGTCTGTTCTGTGAAAGTCTCTTCACTGCATTAGAGACCCCTCTACAATTTCCCTCCACCCCTCTCTCCCCCCCCCCCCCCCCCTTCCACACACACCTCCCTCCATTACCAAACAGACAATATCTTGATACGTCGAGGTGATCCTATCAACTGATCCCTTTTTTTAGTCAGGTTCTGACGTAGATTTTTTTTCAGTTTGATTCAGTTAGTCGATCTACCCATCTGAACTTCAACATTCTTCTGTAACGCTGCATTTCGAAAGCTTCTATTGTTTTCCAGTTTGAGCTGTGTATCGATAACGTTTCACTTCCGTAAAAGGCTACACTCCAGACAAACGCCTTTAGAAATACTTCCTAACATTTAAATTAATACACGACGTTAGCATATTTCTCATCCTCAAAATTTATTTTCTTGCTGCTGACAATCTGCATTTTACATCCTCTCTACTTTCGGCATCATCAGTTATTTTGCTGCCTAAATACGAGTGTGTGCTGAAAAATAATGCACCCGAATTTTTTAACGTGCAAGCTCTTAAAGCTTTTTAAACAACACAAACGTTATTAACATTCTACATCTTTATTCTTCATGTCTACATACGAGGGGCGTCTGAAAAGTCCGTGCAAAGTCCGAGAGATGGCACCACCGGCGCGTATCGAGGTCATGTTTAGTTAGTATCATCTTTGTAAAGAACGCACACCAAGTGTCAGCCATATTGGTCTATTTCTCTGTGTTTGGCATTCGTGTGAATCAAGGAAGTCGAGTGATTGTCAAAAAATGGACGAAAAAGAATTTCGTATGGTGATTAAACATTACTTTATGAAAGGAAAAACTAAAGAAAAGTTTGATAAACATTATGGTGACTCTGCACCTTCGATTAGAATAGTTTATAAGTGGTTTCAAAATTTTCGGAGTGGCCATATGGGCACAAGTGATGCTGAGCTTTCTGGATGCCCTGTGGAGGTTACGACTCCAGAAATCATTGATAAAATCCACGATATGGTGATGGATGACAGAAGAGTTCAGGTGCGTGAGATTGCTAGTGCTGTGGGAATCTCGAATGAACGGGTACATAATATTTTGCATAAACATTTGGACATGAGAAAGGTATCCGCAAGATGGGTTCTGCGATTGCTCACGCTTGACCAAAAACGGAATAGTGTGATGTGTTGCAAGGATGGTTTGCAGCTGTTCAGGAAGAATCCGCAGGACTTTAAGCGTCGTTTCGTCACTGAGGATGAAACATGGATTTCTATACTCCTGAGACCAAACTACAATCTAAACAATGGGTTACCAAGGGAGAATCAGGACCAAAAAAGGCGAAGACCATTCCTTCGGCCGGAAAGGTTATGGCGACTGTTTTTTGGGATTCGCAAGGGATAATCCACATCAACTAGCTGGAAAAGAGTAAAACTATTACAGATGCATATTATTCATCGTTATTGGACCGTTTGAAAACCGAGCTACAAGAAAAACACCGGCGATTGGACCGCAAAAAAGTCCTTTTCCATCACAACAATGCACCAGCACACACCTCAGCAGTTGTGGTCGCAAATTTAATGGAAATAGGATTCCATCTCGTTTTACATCCCCCATATTCTCCAGACTTGGCTCCCTCGGACTACTATTTGTTCCCCAATTTGAAGAAATGGCTGGCGGGACAAAGATTTTATTCAAACGAGGAGGTGATTGCAGCAACTAATAGCTATTTTGCAGACTTGGGCAATTCGCATTATTCCCAAGGGATCAACAAGTTAGAACAGCGCTGAGCGAAGTGTAGAAGTCTAAAAGGAGACTATGCCGAAAAATAAAAAAAGTTTACCCCAAACACGTAAGTAGTTTATATTTATGTACGGACTTTTCAAACACCCCTCGTATTTGCAGCCCTCTGTCGCTAGAGCGCTCCGAATTGTAGCCAGTAACAGTGGCGGTGTGTAACGTAACAACGGCGGTCCGTGAGAAATAGCGGGTTGCAATCGAATTTCGAATTCGAAGAGCTCTTCCGGACATGGAGCGCCCTCTCCTTCAGCTTCACTATGCTAAACCACTCACGTGTGCTGCGACATCTGCAGCAATCGGACACCCTGAGTTCGCTGTCTTCGATCAAAATGGTTCAAATGTATCTGAGCACTGTGGGACTTAACATCTGAGGTCATCAGTCCCCTAGAACTTAGAACTACTTAAACCTAACTAACCTAAGGACATCACACACACCCATGCCCGAGGCAGGATTCGAACCTGCGACCGTAGCGGTCGTGCGGTTCCAGACTGAAGCGCCTAGAACCGCTCGGCCACCACGGCCGGCTGTCATCGATCATCTTCCATACAGTCACGACTTGGCCCCATCCGATTTTAATCTGTTTACAAAACTTAAAGAAAACCTTCCGGGACCACACATTGATAGTGATAAGGCAGTGCGGGCAAAGGTGAGGTTGTGGTTCAGTCAACAAAGTCAACCATTCCACAGTATCGGTATCAACAAACTTGTCTCCCGTTGGGAGAAATGTGTTCGAAGCCAGCGTGAGTATGTTGAGAAATAAACATTTAGACTTGGAGAATAAACATATAGAATGTAATAACACACACAAAAAATTCGGACGAATTGCTTTTGTGAACGCTCTCGTAGAAAAACTCAGCTACTGCTTCTAATGTCACATTTCCTAACCAAAATCCTTCAGCAGCACCAGGTTTAATTCGACTACATTCCTTTATCCTTGTTTTAATTTTGTTGAAGTTCATCTTATAATCTCTTTTCAAGACAGTAATAATTCCTTCCAACTGTTCTTTGAAGTCTTTTTCCGACTCTGACAAAATTACAGTGTCATCAGCAAACCTCAAACTTTTTGTTTCTTCTCCCCGAACTCCCACAGCCTATCAGAACTGTTCCTTCTATTCCCTTACTGCTTGCTCAGTGTAAAGAGTGAATAACGTTATGTATAGTCTAAAAAATTGTCTCAGTCCATTTTCAACCACTATCTTTTGACTTTTATAGCTGCAGTCTGGCTTGTGTGTGCATTGTAGAGAACCTTCCGTTCCCTGTATTTTTTCGGTGTTATCTCCAGAATCTCAAAGAGTGTGTTACAGTCAACATCGTCAAAAGCTGTCTCTAAATGTGCAAGAATTTGCCTTTATTTAACCTATCTTCGAAGAGAAGCCGTAGTGTCAGTATTTTCTCGAATGTTCCACCTCTTACGTCTTTAATATTCGTCCACAAATTTTTGTTTGCTAGAAGGTACTCTACTATCGATGCTGCATCTCTAGTTGTCCATACAGTTTTGAAGCTGCGCCTCTAAAAGCTAATGGCAATTCTCAGATAATTATGCGAGGCGAGGCATTAACTGTTATTCATTGTTATTAAGAGTAATTTCACCTTCTGTACTTAACGTATCTCTGTTAATTTTTACCATTCGGGCGTTTAACTCGAGAAGTAAGTATTCTTAGGAAAATCAAATTCCAAGTGGTCACAGAACGCAGCTCTAAATGCGCGCGGGGTCATACGTCTAAAATGCACGACTAAGGCTCTCCGGTGGGAGCACTCGGGGACAGCGGCGGGTCAGTAACCCGCTGCAAGCTGCAGGCACCCAGCACGTGCCGCGGCTTCCCCAAGTGATATTAATTAGCCCCTTTTTAGATCCGACCCATTTCTCGCGCCACGCAGAGCGCACAGCGATGGACTTTAAAGTTGGCTCAATTAAGGCTTCGCGAGTTTTTGTGCTGTGCACACGGCGGAGCGGGCCTCCGGAGCGGAAGCAGTCGACACTTCACATCTTGACCCAGCTGACCCTTGGGGACGGACTCGGTGGGAGCAGGCATCGTTGACACGCCAGACACCAAATAAACGTGTGTCGGAAGAAGAAGAAAAGCCCGCATACATTTACTGTAGAATTACTTTTATATATTTTTAACGTACAGTCTTCCACGTAGCAGTTCATACCTCCTGTAATTCTGTCCACCACATTACATATATTGGGTCAAATCGTAAGTTGGTGTCCTTTTTACAGTGCCATGATGTTATCTCATATGTATAAAATACACTAATTGCATTAGAATACAGTACACGTAACAAGACTGATACACTACTCAGGCGACTCAGTAATGCAATCATGTACGTTGTCAGTGACCGTCTGCCAGGATTCAGGTAGGAGTTCTATGTCTCTCCTCCAGAACTGTAGTGGTTTTGAGTTGAAAAAAGATCTGTTTGCCATTTGTTAAGAGAAGACACAACATGGAATATTTGTCCCTGAATATTGTTAGAAGGAGAACGGAAAAGATGATAAGAGTGGCGGATATGGAAGATGAAGAGGTGGTTGCCAAACAGGTTCAGCAATCACATCTTAAGTAATTCTGGTCGTATGTGGGCGTACATAAACGTGGAATAACAGTACAACTTATACAAGTGTTTTATTTTAGTAGCAACAGCGTGTTGTCTTAGCTCTTCAGTAGACTTAGCAACATTTCAACTCAATATCTTGATACCATTTAAAATAATTGAAAAGCCACGATCGCTTCAACATCGTTTACTAGATGACCGGTTTCGGCACTCTGAAGGTGCCATCATCGGATCTGAAACGTAGATTAACATTTATAAAACCATATGGGCATCATGGCACGTGAAGCAGAAGATCTGATGAAATCATTGTCACAACCAATAAAAAGTAATAAAATACTGCTTTCATGGTCGTTCTTTCCATAAAATATAAATCTGAAGTCACCAGATGAAACTACCACTTTTTTTATTATTTTTATTGGTTCTGAAAATGATTTTATCATATGGTCTGCCTCACGTTCCATGATGTCCATGTTGTTGTTGTTGTGGTCTTCAGTCCTGAGACTGGTTTGATGCAGCTCTCCATGCTACTCTATCCTCTGCAAGCTTCCTCATCTCCCAGTACCTACTGCAGCCCACGTCCTTCTGAATCTGCTTAGTGTATTCATCTCTTGGTCTCCCTCTACGATTTTTACCGTCCACGCTGCCCTCCAGTACTAAATTGGTGATCCATTCATCCCTCAGAATATGTCCTACCAACCGATCCCTTCTTCTAGTCAAGTTGTGCCACAAACTCTTCTTCTCCCCAATTCTATTCAGTACCTCCTCATTAGTTATGTGATCTACCCACCTAATCTTCAGCATTTTTCTATAGCACCACATTTCGAAAGCTTCTATTATCTTCTTGTCTAAGCTATTTATCGTCCATGTTTCACTCCACACATGGCTACATTCCATACAAACTTCCTGACACTTAAATCAATACTCGATGTTAACAAATTCCTCTTCTTCAGAAACGCTTTCCTTGCCATTGCCAGTCTACATTTTATATCCTCTCTACTTCGACCATCATCAGTTATTTTGCTCCCCAAATAGCAAAACTCCTTTACTACTTTAAGTGTCTCATTTACTAATCTAATTCCCTCAGCATCACCCGACTTAATTCGCCTACATTCCATTATCCTCGTTTTGCTTTTGTTGATGTTCATCTTATACCCTTCTTTCAAGACACTGTCCACTCCGTTCAACTGCTCTTCCAAGTCCTTTGCTGTCTCTGACAGAATTACAATGACATTGGTGAACCTCAAAGTTTTTATTTCTTCTCCATGGATTTTAATGCCTACACCGAACTTTTCTTTTGTTTCCTTTACTGCTTGCTCAATATACAGATTGAATAACATCGGGGAGAGGCTACAAGCCTGTCTCACTCGCTTCCCAACCACTGCTTCCAGGTCCCTCGACTCTTATAACTGCCATCTGGTTCCTGTACAAATTGTAAATAGCCTTTCGCTCCCTGTATTTTACCCCTGCCACCTTCAGAATTTGAAAGAGAGTATAGTTTTGTAAATGTTAATCCACGTTTCAGATCCGATGATGGCACCTTCAGAGTGCTGAAACCGGTCGTCTAGTAAACGATATTGAAGCGATCGTGGCTTTTCAATTATTTTAAAAACAGAGTGATCGCCCCACGACACACCATGGATTGATACCATTTCTTGAAGAAGAATGTCAGTTTGGTTCACCAAAGAGGCAGCGTGATTTTTTTGAGAGTGGTACTCTTTTCTGTGGGCCGACCTATTATTTCCTCTTCTCGAAACCTGCCAAACGGTAACGAGTCAGCAAAGACGAAAGTATGTATATTCTCTGATTTTTGTTGGTGTCACTTAACACGTACACCTTATCCAATGAACACAAATGCCGTGCAGTGGTTATGTGATGGAATTCCACAATTGGTGCCAATTCCCTTGTTGTTCGAAGATGATTTCTGTGAATCAAATGATTTAGGGGGTATTTACCAAAAAGAAAGGTCTTAAAGAAACTGGTATAGGCATGCGTATACGAATACAGAGATATACACTCCTGGAAATGGAAAAAAGAACACATTGACACCGGTGTGTCAGACCCACTATACTTGCTCCGGACACTGCGAGAGGGCTGTACAATCAATGATCACACGCACGGCACAGCGGACACACCAGGAACCGCGGTGTTGGCCGTCGAATGGCGCTAGCTGCGCAGCATTTGTGCACCGCCGCCGTCAGTGTCAGCCAGTATGCCGTGGCATACGGAGCTCCATCGCAGTCTTTAACACTGGTAGCATGCCGCGACAGCGTGGACGTGAACCGTATGTGCAGTTGACGGACTTTGAGCGAGGGCGTATAGTGGGCATGCGGGAGGCCGGGTGGACGTACCGCCGAATTGCTCAACACGTGGGGCGTGAGGTCTCCACAGTACATCGATGTTGTCGCCAGTGGTCGGCGGAAGGTGCACGTGCCCGTCGACCTGGGACCGGACCGCAGCGACGCACGGATGCACGCCAAGACCGTAGGATCCTACGCAGTGCCGTAGGGGACCGCACCGCCACTTCCCAGCAAATTAGGGACACTGTTGCTCCTGGAGTATCGGCGAGGACCATTCGCAACCGTCTCCATGAAGCTGGGCTACGGTCCCGCACACCGTTAGGCCGTCTTCCGCTCACGCCCCAACATCGTGCAGCCCGCCTCCAGTGGTGTCGCGACAGGCGTGAATGGAGGGACGAATGGAGACGTGTCGTCTTCAGCGATGAGAGTCGCTTCTGTCTTGGTGCCAATGATGGTCGTATGCGTGTTTGGCGCCGTGCAGGTGAGCGCCGCAATCAGGACTGCATACGACCGAGGCACACAGGGGAGCGATCTCCTACACTGGCTGTACACCACTGGTGATCGTCGAGGGGACACTGAATAGTGCACGGTACATCCAAACCGTCATCGAACTCATCGTTCTACCATTCCTAGACCGGCAAGGGAACTTGTGTTCCAACAGGACAATGCACGTCCGCATGTATCCCGTGCCACCCAACGTGCTCTAGAAGGTGTAAGTCAACTACCCTGGCCAGCAAGATCTCCAGATCTGTCCCCCATTGAGCATGTTTGGGACTGGATGAAGCGTCGTCTCACGCGGTCTGCACGTCCAGCACGAACGATGGTCCAACTGAGGCGCCAGGTGGAAATGGCATGGCAAGCCGTTCCACAGGACTACATCCAGCATCTCTACGATCGTCTCCATGGGAGAATAGCAGCCTGCATTGCTGCAAAAGGTGGATATACACTGTACTAGTGCCGACATTGTGCATGCTCTGTTGCCTGTGTCTATGTGCCTGTGGTTCTGTCAGTGTGATCATGTGATGTATCTGACCCCAGGAATGTGTCAATAAAGTTTCCCCTTCCTGGGACAATGAATTCACGGTGTTCTTATTTCAATTTCCAGGAGTGTATAAACAGGCAGAGTACGGCGCTGACGTCGCAACGCCTATATAAAACAACAAGTGTCTGGCGCAGTTGTTAGATCGGTTTTTGCAGCTACAATGGCAGATTATAAAGAGTTAAGTAAGTTTCAACGTAGTGTTATAGTCGACGCAACGAGCGATGGGACACTGCATCTCCAAGGTAGCGATGAAGTGGGGATTTTATCGGACGACCGTTTCACGAGTGTACCGTGAATATCAAGAAACCGGTAAAACATCAAATCTCTGACATTGCTGACGCCGGAAAAAGATCCTGCAAGAATAGGACCAACGACGACTACAGAGAGTCGTTCAACGTGACAAAAGTGCAACCCTTCCTCATATTGCTGCAGATTTCAGTGTTGGGCCATCAACAAGCGTCAGCGTTCGAACCATTCAACGAAACATCATCGATATGGGCTTTCGGAGCCGAAGGCCCACTCGTGTATCCTTGATGACTGCACGACACAAAGATTTACTACTCGGCTGGGTCCGTCGACACTGGCATAGAACTGTTGATGATTGGTAAAATGGTATAGAGACAACCTCATGAATCCATGGACACAGCATGTCAGCAGGGGATTGTTTGAGCTGTTGGACTCTCTGTAATGGTATGGTGCGTGTGTTTTGGAGTGATATGGGATCCCTGATACGTCTAGATACGACTCTGACAGGTGACACGTACATAAGCATCCTGTCCGATCACCTGCATCCATTCATGTCCATGGTTTATTCCGACGAACTTGGACAAATCCAGCAGAACAATGCGAAACCCCACACGTCTAGAATTGCTACAAGTGGATCCAGGAACACTCTTCTTTGTTTGAACACTTCCGCTGGCCACCAAACTCCCCAGTCATGAACATTATTGAACATATCTGCTATGCCATGCAACGTGCTGTTCAGAGGAGATCTCCACCCCCTCGTAATCTTATGGATTTAAGGACAGCCCTGCAGGATTCATGGTGTCAATTCCCTCCAGCAGCACTTCAGCATTAGTCGAGCCTATGGCACGTCGTGTTGCGGCACTTCTGCGTGCTCGCGGGGCACATACACGATATTAGGCAGGTGTAGCAGTTTCTTCGGCTTTTCGGTGTATTTCCTTGGCGTCCTCTCAGCAAATGATTCCCGTCAGCAAACACCACAAATTGCTGTCAGGGCTTCTGTAGCACTAGAACCTCGATTGAACTAGAAAAATAAAATGAGTTCGAAAGTTTCAATTTTTCTTTACTTGACACCCTATGCTGAAAAGCCCTGGAAATGGTCAAAACGAGATGTTAACAACATACAAGCGACAGTTTGCAAGAATCAAACTCCATACTGAAGAAAAACAATTGATTGACGAAAAACGAAGGTTTCACTAAGTAGTGGCGCCAGCCCAGTTAAGAACGGCACGGACTTATGCGTCAATCCAGTACATGTAAAAATATGAACTAAATTTCTGTTAGGAACTATTGTCTGGAAACATCACTCACATCCGGTCTAATCGGGATAAGATGACAGTCTGCTACATTATCATCGTCTGTCGACCGCATCGAAGTGATGCAGAGCTTAATACCTGTATGGGAAGAATGGGGTTCAGATCCCAGTGCGGCCACTCAAAGTGTCATTTCCAGTGGTTGACCTAAATCGAGTAAGGTGAATGCTGGGATCATTCCCCTATGAACAGAACATGATCGATCTCCTTCCCTAAGCTTGTCCTGGTCAAGCTTGTGCTCCGACTCACATCACCTCGTCATCGACAGGACATTCAGTTCTTATTTCCTTTCGTTTCTTCCGGTATCAGTTTAGTACTAAGGGAAGTGTGGGGGTTAAAAATCGTAGAGGGACACTAAGAGAGGAATACAGTGAGCAGATTCAGAAGGATGGATTTTTTTTTTTTTAGTGCTCAGGTAACAGACCTTCTTTTTTTTTGAGTCATCAGTCTCCTGACTGGTTTGATACGGCCCTCCACGAATTTCTCACCTGAGCCAACCTCATCATCACAAAGTAGCACTTGCAACATACGACCTCAATTATCTGCTGGATCTATTCCAATTTCTGTCTTCCTCTACAAGTTTTGCCCTTTACAGCTCCCTCTAGTACCATGTAAGTCAGTCCCTGAAGTCTTAACAGATGTCCTATCACCCTGTCCCTTCTCCTTGTCAGAGTTTTCCACATATTCCTCTCCTCTCCGAGTCTGCGTAGAAACTCCACATTCCTCACCTTATCTGATCACCTTATTTTCACATTAGTCCGTTGCACCACATCTCAAATGTTTCGATTCTCTTCTTTTCTATTTTTCTGCAGTCCATTTTTCAGTACCATACAATACTGTGCTCCAAAAGTACATTCTCAGAAATTTCTTCCACAAATTAAGCCCTATATTTCATACTAGCAAACTTCTCTTGGCCAGGAATACCCTTTTTGTCAGTGCTAGGCTGCTTTCGATGTCCTCCTTGCTCTATCCGCCATTGGATATTTTGCTGATCTTTATCGAACACATCATAAAAAAAACAAAAAATAAGATAAATAAAAAAATAAAAAAATAATAAAAAAATAGAAATATAGTGTGGCTAGGGCCTCCCGTTTGGTAGACCGGTCGTCTGGTGCAAGTCTTTTGAACTGACGTCACTTCGGCGACTTGCGCGTCGATTGGGATGAGATGATGATGATAAAGACTACACAACACCCAGTCCCTGAGCGGAGAAAAATCTCCGACCCAGCCGGGATTCGGACCTGGGCCACTTGGCATGACAGTCCGTGGCACTGACCATTTTTATTTTATTTTATTTATTTTCTAATATTGTTCGTTGTATTTTGTAGTAGAGGACGTCACATGACATTCGTTGAAGTTCGTTGTTGATCCTTTCACTCAGTTTCTTTATTATAGAGACCAGCCGGCTCTCTGACCGAATACGCTTAGCTACCGTGCCAGCTTACTCCTGTTTTTCTCAGAATAACCACTCAGCTATCGGGCGGACCTAACACATACTAAATTCTCTTTTCCATTCGTCTGTATATTATTCTTGTCAGCAGCTTGGATGCATGAGCTATTAAGCTGATTGTACGATAATTCTCCCATTTGTGACCTCTTGCAGTCTTCGGAATTGCGCTGTTGATGCTTTTCCGAAAGTCAGACGGTATACTGCCAGACTCATTCATTCTACACACCAATGTGAATAGTCGTTTTGCTGCCACTTCCTCTAATGATTTTGAAAATTCTGATGGACTGTTCGACCCCTTGTGCCTTATTTGATCTTAAGTCCTCCAAAGCTCTCTTAAATTCTGATTCTAATACTGGATCCCCTATTTCTTCTAAATCGACTCCTGTTTCTTCTTCTATCACATCAGACAAATCTCCCTCATCATGGAGGCCTTCAATGTATTCTTCCCACCTACCCTCTCTCTCCTCTGCATTTAACAATGGAACTCCCATTGCACCCTTAAAGTTACCACCCTTACTTTTAATTTCACCGAAGATTAATTTGACTTTCCTTTGTGCTGAGTCAATCCTTCCGACTATCATTTCTTTTTCGATTTCTTCACATTTTTCATGCAGCCATTTCGTCTTAGCTTCCCTGCACTTCCTATTTATTTCATTCTTCAGCGAGTTGTATTTCTGTATTCCTGAATTTTCCTCAAAATTTTTGTTCATCCTTCTTTCATCGATCAGCTGAAATATTTCTGTGTTACCCATGGTTTCCTTTCAGTTACCTTCTTGTTACCTACGTTTTTCTTTCCAGCTGCTGTGTTTGCTCTTTTTACAAATGTCCAGTCCTCGTCAACTGTAATGTGTACTGGACTGTTCTTTATTGCTGTAGCTACAGCCTTGGAGAACTCCAAGTGTATCTCGTCATTTCTTAGTACTTCCGTAACCAAGTTCTTTGTATATTGATTCTTCCTGACTAATCGACTAATCTCTTAAACTTCAGCCTACTCTTCATCACTACTACATCACTGCTCCTGGTTACACCTTACAATCCAGGATTTGATTTCGAATCTCTATCTGACCATGATGTAATCTAACTTAAATCTTCGGAAGGATATAGGATGCAGTAATTACTCCGAAATGAGGTGACTTGCACAGTACAGAGTAATGGTGAGCTGCATCAAACCAGTCTTTGGCCTGAAGACCACCACCACCAGCACCACAACAACAATAACAACAACAACAACACATTCTTCCGATCAAAGGTTGGACAAGACTGCCAAACCCGTTGTCGAGCGCCTTCTTTTATCAACTTCTGTTCCTTAGTTTTGCATAGAAGAAAATGTGTTTGCTCGGTCATTACCATTGACTCCCCTACCTCTCGAAGTTTTACTTCTGTTCTGATACTTCGTGACTGTCTTTTAATTGTGTCTTTAGAAAACAAATTAAATAGCATAACCTCTGTCACAAAATCTTTTTGATAGTTGACAATACCGTGAACCTTTGTAGTGGGGAGACTTGCATGTCTCAACGTCTCAAATAGCAGAACCTTACACTGGAAGCATATTTTTGGTGCGACCAGACTAACATTTGTTTGCTGAGAATTTGAAAGAGAGTATTAGGCAACTGAAACAGGGGAAACGAATACAAAAGAAGCACGATTGACATCTGAAGCAACTTCTCTAGTCCGCAACTTTCTCAGATCTTTGCCCAACAGAAAACTGTTGTGTTCACTATGTCAGCCTTCCAGCACGCATTACACGACTTCGATATACTTGGGACGTGTTCGCTGCCTACTGAGTCAGAACTATATTGTATTTCGAGCAAACATACGAGAGTTATTTTGAAAGTAAATAACGTTCTCAATACATTTTAATTCAAGATAATGAGAGAAAACTTATATTGCAACATATTTTGATATGTTAGCTGTTTTTGTACATAATCACTATTCAGATTTAAAGATCGTCAAAGCGCTACACTGTCTATTTTGAGTTTCTGCACACTCACTTACCCGCAAGTTGTTGAACAAGTCATTTCTATAATGCTTTCCATCCAAAAAATCTGTAAGCTTGGGAAAAAGATGGAAATCACACATTCCGGGCTACAAGGTGGACGTTCAGAAATATTCCACTTCAACTGTCGAAGGAAACCCCTTCGTCAACGCAGCAGAATGGAAGTGAATGATATCGTGACAAGCATAGTGCTGCTGGACAATAATCTTCGCTGTTTCCTTCGAACTGTTCGGCGTAATAAGTGGAGAGTCTCATATTAAGCCGTTGCATTTATAATCTTCTCTAACCATAAAGTCTAAGAGAGCAGGATGCCATTTAGACCCCAAAACTCAGTGATCACAACATTTTTTTTGCTCTGAATTTGTTTGACTTCTTTTGGTTTCGTTGGTGATTGTGAATGGTGCCGTTCCATTGACTGGCGCTTTGTTTATGGACGTTTATGCGAAATCCATGTCTCATCACTAGCTAACAATGTGGTTCGAAAACTTTCCGGCATCCTTGTCGTACCGAATGAAGGAAGACATTGCAGCTCACATTCGTTCTACTTTTTTTGTATTTAACTGTCAAAATTAGAGGAAACTATCCCTCAGACACTTTCAAAATCACCACCAAAAGTTTGATAAAGAACTGATCGTGAAATTTCAGGAAAGTATATGATCAGGTCGTCAATAGTAAATTGTCTGACTTGTTGAATTTTTTCCATAATATTTGATATGTATTCGTCAGTCACAACTGAGGACTGGTCTGATCATTCTTCGTTATATATTCGTTCGTACGCCGTTAATCATTATGTGCCATTTTCTATCTGGAGTTTCATTCATCATATTTAGGTTATCTGTCGGTAAATTTGGATTAAGTGGATCTTTTAGGCTTTCAGATACCGTATTACACTATGAACCTCACACTCGGCGGCACAGGTAATGTTATAAAAACTTTTAAAATGGCACAAATAACCACTAAATGAACGTTCCTGCTGATTGTTAGCGTCATACTGGCAGCAACGAATTGGTAGGTCTACAGCAGGATGTAAGCGATAACCGTTTACAACGTGTCACAGCAGTGCATGGGAAGTTGAGAGAAACAATTTGCTATAAGACACTTGTGTTTTATCAAGCCGGGAAAAAACCTCAAACTGGCCTACAGAAGCTGCCGAAGCTACGGCACCTGCACACTGGACGCCACTTTGAATATACTATCATCCTCTTGTGCACCGAATTTCGTAATGGTAATAAAGAAGAAAAGGCTTTTGAGTACGTCGCGCAAAAACAAACACTGATGTGACAAAATTGATGGGATAGCGATATACACATATATAGTATCAGCGTAAACAGGATAAAAAAGGATAACGCCCCGAGACAGAAGCCAATAGGCAGTTTGTCATTGGGAGAACTGTTATTTGCGCTCAGGTGATCCATCGGAAATGTTTCACAACGTGATTATGGCCGCAGGAAAGGACATTATAGACTCTGAAAGCGGAATGGTAGTTGGAGCTAGACATGTGGGACATACCATTTCGGAAATCGTTAGGAAATTCTATGTTACGAGATCCATAGTGTCAACATTGTGCCGGGAGTATCGAATTTCAGGCATTACTGCTCACTCGGGTAACGCTGTGTTTTGAAATAACCGCAAAAATCAATGTAGGACGTACGACGAACATAACAGTCAGGACAGTTAGGCTAAATCTGGCGTTAATAGGGTATGGCAACAGGCGACCGACACGAGTGCCTTTGCTAGCAGCACGACATCGCCTGCGGTGTCTTTCCTCGGCTTGTGACCATATTGATTGGATCCTAGACAACTTGGAAACCATAGCCAGTTCAGATGAGTTGTTATTTCAGTTGGTAGAGTTCGAATGTGGAAGTCATGGGATAGTGATATACACATATATACCCTCAGGGTAAAATAGGGACATAAGTTGTCAAAAAGGCACTGTGCCAAGGGGCACAAATTGTCAACAAGGCACTGTGCCAAGGTGGTGGTGGCTCCATAACGGTGTGAACTGTATTACATGGAATGGACTGGGTCCTCTGGTCGAGCTGAACCGATCATTGAGTGCTTGGAGACCATTTGCAGCCATTCATGGACTTCATGTTCCCAAACAACGATGTAATTTTGATAGATGACAATGCGCCATGTTACTGGCCCACAGGTGTTCACGGTTCATTTGAAGAACATTCTGTACAGTTCGAGTGAGTGATGTGGCCACCCATATCGCCCGACATGTATCCGATCGGACATTTTTGGGACATAATCTAGAGGTCAGTTCGTGGACGAAATCCAGCACCGGCGACACTTCCGCAATCATGGATGGCTATAGAGGTAACTTGGCTCATTATTTCTGCAGGGGATTTCCAACGACTTGTTGGGTCCATACCACATCGAGTTTTTCACAACGCTGGGCGATATTAGGAGGTAGCCCATGATTTGGTATCTCAGTGTATTACGTTTCCAATTCGAACATACTTGACTCTCACAAGTATAGTAACCTTGCAGTGAGAAGACCAGATAAACAAAATTTTAAGCTCTTAAAGTCCACAAAACCGTGAGGTAAAATTTGCACAAGCGTCAATTTTAAATTTGTATGTGCACGACTAAGCTGGTAGCACATGAGTTTGAGAGCCTGCTACAAAATCTCGTGCAGCGTGCATGCACTGTAACTTAGGCGGCTTTTGAAGGTCAATTTGAGGCTGATTCTCGGCTCCATAGGCCACAAATGTCCTGTATCATATTGTTTGTCTCGACTGACATTACACCACTGTGGTACGATGTAAACAGTTACCTTTTACTCTCTGTATAAGTAGGGGGCCAGTGTTGAGGTTGGGGACAGGAGTGGGGGAGTGGGACTGTGCGGCTTGTCTAATCCAAACGCCCTTTATTTTCAGAAGGGCCCATAACAAAATCGATTACTGTGGTCGTAATATGGCGGTGGAACCGAGAGAGGTGGCACAGTGGCTAACACACTGGTATCGCACAGTAGAGATGTGGGCCAGCAGTTGCAGGAAGTGGTGGGGAGTGAGTACCAGGTCACGAGCATTGTGAAGCCTATTGCAGGGTTGGCTCAGATGATTGACAGCATAGGGGAGTTAGGCAGGAATTTTACAAAGGAGGATCAGGTAGTGATAGTCAGTGGAGCAGGGAACAGTCTTGACAGGGACGGGGAATATGATGTAGGTGGTGACCTGGTAAAGATAGCTACTCAAACTGGTGGCACTAATGTGCATTTCGTGCAAGTGTTTCAGCGTCATGATCGGTCTCATCTTCACCAGGATACAGATTAGCTGGCTGTTTTTCAAAGAGTTCCTTGCGGATTGGGAGAGTAGCTATGTACGTAGGAAACAGTATTCCATTTGAGTCCATAGACGTCTCATGACACTTACTGAACAGATATTTGAATGTTGTGCAGGAGCAGTTGAATTCAGTGAAACTAAACTTCTAATTGTTGCTGTTTATAGGTCCTGTAACTCTGACTTCAGAGCATTTCCGCTCAAGCTAGAAAGGGCTATTGATTCACGTGGTAGGAAGTTCCAGAAATAAATTATATCTGGTGACTTCAATATAAATTATGTGTATGATGGTGACAGAGAAAGGATGTTGGTAGATCTCCTAAATTCATATGATCTGATGTAGACTATGTTTTTTCCAACTATGGCGCAGGGGAACAGTGGCACAGCCATAGACAATATTTTTATTCATTCTTCATTACTAGATGGGTATTCTGTTAGTAAAAGGGTGAATGGCTTTTCAGACCACGATGCTTAAATTTTAACCCTAAAAGACTTTTGTACTCAAACAAACGTCACCAAGGAAACCATCAAGGAACAGGAGTTGCAGGATATTTATAGTGCCAATAACATAGATGATAAATATAATGCTTTCCTTAACACATTTCTCATGCTCTTTGAGAGTTGCTTTCCATTAGAACGTTCTAAACGGGGTACTAGCAGTAATAGGCAGCCCACGTGGCTAACTAGTGTGATAAGGATATCATGTAGAACAAAGCAGGAATTATATCAAAATGTTAGAAGTAGTCACAATCAAGCTGCAGTAGCCCATTACAAACAGTATTGTAAGGTGCTTAAAAATGTTGTTAGGAAGGCAAAGAGTATGTGGTATGCAGCAAATAGAATAGCTAATTCACAGGATAAAATTAAAACCATATTGTCGGTTGTGAAGGAAGTGCCTGCTCAGCAGCATAAGGTCGATGATATATTCATAAAGTCAGTTCGTAGTAGAAATATTTCTGTTACTGATAAATCAGCTATATGTACAGTATTTAACAAACATTTTGTGAGCATTGCTAGTGTATTAAATAAAAATGTAGTTTCTACAGGGAATCACATAACTTTCTTGGCAAATGCCTTTCAGAGATTGATTTCTGAAATACACCTCTGTTAAACAGACAAGGGGGAGATTGAGTCAGCAATTAAATCACTGAAGACGAAGGACTCTCATGGATATGATGGAGTGTCTAGCGGAATATTAAACTACTGTGCTGCACTGTACTTAGCAATATTCGTAATTTTTCCTTTAGGAATGGTCAGTTTCCTGAGCGACTGAAGTACTCAGTAGTAGCCGCTTTATAAAAGGGGAGAAAGGGATAATGTAGACAGTTTTAGACCTATTTCTATTCCATCAGTGTTTGCTAAGGTTATTGAAAAGGCTGTGTATGTAAGGATAATTGGTCATTTTATATCAGACGAGTTGATATCAAACGTACAGTTCGGCTTTAGAAGTCGCTTAACAGCTGAAAATGCTATAATCTCTTTTCTCAGTGAGGTATTGGATGGGTTAAACAAAAGGTTTCGAACGCTAGGCATATTTTTTGATTTAATTAAGGAGTTTGATTGTGTTGATCACAAAATATTTCTCCAGAAGTTGGACCATTACGGAATATGGGGAATAGCTCACAATTGGTTCACCTCTTACTTTAGCAATAGACAGCAAAAGGTCGTTATTCACAATGTTGAGTATGGCTGAGTTGTGGGGTCTGATTCGGGTATGGTCAAGTAGGGGATGCCGCAGGGATCAGTGTTGGGGCCACTCCTGTTTCTTATTTATATAAATGATATGCCCTCTAGTATTGAGGGTAATTCTAAAGTATTTATGTTTGCTGATAACACTAGCTTGGTAGTAAAGGATGTTGTGTGCAATATTGGCTCGGTTTCAAATAGTGCCGTGCATGACCTAAGTTCATGGCTTGTAGTAAATAAACTAACGTTAAATCACATTAAGACTAAATTTTTATAGTTTCTAACATAAAATTCAACAAAACCTGACGTTTTAATTTCACAGAATGGGCATATGAATAATGAAACTGAACAGTTCAAATTTCTAGGTGTTGAGATAGGGAGTAAACTGTCGTGGAAAGCCCACGTTCAGGATCTTGTTCAAAGACTTAATGCTGCCATTTTTGCTATTCGAACGGTATCTGAAGTAAGTGATCGTTCGACACGAAAATTAGTCTACTTTGTTTATTTTCATTCGCTAATGTCATATAGTATTATATTCTCGGGTAACTCTTCCCAGTCTAGAAGGATATTTTTGCCTCAGGAACGGACGGATCGGGTAATAAGTGGTGTAAGTTCACGAACCTCTTGTCAACCCCTATTCACGAGTCTGGGTATTTTGACATTGGCATCTCGATATACGAGGGCTGGAACTTAAATAGTGGTAACTATTTATACACAACAGATACAAAATAGTTACATGTTTGCACCTGTTACTGTCCTTCAAAGTAGTCACAAGCGTTTCGTAGAACCCGTTGACAGCTATATGGAAGGCGTAGTATACCGTTAGCAGAGCCTGTTCTGTTGATGGTACGAATGGAGCGGTTTGATGCCTGTCGAATCTCTGGAACAGTTGCGAAGCGAATGCCACGAAGTGATTCCTTCATCTTCGGAATCAAATGAAAGTCACAAGGACTTAAGTCTGGGGAGTATACTGGATGGTACAGTACTTCCCAGTCCCATCGACCGTATAGAGTAGCCACAGCTTGCGCAGTATGCGCACGCGCCTTGTCGTGCAAAATGATGGGTAGGTAGCGCAGAAAGTGTTGCCGCTTCTTTCGCAAAGCCGGTCGCAGGTGATGCTCCAAAAACGAACAGTAGTACTATGCATGGACGGTCTGCCGTGGAGGTACGTAATGCGTTAGGATAACACCAACACAGTCGTACACTTGACGCACTTTCGACTTTCGAGGCGACCCATAATGACGGCATTCGTTGGATTGGCGCTTCGGTTTCGGCTCGTGCGATGTGACCCATGTGCGTCGGAGCAGCGTCGTAACACATCCATTTCTGCATTTCCGTCAAGTCATGCGGAACCCTTCGTGATGCAATTTTTCACATGCCCAGGCGTTCCTTCAGGATGCGAAGCACAGTCGTATGCTCCAATCCGGTTTCGTGGGCGAGCTCACGAATCGTATGGCGTCGATCACTGTCCACCAACGGGGCAACAGCACGCAGCACTTCTTCAGAGACGCTAGGACGACCTCCCCGATGCATGTCTGCCACAGTTTGCCGACCTTCGTTGAAGGCTTTTACCCAACGTGCCACTGTTTTGCACGGCAATGCCGATTCCCCGCAAGCCTCTTGAAGGCCCTGATGACACTGTCGTGCTGTACGACCTCTGGCACATTCAATCTTGATCCTACTACGTTGTTCCGGTTTCGAAAACATAGTGACAGCATTACCCGCTCGCTCACTAGTGACTGTGTTTCCCTCGACTGTGGGCACGCCGGTGACGTGGGACGGGGGTAACCATTTGCTCGGAGGTTAGGTAGGAATGTCAACAACGTGTGATATCAGCGACAATAGTAGGTTCCATTGCATAGTGTCTCCACAGCTGTGTTTCACTGTTTAAGTTCCAACCTACGTATATATTGATTACTGTCATTTCTTGTTAACAATTTTCGCTTATTCCCAAGAATAAGCAACTTTCACTCAGTTAATACCTGGCGGAAATCAAACCTGCATTTGGATCGGACTTCCTTAGCTCTTCTGCTGCATCCGTTTTCAATAAGCTACCACTCGAATTAAAAAATCTTAGCAGTAATCCACACGCTTTAAAATCGAAACGGAAGACTTTCCTCATGGGTCATTCCTTCTATTCTGTCGAGGAGTTCCTTGAAAAAGTAAGTCCATTCTTGTTGTATTGTTGATTGCGATTACTTAAACTTCTGGATTGACTTTTTTCGGGTTCATAAACATTTTATTTTTGCCTGTTATTTCTTTTATGTTTTAATTTCATGTACTGACACATTCCATGATCTCGGAGATTTGCTCCTCAATTTGGTCCTATGGAACTTGAGGTGTACACTTGACGCACTTTCGACTTTCGAGGTGACCCATAATGACGGCATTTATTTTACTTATGTAAAATAAATTCGGGAGGAAGACGTTTCAAATCTCCATGCGGCCATCCAGATTTAGGTTGTCCGTGATTTCACTAAATCGCTCTAGGCAGTGCCAGTATGGTTACTTTGAAAAGGGCACGATCGATTTACTATCCCACCCTTTCCCAGTTCTAGTTGGTGTTACGTCACCAATGATGGCACTGTAGACGGGACATTGAACTTTGATCTTACTTCCTTTTTCTTTCTTCAACGGCGGAGGCTGTCTAGCGTTACGCAGCACCGAGAACGCTATGCGACCCGGGGGTCGTGTGCCGGCAGTGATTCACGCCGGACGCGCATCTGCTCGAGGGCCTGTGCGTCGCTGCCCCTCGTACGACCCGTGGTCCTCGCTGTGACCCGTCGCTCGGCCTGCCACCTCTCTCCTCTGCGTGGGAGAGACACCCCAGGGTCAACTGCCCAGGGCCTCCGGGCGACAACAGCCTCTGACGCGGAGCGCATCTGAACAATGCGAGTCGTGTGCTTCATTCGTGGCGGAGACAGCTCCACCACCAACTACAAATAATTCGTAGTCAGTCTTCTGGTTCATTATGTACTTATGAGTTCCTATTGAATATGGAAATGGATAGATGATCGATACGGCAGTTTTTACTGGATGAAGAAGTTGGGCACTCCAAGCAATACAGAAAAGTAGTGAAATAAAATAATAGTTAGTTTTATTCTGGTGCTGAAGTCCAAGTATAAATTAATTGCAATACTGCTGGATACTCTTTTCTTACTGTTTACAGCCATATAATTGTCATTTAACCCTTTGTTGGGGACGGATTTATTTTTCTGTAACCTTACTGCTAATATTAAAAGAAGTATCTGCGACATGCAATGAATAGAGAATTCAATTGTTTTCATACTGGAAGATTGTCTTCATCTGATCCTTACGCCCAAATTGATGGTTTTCTGAGCATGTCAATAATGTTCTGCTTCACCTACAGCATTTTGGTGAACCCTGGTTGTGTGCATCATTCCCATCATGGTGAAAGCAATGTAAACGTGTAATGTGGTATCTGTGGGTAGGTGATAATGTTAAATAAGGAACTCACAACTGCATTCGTTTTTTGTTTACGAATTATTATTAAACACTTACATTCTCGACACCAACTGCTAATGTACAGACTTAGTAGCTAGTGCACTATCTTTTTCAGCGATGTTGGACACTTTGGCGAACACTGAAATGGGCACAGTACTTTGCTTATTATTCACCCGTGATACTCACGTCTTCCTTACTCCCTCAATATAATTTCTACATTCGTTGAATTTGTCAGCTCCTGACACGCCTCCTATCGTGACCGCAAGCCGTTCTCTCTTCCGCCCCTCCTCCTAGCTGCGACCTTCAGAACTGCCCCCATCAGCGCCAGACTCCTCCCTCATAAAGCAGTCGTCGGACATTGAGATTTCTAGAACTGAAGTGCCCATGGGGATGCCGAACCATTGGCCGCATGTGAACCACGGTTGGCACCCATAGCTCTACAGTGAGGACCAAAAAACACCCCAGAAACTGTCGATTGACCGGCATTTCCACAGACAGGGTCAGCATCCGACTTGGCCAATCTCTACGACGAAATACTGTGGGAACCTATGGCATGGAGTCTAACAAGAAGTGGAAGTAATTGTATTCTTTTAAGTATCAGAAATAAACAGATAATATATAAAATTATTATTATTCAAAAAAAGTGATTTGTATGGCCTGATTTAGCTTTTCAGATAATAGGCTGTAAATGAGAAGAATAAAGAAGTAAATAAATAACCCTCTCTCCCTTCATCAATGAAGGCCGAAATATCTCTGTCCTATTTTTTCTCTTTGTCTTCTCTTTTTTCTTTCTTTTTTGAGCCATCTGTACTCTGATTGGTTTGTGCCAAGGATTATTTGTTATCTGTATTCGAATCTCTGTCTTCACCTTGAAATGTCCCCTTAGAAAAATTATAAATGACTGTGCTTAAACTGACACATAATATTTTAAGCGCAACGCAATCTGACTTTCAATATTCCCCACAAAAGAATGGCCCTGACTAACGATAACCTATACCTTTCATGAATCACGTACCTCACAAAAATCTTCGTTACTCAAACTACTGCAATACAGCGTGCGCCAATACTGCCAGCTGAATAAAAGATTCTAACTACTGAAGGCACTAACTACTGATAGGCATAGTTAGCAAATGAAAGATTTTGATAGAGAACAAACAAAGTATTTACCTTAATAGTGTTCAAAAGTCATAATATATACATATCAGTTCATGACATCCAGTCTTACAAATTTACTGTCTCTGATGGACACACGTCCAGATCATCCGCTCTCAAAACTCCGCCATCTGTCTCCCCACATCCACCACTGCTGGCGGCTCACCTCCAACTGCGCAACGCTACGCGCTGTTAACATCCAACTGCCCAACAATACAATAGCAAATTCCAACAATGCGTCTGTGCCGTTACCGTCTGATTGCCAATCGTGACACTTATTTTTACCGTGCGTGGGAAACCATTTGACATGGGAACCTAACTTTCCAAAAAATACACCGGCTACGACGATGACAAACTGTCGGGCATCCAGCAGTGTGGGGCTACCTCAGATTCAGAGAAGAAACATTTTACAACGCTGGCAAATACGCTGTTCTCAAAAAAAGTCCTCTGCTATCCAGGTTGCAGATACCTGCAGATTCCGAAAAAGTTTTTTCCCGTTGTGCAAGAGGGCCTGAAAGTCGTAAAAAGCTATTCACCCAGTATTGGGAATGATATGTCAAACTGCGTTAGTAGCAGGGTGCTGCTGGTCGCTTGGTCACTTCCCGTGCGGTAATCCCAACACTTGACCAAACTCCTGTCACGTGGAAGCGGCCACCAGCCTCCACGCGCTCTCCGTCGTTTTACCTGTGGCTGGCCGCTCTCAGAATTTGGCTCATTAAGGCGGACCTCTGGGATCACTGTAGGCAGAAGACTCTGCTCAAGTAATTGCAGCACAGACATATCACAAAATCTTACAAGGGGGATGGGGGTTTGACATGAGGGTCACTGATTGTGATCAAGTATCACAAGGACGTCCTATACTGAAAATGAAGAGACACATGTTTTGTCTTTCTGCCAGGAACCCTGGTTTTGAAATAAAAAACAGGTTCAAATGGTTCAAATGGCTCTGAGCACTATGGGACTTAACATCTGAGGTCATCAGTCCCCTAGAACTTAGAACTACTTAAACCTAACCAACCTAAGGACACCACACACATCCATGACCGAGGCAGGACTCGAACCTGCGACCGTTGCTGTCACGCGGTTCCAGACTGAAGCGCCCAGAACCGCACGGCCACACCGGCCGGCAAAAACCAGGTCAAAGTTGATGGGAAATCGTATTTTCAATATCATGCATCGCAAGATCATTTAAAAACAAACATTATTTATCAATATAATACGAGGCCCAAACCTTATAATGTCTGAGATGTGAACGTTTCTGTGTTTCCAAACTAAAGTTTGGGTAGCCGTCATTCAGTTTGTCTAGCAGAGTGAGGTCAATGGCCGAATGGTCGAGGCATTAGACTATCAGACACCTGGCGGGTGTTCAGGTAAAACATTGGGATATGTGATTAATAATCAAAAATATACAGTTTATATAATGTACTGACAGCTCTTTTCATCATGATATATGACGAACTCGATAGGACTTCTGTAGATAATGATGCTCAGACAACCTGCACCACGTAAATGATATCAACGAAATCTACCTCCCTTTGTGAAGGGTGTGACGTTTACTTTTTCCAACAGCTAAAAAATTTCACTGTACCATTTTAAAATCATGAGACGTCACAGCAGAGCAGCGAATTAAAAGATAGAATGGGTGCTATCAAAATTCGTGCTTTGGTACACAACGAGTTGTCAACGCCTGCTTTTCGAGATATGCTTTTATACTCATGGTACGCATCCAAATTGAAATCTGACCGATCTATTCTAATCAACATGAATCACGTATGTTTTCCACGAACAACGTACCGGAAAACATGTCACTGCGGTGAGATTTCGTTCGTGTGTAGCGCATGGCGTCACAAATATTTATGTTTGGCCTGTTTCTATGAAGTACCACCGCACTGTTTGCGAGAACGCTTACGAAGAAATAATCTGTTGGAAAATGGTTCAAATGGCTCTGAGCACTATGGGACTCAACTGCTGTGGTCATAAGTCCCCTAGAACTTAGAACTACTTAAACCTAACTAACCTAAGGACAGCACACAACACCCAGCCATCACGAGGCAGAGAAAATCCCTGACCCCGCCGGGAATCGAACCCGGGAACCCGGGCGTGGGAAGCGAGAACGCTACCGCACGACCACGAGATGCGGGCAATCTGTTGGAATTGCGCAGTAATATACACTATGTGATTAGAAGTATCCAGACACCCCCAAAAACATACGTTTTTCATATTAGGTGCATTGTGCCGCCACCTACCGCCAGGTACTTCATATCAACGACCTCAGTAGTCATTAGACATCGTGACAGAGCAGAATAGGGCGCTCCGCAGAACTCACGGGTTTCGAACGCGGTCAGGTGATTGGGTGTCACTTGTGTCATACGTCTGTACCCGAGATTTCCACACTCCTAAACATCCCTAGGTCCACTGTTTCCGATGTGATAGTGAAGTGGGAACGTGAAGGGACACATACAGCACAAAAGCGTACAGGCCGACCTCGTCTGTTGACTGACAGAGACCGCCGACAGTTGAAGAGATCGTAATGTGTAGTAGGCATACATCTATCCATCACACAGGAATTCCATCAGGATCCACTGAAAATTCTATGACAGTTAGGCGGGAGGTGAGAAAACTTGGATTTCATGGTCGAGCGGCTGCTCACAAGCCACACATCTCGCCAGTAAATGCCAAACGACGCCTCGCTTGGTGTAAGGAGCGTAAACATTGGACGACTGAACAATGAAAAAACGTTGTGTGGAGTGACGAATCACGGTACACAATGTGGCGATCCGAAGACAGGGTGTGGGTATGGCGGACGCCCGGTGAACGTCATTTGCCAATTTGCCAGCGTTTGTAGTACCAACAGTAAATTTGGAGGTGGTGGTGGTATGGTGTGGTCGTGTTTTTCATGGAGGGGGTTGCACCCCTTGTTGTTTTGCGTGGCTCTATCTCAACACAGGCCTACATTGATCTTTTAAGCACCTTTTTGCTTCCCACTGTTGAAAAGCAATTCGGGGATGGCGATTGCATCTTTCAACACGATCGAACACCTGTTCATAATGCACGGCCTGTGGCGGAGTGGTTACACGACAATAACATCCCTATAATGGACTGGCCTGCACAGAGTCCTGATCTCAATCCTATAGAACATCTTTGGGATGTTTTGGAACGCCTACTTCATGCCGGGCACCGACCGCCGTCGACACCTCTCCTCAGTGCAGCACTCCGAGAAGAATGGGATGCCATTCCCCAATAAACCTGTGGTTACTGAATTCCAGCATTACCAGTGGAGGGCGCCACGAACTTGTAAGTCATTTTCAGCCAGGTGACCGGGTACCTTAGATGTATTTTTGTTTTGGGTATCACGATGAAAATAGCAGTCAATACATTTATATTCTTATTTAATTATTGTCCGCCCACGATAGCTGAATGGTCAGCGCGACAGACTGTCAATCCCGGGTTCGATTCCCGGCTGGGGTCGGAGATTTTCTCCGCTCAGGGATTGGGTGTTGTGTTGTCCTAATCATCATCATTTTATCCCCATCGACGCGCAAGTCACCGAAGAGGCGTCAAATCGAAAGACTTGCACCAGGCGAGTGGTCTACCCGACGGGAGGCCCTCGTCACACGAAATTTTTTTTATTTAATTATTAATCACACTTTCCCATGTTTTCTTATTTTTAAAAAAGGCAAAGAAAACCGCATAATGTTATTAGATGCACCGAAAGAGTATCGAATGATGCACTAAGAATCTAACAAGAACCAGGAGTTTGGTGATCTCATACCATGACATTTCTTAAAATTTTTTTTAGACAGTTATCTTCGAGGCACCATCAAATAGAACTTCAATAGACTCTTGTAATACGTTTAAAAAAATGAAGCATTGAGGGGTCTCGAACTCTCGACTTTATGTTTACTGTGCCTGAAGTTTAATTCTTTTTTCTAAGGATGCTATGCTATTTTTTATATTACAAACTAATTACAATTTCCCAATGCTTCTTAGGGTCACTGTCAGCTACAGCGGGGGGGGGGGGGGGGGGGGGGGAGAAAAGTAGGGCAGGGGTCGAATCCCAAGGCCTGGCCACGATACCTCCCTCCGCCCATCGCTGAGCTGTCTCCTCACACGACCCTTTGGCTTTTTTGCACATGTATACAGTGGAAAAACAAATTGAAAATAATCCACCCATCCGGAATCCCGAAAACGCCGCAAGGTGATGAAGGCTGGCCACGCGAACCGATAGGCCGACGAGGCGCACTCCAAGCTCGACTTCTGGTACTATGGTTTGGTTGCTCACGCCACGCTTAAACGGACCTCGTACTACAGCGGTCCGTTTGAGAATTACTTATACAGTCTAATTTATGAACCCCTCCCTTCAGTAGGGGCGAACCCATAATTTGACACCTCACGAAACCCTTTCCTCATAGATACGGCGTAGCAGCACATTCCACGAACCCTTTAGCGGGAGACGCGCTTGAAGAACGGCGTGCTACGCCTCCCACCCAACCTTCTTTTGTTTTCTCTTTCATTCTTCCTTTTTGTTTCCGTTTCTTGTCGTGCTCCCAGTGTTTCCGTAGAAATTTGGCGGATCCCGCTGTAGAACACTTGTACACATTTCCTAACATGACACGCCACGGGCGATGCTGACGTCATGGCCAGGCCTTCGGTTGCGACCCCGCCCACTCCCCCCCCCCCCCCCCCCTCCCACTACCACCTGACAATCGTCGCGCTATTTTTATAAAAAGCGGTTAAGAAAAAAGAAAGGGGTAGCTTTGAAAAAAAAGTGGTCAGCGCCTACCCACACACAGAAATAATAAAAACATACAGGGTAGGCGAGGTCATTTTGCTAATGATATTGTATCTACAATCGCCTGTAGTAAAGAACAAGGAATCAGCAGCGCAGAAAGCACAACAAGCATTGCCGCCATGTTGGGGACACAGGTTCGATTCCCGGTTCTACTGGAGCTTTTTCCTTTGGTAGGAGGACTGATACAGGGTGTACTCAGCCTCATGAGGCCAACTGAGGCGCTGCTCTACCGACTTGTACCGTTTACAAGACCAAGAAACCCGAAAACGCCGGGAGGAGCGGTGTGCTGCCCACATACCGCTCCACACCGCGTCCAATTACGCCATTGACAGAGAATGACAAGGAGGGCAATTACCTTTTTTTTTATCTTCACAACGCACAGTGCCTCCCACTCCACAGCCTATGTTGACGATAAATGCTAAATTTTCCGCACCAACTGCATGCCACATGAGCAGTACCTGAGGGCGGCAGCAAGCGAAAGTAGTAGTCATCGTCTGCACACTGGTGTACCCTCAGCAGCGCAAGTCCCGTGCAGTGACCCCGTGCCCCACTCTCTCCGCGAGGCCGACTCAACATGTTTGACCCGTGCACCTCGGCTATCTCATGGCGCCATAAACGCTTAACACGTCGGCGAGAAATACCGACATCGTAAAATGCATGGACATGAGCGCACAAGTAATAGCAGCGCCGCTCTTGCGTAAGCCATTAATGAACGCAGCTGCAAGGTGGTGTAACAGCTATTCAGGACGCTCTCCTCAGCTCACAAGACGATCTGCATATCACATGCTTTCCGAAAATTCAGTATCAAATTTAAATATTTTTAAAAGCACCTAGTTCGCTACAGTCTGGAACCGTACGACCGCTACGGTCGCAGGTTCGAATCCTGTCCCGGGCATGGATGTGTGTGATGTCCTTAGGTTAGTTAGGTTTAAGTAGTTCTAAGTTCTAGGGGACTTATGACCGCAGCAGTTGAGTCCCATAGTGCTCAGAGCCATTTGAACCATTTGAAAAGCACCTAGTTAAGCTTATAAACACAATTTCTTAGATGATAACATTTTCATCACTCTTTAAGTTGCTATAACATTTATTGTTTACACTGTAGATTTGTTCTGCAAATGTATTTTAATGTATTTGAACCATAATGGATGCAGCTGAACTCCGCGACTGTTCCCATATAGCGTGTATAATAATAACCGGTACCAGTCACAATAGAAGGCAATTTCATTTAATACAGACGGAATTCGGACTTGTGCCCATCATCAGCTGGTTTGCGTTCATGTACTTGATAATTGTTGGCCCTTCTATATTATGTCTTAGATAAAATAGTGGCACTTTAGATGTTAATAACTTCAAAAGGACATGCACTCACAATATCCAATGTGTTTACATTGGAGGTTGTGGTCAAAGAGCTTAGGCCTAAGAAGTACAGATATTACAAATTATGTAAATGAAATTTTTGTATGATTGTGGAACCACACTGTTACTTATACTCAGCGCTGGAGATCACTGTTTGAATCAAAAATAAATAACTGATGTTGAGTAAATAGACGCAAATGTAACATTTGGAAGCGACTAAGCGACATGTGCTACTAGTTCTCTTAGTACTACCCTCAGAAGGATTGTTGATGAAAAAAAGAAATTAACATTATCAAAGGAACTGCACACAGTAATGGATACAATCCAGATATAATTGACAAGCTTCACTACAAAATTAAAAGAAGCACTTCACACCTCCTAAATCAGTTTCATGAAACAAATACCCAAGTTTACTAGCACCCCATTTGTAGGAAAAATTTCATATCATGTTGCTTACCTTGTTCACAATAGTAGTATTCAAATATCCTTCAGCAGAACAATATGCTACAACAGCACATCATGCACTGCACCAAAACAAAGAGCCAGTACCACAGCAAAGCAGACGTTGTAAGAGGTCCGAGCAGATGTAATTTCGATGTACTGCTCATGCACTGCCTGCGATATGCAAGGTCTCCGACCAGAGAGCAGTGTTGACTGCAGTAGGAACTGTGTAGCCGTAGCAGTAAGTTGTTGCTAGTCTGGAGTCTGCTCTGGTTTGGTATGGTGTATCGTGTTGGCTGGCCCAGTCGCGGTGCAGCGATGCCGGTGCCTGAGTATTATTGTATAAGGTAAAAAGCAGCCTCGCGCATATGTAGTAATGTTATCTCAGGTCGCATGTAAATGCTTTAAAACTCTCCTAATAATAATCTTCCTCATAAAAAGTAACTTTTAACAACCATTCATTTCAATTTAAAGAATTTACTAATTTCCCCCATCCATGATCATCCCGATTATTGCAATAGAAAAATCAGTTGCTTCCTTTCATAAATGACAGATAGGTCGGCCAGCATTACACAGAGCTGTGCCGGAAAAATTTATTGTAAGAGCAGATATATCTCGCGACTTCATTGAGTTAAGAATTTTTCCTTTTTTTTTCAGAATGATCTTTCAGGGCCATGACGCAGCACTGCTGTCGTCCAAAATCTACCAGGTTAAATTCACAGTGAATTATTGAAAGTCATAAGTGATCGACAATTTAATTGAGAGGTTAGTTACATTGTTTTATTACCAGGTTACTGAATTTATTTTTTTATTGGGACGTTACGCTAAATCTGAATGAATTTTGAGCTTAGATTAAATCAGAAGGAATTTTGCGTGGAGGTTAATGTGAAAAGAATTTTTGTTTTGAGGTTACATTAAATTAGAATCATATTCATATTATTTATTTTATTTTGTGGGGAGGTTACAACGTTTACAAACATTTATGTGACAATTTTCCACAATTCTACATAGGCCAGACAGGAAGAAGTTTCATTATAAGATACTGGGATTACATGGACGCCTTCTGGCTAAATAACTTTGATAAATTCACTTTTGCAGCACATCTGAAACAACATGTCCACTCAGAAACAGCAATTACAGAGAACCTACCGATACAATACACTGTTAGCAAAGAAAAGAAAATTAATATTCTTGAAGAGGTCGAAATCTACATCCATAGCTCCAAATAATCATACCTTATTCTCGATGAACAAGTAGACCTTGCAAACAAGACATTTCTACACATCTTCAATGAAATATCTAAAAATCTAGAAGTGTAACTTATGGCCCCCTCACAACTAGCAATTCGAAAGAAAATAAAAGACGATGTCTATTTAACCTTATATAATTTGTCAGCAACACATCTATATATTATAAATGACAGTGTGGTTCACAATCATACAAGAATTTCATTTTCATAATTTGTAATATCTGTTATGTATCTGTATGTGTAACATCTCTGTACTTCTTAGACCTAAGTTGTTTGATCATAACCTCCAACGTAAACACGTTGGATGTTGTGAGTGCATGTGCTTTTGAAGTTATTAACATCTAAAATGCCACTACTTTATCAATGACATAATATGGAAGCACCACCAATTAGCAAGGCTACTATATACATTTAATGTGTAAAATACTAAATATATTGCTGTAAGAAAGTGACAAATGTAAGGTGGAAACAATATGGATACACCAGCTATATGTAAGTACTGTAACATTTTACACTATTTGTAGCCTAGTGACTTCCAAATGTTTCATTTGTGTCTTTTTAGTCGTCTTCAGTTATTTGTTTTTGGTTTAAACAGTTATCTACAGCACTGAGTATGTAAACATATACATGAATGTAAACCACCTGAAGACGGGCACGAGTCAGAAATTTATGGTGTGTTTAAGAGAATTACTTCCTGTTGTGACTGGTAGAGGTTATTATTCCAAATCCAATAAATTTTAATCTTAAAACCTATTGCGAAAAAACGATTATAGACGAGCGTATCTTGGGAACAGAATTTATTACAATGTAAATAGTTCCCTGTATTCGCTGAAACATGTGTGTAGAGTACATTTGTTAGCAAAAAACATTATGATCAGCTACGTAACAGCTGGTATGTCCACCTTTGGTACGGATAAGAGCGGCAGCGCGCCGTGGAAGCAATGAGGCCTCGGTAGGTTGCTGGAGGGAGTTGGCACCACGTCTACACCTAATTCCCGTAAATTCCGGGATGGCGGGCAATGAGTTCTCACGCCACGTTCAATCACATCCCAGATGTCTTCGATAGGGTTCATACCTGGCGAGCTGTGGGGTGGTAACACATCAGTTGGAACTCGCCACTCCCGCCACTGTGTTCCTCGAACCACTCCATCAGTCTCCTGGCCTTGTGACATGGAACGCTATGTTGTTGAAAAATGCCACTGCCTTCGGAAAACATGATGATCACGAAGAGGTGTAAGTGATCTGCAACCAGTGTACAATATTTCTTGGCGTCATGGTGCGTTGCATGAGTTCCAGAGGACCCATAGATGCGCACGTGAATGATCCCTTGAACATAATGGAGCCACCGACAGCCTGTCTCCGTCCTGTAATACAGATGTCAAGGAGCTGTTTCCTGGCAGACGACGGATTCGTTCAATCCCGTCGGCATGATGAGGAAGGTATCATGATTCATCAGATGATGCAATGCTCTACCGCTGTGCCAATGTCCAGTCTCAGTGGTTAAGTGTCTATTTCAGTCATAGTTGCTTATGTCGTCGTGCTAACATTGGCTCATGCATACGTCGTTCGCAGCTCGTTGTCTAATGGCTAGCGTTGCTGCCTCTGGATCACAGCTCCCGGGTTCGATGTCCGGCCGGGTCGGGAATTTTCTCCGCCCGGGGACTGGGTGTTTGTGTTGTTCTCATCATTTCATCATCATCATCATTCGTGACAGTGGCTCTAATGGACTGTGAAAAAAAATGGACTGTGTAAAAATTGGGACTTTGTATGGGCGCTGATGACCACAAAGTTGAGCGCCCCACAAACCAAACATCATCATCATCACACGAATTGGTCGTCGGCTGCGGAGGCCCATCGTAGGAGTGTCTGGTGCACTGTGTGTTCAGACACACTTGTACTCTGCCCAGCATTAATGTCTGATGCTAGTTCCGATACAGTTCGCCACCTGTCCTGTTTTACCAGTCTGCCCTGCCTACGACATCCGACATCTGTAATGAAGGGTGGCCGCCCAACCCAACGAGTTGTGGGCGTGATTTCACCTTGATTTCGCCGTAGCACTTTTCGAACATCCTTCAAGTCGGGCAGCTCCGAAATGCTCGTGTTGAGCCTCCAGGCCATCACAATCTGCCATCGGTCAATCTCAGATAGATTGGGCGCCTTCGCACATGCAACGTGCGCGTGTCTGACTAGCAGACATTCCTCACTAGGTGACGCTGCTTTCACATTGACGGTTTTATATTGATAGTTGGTCTGTGATCACAATGTTTTGGCTGATCTACATATATTGAAACCTGCATGTTTTCGAATTGATACGTGGCCAATATAGAATGACGATACAAAGCACTGTGATCACCTAGTTAATAGCTTGTTGATTCACCTCTGGAGCGCAGTATAGCGGCAATTCTTGGTGCCCTGATTTCGACAAGTCCTTGACACGTTTTCGGATTAATGTGGTACAGGTGAAGCAACTTAACGTAAATCGCAGACCAATGGTTTGTGGTTGCGAAAGTGGCGCCCGATAGCGTCCCAGATGTGTTTCATGGTGTTCAGATCAGGAGAATTTAGTGGCCAGAACATCAACGTGAGTTTATTATGATGCTACTCAAATCACTATAAAACGATTCTGGCCTTGTCACGTGGACAGTTATCCCGCCGGAAGAGGCTTTCATCGTTGGGAAAGATATCAAGAATGAAGGAATGCAACTCGGCTGCAATGATGTTCACGTAATCGACAGCTATCATGGCGCATTCGATTGCTAACATGGGTCCCGTGGAACGTTCCTCAAAGCTAGATACTGCCCTTACTGCATCGCATATATGACGCGGAACATGAATCGAGGAGCCGTTCGCCTGGATGACGGCGTACATGGACACAACCATCGACCTGGTGTAACGGGAAAGATGATTCATCCGATCAGGCGACACGTTTCCATTAATTCATGGCCCAGTCTCGATAATTCCGTGTCCTCTGCAGACTTAATTAAAGAACATGAGAACACTTAGGCGTCGTCCAAGAACGTTCGCTGAACGATATCTTCGGAAACACTTTTGCCTGCACCAAAGTCCCACTTCGTCGTCAGATCTGCTACAGATTGCTGCATATTCTGTTTTACGGAGGCGGCAAGCCTTGGACGTCTACGTTCCGTGATGAGGGATGTACGCCCAACATCTTGTTTCCTACTCATGGTTTCACCATCTTTCAGCCCGTTTCCGTAGATACTGGCGGCAGTACTACGCTGTCAACCCACCGGCTTTGCAATTTTCGAAATACTCGTTCCCAGGCGCCGTGTCTTAGCAATCTGTCCTTTGTCAAATTCGCTCACGGCAATGGATTTCCCCGCTTGCGGTCGACATCATTGCTAGAATGATTCCTAATTCGTCTCTGTTCCGCTTATACACTTTCCTTACTGCGTCACGCAGCCCCAATGTCACCAGACGGCACTTAGTCTCACTGTGGGCAATGGTCATAATGTTTTGGCTCGTCGGTGTATGTTCGCAATACTGATGTTGTTTTGCCATTTTTATTCAATAAATGTACTCTGCTCACGCTAACAAGGCAATGTCTGCAGTTGTTTACATTCTAAACATAAATTTCTATTACATTTCTTTTCACCATTTCAGCTGTGCATCATACATTCTTACCTGTTGTGTGCCTTCCACAACCTACCTAGATTAGGTGTACATCTTTTCATTTTACTACTGTAGCTTTCTTCGGGCACGATATTTCATTTTTCGTCAAGACTTCGCATTCATAGCATTGGTGGCACTTAGACGGGCCTAAGGATGTTCATCAGTCCTTCCAATATATCACCCTATACCCAACGTGTGATCATGTTGCTCGCTGTACACAGTAGTGTAACGCATCAACAAATAACTTCTGCAGTCTGCAGACAGACGCGAACGACAGAGCACTTGTTAATGGCCGGCCGATGTGGCCGAACGGTTCTAGGCGCTTCAGTCTGGAACCGTGCGACCGCATGTTCGAATCCTGCCTCGGGCATGGCTGTGTGTGATGTCCTTAGGTTAGTTAGGTTTAAGCAGTTCTAAGTTCTAGGGGACTGATGACCTCAGATGTTAGGTCCCATAGTGCTCAGAGCCATTTGAACCATTTGAAATTGTTAATGACCTCTGCCAATAACCATATCTTTAGTGTAGCTATTAATCTGATAACTCGATGTTCATAAATACTGATCAGGAAACCGAAATTAAAATATCTATGAGATTCAAGTGTCGATAACACGAAGGACACCTAACTGTTACGTATATTGTATGTCACAGTTGTACCACTGTTTAACAAGTGTGTCGAAGAGATGTTCAATAAAATGACGGATGAGAGGACTGTACTTATAATATTTCGTTCCCCATCAACCAGGGACCTTAACGAGTTGGGCTGGCTTGTCTGCCTCAACGATACCTGTACGTATGTGCATGCTGCTTTTCCCCATGAGGAACTGCAGCCTCTTCAGTAGTTGCAGGGGCAACAATCTGCTTGATTAACCGATCTGGCCCCGAAACATGAGTCAACATGCCCTTTCCACGCTGGTACTGCGATGCTGGAATGTAGGGTGAGGGGGAGGAGGGACGGGAATCTATAGCCGCTATTTTTTTCTGAGCTTTCTTATACAGATCAACAATAATAGTGAAACAGTGCCCCAAGTAAGATAGACACAAGACAGTATAATTAGTGCAAGTGCAATGATAATGGCATTCTTGTAGATAAAATATTCCGGGTTGGGACTACTCAAGTGGATCTCGTCAGGAGGAAAAAAAATTGCTTTCTGCAGGTCGAAGAGTGGACTGTTGGATCTCTTAATGTGGTCAGAGAATTCAAAGGCGGAAATGCTTAGGTTTTGGTTAGATATATTGAGAATTAGTGAAGTGCGGTAGTGGGAAGAACAGGACTTCTGGTCAGGTCAGTACAAAACCACGTAATGTAATGGTAATGTAGTATTGGGTCTAATAATGAAAGAGAAAGTAGGAATGAGAGTGAGCTACTATGAACGGCATAGTGAAAAAGTACAACAAGTAAGATAGACACAAGGCAGTATAATTAGTGCAAGTGCAGTAGTACAAGTTTATATGAAAACTAGTTCTGCAGATGAAGAGATTGAAAAAGTGAATGATTTAAAATAAATTATTCGTATCGTTTACAGATACGAAAATTTAATTGCGATTGCTGCCTGGAATTCTGTAGTAGGAAAAGAAAGAAAATGAAAAATGGTAAGAAAACTTAGACTTGGGGAAAGGAATGAAAGAAGAAGCCAGCTGACAAAATTTTGCACACATTTTAATTTAATCATCACGAACACTTGACTTAAAAATTATGAAATAAGGTGATGCACGTGGAAGATCTGGGACACTGTAAGGTCTGAGATTGATTATACACTGACGGAACGAATCCCAACACCGAGAAGGAGTTGTGCGACAAAAACGAAGGTTGGAGGCATCTTTCTACATCTGAAAAATGATGTCTATTAAAATTTCGCAGCACTCGCAAAAGACTGGCGCTAATAGCTAAGATTGAACGAGGTCGTGTATTATGGTTAAGAGGATCTGGATCTTCCTTCTGCGATATTGCAGAAGTACACGGCAGGGATGTAGCCACTCTACATGATTGCTGACAGTTGTGGTCTCGGGAAAGTACAGTCACAGTAAGACCAGGCTCCAGATGATCACGTGGCGCTACCGATAGGGAAGACCATCACGTTCGATGTATGGTTCTGGCGCATCGTAGCGCATCTGCGACTGCAATTTGAGAGGTAGTTGGAAACACAGTGACTTAACGAGCAGTTACAAATCTGTTACTTCAAGGACAGCTCCGAGCCAGACGCCCTGTATCGTGCATTCCATTAATCCCAAACCACCGGCATTTGCGACCTAAGTGGTGTCAAGCGAGAGATCAGCAGAGGGCATGTTGGAGGTGTGTTGTGTTTTCGAACGAAAGCTGGTTCTGCCTCGGTGCCACTGGTAGCCGTGTGTTGATTAGAAAGAGAGCAGTTGAGAGCCTGCAACAAACGTGTCTGCGTGCTAGACACACTGGACCTACACCTGGAGCTATAGTCTGGGGTGCGATTTCGCATGACAGCAGGCGCACTCTCGTAGTTATCCCAAGCACTGTGACTGCAAATCTATACGTCAGTGCGGTGATTCGACCTGCTGTTCTGCCATTGATGACCGACATTCCAGGGGGTTGTTTTCCGACAGGATAACGCTCACCCACATACCGCTGTTGTACCTAACATGCTTTACAGAGTGTCGACATGTTGCCTTGACCTACTAGATCAGCTGATATGTCTCCAGACGAGTACATATGGGACGTCATTGGACAACTCCAGCGTCATCCACAACTGTTTATAAAAATCGAGCCTCTTTTTGCAACTGCCATAGATATTCTTATTTTGCACTCTTTGACTGTCCAGGGTTATAGGACCACGGAAACATTTTTTGTTTGTTGCGATTTATCTTTATAAATATGAAACAGAAACTTTGAGTAATGTTTTTTATTGTTTAATACAAAAACAAAGACATCTAGCACCTGGCATAGTCAGTGTTGCCAACATTTAACTTTATAAGATATCAAAATAATAGTCACTGGCGTAACTAACTTAACGCTCTCCAGAACTGTCCACACAACTGGCCCACTACAGCGGAGGCTACTTCTTTTATTTTTCTGGCTTGTGGCGTCATTTCATGCCGTTAGACAAGCCCTACATCAGAATTACGAAGTGTTTCACGAATCAAGTTAGGTTTCATATAATTTAACGCTATGCTGTTCTTCTTCTTCTTAAGTTGCCAATCCTAAGATTGATTTGCAGCAGCTCTCCATCCAGTGCGATTGTCGGCCAGCCTCTTCAATTCCGTGAAACTTCCGCATCCTAGGTCCTGCATTATCTGGCTTATGTACTTTCTTATAGGTCTGCCTCTTGCCCTTTTGCCCTCCACAAGGCCTTCCGTTATAGTGTGGAGAAGACTTTCATGTCTCAGAATGTTTTCCATTTCCTCCAACACTACTTGTAATTCTTCCTCATTTTCCGCTAGGACAGCAATGTCATCCGCAAAAAGCAACATATCAACTATTTTTCGCTGGATCCTGATTCCATTAGCTTGTCCTAACTTTTCTCTGACCTCGTCCATTGCTTTCTGTATGTACATATTAAAGAGGACAGGGGAGAGTGCACATCCCTGTCTCACACCCTGTTTAATTTTTGCTTGTTGTTGATGTTCCCCACATCTCACTATTGCCACCTCTTCTTTGTATATGTTCCATATCGTTCTCCTGTCCTTGTCCTTAGCTCCAGTTTTCCTCAATATCTGGAATAGTTTTTTCCATTAAACCTATGCTGTTATAGTCAATTATATTGATAATTCACTGCATCCATAGACACTATGAGTCCCCAAAATTGCCAGTTCTGTTTGCATGAAAATCTCGTTTGTGATATGTTAATTGAAGTGGGTTGCTTGAGGTGCAGGAAGAGTAAAAATATAGGAAAACGAAAATCATTAGAAAAATGCCCAAATAAAAATAAAACAATGTTACTATGATGTGTATTAAACGTTTTTGCTTGACTAGACGATTAAGAAACTGAAACTGGATTTCGTCTAGGTACAACATCACGAGAGTCATTCATGTGTCCTAGTCGATATTCTAAGTAGTTGATAGGAATTGACTCATCATCATTTAAGTAAATCTAGGTATCAGAATCGAAATATTCACATCGCACATCGACCGAAATGTATCAATTGCTTCAAAAGCCTTTTTTTTTTTAAAAAAACTGTCAAATTTAAGATGAGTAAGTGTTCTGATACTCGCTGCTGTAGCCGAGGTTGCTTGCACACACTTGTGCTGTGACACTCGATTCGGGGATACATTGGTGGTGAAAAATTTTCTCTGCCAATATTTGGAGCGCAAGGGGAGGAGAGGTACTGGCGTGAAGTTCTGATCGCCGCTCTCTGCGTCAGTATCCTGGATTAAATCCCAAACCTTGGAGCAGTTTCTCGTGAAGTGGGGGCGTGTGACACTTTATGGTGATCTGCCAGTCGTACTAGGATGTTAACCTTGGCGGTCCCCATGGCGCTATTCGAGAGGGTTTCACTCTCTCTCTTCCCGTCATCCATAACACAAGCCCAACACTACACTGTACAAGGTCTCATCACAATCATCCACATGACAGAGCTCACTTGACACTTCGTAAGAAGTGGAAGGAAGGCAGTGGAACACCATCTCCACTAGGACCTCGTGTAGAAGGACGATGCAGGATCCCTGCATCTGCTCCTCTACGCTCATAGTCCTATGCATATGACTCAGATGTCATATGAGGTTCTGCAGTATTAGTCAATGAAAGCTATCCCCCACAAAGGTATATAAGATGTGGGATGTCAGGCTGGTTTGCACCTTCTCCTCTCAATTTAATTCTAGATTTATGTAAAGTAAATTCGAGTCCTAGCGATTTCATTTTTCTTTAGTATCAAGATTGGTCAGTGAGTGATTGCTAGGCTCAGATGTAATGAATTCTTCAGTTAATTACATTTCATAGCTCCTCCTGCATTTAGTGCATCTGATATTCTGGTTAGTACTTTCTTCGAAACAGTTCTGTTCCCTTGCGAGTGGTGTACGACAGGACTTCACAACTGAGTTCCTGTCTTGCTGCTCGCCAGGGGCGTGGCGTGGGACGGGTGGGCAGGTATGCGCCGAGGCCGGGTGTTCAGAGTTGGTAACATCTTTTCCAGACTCGTCAAATCAGAGAATCATTTAAAGAAACGTATCTGGTTTTTAGCTGAATCCTTGTGGAAGAGGGATTCGACGTCAGAGTATGGAGCTGGAGGAGTGACTTCGGCCACGCATTCTGCTGTGGACGAGGGCGTGTTTGATTGGCGCCTCTGTGCTGGACATGCTGACAGGGGGTTAAACATTACTGTAAATTACTTTGATTGGGAGCTGTTTCTTGTGTCTGCCTAGCCACTGGTCACGGGGTAGGCAAGGGTACACAGCACCGATGGCAGATGGACACACAGCTTTAAGTAAAGGACTCTGAGCTTGGACTTCGCAGGGATAACACGTAGTGTGCAAAGTGGCTTCCAAAGAGGCTGTTGCTGTAGCTGTATCTTCCCTCAGTTGCTGTCAACAGTTTGCTGTTTCGCACTGAAAAGTGTCGATGGACTGCGGAGGGAGAGAGCGGTAGCAGTCTGTTTGCATCTGCTAGTAGCGAACGAGTTAGGGCAGTCACACAGCATTTCCTGCTGCTGTTTAGCCGGCCGCGGTGACCGAGCGGTTCTAGGCGCTTCAGTCCGAAACCGCGCGACTACTACAGTCGCAGGTTCGAGTCCTACCTCGGGCATGGATGTGTATGATGTCTTTAGGTTAGTTAGGTTTAGGTAGTTCTAAGTCTAGGAGACTGATGACTTCAGATGTTAAGTTCCATAGTGCTCAGAGCCAGTCCCATAGTGCTCAGAGCCATTTGAACCATTTTTTTGCTGCTGTAACTACCGAACAGCCATGGTGAAGATACTCCGCAACGCATAGCATTGATCTCACAACAAAGGGAAGAGAGATAGGATTCAAGTTACACTGAAGCGCCAAAGAATTTGGTATAGGCATGCATATTCAAATGCAGAGATATGTAAACAGTCAGAATACGGCGCTGCAGTCAGCAACGCCTATATAGGACAACAAGTGTCTGTTGCAGTTGTTAGATGGGTTACTGCTGTTGCAGTGGCAGGTATCAAGATTTAACTGAGTTTAAACGTGGTGTTAGAGTCGGCAGCCGGCCGCGGTGGTCTAGCGGTTCAGGCGCTCAGTCCGGAACCGCAGGACTGCTACGGTCGCAGGTTCGAATCCTGCCTCGGGCATGGATGTGTGTGATGTCCTTAGGTTAGTTAGGTTTAAGTAGTTCTAAGTTCTAGGGGACTGATGACCACAGATGTTAAGTCCCATAGTGCTCAGAGCCATTTGAACCAAGAGTCGGCGCACGAGCGATGCGGCAAAGCATTTCCGAGGTAGCGGTAAAGTGGGAATTTTCCCGTACGACCTGAGCCGTGCGCGGCTCGTGTTCATGCCGTTTATTGCTTGGCATCTTGTCATTGCGGTTATGGCATCTCATTTCTTATTCGATTTACTGGCGTCACTAAGATGCTGGCGTGCCTGCCCGTGAGTGGCAGCACTAGCGCTTATCGATACGAGTACTGTGGTACTATCTTTGGAGCGACCGCTAGTATTTCCGGGTTTCGTTGTGTGGAGCAGGGAGCTGCGAACGGAGATCATTTCGGTTGGGGCGCAGCAGCGAGCAGGTCCGTGCAGCGCGCAAACTAGCTGGGGCCGCTGGCAGTGTGTTACCACTGCCGAATCGAGGAGGGCTAGCTCGGAGAGTGACGACTTCGCTGCAGACCGAACCCTGGACGTTTAAATTGAGTGAAGAGTTAGCTGCTAATGCGACCTCGACTATTCTGAGAGCTCGCCTTTGGTCGGCGTGTTGTTGCCTACAGGGCAGCTGAATCTGGCTGCAACAAGTAAAGTGTTTCCAGGCGGTGAAATATTGCAGCCTTCCCTATGTGTTATTTATCATTGAATTTAGTATTATTCTTATTAGTGAAGTGCAACCAGCAGTATTTACTGCCTTGTGGCCGCTAACGCCCCAGTTACCTGCCCTGGAGGTTAGCGTACTTTTCCGGCATTGTACCTTTCCTCGTTGTGTTGATGCTGTCCGATACAGCGTGTAATTCGACAGCCTCTTGTTCAAAATGGTTCAAATGGCTCTGAGCACTATGGGACTTAACATCTGAGGTCATCAGTCCCCTATAACTTAGAACTACTTAAACCTAACCAACCTAAGGACATAACACACATCCATGCCCGAGGCAGGATTCGAACCTGCGACCGTTGCGGTGGCACAGTTCCAGACTGAAGCGCCTAGAACCGCTCGGCCATACAGGCCGGCCAGCCTCTTGTATTGTACTGTGCATATATTTTGGGAAGTATACCTTGGTTGTAGTGTTTCCTTCGGCCCTGGTGTTTTCTGAAGACTTAGTGCTGTCTGTCTCTTCGCCCTTCCCTAAAAATATTCTTGGTTGCCTGTCTCACCTTACCTTATGTTTGAGTTACCTTTCCAGGCCGAGCCTTGGAACACTTGCTGAGAACCGCTTGTCCTGATTCCTTAGATTCTGATGTTTGTTTTAAGGATATTTGTAATTTTCTAATTATTATTGATGTGGCCTTCAGCCGAGCAATAATTTCACTTCTTTTGTGATAAGGCCTTTAGCCGTGTTACACGAAGTTTTTTTAAGGCAAACTTGTTTTAACAGCAAAGTATTTGTTGAAATGTGTGCTATTTGGAATTGTTCTTCTGGCTTCTAATTCAGGCCTTCAGCCGTTTGTTATTTGAAGTTGTGTGTGGCCTTCAGACGAGCAATAATTTCACTTCTTTCGTGACAAGGCCTTCAGCCGTTTTACAGTAAGTTTTTTTAAGCAAACATGTTTTAAAGGCAAGGTATTTATTTTAAAGGTGCTATTTGGAATTGTTTCCCTAATTTCTAATTCAGGCCTTCAACCGTTTGTTATTTGAAATTGTTTGTGGCCTTCAGCCGAGCAATAATTTCACTTCTTTTATAATAAGACCTTCAGCCGTGTTGCCGTTTGTTTTAAAACGATGTATTTATCTTAATATGTGCTATTTGGAATTGGTCTTCTGACTTCTAATTCAGGCCTTCAGCCGTTTGTGATTTGAAGTTGTGTGTGGCCTTCAGCCAAGCAATAATTTCACTTCTTTCGTGATAAGGCCTTTCAGCCGTTTATTGTTTGAGTTATTGTTGGTGGCCTTCGGCCCCAAAATTTTGGAACATTTTTTCCCCTGTGATAAGGCCTTCAGCCGCCATACAGTCAATTGTGTTTTTTTAGATATTGTTTTAAAATTTTAATTTCTTTAAATAAAGTTTACGTATTCGTTGTGCAACCGAGAGTAACTGATTACGGCCCCATCCACAATCGTAACATTATCCTGCCCATCGTGAGAACCCAGGTCTCAGGCCATTTCATGACTGTTCCATGAATATCAGGAAGCCGGTAAAACATAAAATCTCCGACATGGCTGAGACCGGAAAACAATCATGCAAGAACGAAACCGAAGACGATTGAAGAGAATTGTTCAGCGTGACACAAGTGCAATCCTTCCACAAAATGTAGTAGATTTCAATGCTGGGCCATCCACAAGTGTCAGCGTGCGAATTATTCATCGAAATATCATCGATATGGGCTTTCGGAGCTGAAGGCCCACTGTTATACCCTTGATGACTACAAGACACAAAACTTTACGCCTCGCCTGGGCCTGTTAACACCGACATTGAACTGTTGATGATTGGAAACTTGTTGCCTGGTCGGACGAGTCTCGTTTCAAATTGTATAGAACGGATTGACGTGCACGGGTATGGAGACAACCTCATGAATCCATTCCGCTTGCCACCAAACTCTCCATACATGAACATTATTGAGGATAGCTGGGATGCCCTGCAATATGATGTTTGGGAGAGGTCTCGATCCCCTCGTACAGTTACGGATTTATGGGCAGCCGTGCAGGATTGATGGTGTCAGTTCCCTTCAGCACTACTTCAGACATTAGTCGAATCCGTGCCACGTCGTGTTGCCGCACTGCTGCGTGCTCACGGGGGGCCCACACGATATTAGGTATGTGTACCAGTTTCTTCGGCTCTTCAGTGCAGATAATTTTGGGGCTAAATTAATGATACGATGTGTAGGACGAATAAATTAACTTAGGCAAGTAGCGATGATCTTTTATCTTTCTTTTCTTGTCCCAACTGTGTCGTCACTCACCTGATCAGTTAAATATGCCAGAATATGTGTCATGTTATTAGAATTGTACTGCACTCCTTCCTTAATTCAGCCCCCGCCTTTCCTCCACTAATTATGAATAAATATAATGTTATGTTTTTATTATTATCGAATTTATGTCTTCTCTTGCACTGAAACGTTCGAGATTGATATTCTTTCTTGCGTATGTGGTACCTGTTGCAACCGTAATATTTTTCATGTTGTCAATAAAGTCATGTTCCTGGATAGTTGACTACAGTTTAATAAATTGTAGGATCACTTAACTTAGTTGTTGTGTCTGTTATTAATTACTACATAATAGTCAGTTAACTGTTTCATAGTGTTTCCTTATGCATAGCAGTTTTGTGACAAAGTTCATGGAGCCCGCTGCATAATGGGATCCAGAGTGACAGGGATTAATACGGACAAATCTGTTACATCAAGCTCAAGAGAGGTTTACGTCTAGCACAGAGGTGATTACGACTTCAAATACATGTTAGCGAACGCAGTGACTGTTTCTACTAAAAGAAAGAACCGACTTTTATTGCGTATAGTTGTAGGTTATGGTTCGTAAAGCAGTTTTTATCTGAGGCGGAATAGATCATACGGTCGCAACCAATGTTGTGGTCCTGGAAAAAAGAGTTGAATGGAACTGCAATGAGGTGACAGATGTCGTGGAATAGCGATATGCACTTACAGAGCTAACGGTAGTAGCGCGTCCACAAGGTATAAAAGGGCAGTGCATTGGCGGAGCTGTCATTTGCACTAAGGTGATTCATGTGAAAAGGTTCTCGATGTGATTGTGGCCGCGCGAGTGAATTAACGGAATGGTAATTGGAGCTAGACGCATGGGACATACCACTGCAGAAATCGTTAGGTAATTCAATATTCGGAGTTTCACAGTGTCAAGAGAGTGCCGAGGATACCAAATTTCAGGCATTACCTCTCACCGCGGACAACGTAGTGGCCGACGGCCTTCGCTTAACGACCGAGAGCAGCGGCGTTTGCATAGAGTTGCCAGTGCTAACAGACAAGCAACATTGCGTGAAACAGCTGTAGTAATCAAAGTTACACGTACGAAGACCGTATTCGTAACGACAGTGTTGCGAAATTTGGCGTTTGTGGACTGTGGCAGCTGACGATAGACGCTAGTGCCTTTGCTTACAGCACGACATCGTCTGCGGTGCCTCTCGTGGGCTCGTGGCCATATCGGTTGGACCCTAGACGACTGGAAAACAGTGACATTGTCAGATGAGTCCCGATTTCAGTTGGTAAGAGCTGATCGTAGGGTTCGAGTGTGGCATAGGTCCAACGAAGCCACAGAACCAAGTTGTCAACAAGGCACTGTGCAATCTGGTGGTTGCTCCATAATGGTGTGGACTTTGGTGACATGGAATGAACTGGATCCTCTCGTCCAACTTAACCGATCACTGACTGGAAACGGTTATGTTCTGCTATTTGGAGACCATCTGCAACCGTTCATGGACTTCATGTTCCCAAACATGTCACCTGCTCACAATTGTTGGCGGTTGCTTAGAAGAATATTCTGGCCACCCAGAACACCAGACATGAATCCCACCGAAAATAATAATGAATAATGGAGAGGTTTGTAAGTGCCAAAATCCGGCACCAGCAACACTCTCGCAGTTATGGACCCCAATAGAGGGCCGGCCGGTGTGGGCGAGCGATTGTAGGCGCTTCAGTCTGGAACCGCGCGACCGCTACGGTCGCAGGTTCGAATCCTGCCTCGGGCATGGATGTGTGTGATGTCGTTAGGTTTGTTAAGTTTAAGTAATTCTAAGTCTAGGGGACTGATGACCTCAGATATTAAGGGGGTAGGACGTCAAACGGGCCGACTTGGAGCAGGAGACACCACAGGACATTTTATTTTCTACTGTCTACAGGGTGTTACAAAAAGGTACGGCCAAACTTTCAGGAAACATTCCTCACATACAAAGAAAGAAAATATGTTATGTGGATATGTGTCCGGAAACGCTTACTTTGCATGTTAGAGCTAATTTTATTACTTCTCTTCAAATCACATTATTCATGGAATGGAAACACACATCAACAGAACGTACCAGCGTGACTTCAAACACTTTGTTACAGGAAATGTTCAAAATGTTCTCCGGTACCGAGGATACATGAATCCACTCTCCGTCGCATGGAATCCCTAATGCGTTGATGCAGCTCTGGAGAATGACGTATTGTATCACGGCCGTCCACAATACGAGCTCGAAGAGTCTCTACATTTGGTACCAGGGTTGCGTAAACAACGGCTTTCAAATGCCCCCATAAATGAAAGTCAAGAGGGTTGAGGTCAGGAGACCGAGGAGGCCATGGAATTGGTCCACCTCTACCAATCCATCGGTCACCGAATCTGTTGTTGAGAAGCGTACGAACACTTCGACTGAAATGTGCAGGAGCTCCATCGTGCATGAACCACATGTTGTGTCGTACTTGTAAAGGCACATGTTCTAACAGCACAGGTAGAGTATCCCGTATTAAATCATGATAACGTGCTCCATTGAGCGTAGGTGGACGAAACTAAATTGAGCTCTAACATGGAAATTAAGTGTTTCCGGACACATGTCCACATAACATCTTTTCTTTATTTGTGTGTGAGGAACGTTTCCTGAAAGTTTGGCCGTACCTTTTTGTAGCACCCTGTATACTTTTACAAATAAATTCTTAAAACTTTGTCAGCGTGACCAGGAAGGATTCAGGATTCACATTCATAGCAGTGGAAGTGCAAAAACATAACAAAGTAATTTTTTTTAGATAGGAAATTTCATCATTTTTTCACTTACTGTTTTTCTGCACAAGTAAGACAGATTCTTTGATGAATTTTGCACAGCATACAAACCATAGCATACAAACCATACTTACAGGTGTATGAAACTCAAGAATTTTCCAGCTCTATTAAAAACTGTGGTAAAAATTGAGATAATTAACTACAGAATTTGATTTTTTTCTAAACATAAAGTTTAAAACGTAACAGCTCATTCATTTTTTGATAAATTAAATAGATTCTGGAGTTCCGTATTGTAAGTATGATTTGTATGCTGTGCAAAATTCATCGAACAGTCTCTCTTACTTATGAAGAAAAGTGTACCTATAGCAACAAATGCAGCCAATAGTAAGTGAAAAAATGATGAAATTTCACATGTAAAAAAATTATTTTGTTATGTTTTTGAACTATCGCTGCTACGAGTGTGAATCCTGAATCCTTCCTGGTGATGCTGTCAAAGTTTTATGAATTTACTTGTGAAAGTATAGACAGTGGAAATTAAAATGTCCTGTGGTGCCCCTCCTGCTCCAAGTCAGCCCGTTTGACATCCTACCCCCCTTAAGGCCCATAGTGCTGAGAGCCATTTGAACCATTTTGAACCCAATAGAGGCAACATGGCTCAATATTTCTGCGGTGGATTTCCATGAATTTGTTGAATCCATGCCACGTCCAGTTGTTGTACTACTCCAGGAAAAGGCTGCCCGACAAGATATTAGTAGGAATCTGATAACTTTTGTCATCTCATTGTATATCACAGCATGGCGAGGTGTACTGAGAATTTGAGTTTACTTTTTTTTAACTCCTGTACTTTCGTGGCTCCACTTAGCGATTTCCTGTAGTCAAACGAGATGTGAAAATGACGTTTTTTATTTTAAAAAAGCTGTGCAAGTCTTAAGGGTCGTGAGCAGTTCAAGTCTCTGCTTCGGGAAACGAGTGACACTTGAATCTTACGTCAGTGTAATGTAAGCAAATTGCTTGAGGCCAGCCAGTACTACTTCTTTTCAATCCTAAGGCGCCTCCAGCGGTGCGTGTGGGTAGAGTGGGCTGCCGTAGCACGCGCAGTGGTCAGCCGGCAGGCGTGTGCGGAGTATCGAAGCCAGGAAGTGCGGCGCGCACGCGGGCATGCGCCGTGCGGGTGCGGACCACTGATGAGGCGGCGAGCGTCGAGCGGCGAGCGGCGAGCTACTGCCGGGCTGTGGCGGGGAGCGAGGCAGCGGCCGCAGGAATGCAGCGCCAGAGGTGTGTCCCAACTACCGCACCCACACGTGCGGCCGCTCGCGGAACACCTGCCTCACGATCCCGCAACCTGCACTTGCAACGCGCAGGCTGACTCAAGTCGACCCGTGCATTAAATACAATATGGAAGCCGACACGTGGAAACAAATGCAATAACTAGTGCTCCCTCAGGCTAAATGTTGCTGGGACTAGGCAGTTGGATATACACTGACGTAACAAAACTCGTGGGTATCGAGTAATATCGTGTTGGACCTCTTTTTGCCCGGCGTAGTGAAGCAACTCGACTGGCATTGACTCAAGAAGTCGTTGGAAGCCCCTCCAGAAATACTGAGCCTTGCTGCCTCTATAGCCGTCCGTAACTGCGATGTCAGAATGTTGCCAGTACAGAATTTTGTGCACGAATTGGCCCCTCTATTGCTGTTGTTGTTGTGGTCTTCAGTCTGGAGACTGGTTTAATACAGCTCTCCATGCTACTCTACCCTGTGCAAGCTTCTTCATCTCCCAGTACCTGCTGCAACCTACATCCTTCTGAATCTGTTTAGTGTATTCATCTCTCGGTCTCCCTCTACGATTTTTACCCTCCACGCTGCCCTCCAATACTGAACTGGTGATCCCTTGATGCCTCAGAATATGCCCTACCACCCGATCCCTTCTTCTAGTCCCATAAATGTACGATGGGTGGCCAAATCATTTGCTTTAACTGCCCAGAATGTTCTTCAAACCAATCGCGTGCAATTGTGATCCGGTCACATAATGCATTGTTGTTGTTGTGGTCCTCAGTCCCGAGACTGGTTTGATGCAGCTCTCCATGCTACTCTATCCTGTGCAAGCTTTTTCATCTCCCAGTACCTACTGCAACCTACATCCTTCTGAATCTGCTTAGTGTATTCATCTCGTGGTCTCCCTCTACGATTTTTACCCTCCACGCTGCCCTCCAATACTAAATTGGTGATCCCTTGATGCCTCAGAACATGCCCTACCAACCGATCCCTTCTTCTGGTCAAGTTGTGCCACAAACTTCTCTTCTCCCCAATCCTATTCAATACTTCCTCATTAGTTACATGATCTACCCATCTAATCCTCAGCATTCTTCTGTAGCACCACATTTCGAAAGCTTCTATTCTCTTCTTGTCTAAACTATTTATCGTCCATGTTTCACTTCCATACATGGCTACACTCCATACGAATACTTTCAGAAATGACTTCCTGACACTTAAATCAATACTGGATGTTAACAAATTTCTCTTCTTCAGAAACGCTTTCCTTGCCATTGCCAGTCTACATTTTATATCCTCTCTACTTCGACCATCATCAGTTATTTTGCTCCCCAAATAGCAAAACTCCTTTACTACTTTAAGTGCCTCATTTCCTAATCTAATTCCCTCAGCACCACCCGACTTAATTAGACTACATTCCATTATCCTTGTTTTGCTTTTGTTGATGTTCATCTTATATCCTCCTTTCAAGACACTGTCCATTCCATTCAACTGCTCTTCCAAGTCCTTTGCTGTCTCTGACAGAATTACAATGTCATCGGCGAACCTCAAAGTTTTTATTTCTTCTCCATGAATTTTAATACCTACTCCGAATTTTTCTTTTGTTTCCTTTACTGCTTGCTCAATATACAGATTGAACAACATTGGGGAGAGGCTACAACCCTGTCTTACTCCCTTCCCAACCACTGCTTCCCTTTCATGTCCCTCGACTCTTATAACTGCCATCTGGTTTCTGTACAAATTGTAAATAGCCTTTCGCTCCCTGTATTTTACCCCTGCCACCTTTAGAATTTGAAAGAGAGTATTCCAGTCAACATTGTCAAAAGCTTTCTCTAAGTCTACAAATGCTAGAAACGTAGGTTTGCCTTTCCTTAATCTTTCTTCTAAGATAAGTCGTAAGGTCAGTATTGCCTCACATGTTCCAGTGTTTCTACGGAATCCAAACTGATCTTCCCCGAGGTTGGCTTCTACTAGTTTTTCCATTCGTCTGTAAAGAATTCGTGTTAGTATTTTGCAGCTGTGACTTATTAAGCTGATAGTTCGGTAATTTTCACATCTGTCAACACCTGCTTTCTTTGGGATTGGAATTATTATATTCTTCTTGAAGTCTGAGGGTATTTCGCCTGTTTCATACATCTTGCTCACCAGATGGTAGAGTTTTGTCAGGACTGGCTCTCCCACGGCCGTCAGTAGTTCCAATGGAATATTGTCTACTCCGGGGGCCTTGTTTCGACTCAGGTCTTTCAGTGCTCTGTCAAACTCTTCACGCAGTATCGTATCTCCCATTTCATCTTCATCTACATCCTCTTCCATTTCCATAATATTGTCCTCAAGTACATCGCCCTTGTATAGACCCTCTATATACTCCTTCCACCTTTCTGCTTTCCCTTCTTTGCTTAGCACTGGGTTTCCATCTGAGCTCTTGATATTCATACAAGTCGTTCTCTTATCTCCAAAGGTCTCTTTAATTTTCCTGTAGGCGGTATCTATCTTACCCCTAGTGAGATAGGCCTCTACATCCTTACATTTGTCCTCTAGCCATCCCTGCTTAGCCATTTTGCACTTCCTGTCAATCTCATTTTTGAGACGTTTGTATTCCTTTTTGCCTGTTTCACTTACTGCATTTTTATATTTTCTCCTTTCATCAATTAAATTCAATATTTCTTCTGTTACCCAAGGATTTCTACTAGCCCTCGTCTTTTTACCTACTTGATCCTCTGCTGCCTTCACTACTTCATCCCTCAAAGCTACCCATTCTTCTTCTACTGTATTTATTTCCCCCATTCCTGTCAATTGCTCCCTTATGCTCTCCCTGAATCTCTGTACAGCCTCTGGTTCTTTTAGTTTATCCAGGTCCCATCTCCTTAAATTCCCACCTTTTTGCAGTTTCTTCAGTTTTAATCTACAGGTCATAACCAATAGATTGTGGTCAGAGTCCACATCTGCCCCTGGAAATGTCTTACAATTTAAAACCTGGTTCCTAAATCTCTGTCTTACCATTATATAATCTATCTGATACCTTTTAGTATCTCCAGGGTTCTTCCATGTATACAACCTTCTTTCATGATTCTTAAACCAAGTGTTAGTTATGATTATGCTGTGCTCTGTGCAAAATTCTACCAGGCGGCTTCCTCTTTCATTTCTGTCCCCCAATCCATATTCACCTACTATGTTTCCTTCTCTCCCTTTTCCTACACTCGAATTCCAGTCACCCATGACTATTAAATTTTCGTCTCCCTTCACAATCTGAATAATTTCTTTTATTTCATCATACATTTCTTCAATTTCTTCGTCATCTGCAGAGCTAGTTGGCATATAAACTTGTACTACTGTAGTAGGTGTGGGCTTCGTATCTATCTTGGCCACAATAATGCGTTCACTATGCTGTTTGTAGTAGCTTACCCGCATTCCTATTTTCCTATTCATTATTAAACCTACTCCTGCATTACCCCTATTTGATTTTGTGTTTATAACCCTGTAGTCACCTGACCAGAAGTCTTGTTCCTCCTGCCACCGAACTTCACTAATTCCCACTATATCTAACTTCAACCTATCCATTTCCCTTTTTAAATTTTCTAACCTACCTGCCCGATTAAGGGATCTGACATTCCACGCTCCGATCCGTAGAACACCAGTTTTCTTTCTCCTGATAACGACATCCTCTTGAGTAGTCCCCGCCCGGAGATCCGAATGGGGGACTATTTTACCTCCGGAATATTTTACCCAAGAGGACGCCATCATCATGTAATCATACAGTAAAGCTGCATGCCCTCGGGAAAAATGCATAGTCACCCTTAAAAATTCCATCGTTGTTTGCGAACATGAAGTACACGAACGGCTGCAAATGGTCTCCAAGTAGCCGAAAGTAACCATTTTAAGTCATATGAACGGCTGCAAATGGTCTCCAAGTAGCCGAAAGTAACCATTTTAAGTCAATGACAGATTCAGATGGACCAGAGGATCCAGTCCATTCCATGAAAACACAGCCTACACCGTTATGGAGCAACAGCCATCTTGCACAGTGTCCTGTTGGCAACTTGAGTTCATGGCTTCGTGGGGTCTGTTCCACACCCGAACCCCAGCGTCAGCTCTTACCAACTGATATCAGGACTCATGTGACCGGGCCACGGTTTTCCATTCGTGTAGAGTCCAACCGATATCATCACGAGCCCCGGAGAGGCTCTGCAGGCACTCGCTTCGGTCGTCTACTACCACACACTATTAACGCCAAATTTCGCCGCACTGCCCTAATGATTGTTCGTCGTACGTACCACATTGATTTTTCCGGTTAGGCCACTGTGTTGTCCTTCGTGAGAAGTAGTGCCTGTAATCTGGCATTCTCAACAAACTGTTGACACCATGGATCTCGGATTACTGAATTCCCTAACGATTTCCGAAATGCAATGACCTATACGTCTAGCTCCAACTACCAATCCGCGTTCAAAGTCTGATAATTCCCGCCGCGCTCCCATAATCTTGCGTACGCGGTATTACCGCCATCTTTGTATGTGCTTATCGGTATCCCATGACTTCTGTCACATCAGTGCACTTTCTGTTGTGTTAATCTATATTGAGAAGATATTTAAGAATGTGGAACATATCCAGCTATGCCACAACTATTGCATCTTCCTTGCAAGGTACACGAGACAGTCGAAATAGCCTCTGACTTCAAGAAGAATGTAATAATTCCACTGCCAAAGAAGGTAGATCTTTGCCTTTCGCTGGCAAGTTGGTAGAGCACTTGCCCACGAAAGGCAATGGTCCCGAGTTCGAGTCTCGGCCCGGCACACAGTTTTAATCTACCAGGAAGTTTCATATTAGCGCTCACTCCACTGCAGAGTGAAAGTTTCATTCTGGAAGGTAGACACTGACAAGTGTGAGTATTACTAAACAGTTAGTTTAATAAGTCAAGAATGGAAAACGTGGTGCAAACCAACTTCGTTTAAGACCAGTTTGGGTTCCAGAGAAATGTAGGAACACACAAGGTCGTACTGAGCTTACTAGTTATCATGCATGCACAATGTCGGCACTAGTACAGTGTATATCCACCTTTCGCAGCAATGCAGGCTGCTATTCTCCCATGGAGACGATCGTAGAGATGCTGGATGTAGTCCTGTGGAACGGCTTGCCATGCCATTTCCACCTGGCGCCTCAGTTGGACCAGCGTTCGTGCTGGACGTGCAGACCGCGTGAGACGACGCTTCATCCAGTCCCAAACATGCTCAATGGGGGACAGATCTGGAGATCTTGCTGGCCAGGGTAGTTGACTTACACCTTCTAGAGCACGTTGGGTGGCACGGGATACATGCGGACGTGCATTGTCCTGTTGGAACAGCAAGTTCCCTTGCCGGTCTAGGAATGGTGGAACGATGGGTTCGATGACGGTTTGGATGTACCGTGCACTATTCAGTGTCCCCTCGACGATCACCAGTGGTGTACGGCCAGTGTAGGAGATCGCTCCCCACACCATGATGCCGGGTGTTGGCCCTGTGTGCCTCGGTCGTATGCAGTCCTGATTGTGGCGCTCACCTGCACGGCGCCAAACACGCATACGACCATCATTGGCACCAAGGCAGAAGCGACTCTCATCGCTGAAGACGACACGTCTCCATTCGTCCCATTCACGCCTGTCGCGACACCACTGGAGGCCGGCTTGCACGATGTTGGGGCGTGAGCGGAAGACGGCCTAACGGTGTGCGGGACCGTAGCCCAGCTTCATGGTGACGGTTGCGAATGGTCCTCGCCGATACCCCAGGAGCAACAGTGTCCCTAATTTGCTGGGAAGTGGCGGTGCGGTCCCCTACGGCACTGCGTAGGATCCTACGGTCTTGGCGGGCATCCGTGCGTCGCTGCGGTCCGGTCCCAGGTCGACGGGCACGTGCACCTTCCGCCGACCACTGGCGACAACATCGATGTACTGTGGAGACCTCACGCCCCACGTGTTGAGCAATTCGGCGGTACGTCCACCCGGCCTCTCGCATGCCCATTATACGCCCTCGCTCAAAGTCCGTCAACTGCACATACGGTTCACGTCCACGCTGTCGCGGCATGCTACCAGTGTTAAAGACTGCGATGGAGCTCCGTATGCCACGGCAAACTGGCTGACACTGACGGCGGCGGTGCACAAATGCTGCGCAGCTAGCGCCATTCGACGGCCAACACCGCGGTTCCTGGTGTGTCCGCTGTGCCGTGCGTGTGATCATTGCTTGTACAGCCCTCTCGCAGTGTCCGGAGCAAGTATGGTGGGTCTGACACACCGGTGTCAATGTGTTCTTTTTTCCATTTCCAGGAGTGTATTTATGTGTTGTGTCTGTTCCGTCGGATATTTCTTACAGAGGATACACTACACATGTATAGTATATCAGGAAGCTTGAATTCTATGACATCCTCAGTGGGGATGCAGAATAGGGTCCGAACCTCTTGCGGGAATACAGGAAATGCTGATAGCAAATGTGGTACATGGACAGGGATGCCATATCGTAGTGCGTGATGAGTTTGAAAATTTTGGTCAGGGAAAGCGTGCTCGGACATCCGAGGCGCTTAAGGTGACCGCTCGCATTAAGTGGGAAATCCGGGTTCGAGTCTCGGTCCAGCACAAATCCTCAACCTTCGTCGTTGAATTATTTCATTGCCAATTGCTGGTAACGTCGGTACATCTCTCGAAATATAGTTGATTCTTAGTTTCTGATAAATTAGATACTGCTCCCAACATGCTTAAAAGTATGTGCCTCTACTTAAATTTATTAACTCAACCGCAATGTATTAAGAATATCTACTCATATACATTTCTGGTCAATACATATCTTCAAAGCCACTTACTTTGCGATCAGTTCAAAAGACGTTATGTAGTAGTCCAAGCTGTGTTGTAATAACACAGAAGTCGTTTGACCTAAATCTGTGTCTCAGTTCTGTAACTGTCGTGTTGCTGAATACAATTTGTCCTTGATAAGGAATATTATACACGGTGCTTCAAATAGGTTTATCCGATCTCACAAGACTACATCTTCTTCATGAATGAAGTTGAAAATGAGGTGATGGTGTGGCATTATTGTCCGGGAGACCCCGTATGGCGTTGCTCTGCCGCCATATGCACATCTTCTGTATGTCCACTCTCTGGAACGACGGTCGTTTACTATCATGACGAAAAATAAAAACACCTGCAGCCGTCCTTATGATTTTATTTTATTTAATTTTGTCGCTACCAGCATCAAAAAGAGCCTGAAAACGACGCAATGAAACGTTGAAACTGATAGTGACAAAATAAAATAAAATCATAAGGACGGCTGTAGGTGTTTTTATTTTTTGTCACGATATGCTCATCTTTCTATATGACGACCACTTGGGCGACTTGCGCGTCTTTATAATGAAGATAGCATAAACAGCCAATCCACGAGCGGATAAAATCTGCGACTCAGTCGAGAATCGAATCTGGAACCTCGCGTTCTAGGGCCAGCAACCCTAGCCACTACACGTCGCCCTGCGAACGTCAGTGAAACTACTTGCAACCATATTAACTAGCAACATTCAACAGGCGTGTAGGTAAACTTTTAATTTCGATGTGTAATTTAAAATTCATCCTAAGTTTGTTTCATTCATAGAGACTTCGGATGAATTTAAGTTGCAAATCGAAATTAAAATTCATCCCAAGTTGTACCTTTATTCATAGAAACTTGGGATGAATTTTAAATTACAAGCCGAAATTAAAAGTTTACCTTCGCACCTGTGTAAGTTGCCGGGACTCAGTGCACCAGTTTGCAGGTCGCTCTCTGGTTCGCTAGTTTATTACCCGCACCTCCCACATCTCAGAGCATTCGAGGATGGCATCAGCAGTTTCAATAGACTGGTTGCGCAGCATTCCACATAAATGGACCTTAGCTTAGTCACTGGAAACACTAAACCTTAGAGGAAAATTTTTATCTTCCATCTCCACGTCTCGAATAAATTCAGATAAGTCTACACGATGTTGTCATCATCATGAAGGGCTTGTTCCAACTAAATGCTGTACGACCATTTGATTTTAAAATTCCAATTATATCCGTATTTGTAGATTAAGTGATGGGTATTCAGTGGCTCCTATTACGCAAAAAACTATTCATTTTAATGCCCAAACCTGTTTGGACACTTGGGCCTAAGAAGATTTTATATAATTTTAGTTTAGTCTCTAAACCTCAACGTGTTGTAACACCCCCTTTTCATTATTCTGTTACTTTCAGTTTAAGGTAGCAATACAGGAAATATACACGCTGCCTGACAAAAAGTGTGAAGCACCCAGCAGGGGAGGAAGAAACGAAATAGAACACGGATTGAGGAGATGTGTGTGATGTTGTTTCAGTGATAAGAAAATCGATCAAATTTACAAAGACATTGGCAATATGAACCTACTTATCACTATACTTTGCCCCTAGTTTGGCCTGCGTGTATGCTCTGATTCAGTTGGGGAGTGTGTCATAAAGTTGCTGTATCCTCTCCTGAGACAAACTGGACCACAACTCTTGCAACTGGACTTTCGTGTCGTGGACGCTGGCTCTGAAACGCAGTTGACGTCCCGCACGTGTTTTATCGAGGACAGGTCTCTGGGACTTGCTGGACACAGGAGGATCTCATCATGCAAATAGTTCTCAGAGAGATGTACCGTCTGTGGACGAGCACTGTCCTGCTAAAAAACGGCACGTCGATGCTGGCGCATGAGAGGTAAGACATGATGACGCAGGATGTCCATGACGTACCATTGTCCTGTCAGAGTTCTCTCAATCTCTGCCAGCGGTGACCTGAAATCATACACGACGGCTGGCCAGAACATGACGGAAGAGTAACTACGGTGGTTCTCCATAACATTGGAAGAATTGGACGTTAAGTCACTACTGTACTCACCGACGATAGTCAAGCGGAGTAGTGCGGAACTACGATTCATCACTGAACAGAATTCGACGCTATTCATCACCGGTCCATGCTGCCTTGTCGTGGTCCACTCCGACCGTGGCCGTTTGCGTTGTGATATTAACCGCAACCTGCACAAGGGACAGCAATTTCCTAGTCTGCCTACCGATCGTCTCCACCCAATGGTGTGAGCTAACACAGAATGTTGCAGGGAGTCCATTACTTGTTCTCGGACGGCAGGCGCAGATGTGAAGGGCTTACGATGCCCTTGGTGCACAACACAACGATACCTCCATGTGGTGGCCAGACGTGGTCGAGTGGAATCTTGACGACCAGTACGCCTCTTCTCACGCTCCCATGCAGCCCACGGGCCACTGTCACATCCCAATACCCCACAAATACACCACGAACACACCAGATGACCAAATGGACATGCCCAATGGGACCCCTTTCAACAGTCAGGTGCTGATAACGTTATCTCATACGAATACATGGCATCTCCGTATACTTCACAGTGTTCACCCCAACATCTGATTCTTTCCACGTCTCTTATACGCTCTTCTTGTCCTGTTAACAACGTTAAACACAAACAGAGATATGCACTCTGGTGGCCGTTCTAACTGTCACAGAGAATTGCAACACTAATTGTTAATACGAGTATAACCACAGATAGTGTGTGCATATACGAAGTTACACTGACATCGGGCCACGTCTTTTGGGTTCTTCATTTTTTATGCCAGGCAGTGCAGAAATACTTGTATATTACAGTAGCGGGTCTACTGATCTGCAGAAGTAATGTTGCTACCATTACAACAAATGTAAGATGGTTATTTTCTCAAGATATTATTGGATGTTTTAATATTCGTAAAGGAAAATGATATATTTGAAGAACTGTGGTCAGAGAAACAGTTGTTAGGCAATAGTATCTGTGTCTGCGATGGCAGTACTGTGGAGTCGTAGAACCTTTGACGGTCAGTAGCGGATAACTGCGATGAGCAGCAAGCTGGGTTCGTTGAGTGTACAGTGTAATGCGTGGACGCACTTTTGGAACTATGTGAGTTGCAGATTTATTAGGAATGATTGCTCAGAACAATGGCTGGGTAGCATACGGACATAAAAAAGATTTTGAAATGAAGAACAAGGTATTATTTGACGAGGTAAAATGTTTATTTTTATTTTTGTAGACGTGTATTGTCCACTTCACCCTCGCCACAGTCAACTTTTTGATAATGATTCTATTGATTGATCTTGTGAGTTAATTTACTGTAACATGGGAGTTATTAGATTAAATAAATTTTGATATTAGAGTGTATATTTGTTGTCTTTTATAAGTTCTTTCTTAACTGAAATTTCAATATTCATATGTTGAGTCAAGTGTTTCATTGGCATACTGTGTCAGGATTATGAACCCAGTTTCCCTCGATAAACTGTAGTTAGTTTTTAACAGCATTTTTTTAGTTGTTGCGGAGTCTTTCTGTGTTCCTGTTTGTGCCAGTACATTTTGCAGATGAGACGTATAATAAGTGATTGTTTCGTTTCCTTTGTTCACTGTAGGCTGTGTCAGTTTCTTTATTTTACTCGGGCCTTATGTCAGCGCAGAAATTTTCGTGTGTTTCAGGTTACATTCTCATACAGGTCGACATTGCAGTATTTTTATATAGTTACGTTTTTATCAGACATTTCACACTGACGAAGTCTACCGAGCGTGAAATTGTTGGTTTGCTTATGAGTGAGATCGGTTTTCACACACAGAATTCTTTTCAGATTCATGTAACTGATGTGACTTTGTGCTCACTAGGACATTAAATTTGTCAGTTCACATTCCTAGGTATGTATTTGCGATAACACACACACACACAGTTAAAGGCTACTCACTTACACAAAGCAAAAACTATCTAAAGTAGATGTTTAAACCGTGTACTTAAATTTACGGTGAAAACACAGAATAAAAATCTCAAGCTGTCACAATTTTTCCCACAATCAGCTTCTGATAAATTGCATGATAAATAAATTAAACGTTTTGCATTATCAATTCACACAGTTCCTTAAATTTAATCATAAGCGATACAGAGAAATGAAAACGTGAGTGCTGTTAAATACTAAGTATTTTACCTATACTCTACAGGGAATCTATAAAGGCGAATGTCTTTAGTGAACAAAATAAAAGACGAGTATTGAGGGTGATGGTATCCAGTACTCATTAATATCTTAAAAACGTCGATATTTCACAGTCAGATTTGAGTTACGAAAACAACATGTGTTTTCTATCAGCTTCTGACTCAGAATCATACTCATATTCGAGAGAACCGTAAATGTTTCATCTGATTGGATGGAAAGATAAAGAGGGATGGTTAAAGCGGAGTCGAATGATGGTGAAAATGTTGATCGGTTCAAATGAGCCCTCGTAAAAAACTGCTTTGTGGGAATTTGAGATTGTAATACTGCGTAATAATCGCCTTTCGCGTACTGTGAGGCGTTTCACATCTCTTCTCCATGGCACTTGACCTCACGTAAGTAGACTGTACACTGAAATTTCAAATCGCAGGTAAGTCCTCCGCTAAGACGTCAGCTTCCTCTTTACAGCGCGTGTCAGCGAGGGAATGCAGCCACAGCAGATGGATTGCTTGCTGCCTCGGTTTACTGTGAACTTGTCAGTTTTCGTGAGCGGAGCCGCTACTTCTCAATCAAGTAACTCCTCATTCGGCCTCAACAAGGGCTAAGTGCACCCCGCTTGCCAGCAGCGCTTGGTAGATCCGAACGGTCACCCCTCCAAGTGCTAGCCGAGCCCGACAATGCTTAACTTCGGTGGTCTGATGGGAACCGATGTTACAACTGTGACAAAGTATTACATCTCCGATGTTGAATACTTTCAAGGATACTCCGGGGACCGGACGCGACATCCGTGCTCAAAAGCAAGATACAAACTTGAGCGCTTCTAAAATTGTCAATGTGTCCGCCGTAAACGCTGAAGCGCCTTTGCGGAGTTTTAAGGCCATACTGGATTGGATTTGAGGTCACTGAAAAGCATATCCAGTATACTCCTCTCGCTCAATTTCGGAGTCGTCTGTATGCATACGGATATAACCAGTCCACTGAACTTCCAAGAGACGAGTAAATCTGCGATCATGTTGTATTAAAATACACTACCGTGATATGTGTTCGCTTTAGTACATGTTTTTAGAGGTTTCCGGCTCATTTAAGATTTACTGTAGCAACAGTGCACATGGAGTACACGAAATTATTATATTTACATATCAATAGCACAAGCTGTTCTGAGGTACCAGGTATCGACCCGTGCTGAGACACCCATATTAGTAAGTGGTGTAGCCTCCATAGACGGCAATTCAGGCGCTGACTCTGGCATCCAGTCGATCGTATGGACGGCGAATACTGTCCTGGGATTTGCTACGCCACGCCTGCTCGACCTGTTGACGTAGTTCTGTAAAAGGTGGTTGACGAGGCCCATGAGCTCGTCCGATCGTAGCCCCCATGTGTTCGATCGGAGAAGAGTCTGGAGATCATACTCGCCAGTAAAGTTGCTGCACTTCTTGCAGAGAACGTTGAGTTTCATGGTTAGTGTGGGGCGAGCATTATTCTGTTGCAACAACAAATCACCTTACTGTTGCAAGAACTACAAAAGAACGGGTCTAACAACATTCCGCCCCGTACCGAGCGCTGGATAGCGTCCCTTCCGGAAACACGGAGGGTGGACGAGAGTTGTAACTTACCGCACCCCAGACCATCAGGTCCGGGGTGGTGTCAGTGTGTCTTCGACGGATGATGCAGTCAACAAGACAGCGCTCACCAGGTGTACGTCGTATGAGCAGACGACCAGCACTTGCATGCAGGCACAACCGCTGAAGACCAAGGAACTCCATTCCATCGTCCAAGTGATCCTCTGACGGCACCAGTCGGGCCGTGCACGACGATGCTGTGGCTGAGTGGTATACAGGCTAGAGGTGTGTGTGCCCGTAGTCCCATTACTGATAGCCGATTCGCAACAGTTCTTGTTGACACGTCCGGGCTCACAAGCCTTCTTATCTGTGATGTGGTAGCTGTACGACCTGCCACTGCCGCCACTACAATACGACCATCCTGGCGGGCGTCTGTGCTGCGTGGATGTCCAGAACTCGTCTGTGGGTGTGAGAGTATTTAAGTGACCATTGATACCAGTATCGTTGCACAACTGATGCAACACATGCAACTTGTGTGGGAACTGTCCGAAAGGACCATGTTGCCAGATGGAAAGCGACGATTTGACCCCTTTCAAACTCGCTCAGCACGGTTGCCTGCGTTCTTCGCACTTTTGCACCACACTGAGTCTTCTGGCTGTGAACATTCCCTATTAAAGGGTAAACACATATGGCGCTCTAGTAGCTACACCACTAAGCTCTCTGTTGACGGACGACGTTGAAGCCATTATCAGCTCATCTCGTATTCCCAGGTGGCATATGTCGTCATCAGATCAGAATAGACGACGCGTTTCCAGGTGGACCAACTTTTTTCCGGCAGTGTAATAGATTGAAATCTGCAAGCTAACTGTGTCAAGATCTTATTCAAAAAAAGGTATAGAAGTACACTAGAGGTTAGGTTGGCAGTGTTTAAACCCGTTGAGACGAAGAGAAGGTAGGCTAAATACCACTGAATGATAATTAGTTGAAACCCTCAGCTGCCGACAGGTGTTGTTGATGTACCTCGATGGGGACAGCTGAAAATGTGTGCCCCGACCGGGACTCGAACCCGGAATCTCCTGCTTACATGGCAGACGCTCTATGCATCTGAGCCCCCGAGGACACAGATGAATAGCGTGACTGCAGGGACTTATCCCTTTCACGCTTCGAGTCCCTGGCGGGGCACACCTTTTCAGCTGTCCCCATCGAGGTATATCAAGAACACCTATCGGCAGCTGAGGGTTTCAACTAATTATAATTTATTCTGGAGAAGCTGCACGATCATCAATGGTATCTGTTCCTTCGAGAACAGTTACTATCTTCATATAAATATCACTGAGCGCGGGGTACATGACACCCGACTACTGGAGTCGCCCTTGCGGTGTTTTAATAGACGACAAACGACCTGGAGAGTGGGCTGAATGGCGGCTGCCTGTGGAATGACGCGGCTGGTCTCTCAATGGAGTCACTTGATCCCGGCGAGTGACTGCTGGCTGACGTGGCGTGACGTGATGTGACGTATGTAAGGCGAGCACGTCGCCCTGACGACCCGCGGCAGCGCGTGGGCGCCAACGCGAGCCATACGTTAGCAGCAGCCGGTCTCGCGTGCCTCGTCTAATGAGTGGGGTGCTCCTGTCTTAACGAGGAGACCCGGATTAGGAGTCCGAGGCAGCTGCTAGTTACGCGGAAACTGCTTTAATCATCTGAGGGTGCAAGCTAACCGCGAGAAATGCGATCTCCAAAAGAAGTAGATAAAGTTCCCAGGTGACACAGCTTTTCCAAGTAAAATTAAAAGGGATGTAGAAGAGCTGATAAGTGGAATAGAAAGGCAGCTAGAATTTCAGTAAAAATAAAACTCAGATCACATAGAAGTAAGAGAAAACAGCAGAAAGAGAATAGCATATATCTGCACCTACACTTCTTCGTATACACTTTACAAGCCACGTTATGTTGTCTGGTGGAGATTACTTTGTATTTTAGTGAAACTTACAGTCGCGAAATGTCAGTGGTTCTCGGGAAGAACGCTTGGTGATCAGCTACAGTCTGTGGTTACTGTACGAGTCTGTGACGATATGGGCTACTATTCTTTGGATCTATCTCTTTCCCCTATCTACTATCCTATCTTGTATGGATCCCTGAATTAGAAGACATATTGAAGTATCGGGCGCAAGAGTGTTTTATAGACTTTCTCCATGATGGATTGATGTCACTTCCCTAGGATTTTTGCAATGAATCTCTGCGTGCATCTGCTTTCCCTGCGATTAGGTTTACGGGGTCGCTTCGTCTGCATACTCACAGACATTTAAGGGTTGTGAGTGCTTTCAGAATTTGTCTGCTGTCATTTATTCATACGAAAATGGGTCATTAGGGCTATTTATGTTCATTACGATACATATAGTAGGATCATTTCTGCTGAAATCCAATAAAAGAAGTGAAAGAATGAAGATCACAAAGAACAATGTCGTTGGTCAGAGATTTTGTGACTAATCGAATCTAGTACGTATACAGAGGGATATAATGAATGAAAAAGTATGTAGTATAATATAGTGTTTTAAGGCGTCCCTCAGAGAAACTGAAAGAAATATTAGATAAAAGTTATACAATGACCTTTTATACACACAGTATTAGTGTTTATGCGTTTCGCAATTCATGTTACACACTTCCAGAGGTTGTAGAGGGGTCTTAGTGGATCAAGTTTTCCGTGGAAGCCCATGTCCGGAAACGTCATAAAACGACACTATACAGTGTCAAAGTTCATTTCTGGTGGGACCGTAAATGTATGGATATACACGGTGGTTCCGTGATGATGTTAGAAACTTTTTATGGTGATGAAGAAGGATAAATGTGTCAATTTGAGGTAAGAGTTCCTGTACCGGAAACGAACGAGTTGAAATTTACTAGCGAAACCGTTCTGATACCTCTGACAGTAGAATACATGCACTGGTACTGTTGTTGCTAAGACTGTAGGTTAGGCAACTTTCATAGGTGGCGATATGGACCAAAGCAAGAAAAGATGCTCAGTAAACATGGACTCTAAAATGCCTACCTAAAAAACTATAAATACTTGTTCAGCAGAGGAGACCAGTAGCGAAATGAACAATTGCTTATAGTTCCACAGGTATGCAATTTAGAGCTCATGTTTACTGAACATTTTTTTCCTTGTTTTGGTCCTTACTACCACATCTGAAAGTTGCCTATACTACAGTCTTAGGAATAAAAGTACCAGTACATGTATTTCACTGATACAGTTTTCGCTTATGAATTTTGATTCGTTCGCTTCAGGTACAGGGACCCTTACCTCAAACTGATACGTTTACCCATCATCATAAAAAGTTCATAACATCATAAGGGAATCACCCTGTATGTACATACAAATACAGACGCCGGCGCCTATAACTTTGACGCCTTGTAGCGTCGTTGGATGACGTCTATGGAAAACTTGATCTACTAAGTCCCCGCTATAACCTCTGATTGTCTGTAACATGAATTGTGAAACACAGGGGTATATTGTCCTTCCTGGAAAAATGCTGGTGGCGAGAAGCTTGAAAATAATTAGGATCGGCTTTTACCTCTGCATTTCCTATTATTTCAGTTCCTATGAGTTAACTGTGGTCTGCCCAACAAATCTTGTATTGTTTCACGGTAGCCTGGATTCAGAGATCGGACGTGACATTACGTTCCGCCGTGCTGCGACTTTTGTTCAGTAATAACTCTTCCTTCATAGTTTCATAGAGAAATAGGTAAAAATCTTTTGCTTTTAACAATGCCGACAATTATTTTTCCCATATAAAAAAAGCATTTTCATTACAGATCACTGGTATGTCTGCTCGGTGCAACGTGCTCTCTCTCAACGTCTCATCACCTACGGAAGAAGCTTATTACAAAAAACTGAATGTAGTCTTCTTGTCAACTATAATTTGCTCTTTCACAGATATTATGGTAATATCAGCTCTTAGTTTCTCAAGAAAACCTTGAATGAGAAGCGTCAGGGATATTTTTCCACTTTTCTGGTGGCGAGAAACTTGAAAATAATTAGGATCGACTGATGACCTCAGCAGTTAAGTCCCATCGTGCTCAGAGCCATTTGAATAGTCAGTCTCAATCTGGATTTCAACGGGTCACCCCGCAGAACACGCTATTTTTCTGTCCTAAAATCAGATTATATCAGCTTATAAAAATTTGAATAACAAAACATTGCCATATGGTCTCTTCTGTGACCTATCAAAATTATCTGAGTGTGCAGTTGACAAATTTTTTCCTAGAGAATCTCAAATTTTATGGTATCAAAGATGTTGCTGATAATGATTTTCATCTTATCTAACTAAAAGAATGCACAATGTTGTATTAAGAAGCTCCAGGAGTATGCACAATAAAACAGCACCTTCATAATGGAGAATAATCACTACAGGTGTTCCACAGGGATCAATATTGGGTCCTCTATTGTCATATATAAAAAATGTTCCATAATATACCCAAGAAGCGAAAGGTTCTCTTTGCTGACGATGTAAGCATTATAATCAAGCGTAATGGAGTAATTTCAACAACTGAGAATGTGAACAATATTTTGTTGAAAATTAGTAATTATTACTCTGCCAGTGGTATATTTGTGTGAAACGTAACACATGCAGTTCAGTATTGCACAAGACCTGACTACACCATTAGAAATCAATAAATAAAACAGAATACAGTAAATTCTTAAGTGTTTATATTCATAATAACCTAAAATGGAAGTCATATTCACATCTATATCTACATAACTACTCTGCAATTTAAACTTAAGTGGCTAGCAGAGGATTCATTGAACTACTTTGACACTATTTCTTTACCGTTCCACTCCTGAAAAGCCTGCAGGAACCAAGAACACTTAAATCTTCCCATGTGAGCTCTGATTTCCCTTATTTTACTACGATAATCATTTCTTTCTATGTGGATGGGCATCAAGAGAATATTTTTGCGTTTGGAAGAGAAAGTTGGTGATTGAAATTTCGTAAAAAGATCTGGCCACAACGAAAATGCGTTTGCTTCAATGATTTCCACCCCAATTCACTTATCATATCTATCACACTCTGTCCTCTATTTTGCAATAGCGCAAAACGAGCTGTCTCCTTTGAACTTTTCCGTTGACTTCCGCCAAACCTGTGTGGCAAGACTCCCATATTGCGTAGCAGTACTCCAGAACAGAACTGCCAAGCTAAGCATTGGCAGTCTCTTTAGTAGATTTATTGCATCTTATAATTGTTCTGCGAATTAAACACTGTTTGGTTCGCATTGTCCACAACATTATCTACGTTATCGTTCCAGTTTAAGTGGTTTGTGATTATAACCCGCAAGTATTTAATTGAATTGACAGCCTTTAGATATGAGCAATTTATTGTGTAATAGAAATTCAGCGGATTCTTTTTATTACTCATGTGGATGACCTTACTTTTTTAATTAGTTAGGGTTCATTTCCTCTTTTAGCACCATACATATATCTTGTCTAAATCAGTTTGAAATTGGTTTTGATCGTCTGATGAGTTTACTAGACGGTAAATGACAGGATCATCTGCAAAATACAAGTATTAAGGCAGCTGCTCAGGTTGTCTCCTAAATCATGTATAGAGATTAGGAGAGCAGATGCCCTGCAACACTCCCTTGTGGAACCCCAGTAGTTGCTTTTGTTTTACACGGTGTCTTTCCGACGAATAGTACAAACTGTGACCTATCTGACGGGAAATTACAAATCCAGTTGCATCAACTCAGATGCTACTTTACATGCACACAGTTTGATTAGAAGTGGCCCAGGACGTATCTTTTTGAATGTCTTAGCTCTGCAGCTTTTGGGTTGCGGGTATTAGCGGGTTTCGGAGATGAAAATGTAAAAAAGTTGACTTTCCCTATACTTTTTCACTAATGTCAGATACCATAATATTCTGACGTAACTCGCCACTGCGGAAAAAAGTTTTGCTATACAGAAGCAAGTAATAAGGATGATGTGTGGTGTATATCATGGTCGTTGATGTAACAGTTCTTCAAGCAACTGGGCATACTGCCCACAGCCTCACAAGAAGCTAACCTAATAAAGTTTGTTGTCAACAATCGATGTTTTAAAAGAACAATACTCTTAGCATTCAAAAATATAATACTAGAGAAGAAATTACTTAAACTATCATCCAGCCTTAGTGTAGCACAGAAAGGAGTGTGGTATTTTTTCATATTTGACGTTGAGAAAAGTACTATAATAGTAAAACTGATTTGTTCCATATCATAGCGAGTGGTTACAATTATGATCCATGATACATGCAGACAACTAACTAAGTATCTCAGTTTCCTCTCTCTGCCCTGGAATTCCACAAAGTTCTTTTGTTCTATCGGCCTGCTCAGTTTCTTTGTCCCAGTGCATTATCTGTTAGCAACGTTCGTTGCTCTTGAGTCATACCCTCATTTCCAATGCTTTCAGGCACGTGCCAAAACATTTTTGTTCTGTGAGCATTCCAGAATAATGCTAAATTTGATAATGTCCTTCCTAGAATATGTAAACTCCATGTAACTGGGATATCTTCAGAGCGGCTCGATGTACCGACACACTACAGCACCTTCCGTTACGTCTTTGTCTCCCTTTTTCCTTATCTATTAGAATGAAGCAAAAAACTTCATCCATTCATTAATCCATTTAATTTTCCTCACTGTGGTAATTACAGCTCCCACACATCTCCTGCCTGGTCAGTTTATTACTTTTTCTGGCTCTCATAGTAATAGCTGGGCACAAGACCGTTAATCCGATAATCATCAGTTAACAAAGTTAACTCTTCGAGTACCGGTTTACAGTTTAAGATAAATAAAAAATGTTTAAGTTTTCCCTTTCTTTAAGACTGTTAGTCGTTAATTAGGTACCTACTATTTATGACAAAAATGATGCAGCGCGGTCACGGAAATCATGTTCTGACAAGTTCGGATCATGCGGGTGTGTGGCTTCGCCGGGACGAGGGCGATTCGTGTAAACAACAATTGAGTGCGAGAGAGAATAACTAAGTATTGCCTGGTTATTGTTGTATTTTTACTGAGTACACGTTAAATACTGCTTTTCGTTGGTAGATTGACTATGGAAAGTAAATAATGGAATCGAATTCTAGCTCTGTAACTGAGCCAAGGCAATCAACAATTAGGACTCGCACTTAGATCCTTAAAAATTTGAAATAACACATAACGAGTGCGCGTGAATCGCAGTATGTAGTTTCATAAAACGGTGAAATCCAAAGGTTCATTCAACGATGTGGCAACATCATGGGGAACACGTTTTCATAAATTTATTTATTAAATATAATTAATATCTCTATCCTCGACAGTTCTGCAGTCGAACGATTTTTTCTATGGGTAAAGTCATTTGTCTCCTAAATGAGCCTCGCTCTCGGATGAAAACTTTAACATGAAGGAAATATGCATCTTGCTTCAGATACTACGTCATTCACCTGTATTTTAATTCTCCTGTGATTGACAATTATCAACTAAATTATTATAAAACTAAATTATTAAATGATTAAACTGTTTTTTATTTATCTACGATGTCCTACCTAAACTTCCCCAACCAAAACACTTTTACGTAAGCAATAGTAATACGTTTGATTCATTTGCTCATTTCACTGCTCTCACAACATAAAGTACACTATTAAGAGTTAACGATTAACTTCCGATAAATTTCCTGTAAAGAAGCACTTGAAAGTTTCACTAAGTTAACTTTTTTGGTAACGGCTTATCCATTAGCGAAGTGAACTTTTTATTATCTTTGCCCAGCTATGCTAGTAACTCCCAACATACTTCTCTACATTCCTCAATAAGATACCCTGAGGCCTTGTACAGTTAATCCAATAAAACCTCATGTATCTCTGCCATACGCCAGAACTGGTCACACACTGTGATTATAAACTTTTTGTTTTTGATAAACTGTATTCAGACTACCAAAACCACTCCAGGCAATTTATAGTATTTCTTTTACTATTCATTCAGTAGTTGTCTTCAGTTTCCCTTGATATAAAAACTCATCAGTTGTTTCTATGATTTCATTGTCAATTCGTACGAGTTTCTTTTCAGATCGGCGTTATGCATTTCTTCAGTCTTATTATAATGCTTTTAGGCATATTTTGGACTGTCTTCCACTAGGTGTTCTCTTCCACTGGTTACTGAAGCTTATTCGAAGTAGGTGAAAACTACTTTGACCCATGAGACGGAGGTGTTTCAGATATATTCAATTACGCCACGTTGCTTCTTCTTTCCCCCTTGTTTATGCAGGTATCTGAAAATTTCTGCTACGGGCCCGAGGTTAGTTCTGGTGAGATGAAATTCCTTTGTTCGACTCCTCATTCAGTTCTGAAGGGTTTGAGTTTAGTACAACTGAAACTAATATACACAAATGCGCTATTATTACTTTACTTTCAACTTTGTCATGAAGAATCTTTTTAAAACCTCCATTGTAACAGATTTTACGTTTTTTTTTTTTTTTTTTTTTTTTTTTAAGTGACGCCTCTGTTAAATGTGTAGGATACTTGACCACGTAACAATGACACAGGACAGTAATGAGATACTGAATTAATTGCGTTTGGACACAACTATTATTAACATTAACTGAATTTTCTATCTGTGCTTGGCAGATCGTGGTAATAGTATTCAACAGGAAAAAAATTATTAATGTTCTAAGAAGTTATATTTGTTTGGTAACCTGAAAATGGCCTAAGAACCGAAGCCGATTTGTGACCAAATAAATATAACTTTGAAGAACATTAGAAACTCTTTTTAAATACAACTATTATTTTTTAAAAAATTACTCTTCGTTATTTACAGCTGCTCTTTGAAAATGATATTACGAACGATATTGGAAGTTAGGGGAAAATAAATAACATTGTAGTCGAAAGTTGAAAATGTTATCATTTCAGAAATTTAGTATGACTGCGGTATCTGCTCTAAGAAAAATAATCTTCTAATTTACTTTCCTTGCACGTGTGTCCACAGCTCTCCGCGCCTTATGTACCCGACTTGCTTGCTGTGTGCGCCATAACAACTACAGCCACAATCCGTTTATGTTTTCCTCTCCCAAACGAGTGTGAATGCTAACTGGCGAGCAGAGCCAAGTACAGTGGAATACTAAAAGTCAGCTGCAGAAACTTTAGTTTCCACCGTCACGTTCTCCGCGGCATTGCTTGTGCAAAACTTCTCGAATAAACTGAAAACGTCGTTCTGCATCGTTATACACCGGTTTTTATTGTTGTGCATAAAACATCTTTCTGCCTGCAGCTACCGTGTTATTAAACTTCCTCTTGACGCGACGTGAATTATGAACCCAATATTTCGAGGATATATAGTGGCATCTAACGCCGCAATATTGCGTTTTCCGTTCACTAAAACACATTACTTATTGTCATTTCTGTCAGTAGGCAGTTCATCGGGGAAGCTATCTGATGCAAGTGAAAGCATTTTCCTGAGATGGGGCAGGATTTGCACAAACGGCCCTTTCAGAAATTAACGTTGGGACCGTTTACGAAGTCCTAACTCCGCACGAACAAACGCAGCAGCGAAAAATAGTGACGATAGGTGCGTAAAGAGTCTGTAAAGCCTTGCTTTCGATCTCCGGGTGTCAGTTCGATTTTTGTGATTGGTGTTTTTGTACAAATAAAGTAAATGGAAGCAGCGACTCCACAAGACAGTATTATAAGCGGCATTAAAAACGAGACGCTGTTTTCTTTTTATCCACTCAAGATCATTCCACGGTGTTTTCCGATACTGTCTTTCACGAATTTGCTTGTATGCACGTCTCTTAAGCGTGACCTCGGCAGCCAGACTGCAGTCGTATGTGTCTTAGTTGACTATGCGTGAGTATGTGTGTGTATGTTGTCTACTTCCGTCGAAGGCTTTCTTGGCCGAAAACTCACTTTCTGACAGTCTTTTTGTTGGGCCTACCTGCGACTCAGCATCTCTGCTGCATGGTAAGTAGTAACTATCCTTAGCGTAATACTGTTACAGTCCATCCTGAATTTTCCATTGATTATGTCTCTTAGCCTTTTTGTTATATTCGACGGAGTCCATAGTATAAATCTCCGGTAAAACAAAGAGTTCAGGAGATGCTTTTTGTACTATGAACCCAGCAAGTTGAAGTTCTACATGTCCGTGCGACTGCTGCAAGCAAGTGCATTCAGCGCGAAGCTGAATATATACAAACAGAAATGAACTGAGCTGTAGCGTGATACTTATGGAAGCATATTGGGCAAAAAATTACTCACCATCTGATTTTGCGGGCCAGTTAAGATGAGATCCGTCGAAATCAACATCCACGTATACGTGACTACTCTGTAATTTGTAAGTGTCTGGCACTGGATTCGTAGAACCACTTTCAGATTCTACCGTTCCACTCTCGGAGACTAAGTGGAAAAAATTAACAACTAACTCTTCCGGTTCGAGGTCTGATTGGTCCTCCTTTATCGCGATTACCATTTTACCCTATGTAGAGGGGAGTGAAGAAAATATTTTGGTATTCAGAAAGTTGGTGATTAATATCTGCTAGATAGGTGCCACAAGTCTTAAAGCAGAATCAGCAATGTATCATAATGGGAACGAATGAACAATGTTTGACACATTTTCAGAGTGATTAGCAAGATACTTTGCGCAAGTTTGTAACCATAGGTAAAGCTTCGGTACACGACTATACTCCAGAGGAAAACAACAGTCGAAGCAGTGAAAAACACTTGAGTCACCATAACTAAAGAAAGCAAAGGCAATAAATTCGCCGAGATGTGGTACTGCCAAAAATCTGGCTGAGCTGTTTAAATCACTCGTTGAGCACAGTCCATACCGTGTAAAGAACTTGGCGGAATTTGTGAAGTTACTCCAAGGATACCGCCTGGATGAGGAAGATATGTTAGTCACCTTCGATGTGACGTCATTATTCACATGGGTGCCGTTGGAGGATTCTTTACCATTACTCGAGGGACACTTCGATGAGGACATAGTCAAACTCTTTCGACATGTACTAACCACAACCTGCTTCGGATGTGGTGGAACGTTCTATGAGCAAATAGATGGGGTTGTTATGGGTTTCCCTCTAGCACCAGCCATTGGTAACTTGTGCTTGGAGCACTTCGAGGAGGTAGCCCAGAATACTTCTCGACTTAAACCGAAAGCATTCTACAGTTATGTAGACGACACCTTTGTGTTATGGCCACATAGCAGAGAAAATCTGCTAGAGCTCCTACAACATCTCAGTTTTACACATGAGAACATCAAGTTCACCATGGAAAGAAAGGAAAACGGAAGATTACCCTTCTTGGACATCCTGACTGCGAAAAACACAGGAGGTTTGCTGAAACATTCAGTGTACGGGAAGGAGGCACATACGGATCTTTACCTCAATGGTAGGAGTTGTCACCATACAGTGCAACGCAATTAGGTACTAAACACTGGTACAGAGGGCTAGGTCCATCTGTGACAAGAATAGTTTACCGGGTGAATTACAGCATCTAAAGGATACCTTCCGAAAAAACGGCTACAGCGAGACACAAATTAGCCTTGACAAAGGATTACAAGAGGAGAGGAGAAAAACCGGAAGAGGATGGCACCAAGAATTGTACGTTTCTGCCGCATAAGTGAACACCAGCGGCCAAGGTCGCAAGAATCCTGAATAAGTACCAAATGAAGACCGTCTTTCACGCAGCAAAGAAAATCAGAATACTCTTGGATCGACCGAAGACCCTCTAAGACTGATGACGTCTAGCGTCTACAGAATTGAGTGAGAATATGGGATGCAATACATAGGATAGACACAATACTGAATCTCACAGCGCCGCACAGAACATCTAAGAAACGTGCGTCGTGGGCAGGTAGACGACTCGCGGCATCAGCGAAGAACACACCTTCGAATTTGAGGAAACAAAGAAGTTGCGTAGCGCTAACAGATCTTGGGATTCGGTGATCGAGGAAGCGGTTGAGAATCGTCTACACGACAAAGTAATTAATCGAGGCAGTGGTTATGATCTCACTTCAGTATGGTATCCTGCAATAAGGCAAATTCGGCAGGAGCGCTCCGCTCTGAATGGGAACGCGGCCGAGACTGGAATGAACGGACACCGGAACTCGAAGCCCGCACTGAAGCAGCAATGCACGTCACACTACCCCATCCCCCCCCCCCTCCCTCCGCACCACCAAAGATTGGCGCCGAGCGCGTGAAGGAAAGTTGTAACAAACTGCCCAGTGTTGCGACAAAAATTTAACGATTTTCGCACCATTTCACAGCAAAACTTGTAATTAATTTCCCCATACATCGACATGTTCAGCCTAAACATAACAAACTGCCTCATATATTGCTTAGTCACAGCAAAATTGTAAAAAATTACCCTATACATAAACGTGTTACAGCCAAGGTAGATAGAACTGGGGAAATAATGGTCATTTCACAGGGTATAGCAATGATGGTCAGTTCACAAGGTGATCACTATACCTCTGGGGAGAGGGAGAAGCCATGGTCTACTGATAGAGTGACCACCATACCCCTGGGGGAGAGCGAGAAGTCATGGTCTGTTGATAAGGTGACCACCATTACGCCTGTGTGAATGATGATCAGTTTACTAGGTGACTGCTAGTACCCCTGGGCGGGCAATGATGTCCATTAACCTGTAAGCTCGATCACTAGTTCCATGCTACAAAGATATTGTCAATACCTTGAAAGGGGGTTATCTTAGTTTGAAACATGGGACGTCTCTATATTCCCAAAGCAGCAAATCCAAGTAGAATCACAACATGATGTGTCTTAGTTTGTCTTTAGGTACCACTGATGATAAAGTGCGCCTAACTGTACCACTTTCTCTCACTGACTGACATTCTTTCATTAGCGTTTTTGTCCCAAAAAACTGAGGGATGGGGGCGGGGATTCACTTGCCGTTTCTTATCTCGTGGGCAGATAAATTGTTCACTATATGTGAAAGGGATGTCTGGGTTTCCGACATGTTAAAGTAAAACATTTGAGCCCTACCCTGACTACTGATCTGACAAAGGAAAACAAACAAAGAAACACAAGGGAAACACTAAAATCTGGAAAAACAATGCAATGACGAAGCTATTTACTTTAATTCTGCGTGCATGTTCTTCCTTAGATTGCCGATATTATCTTCCTACTCTCTAAAGGAAGAGAGTATTGGAGTAATCTTAAATGAGATTTAACCTGAATTCAGATATCTGGTTATTTATTACAAACATTGGTGGCTGCAGAATGAACATATATAAATCATAGATATTCTTATACTGCTTTAGTGTCTTACATATACACAAAGCAGGTCTGCAATTTTTCAGTTTTGCTTGAGAATTCAGCACAAAAAGCCTCTCTTTATTCTTTGGATAATGATCTACTTTGGAATGGAACTAAGGGCAAAAGCTCACATAGGGAAGTCAGAGAGAGAGACACTAGCAAGAGGGGAAGACATGTCATTCCAAACTATAATACACTTTACGAAGTCGCAAATCATTCATTTGATACAATGAGTACCAGTGTGTGTTATACTTATGGACCTGTGTTCTCTCTACCAAGGAAAGAAAAACCACAAGACTCGCTCAACGCTAAATTTCGGATAAACGGAATTAATTTGAGGCTAGTGTATGGAGAACTATAATACACTTAATCACCGTTCTCATAGTACTACCATGCAAAGTAGTACAAACCAGTGCAACAACTTCAATAAAAGATCCATGCGAGTTAATTAATCTCCACACACAAAGGCAAAAACAAGTAAAGTGGATCACTCCCTACACCTGATGACACTGATACCTCTAGTTTTAAAGCTGACCCAACTTGCGAATCTCAACCAGAGTTAATAACTAACTCCATCTCCACTAGAATGAATTTACCCGCTGACTGCTAGAGTTCGAGAGCCTTACCATCGAAAATTCACAAACCTTCCCTGGACGCTGTGTCCAGAGTCAGTTCTTTATGGAGATGTGGCAAGTGACCAATCCATGGGGCTCACTAACAAGCGTGGGCTGCTAAGCCATCCACAGGGGTTTGGAAAGTGTGGGCGGCTGTTGGCCACAGAATTCTATAGGGCCAATCAAAGAACTCGATTTTCAGATATGCCAGTAAGTTTTGTTTCTGCTTCTGGGAGTTGCTCCTACCAGCCAGCCAACGAACTCTCCCATGGCTCCCAGGGAAACAAAGACACTACCTCTAACTTGAAGCTATGTCGTCTTGCTCTCAACTCCTGCAGATGACTACACTAGTACTTGGTATATGAAAAGGAATGAAGCTGCTGACATTAAACACTAAATGGAAAATAAGCTTAAGAGGGCTATCCTGAAAATAATTGACGTTTTGAAATAAAAATTTAATAATATGGAAATATCAAATTTTATTACATACATTTTAAAGGTACACTCTAAAGCTACTTTTCAACATAATGGCCAATCAAATTGTGGCACTTATCATAGCGTGCACAAGGTTTTTAATGCCGTCTCTTCCTACCGCCTGCGTTTGCAACTAGTTGTTTATATAGTCACGTACTTCACGTCAGTATCAAAGCGTTGTGTAGCGAGCCATATCTTTGTTGTGGGAAAGGGCCGTTGTCTCTAGGCGCCGAATTTGGACTGCTCGGTGGATAATCAAACATTTCCCATCGAAAACCCTGTAGGAGCTCTCGTATACGATTGGCCGTGTGTGTACGTGCGTTGTCGTAAAAAAACAAAGCTTTCGTGCTGAGTCTTCCGTACCGCTTGTTTTGTATTTACCGCCTTAACTTTGTTGGTGTTTAACAATGACTCTGTGTTAACGTTGTGCCACGTTCAAGGAATTCAACGAGAATAACTCCCTTAGACTCCCAGAACACGGTACCTGATTATTCTTGCTGACAGAGTTTGCAAACGGTTTCTTGGTTTCTTGGGAAAATTTGTGCGTCCGCTTTCTGTCGACTGCCTTTTTGTTTCACAATTGACATGCTTCACCCCAGTCTCTTTACCAGTTACAATGCGGTCGATAGCTTTGTTACCATTTTTCTTGTAATCTTCGAGGAAGGTCAGTGTTCCAGCCAATCTGTTTTTTGTGGTCTTCCATTAATATTTTGGGAACCTCGTAGCACAAAATTTGTGGTAACCAAGCTTCTCCGCCACTCCATGAATTTTGGAGAAAATGTTGCGAAAGTTTTGTAATTGTGGAACGACGATTTTCACGAATTTTTTTCGTGGATTTTCATCACCAATGCTAGGCCTGCCTCTGAGGTCCTTACCGTACACATTGTTACAGCCATTTTTAAAACCGTTGCACCATTATCTCACTAGACTGACACTCATTATTCCTTTTCTGTACACATACAAAGGTCGCGATAAATCTCAATAGCTTTGCAGTTTTTTGCCAAAACGACCTAATCAAAGAATACACAACACAAGTGGTGGGTTTTTCTGTTGCAGCTCACATTTCAACACGTCACAGAAAGCAAAGTAGCAGAGACCCAGACCACATGCTACCACCGCTGGATGCATACTGAGTATGGGAACGTTATGACACCAAGTGGCGCATGTAGCCCTGCTGACAGCCGCAATAGACCAAATGTCTGTTACTTTCTGGACAGACCTCTGAAAATAAATTATCCAGCAAAAAATTCTCCATGCATGGGCAAGTGACAGACACATACACTGGCGTCCAAAATTACAGCAACAAACGGAAATTTTGCAAGTTTGCACTTATTTTGCTACAAAACAGTATAAACAGGTGACACTACAGTGGAAACAATGTATAGGATACAAAACATGAACAGCTGCAACATGCATAACGATAGACAACAGTGCTATTCGTTTTTTTCCAAATTATCGGATTTGCAGACACACTCCGACAACTGGTTACTGTGCTCAATATGGTTTGTGACCATCTCTGGCTGCAATACAGGCCTGACAACGATGGGGAATGTTGTGAATGATATCATTAATCTCATGTTGAGGCAATAACGCCCATTCTTCCTTCAGGGCTGCTCGCAAGTCCTGGAGATTGCTTGGTGGATACTGAAGTGATGCAACCTGTCTCCCTAGTACGTCCGGGACATCCTCTGCGGGATTCAAGGCGGGAGAGCTAGCAGGTCACGACACGCATACAATATCTTCCATTTCTAAGAAAACATCAACCACGCGTGCTCTTTGATGTCGTGCACTACCGTCCACCAATACGAAGCTCGGGACCACAGCACCTCGCAACAACCGCACATTAGGCCCCACGATCTCATCAAGACACCTGACAGCAGTTAAACCTTGCCGATTCAGCCGTACAATTTCATGAAGAGGTGTTCGAGTGGTCAACACAATCCCTACTTACACCGTTACGGATTCCAATCGACATCGGTCTCTTTCCACCATGTTTGTTTCCCGAAACTGTGTTCCGCTTTCCGTCTAGATGCGAATATGTCGAGAATCATTGTCCAGACCTCATCGGGACTCATCTGTGAAAAGAACATTGACCCACTGTTCGGCCGTCCAGGTGGCATGTTGACGACTCCACTCTATACCTTCCCTTCTGCAAAGACGCGTCAGAGGTACACATACTGCAGGTCTCCGACAATAAAGGCCACTCTGCTGAAGCCTTCTGTACACCGTTTGCCTCGATACAACACGTCCAGTGAATTCTGTGAGGTTAGATCCCAGTTGCCGTGCTGTAATAAGGTGGTACTGTCGTGTCCATACAGCCAAACAACGGCCCCTTCTTTCTAATGTCACATGTAGTTGGCCCTGCCCTGGTCGTCGGTATACAGTTTCAGTCTTTATGAATCCGCGAAACAACAGAACGATTCACATTAAGCCATCGGGCCACATCAGGTTCTTCAAATAGTCTCTCACCGCACAGAGTATGGTAGGCGTCTTCTCCATGCCATGCTGCACCGTCTGTGACGGTGTACAAGCGACTGTGGATGTGGGATTACGCGGCAAAAACTACGCTGTTTGGTAGGTGTCCTGACGTTGTCGTTCCCGTGGTTGTCCGTTGACCGGAATGCTGTCGTCCGTGCAGAACACGATCGTACGGACATGTGTTGACGCTTTGTATGATTATGTCGTGAATTAGATACAGGACGAGGAAGTAGCGGTTTGTTGCTTTAATTTTGGACACCAGTGTATATACTTGACGAAAATATCGAATAAAACAATAGTAGGGCAGAGAAAGATAAAATTATGAAGTGGATATGCAAAAAGCGTACCCCTATCACGCTTTAAGAATTTTAATAAATAATGAGGTACTTAGGACACTGCGTCAATTTATGCGAAATTTAAATGAAGCTTACAAATTTTTTACGTGGAAATACTGCAGTACGTCAGTACCATTACATACTTTTGATCACAACGCAAATTTCAGATCGTTATTTGGATACCTATTTACTTTTCAACATGGCGTCCTAATGGCTGCTAGCACAAGTGAGCTAGGTTTTCCATCTTGGATATTTTTCGTTTGTTTGTATTATTTAACTTAGTTTAATTTCCAGCCACCACAATCTTGGTTTGTTTTTCAATTTCCCACCTGTGCTTCTTGGATTTTTAAATTTTCTCTCCACTTCATTTTGGCATCCAAGTTTCTGTATTGATTGATTCACTGAATACGTGCACTTCATGTCCCACTGTGAACTACGGCCTTATGATGGTATTAGACTCCAAATGTCAATTACATGGTGTGTTACTGAAAATGTTTGCTTGGAAACTGAGATGGCTCTGCGTTCAGTGACCGCAGAAAATCTTGTCAAGTTTGACTGTCAATGACAAGGCGTGACACACGTCTCTGGCCACTGTCAGTTAAGATCTTCCTACAGCCACTGTTCTTATGCTGTGTTATATGGTTGTGGATTCCCTATAGACGCGTCACTCTGTCATGTCTCCATGTTCACCTTTCTTACTCACTCATTGGACTTGCACGTACATACACCACTTCACTACCGTGACTTGCTTCAGCAGTAGAACGCCACGTGACCACCTGGAGTCCTTTGGGCACATAGTGTTGAGGACCAGAAAGAAACCCAATTTATACCCGTATGCCTGCCAGGGGGCCTCATCCAAGATTTGAAGAAGGCCTTGCCTGTGGCTATCGAGTGTGCGAGGTGCAGCCATCTGCAAGTTGTGACTCACGTCAGTACCAACGTCGTCTGTCGCTTGGGTTCTGGATCTATCCTGTTTACACAAGTGGCTGGCAGAGGCCGTGAAGGATGCTGTCCTTGTGTGCAGGACACTAGCAGAGTTCGCAATTTTGTTTCCAGAGTCGATTAAGATCCTTTGGTTTGGAGCCGTGTGGAGGGTATCAGCCAAGGGATTCGTCGACTCTGTGATGGTCTTGGCTGCAGATTTCTGGCCCTGTGTTATGAGGTGGAGAATTGTAGGACTCACCTCCATAGGTCAGCGGTCCACTATACAATGGAAGCAGCTACTCAGGGTAGCAGAGTACTTGAGGACAGCTCATGGGCTTTTTTTTTAGCATAGGTCGTTGGCTGCGGTTCTCTGATGAACACTCGCCAGACAACTCGCAGATAGTGAAATCAGACCACGTTCAGAGTCGGCCGTTGTGGCCGAGATGTTCCAGGCGCTTCAGTCCGGAAGCGCGCTGCTGCTGCAGTCGCAGGTTCGAATCCTGCCTCGGGCGTGGATGTGTGTGATGTCCTTAGGCTAGTTATGTTTAAGTAGTTCTAAGTGTAGGGGACTGATGGCCTCAGATGTTAAGTCCCATATTGCTTAGAGCCATTTGAACCATTTTGAACCTCGTTCAGAGTATACTTCGATTGTTAAAATTGTATCAGTAAATTGTCGAAGGATCAGTAACAAAGTTCTCGAATTTAGCGCCCTCCAGGAAACTTCTCACGCTCAAGTTATTCCCTGGACCACCCGATTCCGCTATGTCCGTTTTAGAGTCACTGACAGGAAGTCTACAGCCAGTATTGAGGCAATATCCAGATTGGAAGCGTCTTTAACCTACCTAGTGTAAACTGGAACGTTTATGGATTCGTTGCAGGCGGTGCAGACAGACAGTCTTGCGAAGTTCTTTTGAGTACGTTTTCAGAAAGTTATCTCGAACAGTTAGTTCTACAGCCCACACGCAATGGAAATATTTTAGCCCTCGTAGCTACAAATGGGCCTGAACGAATCGACTGTATCAGTACACAGACAGGGATTAGTGACCATGTTGTCATCATAGCGACTTCGGTTACTAAAGGTAACAAATCAATCAGAAAGACTAGGAGGGTATTTCTGCTAGAAAGAGCAGATAGACAATAGGCAATGAATTGACATTATTCAGTTCCAGTACGATGAAAGTACAGGAATTGTGTGTAGAGTTTAAACGGATTGTAAAATCAATCCCCAGATACGTATGTGCCGATTAAATGGGTTAAGGACGGGAAAGATCCACAGTGATTAAACAACGAAATTCGAAAAATGCTGAGGAAGCAAGCGCTGTTGCACTCTCGGTTCAGAAGGAAACACGCAAATGACCACAGGCGAAAGTTAATAGAAATTCTTACGCTTGTGAAAAGATCGATGCGCGAAACTTACAATTACCACCGTCATACGTTAGCAATAGATCTTACAAAGAACTCGAGAAAATTCTGATCGTACGTAAAATCGCTAAGTAGGTCTAAGGCTTCTTTCCAGTTACTCATTACCAATCTGGTGTAGCCGTATAAGATAGCAAAAGTAAATACGATGTTTTAGGTTCCGTATTTAATAAATCGTTCACGCAGGAGAATAGTAAAAACATACTGTTATTCGACCATCGCACAGACTTCCGTATGGAGGACTAGTAGTAAGAATCCTCGACATAGAGAAACAACTGAAGGTGTAGAAAATAAATACGTCGACGAGACCTGATGGAATCCCAATAATCCCAATTCGGTTTTAGAAAGAGTACTCTACAGATTGGGCCCTTACTTCGCTTGCATTTATCTCTCGCACATCGCAACGACCCAAGCGACTGAAAAAGTGCAGATGACTCCTGTATATAAGAAAGGTAAAAGAACGAACCCCCAAAATTACAGACCAATAACTGTAACATCGGTTTGCTCTAGAATCGTTGAACGTATACTCAGTTCGAATATAATAAATTTCCCTGAGAGGGAAAAGCATCTGTCCAAAAATCAGTATGGCTTTAGAAGGCATTGCTCGAGCTAACCCCAGCTTGCCCTTTTCTCACATGAGATCCTGCGAATCATGGTGAACGGCAACAGGCGGATTCCATATTCTTACATTTGAAGAAGAACCGAAAGACATGTACAGATCTGTCAGGCACATGCTAGCAAAACGGGGCTTTTGATTAACCAAGAGAAAACAGAATATATGGAAATAGGTCGAGTCATAAACCCAAATCCTTACTTTGAAATTGAACAAAATTCTAAATTCAGGAAAGTTCTTCAGTTTAAATACCTTGGATCACATTTCAAGAGCAAAAATGTCATAACAATGGATATAAACGAAAGAATAGCTTCAGGGTCAAGATGTCTGTACTCACTAAGCAACCCACTCAAAAGTAAAGCTTCGTCAATCACCACAAAGTTGAAGATATACAACACTATCATCTGCCCCATAGTACTGTACGGTTCAGAAAGCTGGACGCTTACAAAGAATGAAAGAGAAAAACTGAATGTTTTCGAAAGAAAAGTAATGAGAAAAATCTGGGGATCTGAGTTGGCGAATGGCGTATGGGGAATTCGAAAGAACAATGAAATTTATCAGCTAAAAATGGTTCAAATGGCTCTGAGCACTATGGGACTTAACATCTATGGTCATCAGTCCCCTAGAACTTAGAACTACTTAAACCTAACTAACCTAAGGACAGCACACAACACCCAGTCATCACGAGACAGAGATAATCCCTGACCCCGCCGGGAATCGAACTCGGGAACCCGGGCGTGGGATATCAGCTAATAAAGCAACCCACTGTCATCTAGAAATTAAAAAGTAGGAATCTGAAATGGGCTGGACATATGGCTAGAATGGAAAACAACAGAATCACCAGAAAAGCATTTGAAGGAACTCTCCAGTCGACAAGACCATTGGGCCGACCTAGTACAAGGTGGAAAGATGACACAGAGGACATCGCAGCATTAGGAATTTCCTCACTGTGGAGAGAGACTGCGAGAAATAGAAGGCGGTGGAAGCAGATAGTTGATGCAGCGCTTGGTCTACAGGGCCTGTGATCGCTGAGGAGAAGAAGAAAAGATTTGACATATTTGACATGGTGTTCCACTGTTAACGAAGGTACAAGGATACGGAATAGTTTGCCTGGTCTGTGAGTGGCACGAGGACTTCTTAAATATGAGAACCCAGTTCGTTGTCCTTAACGGCGAGTGTTCATTAATCAGGAGCGCCCTAGGGAAGTGTGATAGGACAGGCGCTATTTCCTGTACACATAAATGATCTAGCAGACAAGACAGTGAGCAATTTGCGGTTGTTTGCTGATGATACTGTGATGTACGGGAAGGTGTCGTCGTTGAGTGACTGTAGGAGGATACAGGATGACTTAGACAGAATTTCTAGTGGATGCGCTGAACGACAAGTAGCTCCAAACGTAGAAAAATGTAAGTTAATGCATTTGAGAGGAAAAAAAACCATAATATTCGAATACAGTATTAGTAGTGTGCTGATTGACACAGTGCCGTCGATTAAATGTTTAGGCCTAACGTTGCAAGGCAATATGAAATGGAATCAGTATGTAAGAACTGTAGTTAGGACAGGCGAATCGTCGCTTTCTGTTTATTGGAGAATTTTGGTAAAGTTTGGTTCATCTGTAAAGGAGTCCGCCTATAGAATACTAATGCAACCCATTTTTGAGTACTGTTCGATTTTTTTGAGAACGGCACCAAGTAGCAGTAAGGGAAGACATCGAAACAGTTCCGAGGCGGACTGCTAGATTTGTTACCGGTTGATTCGAACAACACGCAAGTATTACAGATATGCTTCGGGAACTCAAACGGGAATCACTGGAGGAAAGGATACGTTTTTTCCAGAAGCACTATTGAGAAAATTTAGAGAACCGCCATTTGAGGACTGCAGAAGTGTTCTACAGCATCCAACGAGTATTTCGCATGTTGTTGTTGTGGTCTTCAGTCCTGAGACTGGTTTGATGCAGCTCTCCATGCTACCCTATCCTGTGCAAGTTTCTTCATCTCCCAGTACCTACTGCAACAGTATTTCGCATAAGGGCAATTAAAATAAGATTAGAGAGACTAGGACTCTTACGGAGGCACATGGACAATCGTATTTCTCTCGCTCTATTCGAATGGAACAGAAAAGGGAATGACTAGTAGTGGTAAACGCACCAAACGGTGGCTTCCGAAGTATGTACGTGGATGCAGATCTAAAATGCTTCAGATTGACCATTGTGTTCTTTTAAAATGCTGCCTAATATCTTGCCCATTGAACTAATGTACATGTAGATGTAACTTCCTACTATACCCGAGCGTAATTATATCGGTAAAAAGGAAAACTACTCCCAATCTGTGTGTATTCTTTGTTGATCAATCATGACACGTTTGAAGTGTGTGCAGGATCCTGTGTCATAGCATTAATTTGCACTGCCAGCATTGCTCCTCCATTTGAGTCAGCATAGCACGCTTGTGAAACCAGTTTGTTTATTCTATGTAAAAATGTCTACGTGCGTCTTCTCCCCGTCTCCTAACGCACAGACTGAGAAAACCGGTGATGCTGGTACCAGCACGCATATATATTTGAATTTCTAAATATCCTTCTGTCTGTGGTTAAATCGCTGTTCACCGTATTCTTTCTCTTGTAGTGCTGTACCTGTGAGTAACGAAAAGGGTGTAGCTAAACAATTCACAGGACAGTACTCTAGACTGCAACTCCATCCTAATTCTTTCATGGAAAACGATCTGCAATGTCAGACACGTGAGTGTGTCTTACTAAACCGCTCGAAAGTTGAAACTGTTGCTAGTGCTCTCTCTCTCCCCGCATTTCTGTCTCTTCATTCTGAACATGACAGCCCTGAAATTCAATACAACAAAAGGTAAAAAGAACAGTACAAACGATCTATATATTTTCCAACCACGACAACTGCAATGCCTAACTGTTAATATAAGCTTTTTGTTGTTTTGCTGCGAAATGTCCTGATAGTTTCTATTGGAGATAATTTAAATCTGTTCCTTGTGATGTCCCAACAAAGATGGTCAGTAGTTGTTACTGCTGCCTGAGCTCTCGTTTCCACCATGCAAGTCGTTTCGTCAAAGGGCAGACCCTCTAAGTCTAAGCGCAATCTAACTGTCAAACGAGCTCACGACAGTCGCGTCCGAAGTCAACCGTACATCTCCCCTACTCTATTAATGCTGGGCTCTGACACGTCTTAAATGTTCTAAACTTATCATGTACACGATTATCCATTCGAAAATGGTTCAAATGGCTCTGAGCACTATGGGACTCAACTGCTGAGGTCATTAGTCCCCTAGAACTTAGAACTAGTTAAACCTAACTAACCTAAGGACATCACAAACATCCATGCCCGAGGCAGGATTCGAACCTGCGACCATAGCGGTCTTGCGGTTCCAGACTGCAGCGCCTTTAACCGCACGGCCACTTCGGCCGGCTATCCATTCGAGAACTGCTGTAGCTTGATAACATGAATAGATGAGTGACTGTTTAGAATGCTGAGAAGAGAACTAACAGTGGATAAGATTTTAGATGTAGTCTGCAAAGCGACGGACCAATTATATCGAAGGACAGGGATCTAGAGTTTCACTCCATCGTGCGGAACAGACTCCGCAAATACTTTAGCGTAATGCGTACGGTGCGACAATCTTCCCTTCTGGTCTAGTACGTTGTTTTGCTTGTTATCCCGAAACACTAGTCGATTTGGCTTAACTGAAGACACAGAGATGATCCAAAGAAGAGCTGCACGATTCGTACATGTCTTGCTCAGCCAGCGACAGAGTGTCACAGAAATGCTCGACAAACTACAACGAAAGATTCTCCAAGAAAGGCGCTGTGTATGGCGGAGAGTGTTGCTTTCAAAACACGGCTGGCCTGTGTACCAATGCTCTGGAAGAAAGATTAAATTATCCTACTTACACATATGAGCCGAAACATTTTGACTACTAGCTGAACATCGTTTTGATTCACTTCTGGAAAGCCATGCAACAGCTACTCTGAGCGCCATGGATTCGACAAATCCTTGATAGGTTTATAGAGGTATGCGACACCAGATGCCGAGCACAGCTCACATAAACTACGAGACAGTGGTTTGTGTCCCATATCTGTTCATAGGGTTTAGAATAAGCGAATTTGGGGTGGCCACAACTTGAGTTCACTATCATGCTCCTCGAACCACTGTACATGATTCTGGCCTTGTGACACGGATAGTTTTTCTGTGGGGGGGATGCTTGCCCACTTTGCGACAGGGTATAATGCTTGTGCTTTGTATGAATACTGCTTTATATGAATACTAGCTATGCAGCCGACGTTGGTCGGGAGTGTATTTATTACAGTCGCCTGTTAGTCCATCACTTCCTTCCGCCTCGCTGTCCGTCCAACTCCTCCTTCCCCCTTCTCTCTCCGCGTTATCATGCTCACTCCAATAGGAAGTTGCTTGTTCTTACCTCTTCAGCACTGATTTTAAAATTGCTACTAATATGTGTACCAAATTTGGTCGAAAGCGTTCCAGGGGTTTAGCACGAGATTGTTACCTGCGTACAAACATTTCAAATATATTTCACAGATATTTAGCATGTTTCCCGAATGAAATTTTCACTCTGCAGCGCAGTGTGCGCTGATATGAAACTTCCTGGCAGATTAAAACTGTGTGCCGGTCCGAGACTCGAACTCGGGACCTTTGCCTTTCGCGGGAAAGTGCTCTACCAGCTGAGCTACTTGCCTGAGAAAGGCAAAGGTCCCGATCTCGAGTCTAGGTCCGGCAAACAGTTTTAATCTGCCAGGAAGTTTCATATCAACGCATACTCCGCTGCAGAGTGAAAATTTCATTCCGGAAATATCCCCCAGGCTGTGGCAAAGCCATGTCTCCGCAATAACTTTTCTTTCAGGAGTACTAGTTCTGCAAGTTCTTGGGTAGCTCAGCTGGTAGAGCACTTGTCCGTGAAAGGCGAAGGTCCCGAGTTCGAGTCTCGGTCCGGCAACAGTTTTAATCTGCCAGGAAGTTTCATATTTCACATGTATTTGTGCACATATTTCAGCTGCATCTCTAGCAACTTTCCCACTGCTGTTTCATTTTCACATAGCTCAATGTTTATGACGTCGTATCTCTTGAACCAAGTGCTGTACAATAAAATATTTTTCTATATAAATTCAGTGGCATATGTCGATACAGTTTGCGTAATGCATTGCGAATAGAAATAGTAGTTAATAAGTAATAAATTAAAACCTCATGCTTCATGCGGCAGTTTTACGGGAAGAACATAGAAACTATAGTAAGCGATTCTTCCATCCATTTATCATTTGTCGGGTGGTGTCAGCGGGAAGAAGTTTCGTAAAGTTTCGAAATCATGCGTAAGGTATGAGTTGCAAGTCTCTAAGTGCGCTCATTTTCAGTTACTGGATGGCTAAAGTATGGGTATTCGCGCATCGTGGGCTCCACTGCTTTTCCACCTTCCCCCCTTCCCCACCCCGCCCCTTTGATAAGTGGTTCTTACCTCCACAGCGATAATTTCCAGACAATAAGTTATACGTTCACAAAGTTAGGTTGAAATCGGCTCAGTAGTTTAGGGTTGGGTTGTTTGGGGAAGGAGACCAGACAGAGAGGTCATCGGTCTCATCGTATTAGGGAAGGACGGAGAAGGAAGTCGGCCGTGTCCTTTCAAAGGAACCATCGCGGCATTTGCCTGGACCGATTTAGGGAAATCACGGAAAACGTAAATCAGGATGGCCGGACGCGGGATTGAACCGTCGTCCTCCCGAATGCGAGTCCAGTGTCTAACCACTGCGCCACCTCGCTCGGTAGTAGTTTAGGAAGAGAAGTGGAAGTACATAGATACAAACTTACATACATGCATAGGTACGTATATGCGCACATCCATTTTTATAAGCTACAAGGATTTCTTCAAGGCCACATTTTCCAAGGAATTGTTTTGAAGCATTTACTGTTTCATCATCAAAAGAAGAACGGAGATTGTTAAAACGCCATGTGTGTGAATTTCGATTTCAGTTTTATGGCGTTATGCATTTTACATTTAATTATTAGAGGATTATTAGCGCCTGCCAGATACTTAATGTTCGATTTGCGGATGCAAGGGTGCAACCAGATGAGATAGAAGACCTCCCTAGTCGATGATCAACTTCAGTAGACTCATAACGACTCTTAATCGGGGAAATCATTCGTAACACTGTTTTCGATGGAGAGGGTCATCTTCGTAAAATTTCCTCATAGTTCTAAAATTTTTCTCCCTTTTACGCTTAATATCTCGCGGCATAATAGCTTCCATACATTATAGTTGCAAAAATTGCCAGGAATGCCACAAACACTGCCCATCTTTCTTTCAAATAACAACATCCGAAGACTAAACGATATTAACAATGCAAATTGACGTCTCTACTCAGAAGGGTGTGAGAAGCCCTTAGGACACTTCATTGGTGTGTAGAAAAAGGGTCCGGTTACTTTTTTTTAACAGAAATCGTGTATCGACGGCTGCAATGAATTTGAGACAGGCGAGGAGAATTCACGTGTAATTTCGCGTGCAGCTGACAGCGTCGAGCACAATTCAGCGCGCATTTTAGCGTGTCACTGTCAGAAGTTTGCAAACGGTATTTTGAACAGAATAGTACCGCCTGCAGCTCTGCGAATTTCACCAGGATTGTTTTCGCGACATACAGCTAGGGAGGGTAACAAAAAAGCAGAAGGAAATACGTGGTCGAATTTCATCCCTCGTCGCAAAAGTTCCTGCAAGAGCTGCCAAGTTTCTCTACGAGCGTCATTCAGTGGAAACAGCTGCTACGTGGAGCGCGAGAGATAAGAGAAATAACTGCCAGGGTTTCAGTGACAAATTGCCCTCTTCTCCCAACTTTGTCTGCACGATACGAAGGAACATATCAAATAATTAATTATAAGTGAACAGTGACGGACGCAAGTCGCGTCACTAAAAGCTGTCAAGTCTTTTAATCTGAATTCATAGAGAAAAAAATAGTGATATTGCGAACAGCATCTTAATCAAGAAAATTTATTGCTAGAAAATTGAGGCATTTGAGTACTACGTTTTATTGCTTGTAGTCCACCTTTATTACGAAGCAAAAATATCAAAAAACTGTGACGTTTTTGATCAGTTGTGGTAAGTTCTTAGGTACTAGAGTGAATCAGAAAGTCTTTTCTCATTTTTTTCTAGCCAAATCACAGCTGTAAATGCGAAATCAACATAAGCATTCTGCCAGTAGCTCCGCGGCACTGCGCTGCTGTCAGTTGTTGAAGATGGAGGTAGTGGTTACACGTTCACGATGAACGAGTAACGAAGTGTTCAAAAATGTTCAAATGTGTGTGAAATCTTATGGGACTTAACTGCTAAGGTCATTAGTCCCTAAGCTTACACGCTACTTAACCTAAATTATCCTAAGGACAAACACACACACCCATGCCCGAGGGAGGACTCGAACCTCTGCTGGGACCAGTCGCACATTCCATAACTAGAGCCCCATAGACCGCTCGGCTAATTCCGCGTGGCTAACGAAGTGTGATTCGTTTTCTATGGAACAAGTGACGAACAACTATCGACATCGACAGGGAAATGCAGCCCATGTATGGGGCAAAACGTCGCGCTTTCAGAAGTGTGAGTAGTAGTAGTAGTAGTAGTAGTAGTAGCAGTAGTAGGAGGAGGAGGAGGAGGAGGAGGAGATAGATGCAGTGAGCGTTCGGGAAGGCCGCTTTCATCGGTGACTGACAACGTTTCCCGCGTGGATACGAAGGTGAAAGAGGATGGTCGTGTGCACCTCAATTCCTGGGAGCGTCGGCTGGAAGTGGTGTCGTCCGTGCGCTAGAGGTAACGTTTTTGACTAGTAATGAAAACGTCCTGGATCCCGGGTTCGAACCTCGCCTCTGCTTAAATTTTGAATAAAAATCATCAGTAATGACGGCCGACGGCTTCTGGCATAAGAAGTCACTCTAATTCTGCAACGCCCTTGTCCAAGACGGCGGAATGGCGGACGAAGGTCCAGAGCACTCCCTTGCTCTTTGGACTATAAACTGCCCTAAAAGGTGGAAGAATCACCAAAGACCAACGGCATGAGGATGCTGAAGACAATGGAAACTTCTGCATTAAAAACGATAACGTATATCCACAGGACATCAGATCTGCAATTGAAAAAGTGTCATGATGATCTCTCCATTGGCAAAAGATTCCGGACTAGCCCCCATTCGAATTTTCGGGAGGCGTTTGCCAATGAGGAGGAGACCACGAGGAAAAGATTGAATAAACAATGAAAGACAGAGTTATACGAATCGGGACGCGGAATGTTTCAAGTTTGAACTTGGTAGGGACGCTAGAAAAATTGAAAAGGGAAATGCACGGGCTCAATTTTAGATATATTGGGAATCAGTGAAGTGAAATGGTAAGAAGACAAATATTTCTGGTCAAATGAGCATAGGGTAATATTAACAGCAGGAGAAAATGGTATAACGGGAGTAGAATTCGTTATAAATATGAATATAAGGCAGAGAGTAAGTTTTTATATAAAGGCAGAAAACACCTCGGTGGCTGTAAATTACTTTACTAAAACACCTGCCGGTTTCACACCAATTTAGCGCACCCTCCGGTTATATATATTGTGGCTATAGCATCTTTTTACCCTGTCCTGAAGCCTCAAAGTTCTGCATCTTGGTTACGGAAGCACTCACCATACAAGCAACAACAATTACCCACATTAAAATTCATTTGGGTGCGACAGAATGCACTCACATCTACAAAGAACAGTGTCCTGACCGCGACTGACACTTTCAACAGATTGGGAACGTCGCACAGATGCCGTTCGTGGTCACATACAAGACCGCTACCTACATGCTTGGCTAGCATCGGAATTTACGAGGGCTATTCGGAAAGTGAGGAACGATCGGATCTGAAATGGAAACCATTGCGAAAATCCGACGAGGCTTTTCACAGACGTTTTGGCCAGTGTCTCTAGTACGCCCGTCGATCGCATCAAGACGCTCTTTTCACTTGTGAGCGAGTAAAGGTGCCTAGAACAACAATGTCTCTGGCCAAGTGGGAGGGCCCGCTGAGAGGCTTCGCCTTAATGAATGCAGCCCACCTAACACAACTTCCACGCGCTTCCTTCTGCATGGCAATTCTCAGGCGCACTCTGCAGGGGCAGTAAAGACCCTCCTGCAGCCTTTTCCATGGGAAGTGTTCGACCATCCACAATACAGCCCTAATTGGCTCGTCCTGAATATCATCTCAGTTTACATGAAACGCTGACTACGAAGACAACACTTTGGAGCCGGCTACGCCCTGTAAGCCAGCATAGAGAATTATCGGAAAGCACAGGCGGCTGCATTCTATGACGATGGTGTTGGAAATTTGGTATAACGCTCCGATTAATGTCTAAGTCGGAGCAGCGACTATGTAGAGAAGTACCTGGAAGGTGTAGCTAAATGTGCAAAGAAAACAGTTTTGATTTTCACTGTGGTTTCCATTTCGCGACCGATCGTTACTTTCCGTACAACCCTCGTATATTCGAATACGCGTTTCTTACGGTGTTTCCGTATTTTGTCCAAACCCTGCACGTGTAATCAGTATTGTACTAGTCTTATGCAGTTCGTTAAAAATAAAACACTTATAAATTATGTGTCCATTTGGAAGTCAGATCTGGAAGCTGGAGAGATGTAGAGATGTGGAGAGGTTGAATAAGAGTCGCTGACCGTTCTTTCCACCAACCTGTCGTCTTGTAAAGTTGTGTCCCCAGCGCAGAAGACAGCTCGTCGGTCGTGGGATCTTCTTCGGCGGAGGCTGCTACGATGTCAGTTATAACCATTGATTGTGCGTTTTGCGGGATGCCACTTGCTCACGTTAGTGTCTGCACCTACAGAGGGCAAGATCTGGACAGAGATGGCAGGCTGACAATGGTGGTAGGCGACACTTCTCATTACTGTGACCTGTTTGGTTATTATTCAAATATTCACACATTTCCACTGTCTTTTATAACACTCGACATAACTTTCCTAATTGTGTGGTAACTTTTCCTTCCAACTTCCGAAATATGATACACATATCCGGCTCTCCTGTACGTACTAGGCAAAGTGAGTATTACATGTAGACAACTACGTTGCGCCCGATATAGAGTACAACATGTCCGGCTCTGAAGAACACCCGAAACAGAGTGACTATTACATATTCACATCTAAGTAACGCATGATACTGAGAAACGTGTCAGACCCACCAGAACGCCCGAAACAGAGATATGTGTCTGGGCTTCCAGAACGCCCGAAACAGAGTGACTAGCGCAGTCGAAGTACTTCGTCTCCCAGTGCGCAAAGCGACCGGAAGGTGCCCGAAGCACTTCGGTTGCAATATCGTTTCTCCTATGTTTATCAAAACTAGTGAAATTCAATAAACATAAACGATAGACTCGTAGGGTAACCATGAGAGACTGTCATACTAAAAATTGGATTAAAAAAATGAAAAGTATATAAATAATTAATAAGAGTAGTTAGGCGTTTTGGCACCTAGCACCCGAACGTGCCGACCAATCAGAAGTAAGTTCAGTACAATTGCTCGACTCTCCCACGGGACTGGTGTATACTGTACCATCTGTTGCTTGTACCTCACTCCACTTTTGTACCATATGCTACTTCACGTGTACCCAAGCTGCATCGAGGCGAGCTTCTAGCAAAATAAAATACTGGCGACCACAGCCAGGAATATCACACACTCCATCCAGCTCTCTGGAAACGGCATACTTCTCAGTCGACATAACAATCAACTTCCGAGGACGGAATGAAGATATCATAGTGCAATTGTGGGTGGACACTAGCAACAGTGTCTAGTAAGGGCTACATTGCAGTTCGCTGTCTGGCAGCGTCACATATCTTTCCAGATAATATACGTCTGTGCGATACGATCATATCTTCTTCCAGCACGTCTCACAGATATCGTCCGCAAAGATTCCATCCGGAACTCGTTTCTACACCTGCAACGGGATGTACTCCTACAAATAAGACGAAACGTGAGTTTTGTTCATCATTGGAATATAGCACACTCCATTCTCAACGATCGAATTGGATTGCATGATGTCTATTGTGACAGGCGAATAGGTAATGGGCGACCAGATTCTTGGTGCGCAAATTCCACCGAGGTTAATCCTGTTGGTTATTTTCTGTGGGACAACTTAAAACACCTGTTCAATGCAGCAGACATTCCAAACGCAAAAGCACATCATCGATGAGTGAACGTGTCGTGGAAGACTACTCAGGGAGTGTCTGAAAGGATGCGATTGTCCGTGATCTGATGAGCATCTGCATGTATAGAAGCAATCACATCAGTTTCTTGATTTAGAAAATTCTAAAACTCACTTTCATTTGTTCCTTCGCGGGTGTTTCTACAGCATCGACGTAAATTCTGACTGCTGAATCTACTTTTTATGTCCACTGAAGGTTTCTAGAATTTTTTTTTACATTACTAGCCACAGGCCAAATTGGCCAGCAATATAACACAAGATACAATGATGTTCAATTACGAAAAAATAAAAAATAAAAAATAAAAAAAAAACGTCTGACAACCTACGGTGGATAAAAAATTGTTTTAGCATTCAGGAAGTACTTTCATTAAAACCTCTAAAACAAGAGTTTTGCAGCGTATGTTCATATGGAAGTCTGATTGTTTTGATGTGAAGAATACGCCTCCAAAGTTTGCAAAAACCGTTTCTGCCACACTCTGTACCTACACGCCCACTAATATAGGGACACATGTTCTCATCAACAATTTAGCTTGAAGTCATACATACACCATCATCTTGAAATATTTCATACTTTAGCATAGTTTATGTGGAGCAATCTGCAGTTTATCGTATGGTGAAGACCAGTTTGTAGCCTTTCACTGTTAGATATGTCACATCTTTCTCATTTTTGCTTTTGTTGTTGTTGTTGTCGTTTTCAGTCCGAAGACTTGTTTGATGCAACTCTCTATGCTATTAAATCCCGTGTTAACCTCTTCATCTCCGAATTCCTACTGCGATCTACTTCCATTTGAATCTGCTTACTATATTCAAGTCTACGTCTCCATCTACAGTTTTACCTCCCACGCTTCCCTCCACTACCAGATTGACTATTCCTTGATGCATCAGAATGCGATCTATCAATTGATCCCTTCTTTTAACGGAATTGTGTCCTACATTTACTTTTCCCCTCTTCCATTCAGCACCTCTTCGTTAGTTATTAGACCTAGGCATCTAGTCGTGAGCATTATTCTGTAGCTCCACATTTCAAAAGGTTCTATTTTTTTTGTCTGAGCTGCCTATCGTTCAAGATTCACTTTCGTACAAGACTACACTCCACACAAATATTTTCAAAAAAGACTTCCAAACTCTTAAATTTATACTATATGTTAAAAAATTTCTGTTTTTTTCAGAAACGCTTTTCTTGATATTGTTGTTTATTTCCTCTCTACTTCAGCTACTTCTACTTTTGCTGTCCAAATAGCAAAACACATCGACTAATTTTAAGTCTCGTTTCGTAATATAATTCCCTCAGCTTTTCTCGATTCAATCACGCTTATTTTACTTGTTGATATTCATCTTCTCAGAACACTATCAATTCCGTTCACCTACTCTTCCAAGTCCTTTGCCTCCTCTGACAGAATCACAACACCATCAGCAGGCCTCAAAGTTTTTATTTATCCTCCTTTAAATTCAATTTACTTTCCAAATTCCTCCTTGGTTTCAATCACTGCCTATTCAGACCCAACAACTTTTGGGATCGTCTACAATCCTGTGGCAGTCCCTTCTCAACCACTGCTTCCCTTTGATGTCCTTTGACTCTCTGTGGTTTCTATAGAAGTTGTTAGTGAGCTTTCGCCTCCATGCATTTTACCCCTGCCACGAGAACAGTTTAAAAGAGTGTAGTCCAGTCAATATTGTCAAAAACTCTCTTTAAATATGCAGCTATAATTAGCACAGGTTTTTCTTTCCTCAACCTATCTTCTAAGATAAGTCTCAGATTGACCATTACTTCGTATGTTTCTACATTTCTCGGGAAAGCAAAACGATAATTCCTGAGGTCGCCTTCTGCCAGTTTTTCCATTCTTCTGTACATAATTGGTGTCAATATGTAGCTACCATGGCTTATAAAACTGATGATTCGGTAATATTCACACCATTAAGCAACTGCCATCTTTTGAAGTCTCATATGTTCGCAAAATTTCATAAAAATGAAAAATCAAATCTGCAAAAGCACGGTTGCACACATTAGGTGGGGGGAAGGATTGGGGTGCAGTTGTCGTGTGTCTGGCGCCCTCAACCGCCTGTTGTCTCGTAATAATCCACCCCTCCCTCCTACCCCATCCCTTGCCTCTCCTGCCACCCATCCCACCCCCTGTCAGTGGGATAAACGTCCCGCGGTGCCTACCGAACTCTCATTAATTATAAACGTCCATTATAAAACTCATCACTCATAAACCGTTGAAAACTGCGTCCATTAAATTTTATGAAGCAGTAAGCGCCGCTGGCGGAAATTGAAGTGATCTGCTGGGGAAGAATCTTATGCAGCTTCCGAAGGCGGTGACATATTTTTACAATAACTCCCCTCTCGGTAATTTCGCTGAATTTATGACGATGACTCTGAGGTTCCTGTTCCCAGTGACAGTCAATATTTTCGGGCTTTATAAGTCCGTTTGATGTGCTCAGAAGATCGTACTTCATATCTAACGTTATTTCACTGGTAGTAACTTAGATATTTAATTTCGCTGTCTAAGATAGAGTAATTATTCAACTAAGCACTGTGTGTCACTTTTCACTAGGCAATACGAAAAATTGTTAACTAGGAAAGTACAGAACTGTGCTTTATTCCGAGAAGTGGCCTGAAAAATGTTGCATTCGTTTAATGAAGAAAAAATATTGACAAAACAATCAGAGTTATCACTAAGACACGGGATTTGAACTCAATCACTATTCTAACTACTTGTGTAGAACACTTCACAACATCCGAGTGACTGAAATTGTGAGTCAGGAGTCAAGGGCGCAAGGTGAAACGTGGAAAGGGAATTAACGTTCAAGGACAAGAAGTAAAGTTTTTGAGATTTGATGGAGACATTATAAATCTGTTAGATGGCAAACGGCTTGGAAGTTTGACCGAAGGGAATGCATAATATCTAGAAAAGAAATTATAAGATTAATGTCAACAACGTTAAAACAAGAGTCCTCCAGCCATAATGACCATCTCAGAGCAGCATGATCGGTCACCACTTTAAACTTCTTCCGATGAAGGAAACATCGAAAATACACCATATACCAAGCTAAGCATTTCTCTCTCCATGGGAACATGATTTCTCTTTGACCTATCAAGTAGTTTCGACGTAAAATCAATATAGTGTCCCTAGCTCTTGATCACCTGACTCACAAATGCCCGACAGCATGATTAAATGCATAGCAGGATAGTATAAATTCCCTCTGAAAACCCAGTAACACCAACACTGAACTCAATGTTATAACTCTCTCCAGCTTTTTGAATGTTCCGTGAGTTCCTTTCATCCACACAAATTTTGCACACCCATTAAATAGTTGCATCAGTGGTCACAATACATCAGCATACCCTCTTACAAACTTCTTAGACCCGAGCGGTCTCAGGCGCTGCATTCATGGACTGTGCGGCTGGTCCCGGCGGAGGTTCGAGTCCTCCCTCGGGCATAGGTGTGTGTGTTTGTCCTGAGGGTAATTTAGGTTAAGTAGTGTGTAAGCTTAGGAACTGATGACCTTAGCAGTTACGTCTCATAAGATTTCACACACATTTAAACATTTTTCTCTCAAACGTTGCCTATGTTCTTCCATGTCCCTTGAGAGTACAGTTATATCATCCAGGTAAACTAGACACTGATAAGGCTTCAACCCCTTCAACACTGACCAACTAATGCTGAAAAGTCATAGGAACATTCTTCACATCGAACGGCATACTCCAGTACTGGTAATGGCCTTAGGGTAACGGAAAGGCTATCTTCCATCATTCCTCCAAGAACACCTCCAATTGATGATATCCACTTGTTAAATCTATGGTAGAGAAATACCAGCACTGCCGCAAGTTATCAATGGCCTCAGCGATGTTGGGTGTTGGGTATGCGTCGCAATCTTATTAATAAGATGGCAATAATCACAGCAAAATCTGTATTTCTTGGATCCGTCTTTAGATTGGCTGACAGAATAACTAGTCCTACTTCCCATGGACGATTACACTTTCCTATCATCCCATCATCCAACTGCTGGTTAATAAATACTTCGAGATGCATTTGCAAATACTAGTGTATTCTACATGGTTTCTGGTACACTAATGTTACAATGAGGATAATGGAATGTAGTCAAATTATATCGGGTGATGCTGAGGGAATTAGATTAGAACATGAGACGCTTAAAGTAGTAAATGAGTTTTGCTATTTGCGGAGCAAAATAACTGATGATGGTCGAAATAGAGAGGATATAAAATGTAGACTGGCAATGACAAGGAAAGCATTTCTGAAGAAGAGAAATTTGTTAACATCGAGTATAGATTTAAGTGTCAGGAAGTCGTTTCTGAAAGTATTTGTATGGAGTGTAATCATGATGGAAGTGAAATGTGGAAGATAAATAGTTCAGACAAGAAGAGAATAGAAGCTTTCGAAATGTGTTGCTACGGAAGAATGCTGAAGATTAGATGGGTAGATCACATAACGAATGAGGAGGTATTGAATAGAATTGGGGAGAAGAGAAATTTGTGGCACAACTCGAGCAGAAGAAGGGATTGGTTGATCGGACACATTCTGAGGTATCAAGGGATCACCAATTTAGTATTGGAGGGCAGCATGGAGGTTAAAAATCGTAGAGGGAGACCAAGAGATGAATACACCAAACAGATTCAGAAGGATGTAGTTGCAGTAGGTATTGGGAGATGAAGAAGCTTGCACAGGATAGAGTAGCATGGAGAGCTGCATCAAACCAGTCTCAGGACTGAAGACCACAACAACAACAACAACACTGTTACGTTCCCTGTCGGAATTCTTTGTTGCATAAGGAAGGTCGCAGGCAACACACCCTGAGGAAAAATCAAATTCTCAAATTATACCAATAGCTCCTCAATCTATGTTTTCTACACTCCCTTTAGACGCATCACCTTCTTACGCAATGCAGTCTCAGTGGCGTCCTGTGGCTGTTTATGGCTTACACCTTCTGTGCAGCAATCCTGCTCCTCCAGAACGTCCAGTCTCGCCAACAACATCCGCTTTGTCACCCTTACTTCTTCATCATCAGAACTGTCAGTACTGATGGGTACTACGTTCCTGTTATCTTCTCCTGTAGGCATATGACCCTCCTTGTAACCAAACAACTCGCTGAATCTGATACATCATTCCCTTCCAGCATTTTTACCATCTACAACGTGTGAACTGGTATGCTTGGCTTCACACTCACCCAGAGCGACATCCCTGTGCCACTTGCCACACAGTCATGAAAATCAGGTCTTAAAGTGTTTGTACACAGTTTATCGGATTGACCACTATAATGGACGAACCTCATGAGAGATCTGCTTCCCTAGTTGGAGTGTCTTCCCACTAGGTCACATCACACATTGCCGAAATTCAGTTACGGCATGATGCTGATGCAAAACGTCTAACACCAGAATCGTGCTGCAGCCCTAGCTAACATGAGGCAACACTTCCATGTATTGCTTAAACCCAACAGCCTCCACCCAAAAATCTGTTTCCGCCAACCCTAATGGCCTTATATTATTATCAGCCACTGCACACAATCGTAACATGGTGGGTTCAGTCACCTCCAACCAGCCTGTCCCTGCTGGCTACCGACACATGCACTCCTGCCTATAATAGAAACTTAAGATTCCTAGCGTTCATTCACCCACCATTGCACATGCCATCTCTGCGTACATACTCGTCGCATCTAATTTTAATGGGAACGCCTTACAACAGACTGCAGTTTCCTCTTGCATTTAATGGCTGCTTGCTTCCTTTCTGTCCACCGCTACTACAGTTACCATAATTTTGTTTATGGCCATACAACTCCTATTCCACTGAGGTTGGCAGAAGTTCTCCTGCACGTGCCCTGTGCGCCCACAATTGTAACACTTCACATTTTCAGAGAATAATCTCAGACTGGTAGATATAACGATGTCCTCACACTCCACAGCTAATCTCATAGCTGAATGCAGATTCTGTGCACATCCTCCTCGAACTATTTGATGGCCATCCACTTAGGAAAGCATAGAGTGCCCTCTGCTCGGCTTACTGCAGCAAAACTTTATTCGCTTCATCACTTTGAGTCATTTCATACGCTCCTACATTCACTTTCCTTACTCTGTCAGCAAAATCTTCCACGTTTTCCCCTTGCCTCTTCATAATAGTGCTCGATTGCTCCCAAAAGAATCTCGTGTTAATCTGCTTCTTATACCTCTGCAGAAGCTCCTGATTCAACTGCTCATGCCGGCCGCTGTGGCCGAGCGGTTCTAGGCTCTTCAGTCCGGAACCACCCGGCTGCTCCGGTCACAGGTTCTAATCCTGCCTCGGGCATGGATGTGTGTGATGTCCTTAGGTTAATTAGGTTTACGTAGTTCTAAGTCTAGGGGATTGATGACCTCAGATGTTAAGTCCCATAGTGCTTAGAGCCATATGAACCAACAACTGCTCATACATCTCCGCAATATTCAAACTTCTGGGCCTCTCCCATTAAAGGTCACTTCACTACCTGCAACAACTGGTCTTCGGACCGTCCCCAATATTCGTTGACCTTATTAGGCACTCCATTAACGACATCACATCTTCAGCGGCAGATAGATACATTACAAGGCTCAGTGCCTTGATCAACACTAACTCATTGTCTCTGCTGCAAGCTTATTACGCTACTTCATTAATACATCTACATCTACATCTACATAGATGCTCAGCAAATCACATTTAAATGCCTGACAGAGGGTTCATCGAACCACCTTCACAATCCTCTATTGCTCTAATCTCGTACAGCGCTGGAAAAAACGGACACCAATATCTTTCCGTGCGGACTCTAAATGGTTCAAATGGCTCTGAGCACTATGGGACTTAAGATCTGAGGTCATCAGTCCCCTAGAACTTAGACCTACTTAAACCTAACTAACCTAAGGACATCACACACATCCATGCCCGAGGCAGGATTCGAACATGCGACCGTAGCGGTCGCGCGGTTCCAGTCTGACGCGCCTAGAACCGCTCGGCGTGCGGACTCTGATTTTCCTTATTTTATTATGGTGATCGTTTCTCCCTGTGTAGGTCGGCATCAACAAAATATTTTCGCATTAGGAGGAGAAAGTTGGTAATTGAAATTTCGTGAAAAATTCCGCCGCAACGAAAAACGCCTTTGTTTTAATGATGTCCATCACAAATCCTGCATTATTTCGGTGACACTCTCTCCCCTATTTCACGATAATACAAAAGGTGCGACCCTTCTTCGAACTTTCTCGATGTACTCCGTCAATCCTATCTGGTAAGGACACCACACCGCGCAGCAGTATTCTAAAAGAGGACAAGCGTAGTGTAGGCTGTCTCTTTGGTAGATCTGCTACATTTTCTAATCGTCCTGCCAACGAAACGCAGTCTTCGGTTTGCCTTCCCCTCAACATTTCCTATGCGTTCCTTCTAATTTATGTTGCTCGTAATTGTAATTCCTAAGTGTTTAGTTGAATTTACGCCTTTAGATTTGACTGACTTATCGTGTAACTGGAGATTAACGGATTCCTTTTAGGACTCATTTTGATGGCTTAACAATTTTCGTTATTTAGGGTTAATTGCCAATTTTCGCTCCATACAGATATCTTTTCTAAATCGTATTGAAATTTATTTTGATTTTCTGATGACTTTACTAACCGATAAACGACAGCGTTATCTGCACACAACATAAGACTGTTGCTCAGATTGTCTCTCAAATCGTTTATATAGATAATGAACAGCAAAGTGCCTATAACACTACCTTGGGGAACGCTAGAAATCACTTCTGTTTTACTCGAGGACTTCCGTCAATTACTACGAACTTTGACCTCTCTGACAGTAAATCAGGAATCCAGTCACATCAAAAATGGTTCAAATGGCTCTGAGCACTATGGGACTCAACTGCTGAGGTCATTAGTCCCCTAGAACTTAGAACTAGTTAAACCTAACTAATCTAAGGACATCACAAACATCCATGCCCGAGGCAGGATTCGAACCTGCGACCGTAGCGGTCTTGCGGTTCCAGACTGCAGCGCCTTTAACCGCACGGCCACTTCGGCCGGCTTCCAGTCACATAACTGAGACGATATTCCATAAGCACGCAATTTCACTACAAGCCGCTTGTGTCGTATTGTGTCAAACGCTTTCCGGAAATCCAGAAATACAGAATCAATCTGAAATCCCTTGTCAATAGCACTCAACACTTCATGTGAATAAAGATCTAGCTGTGTTTCACAAGAACGATGTTTTCTAGATCCATGTTGCTGTGTGTCAATAGACCGTTTTCTTAGAGGTAATTCATAATGTTCGAACACAATGTGTTCCGAAATCCTGCTGCATATCGACGTTAATGATATGGGCCTGTAATTTTGTGGATTATTCCTACTACCTTTCTTGAGTATTGGAGTGACCTGTGCAACTTTCCAGTCTTCGGGTACGGATCTTTCGTCGAGCGAACGTTTGTATATGATTGTTACGTGTGGAGCTATTGTATCAGCATACTCTCAAAGGAGCCTAACTGGTGTATAATATTGACCGGAAGACTTTTGTTAAGTGATTTAAGTTGCTTCACTACTCCGTGGATGTCTGCTTCTACGTTACTGATGTTGGCAGCTGTTCTTGATTCGAATTCTGGAATATTTACTTCGTCATCTAATGCGTGAACTGCTTGTAGCACTTTTGGCATTCTGTGTCTGTGACGCTGCCATTGCGACGCCTTCATCCTTCATTCATACACAATGCAAATACGGAACAATAACCAACTGACAAAAAGAAAACAGTTAAACCTTGTACATTATCATCAACATCTAGATTTTCTACCCTGCTTCACAACATGGCCAAACTGATGACATGTAAAACAAGTTACAGATACAGATTCAGCTGAAAAGACTCAAGCAGCTTACACTACGAGTACCCCACACGTTCTAAATACTGCTCTTTACTGTTGTCACGAAATTTACACACAACAGGCGACTCTTCTGGTCCAAACAAAGTAACGCTCAAGTTACGATGAGACTTCCTGTTAGATCCCATGCATGTCACTTGTATAAAAAGTAGTGAACAATTGTTCCACTCATCCCACGATGTTGATATTGCAAGTCCGGACGTCGTGCTGTGTGGATGACGCCTCCTCTGCTGCTCACTGAAGACGATCTCAGTACTTCTGGCACCACGTTATAGCTGATTATGGAGGTGGATACATTATCAGAAATTTTTGAAAACATACTCAGCGATCTTAAAATTTGTTAAAGTTTAAAACAGTCTTGTTCGCCATTTTTTTTAATTGGAGTGATCTACCGGTTTCGACTCTTCGCCCGTGTAACTGTTTGAGCAGTTACACGATTGTCGAGGGTCGACGAAACTCGTCTGGCAGTGTCCATCCACCGCTCTGGAGACTGAAGATGACTCCATGAAAGAGTCGAAACCGGTCAATCACTCCAATAAATAAATAAAAATTGTGATCAAGACTGTTTTAAACTTTAATTTTAACATTATCAGAAGGCTGGATGGCCAGGGAGTAAGACTGGATGGCAGACCAGTGAGGCACAGGCAGAAGTGTCTGTCAAAATTAATACATTTCCAACCCATACATTTTATATGCGGCATGGTGAGAAGGCTACCACATCCCTCCCCCATGGGAGTGGGCTAGCATCCATCCAACTGGCGGCAACCTCTGCTGACGTATGTGCTCAGCACTGGGCCCTCAGCTATATCTGTGAGCCCCAGCACCAACGTTAGTGGTGTGTACGAGAATCTTGCAGAGGCAGCCCTTCTTCGATAAATGACCACACTCACGCAGCCAAGGCGAGCGGCAAGAGCTTTGCGCACCGCATTGTCAGAAGGCAGCTACTGTGCAGGAGTTTGGCTACTGTCGGAGTGTACCGGCAGGTTCGCTGTGCTGTGTCACCGAGTCCAGAGACTGATTTAGAACATTAAGCACGTATGCCAGCAGGGACTCGGACCTGCGGCTGCAACTAGTGGCTCCATATAGTCTCTTAATTTGGCGTGGTCCCTGCATCCTGCTGGTCCTGCTCGACCGTGAATGAATCTGCTGCAAAATCAACGGTTATTTATACCAGATAACAGCACAATTATGTCAAAGCACTCAACACCACCGAAATATCTATGATCGAGACATTACCTTGCCTCGCCTTCACTGTGCATTACCAAGCACAGCTTGTCCGTCTTGTAATTATTTCACACGCTTGTTTTCTTACCGAAATGTCGACACACTGCTCTCATTGGGCCACGGGTGGTTAATGCAGTATTCCACAGCATTTTCTCACAAAGTTCACTCTTAACTTGGTAGCATCGCTACAAAACAGTCATGGCTACTACATTTGAAATAATTAACAGTTTACTTACTTTTTTCCATGTGTCTCGTTTTCATTTTGGTGCCCCTTGTATGTAGATGAGGACTGTAAACAGAGGTCTACAGACTGTGCCTAGCGAGCTCGTAATTGAGGGGAATGCTGTTTCCTCCAGTCGTTTCCAGCTACTTTCAGTAGGTCAGTTACCAGTCATCCCATCTCTTTTTTTGATAATGAGACTGTTTTCCTTTTTGTCTTCCCTTACTCTAGGTCCAGTGGTTTGCCAATTGTCGCTTTTGTGAAATCACGAATCAGACATTTTGTTCAAAATGGTTCAAATGGCTCTGAGCACTATGGGACTTAAAATCGGTCATCGGGCCCCTAGAACTTAGAACTACGTAAACCTAACTAACCTAAGGACATCACAGGCATCCATGCCCAAAGCAGGATTCGAACCTACGACCGTAGCAGTCGCGCGGTTGCGGACTGAAGAGCCTAAAACCGCTCGGCCACCGCGGCCGGCAGACATGTTGTTGACAAGAGTTACAGACATCTAATGAATGTGTGCATTTACCTATTGGGAATGTTATCGGTCACGCTTTAAGCACATTCTCGTGGTCAGGCCCTCACCTAATCAGCTGGAAAATTGCCTATATTAAGCATAGCTTGCAGGTTCTAGAATCCCTTGCCATTTCTAGTTTCTTATTTTCTGTACTGTTTTATTCTCCAAAGGTTATGCGTGAAATTAAAAAAAAATATAGACGCTTTTACTAAAATGCTCCGAGGGGTGGAAGGCTAATCCCTTCCTCTCCTGGGTCTACGCCTGTTAGTAACCAAAGCTCCACTGCCAACCGTCGTGGCAATGCTTAAGTGCCACGTAACAAACAAGAGGCAAGAGGTAGTGTTGCTCAGCAAGATGGGAGAATAGTGCGGACAGAGAGCCGTGCCACGCAGCAGATGAGAGCTGCAGACACAGGGAGAGGGGGCAGGCGCTGCTTGGGGCGCCCTGGCCCCCAGCCCCCGGCCTGCCAGCCCCTCTACCGCCGACGGCTACGGCGCGGCGCGGTGCGGCGACTGCTCCCGTGGGCTCACTTCCGGCCCGGAATTAGCCGCTCCCGGCCGCCGATAAATCCTGCCAGCCAGCAGCGGTCCCGCTTTTATCGTTCTTCCAAGGTGCGCGGCGCGCGTCTTCACCGGCCGAGGAAATCTGCTCGCACCCGCGGGGCTTCTTTCCCGCAGTACGTAGTTAATCGCCGTGTTTCCCCGCGGTAGAGGTCGATCCTCTGCTCGTTTGATAGCAGCACAAAGAGGAGATCCGTAGGTGTACGTATACGGCTTGTGCCAGGTGTAACAATATGAATATTTCTGGTTTTATCAATACAGGAGGGGTGGTCAATAAGTGATGCAACACATTTTTTTCATCCAATTTCCATTAAAGAAATGCGGAATTTCTTGTGGGACATCCTGAAATATTCCCTTTATAGTTTCATGAAGTTACGGTAGGTGGTGGCGCTATATGTAGCCTTCAAAATGGCGTCTGCAAAGAAGGTACGTTCCAAGCAGAGAGCTGTCACTGAGTTTTCATGGCGGAAAACCAGAGTATTACAGATATTCGAAGCCGCTTACAGTGTGTCTACGGAGACCTGCCAGTGAACAAGAGCACGATGAGTCGTTGGGCGAAGCGTCTGTCATCATCGCAACAAGATCGCGTAAACCTGTCTGATCTCTTGCTCGCCAGCTGGCCGCACACAACTGTGGCTCCCCCACAGTTGTGTGCGGCCAGCTGGCGAGCAAGAGATCAGACAGGTTTACGCGATCTTGTTGCGGTGATGGAACGTGCTGGCGCTCTCACTCAAGGTGATAACGCAAGGCCTTAAAAGTGTGCTCATCTGAGAAAAGCTCAAAAAACTTCCATCTGTTTGGCCCAATGAAGGATGCACTCCATAGGGAAGGTTATTGAGGCAGCAAGGTGTTGGTTTTGCAGCCAAAAGAGTGGGGAATAAGATTGTGTATTGGAATCCTGATTACAGCCAGACTGCTGTGTTGCATTACTTATTGAACGCCCCTCGTTGTAATTAGTTTATCTGGCAAAGACTACAGTTTTTACTTTGTATTTGTCGGTGTCACAGGCAATTATGGCTCTGTGTGTGGTACGGCAGGATTAAGCAGCAGCATAGGCTGAGGAGTAAAGGTGCTTAAAGGGGCGTTTATGTCTCGAACCACAATATACAATTTTTTAACAACACAGTCGTCAAGAACATTTGAAAGAAGTGACTAACCACCTATTAAAACGTGCACAGTAGTGATACACAATGTATTTAGCAGCATCTTTAGCCAGAGAAAAGTCTATTCGAGAACAACATGCATGATTTGCTAAATAAGTGCAGAATGACTGGTAGATACCGTCTCCAGTAAAATTAAAAGGCGTTTGTAGAAGAGAACAGCTGTATGAATATCAAGAACTCAGAGGGAAAACCAGTTCTAAGCAAAGAAAGGAATACTGAAAGATGAAAGGAGTATATGGAAGGTCTATACAAGGGAGATGAAATTGAAGACTATTTTGCAGAACTGGAAGAGGACGTAGATGAAGATGAGATGAGAGATATGATACTGCGAGAAGAGTGTAGCAGAGCATGAGCCCGGCAGCAGACGACATTCCATCAGAACTAGCGATAACTCTGAGAAATTTAACCTTGACTAAGCTCTTCTATCTGATGCGCAAGATGTACGACACAGGCGAAATACCGTCATACTTCAAGAAGAATGTAATTTTTCCAATTACAAAGAAAGCTGCTGTTGGCAGACGTAAATATTACCGGTCAGTTTAATAAGCCATGGCTGCAAAATATTAAAAAACTGTTTACAGCAGAATGGAAAGGCTGGTATAGGCTGGCCTCGGAGATCAGTTTGGAGTCTGGAGAAATGTACGTACACGCGAGGCAGTACTGCTCCTACCATTTATTTCAGAAGACAGATTAGTAGAGGAAAGGCAAATCTACGTTTATAGCATTTCCAGACTCGAAGAAAGCCTTTGACAAGTACTCTCTTTGAAATTCTGAAGGCAGCAAGGGTAAAATACAGAGAGGGAAAGGCTATTTACAACTTGTACAGAAATCAGGGAACAGTTATAAAAGACGAGGTGCATGGAAGGGAAGCAGTGGTTGAGAACGGGGTGAGACATAATTGTAGCCTATACCCGATGTTATTCTATATGTACAATGAGCAAGCAGTAAAGGAAACCAAAGAAAAATTTGAAGTAGGAATAAAAGTTCAGGGAGAAGAAATAAAAACTATGAGTTCTGCGGACGACATTGTGATTCTGTAAGACAGCATAGGACTTGGAAGATCAATTGAACGGAATGGACACTGTCTTGATAGGAGGATATGAGATGAACATCAGCAAAATCTAAACAATGGTAATGGAATCTAGTCGAATTAAATCAGGTGGAGGTGAGAGATTTAGATTAGGAAAAGAGACACTTAAAGTAGTAGACGAGTTTCATTATTTGGGCAGCAAAGTAACTGATGAGGGCTGAAATAGACAGGATATAAAATGTAGACTGGCAATGGCAAGAAAATCGTTTCTTAAGAAGAGAAATTTGTTAACATCGAATATAGATATAAATGCTAGGAATCCTTTCTGACATTATTTATATGGAATGTAGACAATATGGAAGTGAAACGTGAACAAGAAGAGAATAGAAGCTTTTGAAATGTGGTACCACAGAAGAATGTTGACGATTAACTAATGAAAATGTTCTGAAAGAAATCAGGAGAAAAGAAATTTGTGGCTCAACCTGAGTAGAAGAAGGGACCGGTTAACAGGATATATTTTGACAGATCAAGGCCTCACCAATGTTGTATTTGAAGAAAGTCAGAAGGATAAAAATCGTAGAGGGAGACCAAGAGATGAATACAGTAAGCAGATTCAGAAGACTGGAGGTTGCAATAGTTATTCGGAGATGAAGTACAATTTTTATGAATAGCAAGGGTAAATACCCATTAGTGACATAATGGCAATCACAGTACACAATGGACAGAATAAAACGTTGTTAGCGAAAGGTCAGTACTAGTGATACCAAAAATAGCAGAATTAAATTACACAAGGCCAGACCAATGCCTAGATTCCACACAACAATGATTAAAATTCTTAGTGTAGTGAATGAAATTTAGGAATATAAAGATGTGCTCTATGTGATCAAAACTATCCTGACACTCCCAAAAACATACGTTTTTCATATTAGGTGAATTGCGTTGCCACCTACTGCCAGGTACTCCGTGTCAGCGACCTCAATAGTTATAGACATCGTGAGAGAGCAGAATGGGGCACTTCGTGGAACTCACGGACTTCGAACGTAGTTAGGTGACTGGGTGTCACTTTTGTCATACGTCTGTACGCGAATTTTCCACATTTCTTAACACCCCTACGTCCACTGTTTCCGATGTGATATTGAAGTGGAAACTTGAAGAGACACGTGCAGCACAAAGGCGTACAGGTAGACCTTGTCTGTTGACTGATAGAGACCGTCGACGTTTGAAGAGGGTCGTAATGTGTAATAGGTAGACATCCATCCAGACCATCACACAGGAATTCCAAACTGCATCATGATCCACTGCAAGTATTATGATAGCTAGGCGGGAGGTGAGAAAACTTGGATTTCATGGTCGAGCTGCCGCTCGTAAGTCAAACACCGCGTCGGTAAATGCCAAACGACGCCTCGCTTGGTGTAAGAAGCGTAAGCATTTGACAATTGAACAGTGTAAAAACGTTGTGTGGAGTGACGAATGACGGTACGGTGGCAATCCGATGGCAGGGTTAGGTAAGGCGAATGTCCGGTGAATGTCATCTGCCATCGTGTGTAGTGCCAACAGTAAAATGCGGAGGTGGTGGTGTTATGGTGTTGTCGTATTTTACATGGAGGGGGCTTGCACCCTTTGTTGTTTTGCGTGGCACTATCACTGCACAGGCCTACATTGATATTTTAAGCACCTTCTTGCTTCCCACTGTTGAAGAGCAATTCGGGGAAGGTGACTGCATCTTTCAACACGATCGAGCACCTTTCATAGCGCACCGCCTGTGGCGGAGCTGTGACACGACAATAATATCCCTTTACAATGAAATGAACACCCTTAGCTGCTTACAGGCGTTGACATACCTCAACGGGGACAGATGCAAATGTGTGCCCCGACCGGGACTCGAACCCGGGATCTCCTGCTTACATGGCAGACGCTCTATCCATCTGAGCCACCGAGGACACAGAGGACAGCGCGATTGCAGGGATTTATCCCGGGCACGCCTCCCTCGAAACCCACATTCTCAACGTATTGTCCCGCACTACATTCTTAGTGACCCCGCCGATTATACTCATTACTCGCGGCGCGTTGCCGATTCCCGTAAGAGTTCGGGCACTGTTTGTGCATTCGAACGGAAGAAGAAGATGGTCAAGTGGCCGGTGAGCCTTAACTATATGTATACTAAGATGGTATCTGTTCTTTCGGACATGTGCGAAAGAACAGTTTTTTTTTCCTTGATTATGATTTTGATCACCTTACACAAGGCGGGCTGTCAGCAGCAGAGTACGCCGCTCTTCAGCCTTGAGTTTTACAATAAGTAATACATGTAGGTGGCACAGAGAATACAATCAAAACGGTGGGCAAAAAATGTAGACTCTTAAAAAACAAAAAACATGGAGCCGTTCACGCTGGACGAGAAAACATCACTAACACTAGTTGACACGGCGCACATAACAGGGATGATGGCGACGGTACACGTGAACAGTGGTGGGGTGACGGCGAACAAACACTAAACACAAACGAAGGCACACACACGAGACACTGATGGCGATGATCTCAGGCGCGCGAAAGTCCACGTAGCGTGTGCGGGTCCGGGGACCTGCCAAGAGAGGAGGAGGGGGGTTGGGGTGGGAGAGGGAGAGGGGAGAGCAGAAATGCCATGGGCAGAGGAGATAAAGGAGGAAAGGGGAGGGGAAGCCCGGGGGAAGAGAGATGGAGGAAGAGGGATGGGGGGAAAAAGAGAGAGAAGGGAGGGAGGGTGCCTAAAGGAAAGGACACCGGAAGTGGGGGGGGGCAGGATCAAAGTTGATAGGAGGGGTAGATGGAGGGGAGGAGGACACCATCAGGGAGGGGGAGCTGGCGGAAGCCACCGTGGGAGAGGGTAAGGAGAGTGGAGAGATGGAGACCGGGTGGGACGTGGGAATACAGGTGCGGCAGCGGGCGGGGGTGGGAGAGGATGAGCGAGACAAGCGGGTGAGGAGGATCGAGTTTGCGGGAGGTGTACAGGATCCGTATCCTCTCAAGGAAAAGGAGGAGGTGGAGGAACGGAATGAGATCGTACAGGATCCGCGTGGGGGAGGGGAGACGGATGCGATAGGCGAGGCGGAGAGCATGGCGTTCAAGGATTTGAAGAGATTTATGAAAGGAATGGGGGGCGGAGATCCGGGCCAGATGGGCGTAGCAAAGGATAGGGCGGATGAGGGATATATAGGTGTGGAGGATGGTGGAGGGGTCAAGACCCCACGTACGGCCGGAAAGGAGCTTGAGGAGACGGAAGCGGGAGCGTGCCTTGGCTTGGATTGTCTGGAGATGGGGAGTCCAGGAGAGGCGACGGTCGAGGGTGACGCCAAGATACTTAAGGGTGGGAGTGAGGGCGATTGGACGGCCATAGATGGTGAGATAGAAATCAAGGAGGCAGAAGGAAGGGGTGGTTTTGCCTACAATGATCGCCTGGGTTTTGGAGGGATTGACCTTGAGCAACCACTGGTTGCACCAAGTGGTGAACCGGTCAAGATGGGATTGGAGAAGGTGTTGGGAGCGCTGCAGGGTGGGGGCAATGGCAAGGAAGGCGGTGTCATCGGCAAACTGGAGGGGAAAATGCGAAAGAACAGATACCATCTTAGTATATAAATAATATCCCTGTAATGGACTGTCCTGCACAGAGTCCTGACCTGAATCCTACTGAACACCTTTGGGATGTTTACGAACGCCGAATTCGTGGCAGGCTCACAGACGGACATCGATACCTCTCCTCAGTGCAGCACTCCGTGAAGAATGGGCTGCCACTCACCAAGAAACCTCTCAGCACCTTATTGAACGTATGCCTGCGAGAGTGGAAGCCGTCATCAAGGCTAAGGCTGAGCCGACACGATACTGAATTCCAGCATTACCGATGGAGGGCGCCACGAACTTGTAAGTCATTTTCAGCCAGGTGTCCGGATACTTGTGATCACATAGTGTATTTCATGACTCCAAAAACAGCAGAATAAATAATGTTGGACCATGGACAACATAATCCATTGAAATCGCACTCTAGCTTCGAGTACTCAAAAATTCGTCGGAGAAAACGTGAAACAGTTAAATAATAACTTGACTCAAAAGCACAGGCCTCATGTTCGCCTAATAACGTGTAAGTAACTACAAATACGGGCACCTTTGGATGAGTCACTTGACAGCGCTTCTCAGCAGCGCTGCCGATGACTGATGTTGCAGGTACAGTACGTGAGCGGTTTCACGCGCAGCCACAGCCACTGAACGGTGGTGCGCTGCCAGTCGTCCCGGTGGTGTCCTCTGCCGCGAGTGGCGGCCACAGAAGTGGCTCCACTGGTGACTATGCAAGGAACGAAATAGCAGCGTTCAGATTGCGCCACAGCCGTAGCTGCATCAAAGAGGAGACAATAGCGTTGGATACGGAAACACAGAGACCCAAACATCAATACGCAAGTTTGCCACTGGGACTGAAAAGCGGCCTGTCATATGGGATCTGAAATACGACGATTACAGCAACGAGATCGCAAAGAGGGATGCGCGGTAGTCCATCAAAGGGAAATTCGAAACAAATTTCACTGGCATGTCCACAACAAAGAAAAACTTAATCGTAAGAAAAGCAATGTTTATTCTCACCATATATCAGTAACACGTGAAGTACTCTAGTAGCTAAAATAGTTAACAAATTCATTGCATGCAGAGTTATATTTCAAGCAAAATCTCAGCTGGATGTTAAGCTGGTTTCAAATTTTATGTACCTTTAACTCATTTCGATGCCCCATTCATTAATAAAGTAATCAGTAAATGTTACTGGTTGCCTGTAGCAGCGTTTCCAGATTCACATGGATCCCCTTGAATGCGAGGTCGCGAGGTCAATCTTTAGTAAGCTTCATTTGAAAGTGTTATATTAAGAATTACGACAGGAAAAATATTAGCTGCTATTGATTCACCACCTGCATCAGGAAGGCGACAGAAATTAAGCGTCCGGGAGGTGCAGAGATAAATATTTTACGGGGTGTATTACACTGCACAAAATGGACATCGTCGGCATTCAAGTAATGTTCAAAACAAGCGGTTAACTTGTACCATGAACACCGACTAAAAATGACCCGCCACAATGATTACAAAGGTTCGCACCACCAAGTTCGAACTCTTTAGGAGATATAAGCCGTGCAGGACTTTCAGCTATGCATCCACTACGAAAAAATGAGTATACTATCATATTGGTGTAACAGGATAATGAGAACTGATCGCCGGCCGGAGTGGCCGTGCGGTTCTAGGCGCTGCAGTCTGGAACCGAGCGACCGCTACGGTCGCAGGTTCGAATCCTGCCTCGGGCATGGTCGTGTGTGATGTCCTTATGTTAGTTAGGTTTAATTAGTTCTAAGTTCTAGGCGACTGATGACCTCAGAAGTTAAGTCGCATATTGCTCAGAGCCATTTGAGAACTGATCGAATTTGATGGCGCGCAACTGAATGCGAAATAGTCTGTTGTGGAGATTATCGTGAAATTGGCTGTCCTTTAAGGCGTACCACCAGATTTAGTGATAATATACTCAATCGCCAAAAAAATTGGTATACGCATGTGTATTCAAATACAGAGATATGTAAAAAGGAAGAATACGCCGCTGCGGTCGGCAACAACTATAGAAGACAACATCTGGCGTAGTTGTTAGATCGGTTACTGCTGTTAAATTGACAGGTTATCAAGATTTAAGTGAGTTTGAACGTGATGTTATAGTCGGCGCACGAGTAATGGGACACAGCATCCCCGACGTAGCGATGAAGTGGGGATATTCCCGTACGACCATTTCAGGTGTGTGCTATGAATATCAGGAATCCCGAAAACATCAGATCTCCGACATCACTACGGCGGAAAAAGATTCTGTAAGAACGGGACCAATGACCACTGAAGAGAATCGTTCAACGTGACTGAAGTGCAAGCCGTCCGCAGATTGATGCAGTCTTCAATGCTGGGCCATCAACAAGTGTCAGCGTGCGAACCATTCAACGAAACATCGATATGGGCTTTCGGAGCCGAATGTCCACTCGTGTACCCTTGACGACTGTACGACACAAAGCTTTACGCCTCGCCTAGGCCCATCAACACTAACATTTGACTGTTTATGAGTGCCGGCGGGAGTGGCCGAGCGGTTCTAGGCGCTACAGTCTGGAACCGCTCGCCCCGCTACGGTCGAAGGTTCGAATCCAGCCTCGGGCGTGGATGTGTGTGATGTCCTTAGGTTAGTTATGTTTAATTAGTTTTAAGTTCTAGGGGACTGATGACCACAGCAGTTAAGTCCCATAGTGCTCAGAGCCATTTGAACCATTTTTTTGTTTATGAGTGGAAACATGTTGCCTGATCGGACAAGTCTTGTTTCAAATTGTATCAAGCGGATGAATGGTTCAAATGGTTCTAAGCACTATGAGTCTTAACATCTGAGGTCATCAGTCAAATGGTTCAAATGGCTCTGAGCACTATGGGACTTAACTGCTGTGGTCATCAGTCTCCTAGAACTTAGAACTACTTAAACCTAACTAACCTAAGGACGTCACACACATCCATGCCCGAGGCAAGATTCGAACCTGCGACCGTAGCGGTCGCGCGGTTCCAGACTGTAGCGCCTAGAACCGCTCGGCCACACGGGCCGGGTATCGTTTCAAATTGTGTCGAGCGGATGGACGTGTACGGATATGGAGACAACCTCGTGAATCCATGGACCCTGCATGTCAGCAGGACACTGTTCAAGCTGGTGGAGGCTCTGTAATGGTGTCGGGCTTGTGAATCTGGAGTGAGAGGGGACCTCTAACGTGTCTAGGCACGACTCTGACAGGTGACACGTACATAAGCATCCTGCCTGATCACCTGCATCCATTCGTGTCCATTATGTATTCCTACGGACTTGAGCGATTACAGCAGGACAATGTGACATCTCACACAGCCATAATCGCTACAGAGTGGCTCCAAGAACACTCTTCTGTGTGTAAACACTTCCGATGGCCACCAAATTCCCCCGACATAAACATTATTGAGCACATCTGGGATGGCTTGCAACGTGCTCTTCAGATGAGATCTCCAGCCCCTCGTACTCTTGCGGATTTATGTACAGCCCTGCAGGATTCATGGTGTCAATTGCCTCCAGCAGTACTTCAGACATTAGTCAAGTACATGTCACGTCGTGTTCGGCACTCCTGCGTGCTCACGTAGGTCCTACAAGATATTAGGCAGATGTACCAGTTTCTCTGGCAGTTTGGTGTATGTTTTATAGGCAAGGAAACAATAAACATTCAAAGGCTGAATTTGATCAGTTTTTCCAGGTGGTATGTATTGCAATGTCACACATTTCAGCAAAGAACATTTGCTCTAAAGGAGTATGATTTTTATTCGCAGACCAGGATTCGTGCAAATGCAAGTTATTTTGAACAGTTATCGGCCAAAAGCTGTGCTCTTCCACAGTTGTAATTCTCTTAGCCCATTTCCCCATTATTACTTGCTGTATTCCCTGCTGCCTTTACAAGATAACTCACACGACAAATAATCTTAGGGGTCAGAGTACCCCCAACTACTTACAAAACTCCATCCAATTTATCATCCAGATTAACAGTGGGCACAATTGGATGCGGATGCGTTAAGGCACTGATGTTACACTACAGGCCATTAAAATTGCTACACCGCGAAGATGACGTGCTACAGATGCGAAATTTAACCGACAGGAAGAAGATGCTGTGATATGCAAATGATTAGCTTTTCAGAACATTCACACAAGGTTGGCGCCGGTGGCGACACCTACAACGTGCTGACACGAGGAAAGTTTCCAACCGACTTCTCATACACAAACAGCAGTTCACCGCCGTTGCCTGGTGAAACGTTGTTGTGATGCCTCGTGTAAGTCCCCTAGAACTTAGAACTACCTAAACCTAACTAACCTAAGGAAATCACACACATCCATGCCCGAGGCAGGATTCGAACATGCGTACGAAGCGGTCGCGCGGGTCCAGACTGAAGCGCCTATAACCAAAAATGTAATCACATGTCAGTTCTAGTATAACATATTTGTCCAATGAATACCCGTTTATCATCTGTATTTCTTCTTGGTGTAGCTATTTTAATGGCCAGTAGTGTAGTTGATCTTGATACAACTATCTTGGTACCTCTAGTTTCCATGGTGTCTTTCATATGCACTTCCTATTCAAATCCTTACTGAACGATGAAACAAGGTTGTTCATCTCAGATACAAATTTTCAGACCGATTCCACAGTTTGCTGTGCATCGTCAAGTTGATGCTTTGGAATTTCGTTATGTTACGTCTTGCAATTCTGTAGCACTGTCTGAAGTTATGCAACTATTTACTGCTTCCCTTGAAATCACTATAATCTAAGTTGCGCATAATTTACTGTGCATAACGCACTAGGTCACTATCATGCACATCCTGTAAATCGTATCGAGCGTGCTTGAAACGTGCAAACACCAGTTTTTGCAGCAAGTGCATATTGTCCTCGCTTGAATATCTTACGCACTACACAGTCATATTGCTGCGGACTTACTCTAAATCTGTTCATAATTGTTTTCTGTATGCTAAGGATGTTTAGTACCCTCTCCTTGGACAACCACTGCCGTTTACTACGTTTACTGAAGACGGAATTTGTGGCTCCCTGTCCGACAAGGATGACAAACTACATGGCTTGACACCCGTTTCAGTATCACTTGCACCTATTGGGCACGTATCGTCATCATTGTACTCCTCACTCGAGCGTACACGACACCACACATTTAACGACTCATTTTGCAGGAACGCTAATGCTTCATCTGCCACTTGTTTTTCCCTGTGCGAAATTCCTTGTGCTCCTTTCTGAGAAAATGTCAACTTCGGCAACTGTTGTTGTCGATATTATGCAATGTTTGCCTTGTTTGTCGTTGTAATTTTTCTGCTTTGTATCAACACCACTAGCGCAGTAGCATTTTCGTGAGTTACTCGTCGACTAAGCCGTTCAAATACGCCCCGTAGCCTCATGCTGTGCTCACCTCCAGTTCCACTCTCTGTGGTAAACAATATGAGGGGTGTAAAATGTAAACATCGTTGGCCTTTTGCGACCTCGCACTCAAAGCGTTCCTTGTGAGCCGCCTACGGCCAGCTTGTAGCAAATCGTTTTTGATGGTTTTGCTGCGTCTTTTACCTCCTTGGCTGGTTAGACTACTGTCTCGAAATTTAGCGCCAGAGGGTTACTTGTGCAGAACGGGAGGCTATTTTGGGGGCGTGCGCGTTGCCCTTGGGGAGAGGCACACCGCTAGGTGCCGCAAGTGACGAGGGGTGTGGTGACAGGAGCCGGAGCAGTGGGCTGTGGTGTGTTCAATATGGCTGTCACGTGAGTTATAGCGTGGGCCGGTTCGCGACTGCTAGAGGCACGTGTGTCTCGAAGGGCTCTGTCAACATCCTGAAGAACAAGCTAAAGGGCCGCGTGGAATTCTGGTACTCTGGGGCACAGTCTTGTGGAGCCCGCAATAAGTTGGAGGCATTGTGACGGACTGTTACGGGAGTCTTGTCAGTTGTTCTCGCCTCTGGTAGTGTGTGACCGCGATGTTATTTCTAGTTGACCTTGAGAGCTTAACAATTGAGCGGGGCTCTCTTCTTCCGTGTTCTCCAGAAATCGGTGAGAGTTATTGTGCTTATTGTACTGTTCCCGCTCCTTGGTTACTTCTGAAACTACCGTAATGTGTTTACTACGTTGTCAAGTTTTGAATAATGTTATGATCTCAAGTTGCTCATGTATTGTTAATTTTGAGATCAGTAGCTGTTGTGTGTAACAGATACCACTAATTCGGCCCTTGTTTAGCATAAGTGTGTCTCTCTTTTTGTTTTATATATGTGGATAACTTGTGCTAACAGATTTATATTTCAGGTGTTGCTGTCTGTATGTTCTATTCTGTTTAATGCACTGTGAACGCCACATTGATGACTGATGTTTTAAAAAGCGCACGGAGCAGTCATCTGACAGTGGGGCTTTGTATCTGTGTGTTATTATTTGTAAGCAGGCTCTCAAGTTAAGTAATCTGGCTTTTTAATTTGCCATCCCGTTTTAAATTAATCGATCGTAATTATTACTTCGCTATTCAAGTTCTGTGTATTGTGGGGTCTTAGTTACAGAAAGTTGTTATTTAGTTCCAAGTTGTTATTACTCGTTTTTGAATTGTCCGATGTGATTGCCTTGTAAGAGAATAAATCGGCTCCTATAGGTAGATACCATTCTGAATAGGCTGTGTGCTTTAACTATTAAGAGTTGTTCACTCATTGAAGTTATGAAACTAGTGTTATTTTTTTATTTTAAATCTGTTTGTTATATTGCTAGAGAAGGCCGAAATGCACGCTATAAGCTCACGCAGGATGGCGTGAGGTCTGAAACAGGATACGTAATGAATTCTATAAAGAAAAGTACGTAGCTTCTGGAATACTTAACTTTAATCCATCATTTGTATACATCGTTCTTGATGAGACATGCTTCATACGATAACTATCAATTGCTATGGCGCCTTGCTAGGTCGTAGCCATTGACTTAGCTGAAGGCTATTCTATCTTCTCTGCAAATAAACGAGGCTTCGTCAGTGTTGCGTCGCTAGCTAAGTCGTCCGTACAACTGGGGCGAGTGCTAGTCAGTCCCTCGAGACCTACCGTGTGGTGGCGCTCGGTCTGCGATCACTGACAGTGGCGACACGCGGGTCCGACATGTACTAATGGACCGCGACCGATTTGCAGCTACCACCTAGCAAGTGTGGTGTCTGGCGGTGACACCACACTGTTCACTGCTCTGAACTTTGCATAACGCCATTTACAAGGTTTAATAACTAGCATTATAGTTGCAAGTTCATAAAGCACAGTTACTTTGCTCAACTCAGAGTTTCACTTTATACCAAGTGGATCTGTCGTTTCTTCCTTGTTATCTAAAGTCTTTGAATCTCGCTTGAGTTTTGACACCTTCTCTTTCGCCGAGCTATATTCGCTGTGTAAAATTTGTGGTTACAACTTCTTTTTATGTGGATCACCATCAGACTGTTAAACTGTCATTTCTTGTAGCATGACGTTAACAGAAATCGTGATACGAAGTACAGAGCATGTGTTGTTCATTCTGCGAAATTTGAATTTCTGTGTAATAAATTATTTTAAGCAAAATGTATAACATAATTTCGTCCCAGGACCTTGTAACTTCCTCCCTGCAGCTATCACTTATCGGGTAGAGTATGATCTACTAGCATTTCATCCTATAGTCCAGCAACATGAAGTGTATCCTTGAACTTATACCCACCTCTTTCTCTGATGAAGTTATGCAGAAAGCGTTGAGTTTCTATTTTAATTTCTGCCAAACCTTGTTGAACATTTGATGAAACATCGTCAAACTACCGTTCAGTATATTACACACAGATGCCCCTTTGGAGCGCCACTCACGCGTGGTAGCAGCGCCAGCGGAAGCGCTGCTTGCGAACCACTGCAAAGAGGCCACGTGTGAAGCCGGCCTGGAAGTCTGCTAAAGGCAGTACTGACACTTGGTCAGTTGACACAGAATCACCGCCCACGCACGCCTGTAGCACTAGTGGCGGTTCAATTTCCTGTCAGTACACAGTCGACCATGTAGTTGGCAGACTTAGAAACAATCTTCCGCCGGCCATTTGAAATCGCTGTGCACCAGACTCCACACACAGCACACGTCAGTGTCCGTGCTCTCGCCGTAGAGACTCTCAAGTTGCCAAGACAACTCATGCCGGCCTGTCGTGCTCTCCTTTGGCTCCCCTCCTGTGTCGTCGACTGCCAACCACCACTCGGCTCCGCAGGTGCACGCTGCAAGCGCAGGCTGTTCGTGTGATCCCTTACGGACTGACTTGCGTCACCGTGGCCGCTAGCTTGTTGATTCTGGATCACTCTGGAACGGCCCCGCACTTGATACCAGCGTTCTACTGGGAAAGCAAGAATACTGCTGCAGCCTTGCCACTACCTACCAAGGTGGGATGGAACTAGCTCTGCGTCGCGAAACAGAGATCTTGCGAAACTCAGCTCGCTGTGTCCCTCCATGAAATCCACAGCGCTGTAGTCATCGGCGATCAGGTTGACGTCGTGTTCTTTGACTTGAGGAAGGCAGCTGACACTGTCCCGCACTGCCGTCTAGTGGAAAAAATACGAGCTTACCGAGTATCGGATCGGATTTGCTACTGTATTCAGGACTTTCTTGCAGACAGAACTCAACAATTCGCTCTTAATGGAACAAAGTCGTCAGATGTCAAGGTATTTTCCAGAGAAACCCAAAGAAGTGTGATAGGACCGTTACTGTTTACAAAGTACGCTATTGGCCATTAAAATTGCTACACCACGAAGATGACGTGCTAAGAAAGGAATTTAACTGACAGGAAGAAATGCTGTGATATGCAAATGAGTAGCGTTTCAGAGTATTCACACAAGGTTGACGCCGGTGGCGACACCTACAACGTGCTGCCATGAGGAAAGTTTCCAACCAATTTCTCATACACAAACAGCAGCTGACCGGCGTTGACTGGTGAAACGTTGTTGAGATGCCTCGTGTAAGGAGGTGAAATGTGTACCATAACGTTTCCGACTTCGGTAAAGGTTGGATTGTAGCCTATCGCGATTGCGGTTTATCGTATCACGACATTGCTGCTCGCGTTGGTCGAGATCTAATGACTGTTAGCAGAATGTGCAATCGATGGGTTCAGGAGGGTAATACGGAACGCCGTGCTGGATACCAACGGCCTCGTATCGCTAGCAGTCGAGATGACAGGCATCTTATCCGCATGGCTGTAACGGATCGTACAACCATGTCTCGATCCGTGAGTCAACAGATGGGGACGTTTGCAAGACAACAACCATCTGTACGAACAGTTCGACGACGTTTGCAGCAGCATGGACTATCAGCTCGGAGACCACGGCTGCGGTTACCCTTGACGCTCCATCACAGGAAGGAGCGCCTGCCATGGTGTACCCAACGAGGAACCTGGGTGCACGAATGGCAAAACGTCATTTTTTCGGATGAATCCAGGTTCTGTTTACAGCATCATGATGGTCGCATCCGTGTTTGGCGACATCGCAATGAACGCACATTGGAAGCGTGTATTCGTCATCGCCATACTGGCGTATCACCCGGCATGATGGTGTAGGGTGCCATTGGTTACACGTCTCGGTCACCTCTTGTTCGCATTGACGGCACTTTGAACAGTGGACGTTACATTTCAGATGTGTTACGACCCCTGACTCTACCCTTCATTCGATCCCTGTGAAACCCTACATTTCAGCAGGATAATGCACGACCGCATGCTGCAGGTCCTGTAGGTGCCTTTCTGGATACAGAAAATGTTCGACTGCTGCCTGGACAGCACATTCTCCAGATATCTCACCAATTGAAAACGTCTGGTCATTGGTGGCCAAGCATCTGGCTCGTGACAATACGCCAGTCACTACTCTTGATGAATTGTTGTATCGTGTTGAAGCTTGAAACACGTATGTAACATAGCAGCGATGGCGAGGCATTGTAGCATCTGTGACCAGAGAGTTTGCGCTTGACCGCGCGAGTGTTGCGAGCGGTTCTCAGTACTCTGTCGGCAGTCGTTGCGAGTCTGTAGCTCTGTGTAGTCGTGCAGTGCTGTACGCTAGTAGTCGTCATGCAGAGCGGTCGGTCAGTAGTAGCAGCCCAGTGCGGTTGTGTGATGTAGGCGGTCGGCAACACTGGTCAAGATGCTGAATGAGGTATAGTGTTAATTAATATAATCATTAGACAATGTAAAACTTATTTATTGTAATCAATCTCTAACAAGTCCCCCAATAATAATTTTGATTTCAAAAGCATTTTTCAAAAAATTTTATTTTTTATTGAACTAAAGATTTCGTTGCACTTCCCATTTCATTCCACTTCTTTTGAAGAAAAATTTCAGTAAATTCACAGAAAAAAGGAATAATATTATTTGCAATGCAGTTCCTCCAAGCCGTGCGCAGAAATAAGAGCAGAAATGTGACATCCATTTATTCTGAGGTAAGACTTTAATTCTGATTGTTCTACACAGGGCCAAAGACCGATGTTTCGGTTTAATTGAATTTTCTTATCACTGAATAGACTTTAATTTTTTGTGAGGAATTTATATTTGAGTCAGATTGCGAATTTCACATTTTTGTTGCCATTGTCAGTACATTTCATTGTGGGCAGGTTACGCATAGAGCAATGACCATTAGCATTCTTAAATAATATTGTCATTCATGTAAAATTTTGTGGGGAGGTTGCACTCGGCTCCCATTTCTATTAAGTATTGTCTTTCTTTTTCCTTTTAAAAATTTTGTGGGGAGGTTACACTTGGCGACACCCAGTCCAGGATCGTATTTCGTTGAGAGTCTTTTGAGCGACAGTCAGATATCTGCTCTTATTTGCTTACATATAATTAGGATTTGGCGCAACGCTTTTACTAATCTTGTGACTTTCCTTCTACAGGTCAACGGCAATTTGTTGCTTTGTTGTATTTGTGTGTTGCTTTTGCATTGTGTTTATTTGTTTTGTGAAAAATTTTGACTATTGTAAAAATGCCGCGAAAGACTGTGAATAGTGTATCGCGAGGTATTACGAACGAAATTACCGGCTCAAATGACTTTACCGATAGTAATTGTGATACGCAGCGTAATGATGACAATCCTGCGTTCACTAACAATCAGTGCATTCCAACCACTAATGATGACTTTTACCCTCATAATGAACAAACGAACTCAATTGTCTCGTCTGTTAATTTGACGACAATTGATGGCGCGGAGCGGTCTATAGTAATGAGCGCTGCCGAGCCTAACACACCCGATTTAGAAAATCCAAGTAATGTACAGACAAATTTGTCTAATGAAAATGAACAGGATACACAAAGTACGACGGATTTATTTAATTCCGAAATAGTGAGTGACAGTGTAGGTCCGACTGATAATCCTTTTTGTAAGTTACGGAATGACCAAATGGTCACACAGAACGTGACAATTGCATGTACTCCATCACAGAGCACTGAGAATGCAACTGCTACTTTTGATGTGAATCAATTTATGGCAATAATGCTACAGTTTAAGAACGACCTTACTGCAAATTACAAACAACAGAGTGAAGATTTCAAACAACAGTTTAGTGAACAGAACGAAAATTTTAGACAACTTAATGAACAGGTCAAACAACAGAGTGTAGATAACAAACAAGATAATGAAAATCTCAAACAACAACTTGATGAAATTTTCGACAACCATTCCAAACAACTTAGCGAAGCAATTGATAAAAGTTTCGAACTCACAAATGAAAAACAAGACGATCTTAAAGAACAGAACAAACAAGTTAGTGAACAGAATACAGCTATTACCGTGCAATGTCGGGACAATAAAGTAGAATTACGTGTAGATACTAAGACTTGTGCTAATAACAGTAATGAAGAAGTTGGCACTGTTGCACAAGAATTAAGTAGCACACGTGTAGACACAACAGAATCACATAAAGACGAGATTATTGGAGTCACCGAACAATGTTCAGCAAACGAAACACAGGTACACGAAATTAATGCAATCACTGAACAATGCCCTAAAAACGCAGTACAGATTTGCGACGAAGTTAATTTAGAGTCAGTGGAAGTTTCACACACTGCGAATACGGAAGTCAATTATAAGAGTGAACGACAGAACAACCAAAATATCGAAAGTGTTACAGTAACAGAGTTGAAAACTACTTCAGTCACCAATACGTCACAGAATCCGCCACGTTTCGAGCATTTGCCTGACTCACGCAGCGTGTATAATGTGAGCAATTTACAGAGACTGCGAGATGTAAAATCCGAAAAGCCACGCGACTTAAAATATGAAAAGCTACACAACTTGAAGTACGAAATGACACAGACGAACAGATTCACACACAAACCCGAACGTGTTCTCAAATTCAGTGACGAGAGCGTTGATAATAAGCAATTTGTATTTGTAAGAAAATGTAAGGAATTTAATAATGGCAGAACACAGATACACGATTTGCACTGTATACGACAATTTATCTTTGTGCATTCACCGCTATTACCTGTAATGCAGAAACTAGCTTTGAACCTGATGCAACAATTTGCTATTGTATTTTCATCAGCATTACGTATTATGCAGAAACTGGAGTTAGCAAGAATACAGCGATTTACTTTTGGAATTTTACCGCTATTGCCTGTAACGCAAAAACTAAAATTTATTTGCAGTGCGTAAATGACCTCAGGGGATTCATTACGCTTTAATGAATATGTGCCGTAGCGAGCATAGGGCCCCGAGCTGTAGTAGTGCTGTTTCATCTTTAGTTTTCTGCACTGCTGCCTTTTCTTCTACTATCCTTTATATCTATCAAAATAGCTCTTTAACTATTGCTCTACCTAGTATTAAGAAACGAGTACTGAAAACCCGATATGACAAATCTTTTACCGAATGTGACAATTTTCAGTAGGCACTCCCGTAATGACAACTACCGCCGTAATTTTAATAACAGATAAAATCGTAATCATCAGTATGTATAAAATTAACAGCAAGCGCATTTTTGGTAACAATAGACCTTTACACCACAATAGCATGAAAGTCAGCCGCTTGGCGTACCTAACCAACAATGCAGTCCACAAGGTCAACCAGGCTTTAATGTTCCGCCGCGTGCGCATATAGCCCAAGATCCAACAAATAGTAACGCGCGGCAACAAGGAAACAATTACGTACAGAGAAGACAGTATTTCAATGCCTATCGTAATGCACCGTATAGGAATGACTATCACGACAGACGTAAAAACGATGAGCACAATTTTCAGCGTACACTTAATAACAGTCGATCTTATGAGCAGCAACAACATCAGCAACAACAAATAATCATGAATGGAACAGACAATAGGTGTCATCCATAGCGTAACACGTCAGTATGAAATAACAGAACAGTTCATATAGTGGATATGCCACAACATTCTCCCGTAAATAATAGCACGTACGACAGAATTTAACCAGATACAGCACAGATTGCATATTACAGTAACGCAAACATTACTTTTGACACGCAGAATTTTGCTCACGAGAATGTTATTTGAAACATGCTCTGTTGAATGCTCCACTTTTATCGCACCCAGATCTTACTAGAAATTTTTCCATTGCCACCGACAGTTCCAACACCGCCTTAGGCGTACATATTTTCCAGGAAATTGAAGAAGATGGTTCAATAGTAATCAAAAACATCGCATTTGCAAGCCGCATTCTGTCACCTGCTGAGCGAAATTACTCCGTTACAGAACTTGAAACATTATGTGTTGTATGGGCTTTTACGAGATTTCGGCACTTTCTTTATGGCAGACATACCACCGTTTACACAGACCACAGAGCGATACAATTTTTACTCTCGGCTAAAATTACTCACGACAGGTTAAGTAGATGGAAACTTTATTTACAGGAATTTAATTTTACAATAGTTCACATTCCTGGCACACAAAATGTTATAGCAGACGCGCTATCGCGTCCTCTCGGCAACAATCAGCAAGACGTAGCAACCAACTTCTGCAAAACAAATTTCAGTGTCATGTACATTCAGCAAGTTGCATTTGAAAACTTTATTTCATCGTCATTACAGGACATAGCACAAGAACAAAATAAAGACAATGTGTGGAAAGAAATTAAACACTTTTGGCAAGATAAGAATAATGTTACGATTAGAAACCATTACACTGTACGCAATGACATTCTGTTTCGCCGCTCTCATCCTGACAGCAACAATTGGTTATTATGCATTCCTGACGAACTGGTCAACAAATTAATTTGGTACACTCATTTAAGCTACGCACATTACGGAGCACGAAAATGTTTTCTTATACTGAGACAGAACTGTTATTTTACGAACATGGAGAAACGTATACGACGAGTTTTAGCGTCTTGTAAAATTTGCCAGAAAGCTAAATCAGACACCACTTCACATATTCCTCCATTATATCCCATTATACCTGTTAAATTAAGACACATGGCAGCTGTAGACATTTTTGGTCCTATTCCGAGAACTAACAGAGGTTTTTGCTACATTTTTGTCGCTGTTGAGCTCACTTCAAAATTTGTTACTTTCACTCCATTACGCAAAGCTACTGCTAAAACTGTTTCAAATGCATTTGTAAAACATTTTCTATCTCATGTAGGGCATGTGATGAAAGTAATTTCTGACAATGGATCACAATTTCGTAGTAGCGTATGGACACGCATGTTACGAGCCAGAAACATTTCTCCGATCTATATATCCAAGTACCACGCTTCTTCGAACCCTTGTGAAAGATTAATGAAAGAAATTGGTAAACTGTGCCGAATATACTGCCACAAAAGACATATTGATTGGGATACACACATACTCTCATTCCAAGATGTAATTAATTCCATACCAAATGAATCCACTATGCTATCTCCGTCTGTTATACTGAAAAATACTGAACCACCTAACAAAATTAAAGAATTAATAACATTTCCTACATCTCGTCGATTACGACACCACGAAATAACTGACATTGCGCTGAACAACATCAAACGTGCCGCAGAGCGCCGGAGAAGACAGCAAAAACAGGTTTGTACACGCCGCGTCTTTCACGTTGGACAGAAGATACTAGTACGTACACACTATTTATCCAGCAAATTAAAAGGTAAGTGCAGTAAATTTGAACTTCTATACGCAGGTCCGTATCGGATTCGCAGCATCCCTCACCCCAATGTTGTACACGTCGAAACTTTGAGAACTAGAAAATCGAAAGGCAATCACCATATCTCAAACATTAAACCGTTTATTGAGTGAAACCACTGTATGATTCAACACACTATGATGCCATTTACTAATGCAATTATTTCACGTGACTAATTACTGATGATTATCGTATTTTTTCTTGGCAAGTGCCCGGCAAGGTAAGGTTGGCAGGTCGCTTTTCTTGTCGTTACACATCAGACCGTGCATATTTTTCCAGATGAACTTACGTATTTTATGACTAATTATGCAATGTTAGCTAATGACATGTTAATTTCATTACATTTTTTTCCTCATTAAAGGCTTTAATTCTCGCCTCTATTAACTACACTACATACAAGCTGAACACAACGAACGTCACATTTGTCTTTTTTATGTACGATTGTATTCCAGTTTTGTCTATATGCACTGTGAAATAATTAAGATATAACACACACCAGTCGACTTTGACATTTTTTTTGCCCTATGACATCTCAAGATCGCGACTGTTTTACGTTTTTTTTTTTTTTTTTTTGCTACTGCATTGTATTATTCTGTGTACATTTTTGCATCTAAACACTGTCAATGTCTTTGACACGTTACGTTTTCTGTCATGTTATGCTGTATGCTTAATTGTGTCACCATAAACCAGTCATTATTTAGTGGGTATATGATTTAAATGCAAGACATTAATCTCTGTTCATCAATTTCAGAAAGAAATGATGTATGTAAGAAATTAATCCAACAGACATGGGAATTTCACCTACGGAATAAACGAAAGAAGATGCAATAACTTTATGAGGAAGAGTAAATGGATCAGGATTAACAAGCATTAACAAGAATATACTATACTCATCATAGAATAGCAGTCTTAACTAAATTTTTTCTTTCAGAATACAAGGTGATTGATGCAGGCTGTCAGAGAGAACTACACATCTTAGTTTTAGTGATGAAATATGCTAGAGATAAGGAATAGTTGTATAATGAGTAATGAAGTGATTTTTTGCAGATGATAATGAATACTGATGAATAATGACGAAGGAAATGGTATTATGAATAATGAAGTTTTTCTTTACAGGTGATGATAATAGTGAAGTTATGATGATATGGATAATGAAGTTTTCTTTACAGATGAGGATAATGTTGAAGTTATGTATTTATGCTATGTAGTTATTTAAGTATTTGTTGCAGTTTGTTTTGACAGCAGGTGTTATATTGCATAGTAGGATGACGGAAAGTTTTGGAAAGGACAGCTATGGAACACATTTTTATACACATTTCACTACCTGTTAATTCGACGTTCACTACTTTTCAGCATAGTGTGCATTTCTTCTTTCAGGTCAATAATCCATTTTGTATTTTTTCCAGGAGAAGCTTTTCATGATACTTGCTAAACCTGTTACTTATTATACCTGTTCTAGTACTTGCATTTTTTTTTGTATTTTTACCCATTTGTGTTTATCATTTATAAATGTGATCACATATACTGCCTTGTTACATAACCTTGCTACAGCTGACTCATGACGAATGACGTTACCTATCCTCGTTTGCAGCAATAGGTCAAAAGCAAATAGTGTTATGTCTCAGCAATTAATTATCGATCCCAACGCAATGCATTGCTAAAAAAAAAGGTATTACCAGTCCCAAATAGTGACACCAGTTTGAGACAATTCTGAATAATACTGATTAGCTCTGAATAGTACGTCACTTGAGTAATGACTTCTTAATGAGACAAAAAAAAAAGGTATATATTTAAGATAATGCTTTGTCACTAGCTAATAACTGCCACTGTTTATTGTAATGAGACTACTTATAGTGCCTGTGATTATTAATGATTTGACTGTAATTAACTGATTTTAATAATGACTTTGTAATGATCTGAATACTACTGAAGGAGAAACACTGTTTATTGTAATGAGACTACTTATAATGCCCATGATTATTAATGCTATGACTAATTAGCTGATTTTTAATAATGACTTCGTAATGATCTGACTGAATGAGGAACAATGTTTTATTGTAATGAGACTACTTATAATGCCCATGATTATTAATGCTTTGATTGTAACTAGCTGATTTTTAATAATGACTTTGTAATGATCGGAATATTACTGAATGAGGAACACTGTTTATTGTAATGAGACTACTTATAGTGCCTGTGATTATTAATGCTTTGATTGTAATTAACTGATTTTAATAATGACTTTGTAATGATCTGAATACTACTGACTGAGGAACACTGTTTATTGTAATGAGTACTTGTAATGCCCATGATTATTAATGCTATGACTGTAATTAACTGATTTTTAATAATGACTTCGTAATAATCTGAATAATACTGAATGATGATTCTATTCAATACTTGCTGGCCACTGAGTGCCAATAATTAATGTCACTCCACGAATTGTTATTAATTATGCCATTGATTAGCTCTTGTTTCCAATGTTGATACTTTGTAACCAGAAAGGAATGTGACTGTTTAATAATGCTTTGTAATTAGGAGAAGACTAATGATTATTATTGGAATGACAAATGATTAATTAACTGTAATTAGGAGAAGGTTAATGATTCTTAATTATACTCTGTAACTGAAAAGAATGCGATTATTTCATAATACTTTGTAACCAGGAAAAGAAGGCTACTGATTCTATGTAAAACAATTAATGAACATTTTTCTGTAATACTGCATACTTAGTACAGAAATGTTCAATAACTGGGCTATGAATGCCGCAAACTACTAATGAAGACTGTAATTGTCAATGGTATGTGACATAATGTCCTTCACCTCATGAGCTAACTACCCTGAATTATTGCAATGTCCATTTGTCCTGTTTATCCTAGTGATCATGGAGCACTATATTTGGTTTTGCACTAATTCTACGTTGGTGTGCCTTGTAAGAGCGTGGTGTTGACACGACATGCTGTTCACCACCGTGAGCGATGAAGACATTATTATGGTCCCACTGTTTGGTGTACGTAATGTACTGCCAAAATGAAAACATGGAACATTACTACGACAGTTCAGTGTCTTGGCTACACTGATAAATTCTGATCGGAAAAGAACTTCAAGTTGTGTCACTTGGTGTTGTACTTCTGTGGAAAGATATGGACTTTCAGAACAGCTGTGTGCAATCTAAAGTGCTACAACCATGATGCAATCCTTCCCTTTCCTATCCTGATTCTTGTCACATAAAGAAAAAAAATTTTTTGGTAACATCATTTATGTTCATAGGTTATACATTTTTCGATTCGCTGAACTCCAATGCGAGTACACTTATGTCACTTGTCATCATGATATTTTTTCTTACCAGTCTGTTTATTTGTTCTGAATATGCTAAAGAATTTTTTCAGTGCCTGTGCACTTTGTTATCTGTCAAATAATTTGTATATGCATTTTTTCTGATTTGCTACTATGTTTTGTATTCACATTTTGTCTTTGTCTGATATATTTTGTACTTAGTGCGTGTGCACAACGTTTAAATATTCTGTAAGTTGAAGAATTTTGTTAATTAAAGAAAAATTTTGCCGCGCTTGGCAAGTCCAAATGACTCACCATCGCTGCCAAATTTTTGCCCCCCCAGTGGAGGGTTATGAAACACGTATGTAACATAGCAGCGATGGCGAGGCATTGTAGCATCTGTGACCAGAGAGTTTGCGCTTGACCGCGCGAGTGTTGCGAGCGGTTCTCAGTACTCTGTCGGCAGTCGTTGCGAGTCTGTAGCTCTGTGTAGTCGTGCAGTGCTGTACGCTAGTAGTCGTCATGCAGAGCGGTCGGTCAGTAGTAGCAGCCCAGTGCGGTTGTGTGATGTAGGCGGTCGGCAACACTGGTCAAGATGCTGAATGAGGTATAGTGTTAATTAATATAATCATTAGACAATGTAAAACTTATTTATTGTAATCAATCTCTAACAAGTCCCCCAATAATAATTTTGATTTCAAAAGCATTTTTCAAAAAATTTTATTTTTTATTGAACTAAAGATTTCGTTGCACTTCCCATTTCATTCCACTTCTTTTGAAGAAAAATTTCAGTAAATTCACAGAAAAAAGGAATAATATTATTTGCAATGCAGTTCCTCCAAGCCGTGCGCAGAAATAAGAGCAGAAATGTGACATCCATTTATTCTGAGGTAAGACTTTAATTCTGATTGTTCTACACAGGGCCAAAGACCGATGTTTCGGTTTAATTGAATTTTCTTATCACTGAATAGACTTTAATTTTTTGTGAGGAATTTATATTTGAGTCAGATTGCGAATTTCACATTTTTGTTGCCATTGTCAGTACATTTCATTGTGGGCAGGTTACGCATAGAGCAATGACCATTAGCATTCTTAAATAATATTGTCATTCATGTAAAATTTTGTGGGGAGGTTACACTCGGCTCCCATTTCTATTAAGTATTGTCTTTCTTTTTCCTTTTAAAAATTTTGTGGGGAGGTTACAAGCTGCATGGGCAGCTGTACCTGTACACGCCATCCAAGTTCTGTTTGACTCAATGCCCAGGCATATCAAGGCCGTTATTACAGCCAGAGGTGGTTGTTGTGGGCACTGATTTCTCAGGATCTATGCACCCAAATTGTGTGAAAATGTGGTCACATGCCAGTTATGGTATAATATAATTGTTCAATGAATACCCTTTTATCATCTGCGTGTCTTCTTGGTGTAGCAATTTTAATGGCCAGTAGTGTATATAAACAGTCTAGCAGAAAGCGTCATAAGCTCTTTAAGGGTGTTCGAAGATGATGTGGCTGTCTAAAAGAAAGTAGTAATGCCAGAGGGTAGCATCGATTTGCAAAATGACCGACGGAAGATTGATCAATGGTGCAGTCTTTGACATTTCATTTTTAACGTACATAAATGTAACATATTGAGCACACATAGGAAAAGAAACACACTAATGTGCAACTATAATATTGATAAGAAACTGCTGGAAACAGTATCTACCATAAAATATCTAGGAGTAACTTCCAGGGTGCATTAAGTGGAATGACCACATAAAACAAATAGTAGGAAAAGCAGATGCCAGACTAAGATTCATAGGAAGACTCATGCACGAAGGAAGTGGCTTACAAGGCGCTTGTTCGATCGATTCTTTAGTATTATTCATCAACCTGATATCCTTACCAGAGATCCATAATACCAAACGAACAGCGCGTTTCGTCGCGGGATCGTTTAGTCGGTGCAAGAGCGTTACAGAGATGCTGAACAAACTCCAGTGGCAGACGCTGCAAGAGGGGTACATCACAGACAGATTTACTATCGAAATTATGAGAGTTCTATTTGGGAATCGGACAACATATTACTTCCTTCCACATACCTCTTGCGAAATGACCACGATGAAAAAATTCAAGAAATTAACGTTAATACAGAGGCTTACCATTCGCGAGTGGGTCGGGCAAGGGGAAGATCAGTTAGTGGTAGCAGACTTACCGTCTGCGACAAACCATCAGATGGCTTGTGGAGTATTTTTGTAGATGCAGATATATAAATCATGGCACCTACACTGTTATTCTTTGCCACTGCATCCCCCATCCTCTAACAGCCGCGCTTACTGTGAGTAGATATCCTATGGAGTGCAATTGAAACCAAACCAGCTGTTTCGTAGTCCCTACAGTACTCTCTTGCCTACAACAACGCTTTGTGTTCCCGGCTGTACAAAAGAAAGCACACCGAATAATTTAAATTGGCTTACCAATAACAAAGTATCGAAGATGGCTGATGTGCCTATTGTCCTAGATATCTGCAATCATGATTACCAATTAATGGTTTTCGCTGGCGCACCCAGACAAATTTTTTCAGAGACCTATTTTTACTGGTAGTATGCAAGGAATAGCACTGTGGCGTCCTAGTCCGCAAACTAATTCATCTTGTATGTGGAGAATCACCCACTACCTGCAGCCGTTCTATATTGGTGTGCAAAACTTAAGGACGAAAGACACTTTGGCATGTTGTGGCATTGCCAAGGACATACACTAGGTGATCAAAAGTATCCGGCCACTCCCAACAACATACGTTTACCGTATTAGGTACATTAAGGTACCACCTACTTCCAGGTGCTCCATATCAGCGACCACAGTTGTCTTTAGACATCGTGAGTGAGCAGAATGGGGTGCACCGTGGAACTCACGGACTTCGAACGTGGCCAGATGATTGGGTGTCGCCGCTCGGGATTAGTCGAGCGGTCTAGGGCGCTACAGTCTTGGGCCGTGCGGCTGGTACCGGCGGAGGTTTGAGTCCTCCCTCGGGCATGGGTGTGTGTGTTTGTCCTTAGGATAATTTAGGTTAATTAGTGTGTAAGCTTAGGGACTGATGGCCTCAGCAGTTAAGTCCCATAAGATTTCACACATTTGAACTTTTTTTTTGATTGGGTGTCTCTTTTGTCATACGTCTATACGCGAGATTTCCACACTCGTAAACAACCCTAGGTCCATTGTTTCCGAAGCGATAGTGAAGTGCATCAGGATCCACTGCAAGTACTATGACAGTTAGGTGGGAGGCGAGAAAAATTTGATTTCATGGTCGAGCGACTGCTCATAAGCCACACATCACGCCGGTAAATGCCAAACGACGCCTCGCTAGGTGTAAGAGCGTAAACATCGGACGATCGAACAGTGGAAAAACGTTGTGTGGAGTGACGAATCACGGTACACAATCCGATGACAGGGTGTGGGTATGGCGAATGCCCGGTGAACGTCATCTGCCAGCGTGTGTAGGGCCACAGTAAAATTTGGAGGTGGTGGTGTTATGGGGTGGTCTTGTTTTTCCGGAGGGGGTTTGTATTCCTTGTTGTTTTGCATGGCACTATCACAGCACAGGTCTAGATTGATGTTTTAAGCACCGTCTTTCTTCCCACTGTTGAAGATCAATTCGGGGATGGCGATTGCATCTTTCAACACGATCGAGCACCTGCCATAATGCACGGTCTGCAGCAGGGTGGTTACACGACGATAACATCCCTGTTGTGGACTGTACTGCACAGAGTCCTGACCTGAATCCTATTGAACACCTTTGGGATGTTTTGGAATGCCGACTTCGTGCAAGGCCTCACCGACTGACATCGATACCTCTCCTCAGTGCAGCACTCCATGAGGCATGGGCTGCCATTCCCCAAGAAATCTTCCAGCACCATATTGAATGCATGCCTGCGAAAGTGGGAGCTGTCATCTAAGCTAAGGGTGGCCCGACACGATATTGAATTTCAGCATTACCGATGGAGGACGCCACGAACCTGTAAGTCGCTTTCAGTCAGGTGTCCGGATACTTTTGATCACAATGCGTAACATGGACGGTACATAGAACGAACTGCTACGGTATAGCACAGACGGCAACTGAAAGAAATACGAAGTGAGACGAACAGAATTAACACTTTTATTCAGAGTCAATAAATAAAGTTATCACCATTTATAATGGGCCCCGGATGTTACAGTAAGTTGTATATGGTTCTTACCGCTAAAGGCAGTGCATGCTCTGCAACGTGCTCCCATGCTCGCCACAAGGTTGGAATGTGCTTCTTGGGGCAGGACGTTTCATTCCTGCTCCAGCACCGGTTGACAGCTGCTGGATGGTCGTTGGTGTTTGCGTACGTGCATCCCACACACACTCATTGGGATCTAAGTCGGAGAAACGTGCAGGCGAGTCCATTCGCCTTGTACCCTATCGTTTCAAAGAGCTCCTCCACCTGCACTTTTCAATGCCGTCATGCATTGTCATCCACAAAAATAAAATCACAGCCGTGAGCACCGCTGAAAAGGCACACATGGGGAAGAAGTACACTGTCGCAATCTAGTGAGAGTACCGTGTTCAAAGATTTGGAGGTCACTAGCGTCCATGCATATTTATTCACCCTTCCCCTACCATAATATCTCGACCATCAACTCACGTTCGAAAATGATGGTTGTACCCTCATGTCGTGAGAAATGGAAACACGTAATACACCAAGGATCATTTTCAAACGAGGTCGTTTTAGAGGTCGATGCGTTACGGTGCGGGGACGCATAAAGTTGCGTGGGCGTACTGATCACCAGATGTTTGAATACGATACACCGGTCAATGTTATTGTGACACTCAACTCCTTCCTTTTTCTGCGTCTTTTGAGGGATGCATTCAAGCCCTGACTTCATTTTTACGGACCGTAATGCGGGACCGCATCGAGCAGCACAGGTGGGGAAGCTCTTCAAACGAAAGGTATTTGAAGAATGACCTGACCGTTGCCCCGGACACGTGTGGAATGCGTTCGGCAGACATATTTTACAAAGTCCACATGAACCAGTAATCATCCAGTAGTTGTCAACTGTACCGATAGATGAATCGAACGTCCTACAACACGAACTCCTTGGCAACTTTGTGGTCATCACGTGAAAACAATGTGGGGCATGCATTACCATTCTTTGTGATCACACGTCCTATTAAGAACAATGTCCTGCCTTTTCTGTCAAGGGTACCATCATAATCAATGATGACTTCAGTATAATTATTGCCTTTCAAGTCATTTCCGTTCGTCTCATTGCGTATTTTTTCCAGCTACGTTTTGTTCTACACTGAATCGCCAAACAAACTGGTATAGGCATGCCTATTCAAATACAGAGATATGTAAACAGGCAGAATACGGCTCTACGGTCGGAAACGCCTATATAAGGCAACAAGTGTCCGGCGCAGTTGTTACATCGGTTACTGCTTCTACAATGGCGGGTTACCAAGGTTTACTTGAGTTTGAACGTGCTGTTATAGTCGGCACACGAGCGATGGAACACAGCTTCTCCCAGGTAGCGATGGAGTGGGGATTTTCCCGTATGATCATTTCACGAGTGTACCGTGAGTATCAGGAATCTGGTAAAACATCGAATCTCTGACATCGCTGCAGCTGGAAAAAGAACCTGCAAGAACGGAACCAACGACGATTAAAGAGAATCGTTCAATGTGACAAATGCAGCCCTTGCGCAAATTTCTGCAGATATCAGTGCTGGACTTCAACAAGTGTCAGCGTGCAAACCATTCAGCGAAACATCACCGATATGGGCTTTCTGAGCCCAAGGCCACTCATGTACCCTTGATGACCTCACGCCACAAAGATTTACGCCTCGCCTGGGTCCGTCAACACCGACATTGGACAGTTCATGACTGGAAACATGTTGCCTAGTCGGACAAGTCTGGTTTCAAATTGTATTAGGCGCATGGACGTGTACGGGTATGGAGACAACCTCATGAATTCATGGAGCCTGCATGTCAGCAGCGGACTCTTCAAGCAGGTAGAGATTCTGTAACGGTGTGGAGCATGTGCAGTTGAAGTCATATCGGACCTCTGATATATGTAGATACGGCTGCGACACATGACACTTACGTAAGCATCCTGTCTGGTCACCTGCATTCATTCATGCCCATTGTGCATTCTGACGGACTTGGTCTATTTCAGCAGGACAATCCGACACCACACACGTCCAGAATTGCTACAGAGTGGCTCCAGGAACACTCTTCAGAGTATAAACACTTCCGCTGGCCATCAAACTCCCCAGGAATGAACATTATTGAGCATATCTGGGATGCCTTGCAACGTGCTGTTCAGAAGAGATCTCCAACCTCTCATACTTTTACGGATTTATGGACACTCCTGCTGGATTCATTGCTCATGTCCTTCCACCACTACTTCAGACATTAGTCGAGTCTATGCCACGACGTGTTGTGGCATTTCTGCGTTCTCGCCGTGGCCGTACACTATATTAGGCAGTTGTACCAGTTTCTTTGTCTCTTCAGTGTCAATGTTGCCATTCAAACATTTCCCAAGTTATTTGAAATACTTGCTAGAGTTTAAAGACAAGACGGCCAGAATCGGGTATTGCTGGTGTTCCCACCCTGAGTTTCATTGTTACACGCAGCAGAAAGATAGGAGTACGCTACGACGATGAAACTTATTTGATCTTGGCCCTATTGCATATGATTAATCACGATAAAGGATGACAGCCAAAAACAGTGGCAGGATAAAAATTTATTAAAATTCTTGACCAAGGTTTCGGTACATATAAATATACCTTCAACAGAAGTAAAAAATCCTTAACAGGAAGACACTTTCATTAGAAAACCCTTAGCATCGGGAGTGAGAAACACAAAAGCTTAAGTAATAGTGAAATTACCAGAGTAATACAGGCATAAAATCTTTAGTTACTTACTAAAATTACATCATGCAATGGATATTAATAAAACAATTGTGCCAAAGGCGTCGTCAATAATTAAGACATCTTCTCCATTTGTACAACATGACTATAGGCACAGGGTCAAAGCGAACAGTTTAGCACCATTACATTCGCCTATGAACTATCGAGACAGGAGTGTGAAAGCACTATGGCAGATGGTTTCGCCGAGAGAGACACTCACGCATATTAAAATTCATGAATACATACATAAGCGCATCAAAAATTATTAAAAGTTGTGTTAATTCAAAGTTTCTGTCTTAATAAATAAAACATATCAGACCATTTAAAAACATTTATGTAAAATATAAAATATAGAAACAATTTACCTGTGTCCTAGTGTCAAACAGATAAAGCTTGCGCTATGGAACATCTAACGAGAGAGGGCACTAGTGTAATGCGCGAGAATCTCGCGTAAAGTAGGCGGTGAAATACATACTAGCGAAAACAACCAGAATGTTATAATAAAACGAAACCATCTGTCGTTGTGAATAAAAACATGCTAGTCGATTAACCACACATACACATCGAAAATCACAAACAACAAACATCAAAAATAGATACGTAAAATCCCAACAAGACAAGAAAAGCGCATTTCACCAGCATCAACAAGCAAGAAAACTAACTTCTAGTCAGCTAGACTATATTATATTAAGGCAAGGAGGGGTTTGAAGCTATCTAAAAAAATTTTGTTTCTAAGCTGCACCTGTTCATTAAGAACAAAACCATCTTTTAGAGACAGATGCTTGAAAATCTCTAATTCTTCGAGCAAGTCCAGTTTGTAACCTTAGCTTCATGAAGCAACTCTACGTCGCCCAGTTCACGTGGCGTATGCTGTAAGAGCCATAGATGTTCGGCAAACGTGGAATTATGTACGTTTTCCCCATTTTTACCTAACATGTGTTCTTTATACCTAACCTTAATGGGTCTACCTGTCTGTCCAATGTAATAGTTTGGGCAGTCGATACAAGTAATTTTGTATACACCGGACTTAGTGCCGAGTTCTTCCCGTGCTCCAATGGTATGAATTACTCTTTGTTTCAGGCTATTATTTACGGAAAATGCCACTCTGTAACCGTATTGTTTCCGTAAAAGTCTTCTTATCTTATATGAAACGTTCCCCAAAAATGGAATAGAAATAAAGTTATTACCCTCATTCTTTTTCGCCCTGTTATCTCCTAAAGTTGAACATTTAAATAAAACTTCCATAAGCTTTACTCCTCTAGAAAGCGCCATGCTAGCGAGAGGTTTTAAATACAATTTCATGCCTTGTCTTAACGACCCTAAAGTGGTAGATAATTTTATTGTTGACCTTAAAGTTGGTCCTAACTCCGTGAAAATAGAAAAATCCCAACAAAATAGGATTGCTCATGAATGTAGCGCATTTTTAGAAAGAGAGGTCAATTCGGTAAAAAACAATGACTTAAGACAGAGAGGCGGTAGCATTATTACTAGTATTAACCGTAAATTAAAAAATAATGAAGCTCTTATCACTAAATCTGATAAAGGAAATTCGCTTGTTGTAGCCTATAAAAGTGAATATATTGCTAATACTTTGGCTTTTTTCGAGGAAAATGGGATATTTGAAATCGAGCAGTATCCTACCCCTACATTACAAAAGCAAATTAGGGATATGTTAAGAAAAACTAAACATCTTATGGAAGAGTTTCAGAAGAAAACTTTAATTAATATGAACGCTAGAGCACCTATGCTTAGAAGTCAGTTTAAGGTACACAAAAGTCAACACCCAGTTCGTCCCATCGTTAACGGAATAAAGAGTCCACATCATAAATTAGCGAGATTCTTACACACTAAAATCAAAGAAGCCTTTGTTTTTGGAAACAATTATTCTGTTAAAAATAGTGCTGAGGTAATAAACAAGCTAAAATCGATAGAGATCTCTTCTTCCTCTCGTTTGGTTTCTTTTGACGTCGTAAGTTTATACACTAATGTTCCAGTGGATATCACTCTTAAGATTATTGAAGATAACATTCGACAACATAGAACTCTAAGTGAGCTACAGTTGTCGGAACTTATGTCACTACTGCAGGTTGTACTAGAATACAATTACTTTCAGTTTAATGGTAAAATGTATTAGCAGCCATTCGGCTTAGCCATGGGTTGCCCGTTAGCTGGTATCTTAGCTGACATCTTTGTGAATGCGTTAGAAGAAAATTTCTTCAAAAACAATCCTGCGTTGGGTAATATGATTCCTTTCTATGCTCGTTATGTTGATGATATACTCATAATATTTCAAGGGACAGACCAAGATCTACAACAACTGTTTCATGTTTTCAACAGTTTTCATGAGAAAATGAAATTCACAAAAGAGATACAAAACAATGAGAGTGAACTCCATTTTCTCGACTTGAAACAAAGCTTCGACATTTTTCGTAAAGAAACTTTTTCTGATAATATTATTCCAGTAGATTCTTGTCATCCTCAAATTCACAAAATCGCCTTCTTTCAGTCTGCTGTTCATCGTGCTGTGAGCACACCTTTAGCACAGAATTGTTTCGAAAAAGAAATATCTTTATTAAAGTCAATGGCTACTAACAATGGATACGATCCTAAATTAATTGACCAAATTGTTAAGAAAAAAACAGCTGTTAAATGTTCAACTTTAGGAGATAACAGGGCGAAAAAGAATGAGGGTAATAACTTTATTTCTATTCCATTTTTGGGGAACGTTTCATATAAGATAAGAAGACTTTTACAGAAACAAAACGGTTACAGAGTGGCATTTTCCGTAAATAATAGCCTGAAACAAAGAGTAATTCATACCATTGGAGCACGGGAAGAACTCGGCACTAAGTCCGGTGTATACAAAATTACTTTTAACGACTGCCCAAACTATTACATTGGACAGACAGGTAGACCCATTAAGGTTAGGTATAAAGAACACATGTTAGATAAAAATGGGGAAAACGTACATAATTCCACGTTTGCCGAACATCTATGGCTCTTACAGCATACGCCACGTGAACTGGGCGACGTAGAGTTGCTTCATGAAGCTAATAAAGGTTACAAACTGGACTTGCTCGAAGAATTGGAGATTTTCAAGCATCTGTCTCTAAAAGATGGTTTTGTTCTTAATGAACAGGTGCAGCTTAGAAACAAAATTTTTTTAGATAGCTTCAAACCCCTCCTTGCCTTAATATAATATAGTCTAGCTGACTAGAAGTTAGTTTTCTTGCTTGTTGATGCTGGTGAAATGCGCTTTTCTTGTCTTGTTGGGATTTTACGTATCTATTTTTGATGTTTGTTGTTTGTGATTTTCGATGTGTATGTGTGGTTAATCGACTAGCATGTTTTTATTCACAACGACAGATGGTTTCGTTTTATTATAACATTCTGGTTGTTTTCGCTAGTATGTATTTCACCGCCTACTTTACGCGAGATTCTCGCGCATTACACTAGTGCCCTCTCTCGTTAGATGTTCCATAGCGCAAGCTTTATCTGTTTGACACTAGGACACAGGTAAATTGTTTCTATATTTTATATTTTACATAAATGTTTTTAAATGGTCTGATATGTTTTATTTATTAAGACAGAAACTTTGAATTAACACAACTTTTAATAATTTTTGATGCGCTTATGTATGTATTCATGAATTTTAATATGCGTGAGTGTCTCTCTCGGCGAAACCATCTGCCATAGTGCTTTCACACTCCTGTCTCGATAGTTCATAGGCGAATGTAATGGTGCTAAACTGTTCGCTTTGACCCTGTGCCTATAGTCATGTTGTACAAATGGAGAAGATGTCTTAATTATTGACGACGCCTTTGGCACAATTGTTTTATTAATATCCATTGCATGATGTAATTTTAGTAAGTAACTAATGATTTTATGCTGTATTACTCTGGTAATTTCACTATTACTTAAGCTTTTGTGTTTCTCACTCCCGATGCTAAGGGTTTTCTAATGAAAGTGTCTTCCTGTTCAGGATTTTTTACTTCTGTTGAAGATATATTTATATATACCGAAACCTTGGTCAAGAATTTTAATAAATTTTTATCCTGCAACTGTTTTTGGCTGTCATCCTTTATCGTGAAGAATTTCAACAGTTGCTGTTGCAGCCATGTTTAAAATCTTGGCATATGATTAAACTACAAGGCCTTCTTTTGTTACTGTAATTTGAACTAGACGCTGGAAAAAATATTTGAAATGTCCTTATCTTTAAGTTAATAGATTTGGCGGAAACGCGTAAACAGTCGAAAAGTTTAATGCCACAATGGAGCGTCACAATCTGCAATACCATATTCCCACCATTATGAGTTTTAAATTTAGATAATTTCTCGGATATTTTTTTGAAAAGTTTCAAACCATCATTGCTTTTGTTTTGGTCTCCAATTTCAAAACTTGTTTGGTTCACCTCACAACACTAGCCTGTGCTGCGAAAGGCTCTTTACGTCTGGACAGCAATTGCAGCTCACGAGATGCGTTCAATAAGTAATGAAATAATATTTTTCTCGGCAAATTTCCGTTGAAAAAATGCAGAATTTGTTGTAGGACATCGAGGAATTTTCCTGCTTTAGTCCCTATGGTTCCATTAAGTTTCAATGGGTGGAGGCTCTATACGTAGCCTTGAAAATGCCGTCTGTAATGGAGATGCGATTCAAGGTGAGAGCTGTCAGTAAGTGTCTTTTGGCGGAAAAGCAGAGCATCGCACGTATCCATAGGCGCTTGCAGAGTTTTTACAGAGACCTGGCAGTGAACGAAACCATAGTGAGTCATTGGGCGAGGCGTTTGTCATCACCACAACAAGGTTGCGCACACCTGTACGATCTCAGGCGTGAGGGCTTGCAGCACACAGCTATGAATCCTCTAATATTGAAACTTGCGGACACTCTCATTGGAGGTGATCGACGGATTACCGGCAAACACCTCGCTGCACAACTGGATGTCTCTTTAGGTAGTCTCGACACACTAGGCTACCAGAAAGACGTTGGCTCCGACGTCGACCATCAGAGTGGTACCGTGCGTGTATACAGGCCCTCCCGGTAAGGTGTGTAAGGCCATCGCATTGAACGGAGATTATGTTGGAAAATAAGTTTTTATAGCCAAAGAGTGGTTAATAATATGGTCAGTTGGAAACCTGATTAAAACCAACGTACTTTTAGAAAAAAAGTGTTGCATTACCTAGTGAACGCCCCTCATACTTCCATTTGAATCTGCTTACTGTTTTTCTGCCTAGGTTTCCCTCTACAATTCTCACCCCTCTCCAGTCGTACCTCCATATTCAGACTGACTATTTCTTGATGCCTCAGGATATGTTCTATCAACTGACTTCTTCTATTAACCAAATTGTGTCATCGGTTTCCATTTTCCCCAGTTACATTCAGGACCCATCCAGCAGTCATTCGTTACACCCATATAATCTGCATTCTTTGTAGCACCACATTTCAAAAGATTCTGTTCTGTTCCTGCCTGAACTACGTATCATCTACGTTTCTCTTCTACACATTGTAACACTGCAGACAGATAACTTTAGATAACACTAAACACTTAAATTTATATTACAACTTAAAAAATTCGTTTTATGGAATGCTTTTCTTGCTGTAGCCAGTCTTACTTTAATATCCTCTCTGCTTCGGGCTTTATCAGTTATTTTGCTGCCCTCATCTACTAATTTCAGTGTCTGATTTCCTAATGAAATTCCCTCAGCATCGCCTTATTTCATTCGATTACATTTCATTATCCTTGCTTTGCTTTTGACGTTGTTCATATTCCAACCTCATTTCATTCCGTTGAATTGCCCTTACTAGTTCATCGCCGTCGATATTTCTGTTGTTGATGCTGTTGTTGTTATGCATAAACTGCATAAACTAAGTGAAGTAGATAGGAAACATATTAACATGCGCATCTGGGTACTTTCATATGCCTAAAACCTCCATATCTTCAATGCTTCACGAAATGAATGGCCGGCCGGTGTTACCGAGCGGTTCTAGGCGCTTCAGTCTGGAACCGCGCGACCGCTACGGTCGCAGGTTCGAATCCTGCCTCGGGCATGGATGTGTGTGCTGTCCTTAGGTTAGTTAGGTTTAAGTAGTTCTAAGTTCTAGGGGACTGATGACCTAAGATGCTAAGTCCCATAGTGCTCAGAGCCATTTGAACCATTTTTGAAATGAATGGGATCCTAATTTTGGTGAGTAACACATCTTTTCAGACTTCAACTGACGACCATGGGAAGAAGCTTGTCGAATCACTATTCGAAGACGATTCTGTCGTTTCATTGCTCTTGAAAATTTTGTAGATATTTTGTTTACGGAAGTGATAGTTGGAATATTGCCAATGAGGAACTTTATTTCCCGGTTTCTGAGCAGTCTCCCATGATTTGGTAGTCCGGACCATCGTAAATACTGGACTTTGCGAATTTTTCGATATCCACAGGCCCACGCTGTGGCCATCCGAGGGCTCTTCACTCTCCATGACGTGACGTGGCGTGACGTCACTGATTTACGAGTGGCCCGCAGCCGCCGGCCGGCGTCGGGCGGCGACATGATTTACGCAGCCATTTTCCCGCGTCTCATCTCGTCGAACGCACTTCACTGTCCGCCGGGCGGACCCCTTTGTCGTCGCAGCTGACCCGTGACCCAAATAGCGATAACTCTTTTGCCGCCTGTCAGAGTCGTAAAACAAACCGGAAATAGCGTGCTCGTGTTTATTTGGGGGTCTCGGGGTACCATTAAACGTTGTCGAAGATGACTACATTTGTGCTCCGTAATCCACGGTAGGATCTGGGATTTAAGGCACCTATTGTATCATTATGTCCCATTAGAAGAAGCAAGCACCATCACCAGACCTCTACATTTACATACAAATTCCGCCAGCCACCATACGGTGCATGACGGACGGTACCTTGTATGATAAACTTTGCTTTTTTCCTGTTCCATTCCCAAATGGAAGTCCGTCCCTAGTAGGTGAGTGGTCAGCGTGACGGCATGTCATACCTAACGGCCAGGGTTCGTTTCCCGGCTGGGTTGGAGATTTTCTCCGCTCTGGGACTGGGTGTTGTGTTGTCCTTATCATCATCATTTCATCCCCATCGACACGCAAGTCGCCGAAGTGGCGTCAACTCGGAAGACTTGCACCAGGGGTACGGTCTACCCGACTGGAGGCCCTAGCCACACGGTATTTCCGTTTCCATTTCCCAAATGGAGAGAGGGAAAAATGAGTGTGTATTGTTAAGTGGCCATTTTTTTCTGAAACTGTCCCGAAACGTATTTCAGAATGTTTTATGCTCATTTCCCTTGGTCAAAGAGTCGATTATTGACGTTGCAAATAATAATTGGAATCGAAATTCAGTTATTGTTCCGTTTATTGCTTTCTGCTCACTTCTCTCTCTCTCTGTCTCTCTTTTTTTTGTTGCTTTTTAGTACTGCTCAGTTGGAAGCCTATGGGCTGGCTAGCGAAAGATAGGTATCGTTTTAAGAGGAGTTGGCTACCATAAAATTGTTCCAAATTCGAGGTGAAGTCGCAGCCTCATCTCTAGCCAGGTGTTGCTTCACAGAGGACCTTGGGAATTTTCGCTATAACGCCTCGAAATAACGTTCGGTTTAAACTTTCAGGATCCAGCGTTCTGGTTGGTTCTTACTGTTATGCATCGTCTGTGCCTCAATTCAGAAATGTTGATAGTGTCATACAACACAAAAAAACACACCTAACTTAATAGTTTAACAACATATCTGATGGAACCAAAGGGTTCAATAAAGACCCAAAGGTTAAGAACTGCCAACTCTCTACCCATTCATCACAATAAGACAGACGTGCTTCTCATAGGTCCTTTTGAAAGTTGTGCCATATAGTGGGATAGTGGGATAACTTTTTTGGCTTCCTTCCCAACCTACAGCACTACCGTTTGAAAATAAGAAAAGTCCGCAAAAGTATTAGATTGTTTAACACCTTTACTTAAATTTTTCTGGATGAAACTCGTCTCTTTGCCACTACTGGCCGGCGAGTTCCTGCTCAGGCGAAAAGCAGTCATGTTAAAATGCGCCCTAAAAGGGAACACTTCACACTAGGCGACGTGAGTACACTTCATGTTAGGAGATGGATTAAGGACTTGTTGCTTGGTCGCACGGAAAGATGTTTTTACTTCATTTCTGTGGACAAAGAGAGCGCAGATCTCCAGCCGCTACTTCCACTGCCTTACACATTACGTTAAGGGTAAAGTAAGATGCTCTATCATTGCAATCGGTAATTCCATAGGGAGGTGATATCAATTCTCTCGATTCAGGAGCCAGTTATTCCGTTTTAATACTTCTCAGTCACCTAGTCTGCTTCCGATATGCGCTTTTTTGGTCCCATTGGTATTCGATCCTCTTTTTCGCGTTCTTCCTGTAGTTTACTAACCGTGATTACAGGCACTGGTCATATTCAGGTGTCATCTGTCTAACTTTGCGTACCCACCCACCTATTTCATTTTGCAGTTCACCATAAGAACCCCTTTGTCCAAATATTCAATGCTCAGTTCTTTATTTCACGCGGTACCTCGGGTGTTTTACTTTATGATACTAGATCTGATTGTTATAGTGACCACTTGTTTCTGTTATAGATTAGATGACCCCTCGCCTCACTAATATGTCTATGTGAGTGGTGTGGTACCCGTATTGATATTTTGATTGGGCCACCCCCATTAGTTTCCATTCAGTAAGACTTTTCCATTGTGCAGCATTATTATTTCCTTTAATTAACTTGTATGATCATATGCAGCACTTCAGTTCACTGAATGTCACTAGACGTCGGACTATAATATCATAGCAATATGCAAAACAGCAGAACCAACACTCCACACTATGGTTGGGTTGGGTTGTTTGGAGGAAGAGACCAAACATCGAGGTCATCGGTCTCATCGGATTAGGGAAGAAAGGGGAAGGAAGTCGGCCGTGCACCTTCAGAGGAACCATCCCGGCATTTGCCTGGAGCGATTTAGGGAAATCACTGAAAACCTAAATCAGGAAGGCCGGTCGCGAGATTGAACCGTCGTCCTCCCGAATGCGAGTCCAGAGTGCTAACCACTGCGCCACCTCGCTCGGTTCCACACTATGAGTATATGCTTCTGTACGAGTCATGATTCTTCTTATCTTGTTTCCGCTATACTTAGACAAGAAGTACGTTGGCACACTAGGATCGTTCTTCAGTCTGTTGCAGATGCCGCTTCTCCGAACTGTATCAATAGCCTTCTCTCCAGCAATCCCCATTTGAGATTATGTAGCATTTCTGTAATGACCGTGATGATCGAAACTATCGGCAGCAAATCTAGCAGCACGACTCTAAATTGCTTTGATGCCTTCCTTTAACCCAACCTGATGGGGTTCCCAATTACACGACCAGTACTCAAAAATGGGTTGCACAAACGTTATGAATGCTTTGTACATTGGAAAACAGTGGCATGTTTGCTGTTGTGGGACGATTAACTGATATGCAAGTTAGGGGGAGAATCATTATGTTACGCAAATCACACCGGAGTGGGTTTATATTGCTCTGCACAAGGTGTATAACACAAACTTTTAATGGTCTTGATATAAATCCTACATGGGGTGACTAGCCTCTCATATAAATTAAAATTAAAAGGAAAGTCAGCGTTGGTCGTAATATTGATGTTTTATTGATAGCGGAATCGATTTTCTATCACATAGTGATCGTCTTCGGTGCTGTACACATTAAACTCAGTCACTGGTATCAAGTTATCAATAACCAAAACTGATAAGCGATCACAATAACTCATCACAATAACTCATATAACTTATTTCTTAAATTAATTGATCAAAGTTCCCCTCCAAAAACGACAAAGCGAAAGGATTCTGTTGAGTATAACTGTTTAACAGATAAATGGCGTCGTAAAAATTTGCAATTCGTTGATTTTATTACGTTGGAACACAAAATTGGTCTTGAATTTGTACAGGGAACTATCATGTACACTCCTGGAACTGGAAAAAAGAACACATTGACACCGGTGTGTCAGACCCACCATACTTGCTCCGGACACTGCGAGAGGGCTGTACAAGCAATGATCACACGCACGGCACAGCGGACACACCAGGAACCGCGGTGTTGGCCGTCGAATGGCGCTAGCTGCGCAGCATTTGTGCACCGCCGCCGTCAGTGTCAGCCAGTTTGCCGTGGCATACGGAGCTCCATCGCAGTCTTTAACACTGGTAGCATGCCGCGACAGCGTGGACGTGAACCGTATGTGCAGTTGACGGACTTTGAGCGAGGGCGTATAGTGGGCATGCGGGAGGCCGGGTGGACGTACCGCCGAATTGCTCAACACGTGGGGCGTGAGGTCTCCACAGTATATCGATGTTGTCGCCAGTGGTCGGCGGAAGGTGCACGTGCCCGTCGACCTGGGACCGGACCGCAGCGACGCACGGATGCACGCCAAGACCGTAGGATCCTACGCAGTGCCGTAGGGGACCGCACCGCCACTTCCCAGCAAATTAGGGACACTGTTGCTCCTGGGGTATCGGCGAGGACCATTCGCAACCGTCTCCATGAAGCTGGGCTACGGTCCTGCACACCGTTAGGCCGTCTTCCGCTCACGCCCCAACATCGTGCAGCCCGCCTCCAGTGGTGTCGCGACAGGCGTGAATGGAGGGACGAATGGAGACGTGTCGTCTTCAGCGATGAGAGTCGCTTCTGCCTTGGTGCCAATGATGGTCGTATGCGTGTTTGGCGCCGTGCAGGTGAGCGCCACAATCAGGACTGCATACGACCGAGGCACACAGGGCCAGCACCCGGCATCATGGTGTGGGGAGCGATCTCCTACACTGGCCATACACCACTGGTGATCGTCGAGGGGACACTGAATAGTGCACGGTACATCCAAACCGTCATCGAACCCATCGTTCTACCATTCCTAGACCGGCAAGGGAACTTGCTGTTCCAACAGGACAATGCACGTCCGCATGTATCCCGTGCCACCCAACGTGCTGTAGAAGGTGTAAGTCAACTACCCTGGCCAGCAAGATCTCCGGATCTGTCCCCCATTGAGCATGTTTGGGACTGGATGAAGCGTCGTCTCACGCGGTCTGCACGTCCAGCACGAACGCTGGTCTAACTCAGGCGCCAGGTGGAAATGGCATGGCAAGCCGTTCCACAGGACTACATCCAGCATCTCTACGATCGTCTCCATGGGAGAATAGCAGCCTGCATTGCTGCGAAAGGTGGATATACACTGTACTAGTGCCGACATTGTGCATGCTCTGTTGCCTGTGTCTATGTGCCTGTGGTTCTGTCAGTGTGATCATGTGATGCATCTGACCCCAGGAATGTGTCAATAAAGTTTCCCCTTCCTGGGACAATGAATTCATGGTGTTCTTATTTCAATTTCCAGGAGTGTATATTAACGTAAACCAAACATGTAAATAGTCTTCACCTGACAGAGGTGTTTGCATACAAACCACACTGCGTGGATTCTAGTGTGTTTCTCTACTACGACAAGGGGGAGCAAAGAGAATAGGCGAAATGTATAATGTGGATAAATAAATGAGTAATCGGATCAGTAACACTATATCATCTAAAGAGGCAAAGTGATTCTACAGATGTCACGTCTCAGAAATCTTAACACGAATTTTGTGTGGTTGAAAAATCAACTGAAACACCGCTGGCCGGAGCTGCGTATTATTACCTACAGTACGGCACATGGCGGCGCGCTGATGACGGATGCTACTCGAGGCCGGCTGTACTGCACGGAGATCGCATAGGAGATATTATATCTCTTAAAAAAATCTAATGTAACTATTTATTTAGAGGAAACACTCTCCTAGTAAATTTGTTTGTCCTTTGATTTATCGTGATCTGTTACTGATTTCTAGTGAAGTTAGTTTTTACGTTTAGCTTTCAAAAAACTACAAAAGAGATATAATAAGCAAAATAATGAATTTCGTAGGTTGCCAATTACGTATTGTATCTGGTTTTACCGAGCGCCAGGCTCCCTACAAATTACTGTAAATGCATTAGCGTAGTATTACTCAGCTCTGAAATTATTACTATTACAGAAAATAGACAAGTTTTAATAAAATTATTTCACTGGATTCCTTCAATTAATCTCACTGAATATTTTAACATAATTTCTTCCGCTCCGGCTATCAGACATTGTGCTGTGAAAAAATATTTTTAAATGTACCGCGTAATGGCGGCGAATTGTTAACAATCAGAGATCACTGTTACTAGCTCCGCAGCAGCTGGAAACACGCTAAATAATTTTCATTAAATATTCTTTTCACAAGATAAATGTGGCGTAGGTTCTAGAAATAACACACGGAGATCACTTTATACCAATATATTCTTACTAGGAAACAGTTTACACCATTAAATATTTGCAATTACGTTACGACAGAAACAAGTGCTAGCGCAGCACAATAGCTTGCGTACCTTATTCCAGCTAACACCAGAACGAACAGAACAAAACAGACTAGACAGAAGAATGAGCATTGCATTGTATTTTATATTCTTACAAAGATAATCACATTATAAACTCATGTCTTTTCTGCATTTATCGATCTATATTGTATATTTTTACAGTTAGTGTCATTACCTTTCGCAAATAAATCAATGTTTGTAATTCATTTTGAGTCACATTCAGTCATTTTTATTTGTGTTTCACTTCGATAATGGTGAACATTGAAAAAGGGACACTACAGAGAGTGATCGAAGCATGAGGGCCGCAATTTTCTGCAGCAAGGGTGACAAAGTTTGCTACCGACTTCTGGGGCGGCCTGGAACCAGCTCCATCCAAAATTCTCTTCCGCCCCGCACCCAGAGAGCGACTGCCCCGCTTGTGCCGGAAGTCAGTCAGTCTTCGCAAATAACAATGTATATTTCTACTGGCAATTCATTAATTCTAGCTTTTATGATGGTTTGTCCTTCAGTTATTTCTTATTTGTTACATTGGTTTGATTCCATAAGTAAATCATGTTGTGTACTGTTTCCATCTTGGTACCTCAGTAATAATATATTATGACACCGTCAACTTACGTCTGCTAATGAAGAAGCTGTATGCCATTACCAGGGACTTTAAATTCACATCCACAGTTAGAAGTCTGTTAGAGAACCGTAGATTCTCTGCGGAATTCCAAGGGATGCATAGCAGGTGCCGGGCCCAGAAAAATGGTCTCCCTCAGGGCAGCGTACTGGCATCCTTACTTTTTAACATATACACCAACGATCAACCACTGCCAGCTGGTACGGAAAACTATATCTACGCCGTTTACCGTGCTATGGCCGTACAGGGTGACTCCTTTGAGGATGTTGAGACAAAGCTCACGGATGCGCTAGACATTCTCTGTCAGTACTACGCCGACAATCAACTCAAGCCGAACCCTAGCAAAACACCAGTTTGCGCCTTCCATCTCCGTAACAAGCAGGCATACCGTAAGCTGCCTGTCTTCTGAAGGACACACTCCTCGAACACTGCGTTAACCCCAAATAAATAGGAGTAACCCTAGACAGGGCTCTGACGTATAAACAGCACTGTATTAACACCAAAATGAAGGTGAGCGTCAGAAATAATATTCTTCGGAAAATAACGAACTCCTCCTGGGGCGCAAAGCCAGAGGTAGTGAGGACCACAGCACTAGCAGTTTGCTTCCCAGCAGGCGAATATGCAAGCAGTGTCTGGTACAACTCTACCCACGCTAAACAGGTCGACATTGCTCTGAACGAGACCTGCAGGCTCGTCACTGGATGTCTGAAACCGACGCCAACAGACAAGCTCTACCATCTTGCTGGGATTGCACCTCCTGCAGTGCGAAGAGAAACGGCAGCCTATAGTGAAAGAGAGAGGGCTGAGATGGCAGAGAGCCACCCCCTCCACAAAACTCAGCCAGCCACCAAACGCTTGAAATCTAGACGCAGTTTTCTCAGAGCAACCGAAGATTTTAGCGACCACCCTGGATCTAGGGTGGAGAGATGGAAGCGGTCGGGAGAAGGGCACTGGATGGAACCAAAGGAAGAATTGGCACCAGGTTACGATGAGGACTGGGTGGACTGGAGATCACTAAACAGGCTACGCACCAACACTGCACGGTCAAGAGATAACCTTCTGAAGTGGGGATATTCTACTACATCTAATCTCTGCGACCGTGGAGAGGTGCAGACGACCCAGCACATGTATAACTGCCCTAAATGTCCTTCACACTGCACTTTAGAGGATCTGATGTTGGCAACCCCAAATGCTGTCGACGTAGCCCGCTTATGGGCCAAATGCCTATAACATTTTGTTTCTGTGCACACATATTTGTATATATATTTTCATATGCCTGTAATTAATTTTTTTTCTGTGTGCTATTCATTTTTTTATATTCCTGTATCCATGGTGCTTCTGACACGAATAAAAAATCTTGTGTATTGTTTATAGGTGTGCCCCCTGTTTTTTCGCCGACTATCAATTGGGAGCTTATTGTGGCCGTTGTTCGTTTGACGGTCTTGCACTATGGTGGTTTCCGTCAGTGGGCACTTCTACTATCCTTACGCTGCTATTCGAGTCTGTCCATGTTTGTGGTATTGCGTTAGTATTCTGCATAGAATTCCTATTGTCACACTGGTACTGGTTACCGTTAGGAGGCGGTGGTGGTGGCATAGAAGTTTGCATCCACTGCACCGGGTAAGTGCGGTTGTTGGCACTACTGCTTTGTTGCGGCCATTGACCTTCATTTCGACGTTTGTTATTGTAATTATTATTACTGTTACTGTAGCCGGGATGTCCTCTATCTTCCCACCTACGTTTTTGATTGTAAGATGGTTGACCGTTTCCGTTCTTCCTGTTTTGCTCTGCGGATTTATCTTTCTTTCCATTTCCGTGGCTTCCAAAATTGGAATTGTTGTATCCATTTTTAAACTTGCGTGATGAACCATTACTGTTCTCCCGGTCTTTATTTATCCTATTTTCTTCCTGGGAGAGATCGATATCGTCCAGCACAGACAAGTACCGTTCCAGGTCATTTTCGGGTACATTTATTAATTTGTCTCGTATGTGACCGAGCAATCGTAATTTTAAGATTCTGATCACATCACGGGCTGATATAGGGTCATCCCAATATCTAGTTTTGTTTATATATTTTTCAAAATATTTACGGATTGTACCCTGTTTGTGATTGTACATTTGCGGGCTCTATACTTCAGTCCTCAAGCGTTCTTGAATAACCTTAGACCAGTGTCTGTCGAGAAAAGATTTTTCAAATTGTGCCAGGCTATGGCAATTTTCTATGACTTCATTTGCCCATAAGGCAGCGTCGCCTTGTATATGTGCGATTATGAACTGAATTTTTTGGCGTTCATTCCAGGCACTCGGTAATACATTCCGGAATCCTTTTATGAAGATTACCGGATGCACTGTCTTCTTTTCCGCGTTAAATACTTGGAATGGTCTGTGTTTTATTAAGCTTTCATCAATGTTATTGCTTGTGGAAGTGGAAGCTGCCCCCACGGGGTTATGAATAGGAATGCTTCCTGTACATTGTATGTTTTCTCTTTCCGAATCGCTTTTAAGTTGGTATGAACTGTACGTAATGTACTCATTACCGTATACGTTCCTAAAACGCGTGCCACAGTTGTTAAGCATTTGCAAATATGCACGCTTGAGTTCAGCAATTCTGTGAATTAATTCTTGCTCCCACAGTGGTACTGGCAATTTGTATCTCGCTTCGCTTTTTTGACCTGCGAGTGGTAGCGTGTCTACTGTGGGTTGTTTACATATAGCTGCTCCGTTAGTTACTTTTTGCAGAGCAGACTGTATTTTGCTTTCTACACTTTCTGTGATCTGGCTTTCTTTTTCAGTGAGCCAGTCATGGAACTCTTTTTCTACTTTCTGGGCTCGATCATTTAAATGCGTTTCTATGGTTTCTTTTTGTGTCATTTCTAAATTGTCCATTCGGTTCGCAAGCTGTTCTACTTCGTCCCGGATGACTGTGTGTGCCGTCTGAAGCGTTTGCACATCTTGAGCTATGTTGCTTACAATGTTCAGCAGTTCGGCATGGGCTTTCTTTATTTCTGTCATTTCTGAATGTATCTTTTCGAACATTGTACCTGTACTTTCTATTAAGACCTTTCCTCTTTCTTCGTTTTGTTCCCTTATCTGATTAACTAGCTGGTGATTCCTCTCTTCCCTCAATCTCTCTTTCTTCGTTTTGTTCCCTTATATGATTGACTAGCTGTTCGTTCTTTTTCTCTAATTTCCGTAAAAATTCAGCAAATGGATCCGGTATTAGTGAGCATACCAGTGTGGTAGTTGTTCTAATCATTGGAAAATTATCACTAGCCCTGATAGTAGCACCTATCGGTTTTACTGTTTTAGTCTGCTGACTACTTCCTGACATATCACCAGAAACTACATTGTTTACATTTTCTCCCTCCCCCCCTCCCCCCGATCACTATTAATATTTAGTAAGTCAGTGTCACTATCCATATCGCTCAATAATTGCACATTACTTGTAACATTGGACACATTATCTGGTTGCAAATCTAACACATGTCCAACTTTTCCCATAATGGCGATAACTTTCACTGGGCTAACTACAAAAATTGTCTCAAACTACAAATGCGGACCAAGTTCACAAGTCAAACTGCTTATTGTTTCCAAAATCACACAATATTAATATCTACACCACTGTACAGCATGTACCATCTATGATACTATACTTTGATGATACGGGCCTATGTAGCAAGCTTTTATGCATAGTGGTCCTTACCTTGACTTCTTTTTTCTTTTCTTTTCTTTTGTTTTTGCTATCTCGTCCTCTCAGGGTCTATACAGTTCTTCTCCGCTTTCCTCGTCCAAGTTTATACATGATATGGAATTTGATAGACATTAGAATACATACAATACATGTTAACAATTACATACATACAAACCCTAAAAAAATATTTTATCTCTTCGGGCCCCACGTAACAGGGCGCAATTTATTATGTCTCTTAAAAAAATTTAATGTAACTATTTATTTAGAGGAAACACTCTCCTAGTAAATTTGTTTGTCCTTTGATTTATCGTGATCTGTTACTGATTTCTAGTGAAGTTAGTTTTTACGTTTAGCTTTCAAAAAAATACAAAAGAGATATAATAAGCAAAATAATGAATTTCGTAGGTTGCCAATTACGTATTGTATCTGGTTTTACCGAGCGCCAGGCTCCCTACAAATTACTGTAAATGCATTAGCGTAGTATTACTCAGCTCTGAAATTATTACTATTACAGAAAATAGACAAGTTTTAATAAAATTATTTCACTGGATTCCTTCAATTAATCTCACTGAATATTTTAACATAATTTCTTCCGCTCCGGCTATCAGACATTGTGCTGTGAAAAAATATTTTTAAATGTACCGCGTAATGGCGGCGAATTGTTAACAATCAGAGATCACTGTTACTCGCTCCGCAGCAGCTGGAAACACGCTAAATAATTTTCATTAAATATTCTTTTCATAAGATAAATGTGGCGTAGGTTCTTGAAATAACACGCGGAGATCACTTTATACTAATATATTCTTACTAGGACACAATTTACACCATTAAATATTTGCAATTACGTTACGACAGAAACAAGTGCTAGCGCAGCACAATAGCTTGCGTATCTTATTCCAGCTAACACCAGAACGAACAGAACAAAACAGACTAGACAAAAGAATGAGTTTTGCATTGTATTTTATACTCTTACAAAGATAATCACATTATAATCTCATACAATAAAAATAATGTCTTTTCTGCATTTATCGATCTATATTGTATATTTTTACAGTTAGTGTTATTACCTTTCGCAAATAAATCAATGTTTGTAATTCATTTTGAGTCACATTCAGTCATTTTTATTTGTGTTTCACTTCGATAATGGTGAATTTGAAAAAGGGACATTACAGAGAGTGATCGAAGCATGAGGGCCGCAATTTTCTGCAGCAAGGGTGACAAAGTTCGCTACCGACTTCCGGGGCGGCCTGGAACCAGCTCCATCCAAAATTCTCTTCCGCACCGCACCCAGAGAGCGACTGCCCCGCTTGTGCCGGAAGTCAGTCAGTCTTCGCCAATAACAAAGCTTTTGCCAGTTTTGGCCTTACAACAAATTCGTCTAGACTCCCACTTCCACACTTCGTCAACCTAGGCACCAGTACCATTCCCTCTCACCAATTCCCGATGGTGACTCCAAACGTGTGCTGACGTGACAGTAAAGCAACCTATCATAACCTCCGCCAGGACTTTGCGAGCGAAGCTTTCTGGCGACGGGAGGTAAAGGAATGTGATAATTGGGTTGCTGCGCCTGGAGCTTTTCTGACGGCTGTCCCAAGGAGCTTCGCAACCATTTCTCTGAAACGTCCCAAACAATGGAACAGCTGTAGCACCAAGCTTGTGCGTCCTTGCCCAAAACATGAGGCTTTCATGAGAAAACTACCTCCATCCCTCGTAAAAATAGCGGACGTCCGTCGCTCTGGCCTATGACACCCAATATCAAAAGAGGAAGCAACGAGCCATGCGTTGGGACTCTGTCCGCCATTCCCAGTGACCGACGCTCCCCTCCTCTCCCCCTGCCCCTCTCCCCAACCTTCTTGCCATTCGCTGCTATTGTGTGCAGTTGGCCTCCTCACAGTCCAAAAGTTTCTTCTCATCTCCTATGTGAAATGAACAGAATTATGGTGTGCATGCATCCTACTCCCGATCATGTACATGCCGGTCTATAGCATTTGATTACCCACTTTGCATGTCAGTGTAATATAGTAGGGAAATGACATTAGTTGGCACGTATGCAAAAGTATAATATGGTATTGAAGGTAGTGAAATGACGTTAATTTACACGCATGCAAATTCATATTTTATGAATGCAAGCTAGGCTGGGTTGATGGCTCTTAATAAGTGTTTGAAGAGACCAGAGGGCCTGCCTTCTAGCATCACACTGCCGGTCACACAGTATTTTATGCATAGTATGTGTCTCAACTCAGAAATGGAGATAGTGTGGCACAACACCAAAAAAAAAAAAAAAAAGTCGCACCTAACTCAATAGTTTCACAGCATACCCGAAGGAACCAAAGAGTTCAATAAAGACCCAGAGGTTAGGAACTGCCAACCCTCTATCCATTCATCACCATTAAGACAGACAACACAGAGACATCTTCTGGGATACCACACTTACAAATTTTATCACACACATTCAGAGAACTGGACAACTGGACGCCAAGCTGCTGCCCAATAAATCTGAAGTGAATGTGCCAGAGTGGACTTAGATTCTTAAATTACTTCACACAAATAGCAAAATACAATAATCAAAATGTCTACTTGCGCCAGTATGAAAACACCACTTATGCCCTGAAAAAAAGGAGACCAGCACACTGTCCAGATGTCTCTCAGACTAGTGAAAGTACTACAAACGAACATGTGTCCCAGAACAACAAATGTTTGGTATATAATCAGTCAAAGCTGATCTAATGTCTAATCATGTTCATTCATTCGAAAAACAAGTAGAGACCAATAGTCAAACCTCAGACATACTCATCATAAAAATAGAACAATAAAATGCATAATGGTGAAAAGCAACCTAGCTCAAAATGAATAGAGGATGATGTGCGTAGTAGTACATTATCACAAAAATGAATGTCTAGTACGATAGAGCTGGCATCTATAAGATCATATAATAATAAGATAATGAAGTGTATCATATTGTTAGAAACAATGAAAACCTATGTATTTCATGGAGAATAAGCACAAAGTCATTTAAACATGACATGAATACAACAATACAGAGTTTACAAGGCGAAAAAGAGTGAAATCCAGTGTTGATTAAATAATATGCCAACTGTCTGTTATTGAGAACTAATTATTAGTATCAACAAGCTGAATATGTTCAATGTAGAACTGTATTTAGGTAAAAAAGTAATCAATGTGTCTATCAGCAAAAAGTAGTGAACTGAATGTATCCCTTCCATGTATGTCTCATAAGCATATTAGTTACATAAAAACAAAATGATATAAAATGCACATGGAGAGTATCTTACTGTAATGAGAAAAAAGCTAAGTTGATTAGTGAAAGACATACTAGAGAAAAATAATGCAATAATAATGTGTCATTAAAGTTTGTACAGATGTGTGTAAATACAAATGAGTTGATAGTGGCTTGAGCTTTAGTCGTTGCACCAATCAAATGCCTACCATAATGACTAATGTAAAGAATGTTCCACATGCATACGTAAACACAGAAGTTTGTCACACACACTATCTTGAGTGTGGTGCAGTTTGTTCTGATAAAAGGTGGGTGGGGTTGTGCTGAGTGTGTGGCGAGAGAGGGAGAGGAGAGTGGTGATGGCAGTTAGTATGCCTGCTCTAAAGCATTAGGAGCGATACACTGTCAATCGCACAGACTCCCGTCAGGCAACCATTAGGGAGCTCTTTGATGGTGATATGTTGTGGAACAGGTGGCCTACTACTGCACTGATTACTGTCGTCTGCACTGCATGATGATGTGTGAATTCCCCATGTGGTGCACAATTAGCCTTGCACAAGAATTGGGTAGTGAGATATACCTTGGTCGACTCCACTGCATGGGCATTATTTGCTCAGATCTATAATCGCCCATGAGCCGGACACCAGCAGCTGCTTGGAATGTGTCATGCACTCTGCTGCCGGGACAGTGTCTCTATGGGAGGGCGAGGCGTGTCGGCTGCTACAGGCAGCTTACACCCGGGCATGTCGCATCGACCTTTCTTGTCCACCACTCAGGGGGAGGAGTCCAATAGTGCTGGCGCATGCCAACCCCCATGGTGGGCTGTGGCACCATTGTGTCTGGCGTGACCCATGTATGTGAATGCATCTGTGTCCACCACGCCTCCTCGCAAACAGTGAAAGTTATCGTGGGCATGGCTTACATCTCCTTGGCTGCTCGGGGAATTTTTCCAGCCTCGCGCTCTACATCAGTCGCTCCCTCAGGTATTCTCCCCTCTCACTCTGCTGACCGCTCACGTACTGGGCTGCGCGATGCCCCTCTCAAGCTCCATTGTGGATCACAACAATGATGCATTCTGCTGGATTGGCCACAACCCTTACAAATATGTTACAACACTGTTGACCATATTTACATATTTCAGTTTACAAGCTCATAAAAATTTACAAGTTCATAAAAGTAAAGAAGCATATACACTATGGACCACAGCATTTCTCATTCTTGTGAGATGCAAAAAGGAACACTAGAAAAAGATAACCTAATTTCTACACTCTTAGATATCTAACAGTGAAGATGATATGCAACTTAATCCTAGGATGTGCAGTAACTAGTGCATCAATTTCTAACTTATGCAAGTACAGAGCTTACATAAGAATGGGGATCGCCTTTCAGGAATAATTTAAAGTAGTGCTTATCATTAATGAAATCATAAATCCAGTGCTACCTGTCACCATCTACTTCTAAAACTACTCTTATGAATTGCCATGCATAAAACATAGACTTGCAGGTAATTAAATAAAATATTGTTTTGGACTTATCCTTGTGTAACTTAAAGTAGCTAAATAATTTTTTTGTTTCTTTTTGTTTATATATATTTCAGATTCTTTTTGAGCAGACAATGAATAATTCCTCTTTCCCTTTGAGAGCTGGCTTCTCAGGGTGGGGCAGGATAAGTTTACGATTGTGGATGGGGCCGTAATAAGATACTCGCGGTGGCACACCAAATATGTAAACTTTAGTTAAAGAAATTAAAATTTGTACTCTCAATTGACTGTATGACGCCTGAAGGCCTTAATGCTGAAAAAAATTCCACAATTTTAGGGCTGAAGGCCACCAACAATAACTTCAAACAACAAACGGCTGAAAGCCTGATTTAGAAGTCAGGAAAACAATTCCAAATAGCACTTTCAAAATAAATACCTTGCTTTTAAAACATGTTTGCTTAAAAAAACTTACTTTAACACGGCTGAAGTCCTTATCACCAAAGAAGTGAAATTTTTGCTCGGCTAAAGGCCGCACCAAGAATAACTGGAAAATTACAAGTATCCTTACAACAAACATCGCAATCTAAGGACTCAGGACAAGTTGTTCTCAGCAAGTGTTCCACGGGTTGGCCTGGGAAGGTCACTCAAACATAAGGCAATGTGAGACAGGCAGCCAACAGTTGTATTCACGTAACAGGATGGCAACTCATACTAGGGGCAGCTTAAGCGCCGACTGACTGACTAACCAATCTGCCTAACGTCCGATCACCGGTACAACGATAGAATATTTTTAAGCAACTGCGAAGAGACAGAACTACGTCTTCAGAAAACACCCAAGGCCAAAGGAAACACTGGAACCAAGGTAGACCTCCCAAAAAAATACAAGAGGCTGTCGAACTACACGCTGTGTCGGACAGCATCAATATGACGAGGAAAGGTAGACTGCCGGAAAAGTAAGCTAACCTCCAAGGCAGGTAACTGGGGCGTTAGGGGCCACAAAGCAGAACATACCGCTGGTTGCAAAAAAACGGCTCTGAGCACTATGGGACTTAACATCTGAGGTCATCAGTCCCCTAGAACTTAGAACTACTTAAACCTAACTAACCTGAGGACATCACACACATCCATGCCCGAGGCAGGATTCGAACTTGCGACCGTAGCAGTCGCGCGGTTACGGACTGAAGCGCCTTGAACCGCTAGGCCACCGCGGCCGGCCTGCTGGTTGCACTTCACTAATAAGAATAATACTAAATTCAATGATCAATAACAAATAGAGAAAGATGGCTGCAATATTTCACTGCCTCGAAACACTTTACTCATTGACGTCAGGCTCAGCGGCCCTAGGAGCAACAACCCGCCGACTGAACGCGAGATCTCAGAATAGTGGTGGTTGCATTAGGAGTTAACTCTTCACTCAACTTAAACGTCCAGGGTTCAGTGTGCAACGAAGTCGTCGCTCTCGCAGCTACCCTTCCTAGATGAGGCAGTGGCAGCACTCCCCCAGCGGCCCCGGCATGCCCACGCGCTGCACGGACCTGCTCGCTGATGCGCCCCAACCAAACTGATCTTCTTTCGCAACCGCACCACCAAATCCAGTACGCAGACAGCATTAAAATAACTGCTCATTGAACACCACAAGATACTCACGGATGCGGGAAAACAATACCACCAACAACTCACAATACTAAAACCAGTCACTGTGAACAAAACGGACGAATTATAAGTCGGCACAGAGAAGCCAGAAGCGGCCGGAATACCATATGCACGTCCTCCTCTGCGACGACCGACCGAACGACGAACCAACGGGCATCCCCACTCAAGTCAGGCACGGGAAAGATCCCAGTATAAATCGTCCACTGACAACTTATTGCCGTGATGTCACCTCGGTGGACGGATACACACACACACACAAGTGAAAGTTGCACTACTCGAGTATCACGGTCCATTCAAGTAAAACTCGCTGAACCTGGTCCTTGACGTTGTCATGCACTCTCGCGACCACATCCTTCTGCCGGACAGTGCATGTGCGTCGCCTCACTGCTGCCCCGTCCCAACTCCACTCGCTCGACACACGACGACCCGGAAATACTAGAGGCCGCTCCAAAGATGGTACCCCAGTACGCGCTATCGAAAAAAAAAAAAAAAGTTCAAATGTGTGTGAAATCTTATGGGACTTAACTACTGAGGTCATCAGTCCCTCAGCTTACACACTACTTAACCTAAATTATCCTAAGGACAAACACACACACCCATGCCCGAGGGAGGACTTGAACCTCCGCTGGGACCAGCCGCGTAGTCCATGACTGCAGCGCCCTAGACCGCTCGGCTAATCCCGCGGGGCTATCGATAAGCGATGCTGCTGCCACTCACGGACAGACAAGGCGAGCAAACGTAGTGACGCCAATGAACACACTAAGAAAACGAGACTCCACTATCGCTATTACAAGGTACCAAGCTATGAACGGCATCAACGCGAGCCGCACACGGTTCGCCCTTTTTCCCCCTTTTTTGCGTGTCAGGCCTAGGGCTCTTGCTGCTTTATGCTTCCCTTCCGTGAGGACAGCATCTGCGGCTATAATTGCTACGTATCTCCAAACAGACTATGGTAAAGAAATCGAAATAGACATCGGCCCCCACTTCCATCGACATGGACGAAATTATAAATAAGTATGCGTATTTGACTGATGTACGCAATTTATGTAATTCTCTTTCCATGCCGTTCAGCAGCTTGGTGTCCCCATTGTGCTGCCATGATGGTGGGGAACGCCCTCGTGAAATGGCGTATCTATGGTCTGCATGCTGCCGATCAGGCTGATCTGATTTCTGTGAAGCTCATAAGATACTGTTACGCATGAAGGCCTAGTACATTCTACTACAGACCCAGTGAGCACGAAATTTTCGAAACCTACAGGTTAGCAAAGAACGTGTGAGCTGAGCGAGTCACAGTTCTGGTAAAGGTGTGTCTGTTTGTCCTTAGGATAATTTAGGTTAAGTAGTGTGTAAGCTTAGGGACTGATGACCTTCGCAGTTAAGCAGATTTCACACACAATTGAATATTTTTGATCAAGCAAGTACCTATGACCGGACGACTTATATGGCGTAGTGGTAACCTTGGTTGCAGGCCATTGCGTAGAACTGAGGTTAAAATACAGGGAACAGTGAAGGATAACTGCATATCATCACTTTCATATAATTTAAACGATTTAAGCAGCACATGTCAGGAAAGTTCTCATATGACACGAACGTTATCCGTTCTATATTTAATTGGCGTTTGGGGTGACCTCTACAAACCTAAATTAGTCAGTTTACCTCATGGTGTAATAAGGCTCCTGAAGATCAGCCCTCCCCCGCCCCATAACCCATGCAATAATTTTTGGACGAACCATCCGCACCTTCCGCCTCGATGACTTCTGCCCTAACATTTACGACCTTTCTATCCAGTTAACTAACACACTAAAATATCTTGGACCAACCCTCGACTGGCAACTAACATGGAAACGTCTCCTACTAACCACCTAACAGAAGGCTCACAATATGCGCCCCTTGAGATGCACGACATATGTCAATGCGGTATTCAGATTGTTCCCACACTGCAGCGAGCATGTCTTGAGTTACAGCTTTCACAGCTGCTCTTATGCGATGTCTCACTTCATTCACTGTTGTTGGAAACGGAGCCACATAAACACAGTCTTTTGTAAACCTCCACAAGAAACAATCACATACAGTCAGGCCAGCTGACCTTGGAGGCCAGTTATGTAAGGCGAATCATTTGGTCCAGTGCGACCGATCCATCGTTCAGTAATCCTTTGACTTAAAAATTCTCGCACTTCCAGATTCCAGTGTGGTGGTGCCCCATCGTGTTGGTAAATGGAGTCGTTCGAATCAGTCTCCAACTGTGGGAAAAGAACGTTCTCAAGCATGTCGAGATGCGTGCTTCCTGTAACAGTGTTCTCGGCAAAGAAAAATGGGCCATACACCTTTTCCTGTCAAACTCCACAAAACACATTAAATTTTGAAGAGTCGCCCTCATGTTATACTACTTCTTGTGATCATATTCGGACATTATGATGGTTCACCTTTCCCTTTAAAACGGAATGTTGCCTCGTCACTAAACACTAAGCGTGGAAGAAAACTGTCATCCTCCACCTTTCCAAGAACGAAATTACAGAACTCTACATGTTGTTGCTTGTCACCTTCAAGAAGAGATTGCAGTAATTGAATTTTGTACGGTTTCATGTGTAAATGTCGACGCAACACACGCCAGAAGGACATCGGGGCATGCTGAGATGTCGAACTGCACGGCGAACGGATTTCTACGGCGGATCCGTTCGACGTCTGTGTCAGACACTCGGGGACGGCCAGGCCATTTGCCTTTACACAAACAACCTGTTTCTCGGAATTGTTCTCGCCGTCGTCTAATGCTCTGTGCTGCAGGAGGATCCACATCTCACCTAGTACGATACGAAAGTCACGCTGAACAGTTATTACTGACCCACACTGCGGAAAACGTAGAACACAAAACGCTTTCTTTTATTCCGACACCATTTTTGCTAGAACTAAGGTCGGCGCACACTGCTGCTACCTAGCGGGAACCATGGAAGACTCGATAGTTTGTTCTTTCGAACAGTACGTTGTTCATGCACGTATCTCAAATAACATAATAGTTACGATTTTCTAAATGGGATCATTCTTTTTGATACACCCTGTATATTATTTCCCCTCGTACGCAATTTTAAATAAAAATTGTATACACAACAATGAGATGTTTTGTATCCGTGTTCGCAGTCAAGTTTCACAGAACAGGACTGTTGTTTTTATGGTTTATCTACTGAAACTTGGTAATTCTATCCGTTCATAGGTTCATAGGGGGTGGAGGATATGGACAGAAAGAGGGAGAGAAGATGGTGAACAGAGAGAGAAGGAGGAGGAAGAGATGGACAAAGAGTGGAGCAGGAGGAGAAGGAGACTAGAACGTATATCGAATTCTCATACATGCTTAGCAATAACGAAGCATTGCCGGTTCCGCTAGTAAATAATAAAGCTAGGAGAATGGAACGCTAAACATTGCTGCAGGATCAAAGTCACAAGTAGGGTATTAACCCTATGTTAATTTGTTTGGACGTCTTATGTAAATTGAAGGTGGAGAGGGAAGAAAGGAAAGGAAGGGGATGGAGCTCGTGATGTCAGCTGTATCGGGACTTTACGCGGAGTCAGCAGCACCGAGTGAAAACGTGTGTCGGATCAGTATTCAAGCCCGGGATCTCCTGCTCCATACTCACTACTTTGAGGTTACCGCAGAAGGTGGACCGTGATTGTGCATTTGCACTGAATGTGGTGGATTCGTAGCCTATCTAGGAGACTCATTTACCTAAATGCGTGGTGTCTGTCCTTTCCGACATGTCCAAAAGAACAAATATGACGCATTCATATGTTTGGAAATCTGTTTTGGAAAGAACTATAATGACGCCACGCAGTTGTCGGAAGAGCTTGATAATGTAATACTTGCCCGGAACTGAATGTGCGGTGGACAGTAGGGCGAGAGTGCTTCGGCCGACCTGCTAATAACCCTGTTGAAAGAACAATGTAGATTTGTCAGTCATAACATTCCGCAATCCTAGGACTCAATAATTTTCTGTGGCGCAAGACCAGGCTTTTTTTCTCAGTGTCTGAATACTTGAAAAATAGCTAGGGAAACACAAGGCGCAGCGCGTGGACACTGATGTGACAGAAGTCATGGGATTGCGATATGCACATATCCAGATGGCGGCAGTATTGCATACACAACGTATGAAAGATAACTGCATTTGTGGAGCTGTCATTTGTACTCAGGCGATTCATGTGGAAAGGTTCCCAGCGCGATTATGGTGGCACGAGGAGAATTACAAGACTTCGAATGAGGAGTAGTAGTTGGAGCTAGACGCATGGAAAATTCCATTTCGGAGAACGTTAGTGAATTCGATATTCCGAGATCCACAGTGTCAAGAGTGTGCCGAGAATACCAAATTTCAGGAAATATCTTTCACTACGGACAAGGCAAAGCCGGCAACCTTCCTTAACGCACGAGAGCGACGGGTTTTGCGTTGAGTCGTCAGTGCTAACAGACAATCAATAATGAGGGAAAGAATCACAGAAATCACGTACAACGAACGTATCCGTTAGGACAAAGCGGCGAAATTTGGCTATGAAGCAGTGACCGACGAGAGTGCTTTTGTGAACAGCACATCACCTGCAGCACCTCTCCTAGGGTCATGACCATATCAGTAGAACCCCAGACGACTGAAAAATCGTAGCCTGGCCACACGAATCCCGATTTCAGTTGGTAAGAGTATGATGTATCATGCAACGTAACTTGCTGTGACAGTGCGAGAGAGAGACAAAGATATTGTTTATTACTCTGTGGCGGTCAGCGCTCACATAATTATTCTTAGGATATAGAGTTTTTTTTTGTTCTTGTTAAGAGTAATTTTAGGAGTGGAGAGCCATTCTTGTGATGTAAAAAATCGACGCCATTGCGAGTTTTTGATTCACATTGTAAAATATAAGTGCATATGGAAGGAAATCAGTTAATAGAACAATAAAATATTGTTCATTTCAAGACGGTACGTCTTATTATACACCCAGCGATATACTGCTATTGTGATTTACTAATAAACACCAGCTGAGAACAGTTCCGACGGGAGCGTTCAGTTCTAGTGAAATAGTTCGATGTTTTCTTCGGAAAAGAAGTCACTTCATGGATCATTCAAATCCACAATGGTAACTGGCCATTTCTCAGAACTGAAAGCAATCTGATTGCTATGCAACAGAGCCCCGAAGAATATTTCTCCGTACTTTGGTTACCACTTTCAGCTCAACACGGTGTCTGCAGCATCTGGAGCAGATTTCTACAACAGCGGAAGAGTGTAATCGCTATCAGTTTCACACACCGCCCTGTGTACGCTGTATGTATTTACCCACAACAGTGAACATACAGTTACTCACACACATAGAAAGACAATACTAGGTGGTGTGGAGAACCATTTCAGTATAAAGGCCCTGTAGAGCTAAATAGTAATTAGCCTAGTAATAAGAGGAGTCTTTATATATGTCTACCGTTAGACAGGACACGATCCTGATACAACACTCATAGTGAACATGAAATATAACCATGTTAGTAATTTAGTAATTAATGTTTCATTGTGTGTATATATGTCTAGTTTTATAGAGTAACTACATTATGGTCCTTTGTATGTTTCATGCTAACTGAACGTGCGGGAGTATCTTCTGAAGAGAACGAGTACGCCGTCCCAGCAGCCGAGCAGAAACTTCAAAAGGCCAGAACACACTGAATTACTAGCTTTCTGGAGCATTTATGCATTTAGTGACCTTTCATCTATTAATTTTCTAAGTATAAATAGGGGTGCTATATTACTTTTACTAGAATTCCCGTATTTCAGTAGATATAGTAAGACAATATTTTATGTGTTATCTATGTACTGTGTTTGTGTCACATTGTAAAGTGCACATTAACAGCATTAGGACATTAACGCTTTTTGCGTGTGTAAAAGTTCAATAGTCACTTTTGTAGGACTTATTTAGAGGAGAAACTGTCAATTGCTCATTTACATGGTGATAACTAGATCTATGTTCAAAGACAATAAGCAAGCACGCATCACAATGCCACAAAATGAATTAAATAGTGTGAATGCATCGTCAACTAGTGCCACAAAATTTAATACCGCCGTAGTTGGCGATATGTCGATTACGGCTGAGCAACCAGCAATAATTAATGCGCTCACGCCGTCGACACAAACGGTTGCTAGTTCCGACATTCATATGTCGAAAGAAGTCCAGAGAAATATGCAGCAACCAACAAACAACATGAATTTCATCTCTGACACAGACGCGTGCGAAAACGAAATGACTGTACCGAAAATTGTGTCGGTACAATCCTCATTAAGCCCAGTGCAATCGCCAATTGCTGAGAATACCGATTTGTTATCCCAGCTGATGTCAAGTTTGACTGTCATAACACAAGGGATTAAGGCATTGGAAACATCGCAATCTAATCTTGCGACGGCACAATCCACGTTTGCAAACGACATGAATCGTAGATTCCAGGCATTGGAAACTACGCAATCCACTTTTGCAAATGACATGAATCGTAGATTCCAAGTATTGGAGAGTGCGCAATTTAATTTGGCTCAGGAGCAATCTAAAAAACTAAAAGAAATAAATGATAAGATTACTGAAAAATTCCAGAGTTTGGAAACAAAGCAGAGTCACTTGATTACCAGTCAGGCACAACTCATAGTTACACAAGAACAACAGTATCAGGAATTAACAAACAAATACAAAGACATCTTATGTCGTCAAGATACACTAAATCATCAAGTGCAGGAAGTTATTCATGTACAGAACACTATTGCGCAAGACGTGAATACAATTAAGCACGATAACGAGCAAGCTGTCATTGAGCTTACTCGGAGGATAGACACTCTCAGTCTCGAAGGCGAGAAACACATAGAGAAACTTTTCAATGAACATAGGATCGCATTCTCTAAGGACATTGGGCGAAAGAGCAAACCGAGACAGTGCGAAATTATGTTGACAAAACCTTGAAAGAAACGGTTTCTAACGTGCAAGTTAACAACGAAGCTGTACAAGAACAACTTAAAGCAGAAGTTAAAGAGATTAAGGAGAATATAGGAGATGAATTTCCTGCTTGGAAAGCAAAGATAGAAAATACATTAAAAGCATGCCAGCAAGGTCTAGTTAATACTAGAGAGGCACATACTACTTGCAGTTTATCAAAAGCAGACATTATTCTTGATGAAACCAGTGAAACCGAATCCATGCAACAATATCCATGTATTGGTGCATATTTACGTAATCAACCTGAAACAAATTATCGAGATTATCATTCACCGCGAAGTAGCCACCAGAATACACCTGTGATTATGAATGAAGAAAAAATGCTTAAATATCGTCAATTCCAGATATTTATTCCCGATAGGAAGTCGATCAATCCCGTGGTATTTATCAAGCAATTTAAAGGGATATTGCCGCGAATGTGGACTGAGCAACAAAAAATTATGTACGTTGCAGGATTCATACATGGAGATGGATCGATGTGGGCGTCAGAAGCATCCGATTGGTGTCAAGATTATGACCAATTTGAACGCGCTTTCTTGCACAAATACTGGAATAAGGGAGTACAAGAAAGACTACGTAAGGAAGTTTTTGACCCACAACCTTTTTCTGTCAAAAATGGATCTTTAAAAAAGTATTTCGAGAAGTATATAAATAAAACCAAATACTGGAATGAACCAATCCCGACGCAGGATATCATTCGAATATTAAAGGGCAAACTTCCACTTGAAGTTAAGGAAAAACTTCCACATGTGCCTGAACAACATGTGGAAGATTTTCTAGCCACATTGGATTCAATAGACATTCTGTTCGAAGAATCACGTGTGCGCTATAACCAGCCAAGTTACCAACCTAACAAATACAATAGTAACAACAAACAGTATGGAAACAAACCTTTTGCACACAATTCACCAAACCCACAGGTGAATTATTTCCAGAAAAACGTGAAATTTGGTAACGAAATTCCGACTAGTGTAATCATGACCAACAATGTGAACAAACATATGAACGGAAATGGAGGAAGAATAATAAGAAGAGGAAAGGATACTATCAAGAAGGGAATTATCAGCAAAAACGCCGATATCAGCAACCAACCCAAGAATATAACAACCAACCACAAACTTCAGGTTGGGTACCAAATGATAATGCAAATGAATGGAGAAATCAACCACCAATAATAACCGACGTAACGGAGCAGACATCTACTAATAATGGACAATCGTCAAACTAAACTCGACTGTCAGAAGCACCGACGGTGCAGTTGAGGAAGTTTTCAGGGGCGAAAATTCAAGCGTCAATTTTTTTCGGTACAATGATGGCAGATTATTAATAGAAGAACTTCAGCAGGATATGATGCCTTGTCAAGAGGAACATATCACTGTACCTGTTGCGAAAATTCAGGCGGAAATTGAAGGCATTACTGTGCAAGTTCCTTTAGGTACAGGAGCAGCAGTAAATGTCGTTTCTGAGAAGTTATTTCAAAGAATACTTCAGAAAGCTAATCCACCGATTTTTCCTGTTCAATGTTGTAGAATTGTAGGTCCTACTGGTCATAAGTCTTCTCAGGTTAAAGTGCAGACTCAACTCCAGTAGATATGGGAAATGTACACTCCTGGAAATTGAAATAAGAACACCGTGAATTCATTGTCCCAGGAAGGGGAAACTTTATTTACACATTCCTGGGGTCAGATACATCACATGATCACACTGACAGAACCACAGGCACATAGACACAGGCAACAGAGCATGCACAATGTCGGCACTAGTACAGTGTATATCCACCTTTCGCAGCAATGCAGGCTGCTATTCTCCCATGGAGACGATCGTAGAGATGCTGGATGTAGTCCTGTGGAACGGCTTGCCATGCCATTTCCACCTGGCGCCTCAGTTGGACCAGCGTTCGTGCTGGACGTGCAGACAGCGTGAGACGACGCTTCATCCAGTCCCAAACATGCTCAATGGGGGACAGATCCGGAGATCTTGCTCGCCAGGGTAGTTGACTTACACCTTCTAGAGCACGTTGGGTGGCACGGGATACATGCGGACGTGCATTGTCCTGTTGGAACAGCAAGTTCCCTTGCCGGTCTAGGAATGGTAGAACGATGGGTTCGATGACGGTTTGGATGTACCGTGCACTATTCAGTGTCCCCTCGACGATCACCAGTGGTGTACGGCCAGTGTAGGAGATCGCTCCCCACACCATGATGCCGGGTGTTGGCCCTGTGTGCCTCGGTCGTATGCAGTCCTGATTGTGGCGCTCACCTGCACGGCGCCAAACACGCATACGACCATCATTGGCACCAAGGCAGAAGCGACTCTCATCGCTGAAGACGACACGTCTCCATTCGTCCCTCCATTCACGCCTGTCGCGAAACCACTGGAGGCGGGCTGCACGATGTTGGGGCGTGAGCGGAAGACGGCCTAACGGTGTGCGGGACCGTAGCCCAGCTTCATGGAGACGGTTGCGAATGGTCCTCGCCGATACCCCAGGAGCAACAGTGTCCCTAATTTGCTGGGAAGTGGCGGTGCGGTCCCCTACGGTACTGCGTAGGATCCTACGGTCTTGGCGTGCATCCGTGCGTCGCTGCGGTCCGGTCCCAGGTCGACGGGCACGTGCACCTTCCGCCGACCACTGGCGACAACATCGATGTACTGGGGAGACCTCACGCCCCACGTGTTGAGCAATTCGGCGGTACGTCCACCCGGCCTCCCGCATGCCCACTATACGCCCTCGCTCAAAGTCCGTCAACTGCACATACGGTTCACGTCCACGCTGTCGCGGCATGCTACCAGTGTTAAAGACTGCGATGGAGCTCCGTATGCCAAGGCAAACTGGCTGACACTGACGGCGGCGGTGCACAAATGCTGCGCAGCTAGCGCCATTCGACGGCCAACACCGCGGTTCCTGGTGTGTCCGCTGTGCCGTGCGTGTGATCATTGCTTGTACAGCCCTCTCGCAGTGTCCGGAGCAAGTATGGTGGGTCTGACACACCGGTGTCAATGTGTTCTTTTTTCCATTTCCAGGAGTGTAGCTATAAATTGCACGTTCCTTGTAATAGAAAAATTGGTTAAGGACTGTATCCTGGGTATAGATGAATTTAGAGAGAGAAATTGGCGTATCAATTTTTCTCTAGGCCGTGCCAGTTTTACAATAATGGATCAGAAACATCAAGTGAATCTTCTCAGGGAATATAGTACCCATGGAAAGTATTGTCAGGGACGAAAGCTGCAAATAAAGTGGATACATAGCAAACCTGTACGGTATTACCAAATTAATTACTTGCAACCAGTTTTAAACCCTGAAGATATGGTATATGAAAAGGTACAAGAACCTGAATATTTGCAACAACACCAAAGAAAACAATTATATGATCTTCTACAGGAATATCATGAAGTCTTTCAAGAAAGACCTGGTGTAATCAAGGGATACACATGCCATTTAGATGTGATACCACACCAAGTTTTCTGCCGTATTTTTTATCCAGTACCGTGGCACCAACGAAAGGCAGTTGATGCGGAAATCCACCAGATGCTTGAATGGGATCTGATCGAACCTTCGACGAGCCCATACTGTAGTCCGCTTCATGTTGTCTCGAAAAAGGGAGGAAAAGTTCGTCTCGTGCTAGACGTACGGCAGATAAATAAGATTATCGTGCCCGTGCGAACTCATCCGGAAAATATCGATGAGCTAATTCAAAAGTTCGAGGGGATGAAATACTTAACAAATATTGATTTGAGAAGTTCATTTTGGCAGGTGGCTCTAGACGAACCATAAAAAAAGTACACCGCATTTGTACATGCAGGTAGAAGCTATCAATTTAAGGTTTTACCTTTCGGGCTAAACGTGAGCTCAGGAGTTTTTATAAATGCTCTAGATTATGCATTGTGACCTGCACTTCGAAGAAATTTAACTTTATTTGTGGACGACATGCGCATAGCTACGACCACATGGGAGGAGCACGTTGATTTATTGAGAAGAGTGTTAGAACGTTTCAAGGAAGCAGGCATAACCGCAAATCTGCAAAAGCCCCATTTTGCTCGAGATAAAATCAAATTTTTGGGTCATCTTATAAATGGAAAAGGCATCTTACCGGACTCCGAGAAACTAAAGGCAATCAAAAACTTTGGAGTTCCAACAACAAAAAGACAGTTAAAGGGCTTCCTCGGAGTTGTCTCTTTTTCCAGGCGTTTCATTCACGACCACTCTATTAATGCAGAACAGTTGTACAGCTTGTTGCGCAAAAATACTCCGTGGGTGTGGACGCAACAATGTCAGATCGCATTTGAAGCAATAAAACATGCCTTAGTCAATTCACAAATATTATATCATCCAGATATGAGCCAAGAATTCGGTTTAATGGCAGATGTTTCGGAAATTGGAATATGTTCATGCCTCTTCCAAGTAAAGATGATAGATAGAAAATCAGCTTTCTGTCCAATAGTCTTTGCTAGCTGACTCTTAACTGCTTGTGAAAGAACATATACGACTACCGAAAGGGAAGCATTGGCTGTAGTCTGGTCATTTAAGAAATTTGACTATTACTTATATGGAGCGAAGACAACAGTATACTGTGACCACAAAGCCTTAAGTTTTTTGCAAACGTGTAAATTATTACATCCAAGATTAGCAAGATGGACGCTCTCACTCCAAGAGTTTCAATTTTAAATTAAATACCTAAGCGGACAGGATAATTTCATCGCTGATGCACTGTCTAGAATGCCAGATGGAGATTTGTCAACTATCAACATCACGGACAATCCGTCCGAATTTAATGTTCTTATAATGACTGATAGAATATATAGGAAACATTTTCTTGACATGTGTAAGAACATGGAAAAACTACAGAATGAAGATCCTCGTTGGCATTCAATAAAGGAAACTTTAGCAAAGCCTGGAAACGATGATCTGAAGAGACTGTACAAAGTTGAGGACGACGTCTTATTTTTCAAAGGGCATCTTGATTCAGATAATTGGAAGGTGTGTATTCCCGAGAAGAATGAGAATGACTTAATTTTGCACACGCACATCACTTGGGGACATTTTGGAGTATTAAAGTGTGCTCGGAAGATTCAAGCATATTGCTACTTCCCAAACATTCGCAGGAAAGTGCACAGACAGTTAAGGAAATGTAAAATTTGTCAGCTAGCCAAACCAGGAAATTTTTTTGTGTGAAAGATTTCCTACATCCTATTATACCCACTAAACCACTGTCACTCATTTCGGTCGACGTCTGTGGTCCTCTACCATCATGAAGGGGAGGATGCAAATATATTGTAGCTTTTCTTGATATATTCAGTAAGTATGTCAAACTTTATCCATTAAAATCAGCTACTGCTGCATCCATAGCCAAGAAGCTGGTCAAGGATTATATAGTCAAGGTAGGCAAACCAGAGGCTATTCTTTCTGACAATGGGTCAATGTTCACTGGATTTCGTTGGAGGCAAACATTAGCCAGTTGTGGTATAAAACAAATTCTAACATCAGTGTACCACCCTTCGGCGAATCCCGTGGAACGAATTTTACGTGAATTAAACCGGTTCATGAGAACATATTGCCACAACCAGCAACCCAAATGGATCGATTATTTTCACGATTTTCAGGAAATTGTAAACAACATGCCACATACTACGACAGAATACACCCCATACGAACTGATGTTTGGAAAACAGGAACAGAATGACTGGATTCGACCAATTCCTAAAGTAGCTATTAACAAAATAGACCTACAAAATAAAGTACGACAATCCTTACTTAATATAATGGACAAGGCAAGAAAAAGGAAAATATATTTTGGCAATCGGCTTGGAAAAATAAAACATATAAAGTGAAAGACCAAGTTTTAGTAAAAACTCATCCTAAGGCTTCACTTATACAGAGGAAGAACACAAAATGGCAATTATTGTATCAAGGACCATTTGTGATTACCAAAATACCCCACCCAGGAACTTGTGTTTTGAAGGATGTGAAGAATGGAAAGGTGAAAGGAATGTATCCTCATCACTTGTTAAAGCAATTTCATGATGACTGAAGATTCTGAAGATTGAAAATACTATTCTTATCAAATAATATTGATTAGAGAATTTTCATTAAACCTATGAATCATATTTAGGATAGTTTCTTTCTTTTTGCAATTTAGTAGTTAGTTTTTTCTTTTCAGGCATAATGTACGAGAGATATGCAGACATTATGTGTTTGATTTCCACTGTAAAGATAAGTTTTCTTTTCAGTATGCAGAGAATTTAGCTATAGTATGAATGATTTCTTTTAAATTTTTTTTTATTTAGTTGATAGTAACTTCAATCAGGTTTCACAATGCATAATGACCATGGGTTAGTGACTCAAATGAATCTGGTCTATGGCAAGATATTTTTTCTTATGTCAATTTAACAATCTCAATGTATGTTTGTATTTGTTTTTTTACTCGCTGAGTTGAAGTAATGCTGTTCGGAAGGGGTAACCCGTTCTCAGTTTTAAAAGGACGCCTATCACTTTGTTTCAATCTTTTGTGATGAACATTGTCTTTAGAATTGTACTATTGTTGTAACATACCTGTGTATGTAAATTATGTTATATCAATTGTTGCTCGCGAAGTTACCAACTGAGCGAATGCCTTTCAGTTATAAGCACATCAACAAGTGTTAAAGTCCATCTGAAAGATGCCGAGCATAAGTTGACACGGCAGCACCAGTTGGATTTGTGTATAGTGCATTCTAGGGTTGTTGATAGAAATGAAGAACACCTTACGACTTCCGAATATTTCGAATTCAGGACAGAGAACTAGAAAGAACTTTAGATTAGATTCTATTTCAGCTCAGCATAGATCAAACACCTTTTCCACGGAACTTACACTGACTCTTATTTTCATGTTAACCATATGCGGAAAACCATAATACCCACGAGGAGACGGTGAAATGGGAATAGAATTCCATCAGTTACCCGGAGATGACAGATAGAAGGGAATCGTAGATGGACGTAAACCAACGCATCGACAGTTCACCTCAAGACACAGAAGATTAACAGTGCTGTGTTTCTTTTGTGAACAGTGTTTAAATTCATTAAAAAAAATCCATATTGTAAATATTTTTTTTATTTTCCATTGTAATTCAATTAATTATCTTTGCAAATGGGGAATACGAGGATGGTAAATCTACCCCGAGGTTTTCCTTGGTTTTCCTTTGTGGGGCTTGGCCGAATGCCTAGATTATCCGTTTGATACATCCCAAGGCGAGTGACGGAAGCTTTGAGTGATGATGAAAAAGGTTTCTGGCCACATCTCATGCCATCCTCGACAAATGAATAAAAGCAAGCATGTAAGCTATGCATATAAGCTGCATCAGGAATTCAGCACAGGCTTTGTCAGCAGTATATGCACCCAAATCTATAATTTACGTTTAGATAGTCATTCACTAATACCAAAATATCATAAGAAATACAGTGCACATTAATACTCTAGTGGACTTTAATACAGCGTCATAAACAATCACCGATATAGTGTTGTGTGAACGCTCGTGTTTGTTTTTGCCCAAAAACGTTCGTCCACAAGAGGGGCATATATGATGTATCATGCAACGTAACTTGCTGTGACAGTGCGAGAGAGAGACAAAGATATTGTTTATTACTCTGTGGTGGTCAGCGCTCACATAATTATTCTTAGGATATAGAGTTTTTTTTTGTTCTTGTTAAGAGTAATTTTAGGAGAGGAGAGCCATTCTTGTGATGTAAAAAATCGACGCCATTGCGAGTTTTTGATTCACATTGTAAAATATAAGTGCATATGGAAGGAAATCAGTTAATAGAACAATAAAATATTGTTCATTTCAAGAAGGTACGTCTTATTATACACCCAGCGATATACTGCTATTGTGATTTACTAATAAACACCAGCTGAGAACAGTTGCGACGGGAGCGTTCAGTTCTAGTGAAATAGTTCGATGTTTTCTTCGGAAAAGAAGTCACTTCATGGATCATTCAAATCCACAATAGTAACTGGACATTTCTCAGAACTGAAAGCGATCTGATTGCTATGCAACAGAGCCCCGAAGAATATTTCTCCGTACTTTGGTTACCACTTTCAGCTCAACACGGTATCTGCAGCATCTGGAGCAGATTTATAAAACAGCGGAAGAGTGTAATCGCTATCAGTTTCACACACCGCCCTGTGTACGCTGTATGTATTTACCCACAACAGTGAACATACAGTTACTCACACACATAGAAAGACAATACTAGGTGGTGTGGAGAACCATTTCAGTATAAAGGCCCTGTAGAGCTAAATAGTAATTAGCCTAGTAATAAGAGGAGTCTTTATAAGAGCTGATGGCAGGGTTCAAGTATGGCTCAGACCCACGAAGCCATGAAGCCAAGTTGTCAACAAGGCACTGTCCAAGCTGTTGGTAGCTCTAAAATTATGTGGGTTGTGTTTACGTGGAATGGACTGGGTCCTCTGTTGATACTGAACCGATCATTGAACGGAAATGGTTATGTTCGTCTACTTGGAGATCATTTGCATCCATTCATGAACTTCATGTTCCCAGACGACGATGTCATGTCACTAGGCCACAATTATTTGTCATTAGTTTGAAGAACATTGTGGAACAACTCGAGCGAATGATTTACCCACCCACTTCGCTCGACACGAATCCTACCGAATATTTATGGGACATAATAGAGAGGTCAGCTGGCGCGCAATATCCTGCATATGCAACCCTTTTGAAAGTATGGTCAGCAATACAAGCATCACTGCTCGATATTTTTGCTGGGGACTTCCAAAGACTTGTTGAGTGCATGCCATATCGAGTTACTGAACTACGGCGGGCAAAAGGAGGTCCGATTCGATGTTGGGAGGTATCCCATCACTTTTGTCTCTCCGTGTAATGTTTATCTGAAGATAAACGTAAAATGTGTTCCAGTCGTTATCATTCCTGATCCTTAGTTTGAAGAGAATGTAATAGTCATGGAATGTTTTGATGGATCTGAAAAATGAACATTACTCAGTGCATAATTTAATTTCAATTTCAGAATGATTTCGAGAGATGGTGCAGAAAATTTATTTTTTAGAAGTGCTGCAACTTTTGGAAAGAGTTGACTTTTACATTCGCGTAGGAAAGAACTGATTTTAACGTAGTCAGATGCAAATTAAATTTTGGACTGTCGCTCTAATGTTGTACTACTTCCTGTGATCATATTCTCACATTACGATTGTTCACCTTTCCCTTTAAAATGGAATGTTGCCTCGGCACTAAACACTAAGCGTGGAAGAAAACTATCATTCTCCACCTTACCAAGAACGAAATTACAGAACTCCACATCTTGTTGTTTGCTACCTTCAAGAAGAGACTGCGGTAACTGAATTTTGTACGGTTTCATGTGTAGATGTCGACGCAACACACGCCAGACGGACATCGGGGCATGCTGAGCTGTCGAGCTGCACGGCGAACGGATTTCTACGGCGGATGCGTTCGACGTCTGTGTCAGACACTCGGGGACGGCCCGGCCATTTGTCTTTACACAAACAACCCGTTTCTCGGAATTGTTCTCGCATAATACTGCCTGTAAATGCACCTCAGACAGAGCGCTTAATATGTCCGTGAGTGCTCAGGTTTGGACGTGCATGAACAGACAGTCAGTTCTTAAGAATTCCTACACACCTCCCGATAGCAGAAACGCCGTAGGGTTTTCCATCTCTGATGGATGAGATGCATACCGAGGTCTTAATAAATTGAGTGCCCGATGCCAAGCCTTGCTTGAATTGAAATCTGCATCCCGATTTGTTGGGTTCACGAAACTTTCTTTTCCAAAGAAACTACACTGTTTCATAAACTTGGTGTTTGAACCACGATACTGATCTTGTCATATTTCATTTCTTGATTATATTGGATTGAGTGCTCAGTGACATATTTTTTTCTTCCGTGTATTAGTTTGCATGTCACTTCTGTTCCTTGTACCTTCCTTGACATTCCGCAGTCCATAGATTGCACTACACCTGACTTTCAAAGAACCGGATCGTCTATAACATTGAAAAGAAGACTATTTAACTTCGTTGGTGAGAGTGAAACACGCTGATTTTGGTAGAAACATATCAGTTATTTACGGCGCAGGGTGTCGAAATCGGCTATATACTGCGGCTAGACATCAACAATACTTAAGGTTTAGTTACATATCTGGTCTTTTTTTAAATTAAAATTTATTCGAACTGGCCATGAACAATTCCTGTATTTAACATAAAATCACGAATTCCCGTTTTTAAGTAGAGAGAATTAAATAAGAGAATAGCAAGAGCCAATGGAATACAGTAATACATGCAAAGTAGGTAGGGGCTTCATTCAAAGAGTTCCTAATGAGCGTCCCTTTGGTTTCACAACTACTACATAAACCCAACTCACGTACTGTTAACATTTCAAACGTCTGCGAGTCTTTTGCATTTGGAAGTCTCTGTGTTCTAGATTTCAGTGTCGAAGCTTTTAGCGTTGAGTCCTGAATATTCGCGTCTCCGAAGTTCATGTGCCACTGCGTAAAATAGTTCACTTCATTGGCAACAGGGCAAACTAAAAGTAAATTTCTGTTCGTTTAATTTAGTGTCAAAAGTTCGAAAACTTACAGAACTGAGATAACGCTAACACCCAGCGAACATATTAATCTCTAAAAGATCGACATCATTAATTGGAATTTAAGAACGTCAGTTGTCGCCGAAACAACTATTCAAACATCGCGTTGCAACTTGAATTTTGATTATAGATCGTGTTTGGACATTTATTAACCGGCTAAAGTGTGACCATTCATAGTAGTGAATGCTATTAAAGAAACTGTGTTAATAAAAATCGAGTTACGGAAAAACTACAGTGTCCTACGATTTCGAACAGAGTATCACGAGAAGTGAGCCTTGTGTTGGATTATCTTTGGACAGTAATAATATAATAATAACAGTTTAGCCACATTAATAGTAAAAGGAATAATTAAAATATCCACGGGTGTACTGCCGGTCTACAGTGTCCAACGGACACAATATTTCGGCGATCATACATGTCGCCATCATCAGGTGAACTGACGGACTGAGCTCCTGTGAACGTGCCGGTACGGAGATCCGTACGCTATGGCTGCTCCAGGGGAACTGGCTTCGATCGCGGCGGCGGCCGATTTAAATACCCTCCGCCCGCGGCGCACTCCCTCCGCCGTCCGCGCCCCGCGCCACGGTCACGCGGTGGAACAGATTGCGATGGCGTCTGAGATGACGTCGGTGTGATGGCTCTGTCCGCCGTGGTCGTCACAACTTTACGTTTGCTCGATTTACTCTTGATTAACCCAATCGCTGTTTCCCAAGCCTTGCTAAGATTATAGCCACTGTCACGGTTTATGAGGTCGTCATTGGTGCGAATTTCGATGGCCTCTCTAACAACGCTGTCCCAGTATCTCGACGTCTGTACCAGAATCCTCGTGCGTTCATACTCCATAGCGTGATTTACCGACAAACAATGTTCAGCGACCGCCGACTTGCTCGGATACATCAGTCGAGTGTGCCTCTGGTGTTCACGGTATCGATCCTCGACGGTACGCATCGTCTGACCAATATACGACTTGCCACATTGACACGGAATCTGGTACACGCGCCCGCATCTCGTGGTCGTGCGGTAGCGTTCTCGCTTCCCACGACCGGGTTCCCGGGTTCGATTCCCGGCGGGGTCACGGATTTTCTCTGCCTCGTGATGGCTGGGTGTTGTGTGATGTCCTTAGGTTAGTTAGGTTTAAGTAGTTATAAGTTCTAGGGGACTGATGACCATAGATGTTAAGTCCCATAGTGCTCAGAGCCATTTGATCCATTTTTTCTGGTACACGCCGGTCTTCCTCAGAACGAGGTCATCTTTGGCGCTCCCCACCAGTGCATGAGTTTTATTCGGAGGACAAAACACAGTTCCGACCCGGTGTTTCTTCAAGGGCTGACGGCACCGTAGGTCATGGGGTGTATCAGAAGACAACGCACACTGATCTGTATTTGCACGCAGACAGCTGCCACCACCCTTCACAGAGGAATGGGGTACTTAAAACTCTAGTACATAGGGCGCGCACTGTCTCTGACGCAGAGAGTCTACCCCAGGAATTGTAACATCTGAGAACTGTATTTCGAAAAAATGGGTACTCAGAGTGGCAGATTCAACGTGCTCTCCACCCAACCACTACAGCACAACCTGTGGAGATGGATGAAATGACGAGAGAGGAGGTAGGCACTGCGTTTATTCCATACACAGGCGCACTCTCGGGGAAAATAGCCCGCATTTTGAAGAAACACCGGGTCGGAACTGTGTTTTGTCCTCCGAATAAAGCTCATGCAATGGTGGGGAGCGCCAAAGATGACCTTAGTCTGAGGAAGACCGGCGTGTACCAGATTCCGCGTCAATGTGGCAAGTCGTATATTGGTCAGACGATGCGTACCGTCGAGGATCGATACCGTGAACACCAGAGGCACACTCGACTGATGTATCCGAGCAAGTCGGCGGTCGCTGAACATTGTTTGTCAGTAAATCACGCTATGGAGTATGAACGCACGAGGATTCTGGTACAGACGTCGAGATACTGGGACAGCGTTGTTAGAGAGGCCATCGAAATTTGCACCAATGACGACCTCATAAACCGTGACTGTGGCTATAATCTTAGCAAGGCTTGGGAAACAGCGATTGGGTTAATCAAGAGTAAATCGAGCAAACGTAAAGTTGTGACGACCACGGCGGACAGAGCCATCACACCGACGTCATCTCAGACGCCATCGCAATCTGTTCCACCGCGTGACCGTGGCGCGGGGCGCGGACGGCGGAGGGAGTGCGCCGCGGGCGGAGGGTATTTAAATCGGCCGCCGCCGCGACCGAAGCCAGTTCCCCCTGAGCAGCGATAACGTACGGATCTCCGTACCGGCACGTTCACAGGAGCTCAGTCCGTCAGTTCACCTAATGATGGCGACATGTGTGATCGCCGAAATATTGTGCCCGTTGGACACTGTAGACCGGCAGTACACCCGTGGATATTTTGATTATCAAATACGCCGGGAGAAACTAAAGAATCACAAAAGGCACAATCTTCACAAACATCTTGCTGTGTTAAATGAACTCTGTGACTTTTGAAGGAATTAATTTGGTGTACATGTGCTACTCAAATCAAAGATGTCGCATAAGAAGCTGAGTAGCACGTCGGTGTAGTTGTTATGATACTGAACTGATGCGTGGAGGGTCGTGAGTTCAAAACCCAGGTGGGCCGTAAACATTTAATTTCTATATTTGGTTCGAGTACATTCTAGAAATATCCACAAATGTCAAGAAACATTCTTCAGGAATGTTCTGTAGCTGTATATATACTCTGTGTGTTCTGTCCAGAGGCAGTTCGCGCTCTTGTATTTGCAAGTGCTGAATAAACCTTCGGAAAGTGAAGTTAGTGTTCGTCATTCATCTAATTACACCTTCTTTTACGTGACATTATTCTGGCGGAGGCCGGCCGGAGTGGCCGAGCGGTAAAAGGCGCTACAGTCTGGAACCGCACGACCGCTACGGTCGCAGGTTCGAATCCTGCCTCGGGCATGGGTGTGTGTGATGTCCTTAGGTTAGTTAGGTTTAAGTAGTTCTAAGTTCTAGGGGACTTATTACCACAGCAGTTGAGTCCCATAGTGCTCAGAGCCATTTTCTGGCGGAGACGCTGGCTGTTGGAACATGTGATAGTGCACATTATCGACGACACAGTGGCTCCCATCAGGCCACGACAGAGCCGCCTTTACGTGGCGAGAAACCCGATTTCGAGCCATATTCAACAGATCGCAATCTATCGGAGACAGAAGAAGAAGACGTTACGATGACAGCAACTGTGTGCCACCACATGAGACATCCTTCCGGGTTCTCTGGTGACGATGGTCAAGGTCCAAAGAAGTGGCTGAAGGTATACGAGCGTATAGCCAAATTTAACAAATGGGATGACACCGTGTGTTTGGCTAACGTATTTTTCTACTTGGAGGACGCAGCCAGGCAATGGTATGAGAAAAACGAGGAGAAGTTCGCAACCTGGGAAGTATTCCAGGCAGAACTGCGCATATATTTGGGCGACACACAACGACAGAAGTGCAAGGCTGAAGACAAATTAAAGTGCAGGGCACAGCGACCAGGAGAAACTATAGCATCCTACATTCAAGACGTCTTGGAGCTGTGTAAAATTGTGGATCCTAGAATGAAGGAGGAAGATAAGGTTGCATATCTCATGAAGGGTGTTGCTGAGGACATGTATCAAGCCCTAGGATCTGACAGCTGACGACTTCATAAAATGGTGCCAGTATATCCGGACAATGCATCAAACAAAGAATTACACGCAAGAAGTTTGAACGGCTTCCAAATGTCGTATCGATGTCTGTGATGGAGGAAGCAACTTATTTCACAAGTGTTATTCGTCAGATAGTGAGAGAGGAAGTTCAGAAGACACTTGGATTGCACGCAGAGCAAAAAACCGAGACGCTTCAAGAGGTCATAAGGGAGAAGTGGAACAGACATTGAACCTAATCTCTCCTCCTTCATTTCCCTTTAAAACTGTGAAAAAGTCGATACCTAGGCGGAGTTACGTTCCTGCAATGCCGCTTTAGGAACCTGTTTGGGCACAAAGGAAGACTGACGTCTGGAGGACCCAGGATAACCAACCAGTATGTTTCCACTGCGGACGACCGGGACATGTGGTGCGCTATTGCCGAGAAAGGCGGCGGAAATTTGATGACGCCAGCGCCAGAAGACAGCAGACCGCTCTTAGCCGACCCCAACTCCGGGACGAAGAAAATGAACAAGATGTGGGAGCATGACGACGTAGATCTCCATCGCCACAAGCTGGCCGCTGGAGAGAACTCTCCCCAACACGCCGATCAAGGTCTCCACTGCTGTTTAGAAGCTCCAGCCGCTCACCTAGCCGCCGCAACGTGGAAAACTAAAGGGAGCGACCTACCTTGGAGGTGAGACCGACGAAGAGAAAAATCCTCCGCTGTCTATCACTACAAAAATGATAAGAAACTATGTCGACATCCTCATGGATGGCCGACCAGCCCAAGCTCTTGTGGACTCTGGAGCATCGTATTCAGTCATTTCGGACAAGTACTGCCGCCAGTTGCAGAAAACCGTATTCGTCGACAGAAAAACATCTCGGCTGAAGGTGACTAATGGGAAATATGTAAAACCTACAGGAAGATGTACCATTCGTGCGGGTATAAGTGGCCATATACAGCCCTTAGAATTCATCGTCTGCCGGCCGGTGTGGCCGAGCGGTTCTAGGCGCTTCAGTCTGGAACCGCGCAACCGTTCCGGTCGCAGGTTCGAATCCTGCCTCGGGCGTGGATGTGTGTGATGTCCGTAGGTTAGTTAGGTTTAAGTAGTTCTAAGTTCTAGGGGACTGATAACCTCAGATGTTAAGTCCCATAGTGCTCAGAGCCATTTGAACCATGTAAACCAATTCATCGTCTTACAAGAGTGTAGTCATGACGTCATTCTCTGATGGGACTTTTTGAAAGCTTCTCAGGCAATTATAGATTTTGGACGCTCGAAGATTATGCTAGACGAGATGAGATACTGTGGTGGAAAGGAAGATGCGCATCCGAGTGTATGGAGACTATGTGTGCTGGATGAAGTGGTCATTCCTGCAGTCAACGCTAGAAAGGTAAGTATCATACCATGCATCTTGTAGTAGAATGTAGGAGAAGCATACCACTGAAGAATAACTTGGTCATCCCAGCCTCTGTCATCTCGTTTAAGAACGTATACGGTGAATTGTGGATAGTTTACTGTCGCCGAGAACTACAGATACTTCCCAGACGCATGTGCGTAGCAAACTCTGAGCCGCTAATTGAAGAACAGCTGAGCGTCATAGAAACCTCCCATGCCGAGTCTGTGGGCGAAATTAGCGCTCCCACTACGAGACGAGATCTTCTAACTCGACTATCACCAGATCTCACTAAGGAACAACAGAAGAAGCTACTTGCCATTCTTCAAGAGTTCTCTGAATGCTTCAATCCACAGGTGAAGAGGAAAGTAGACAAATCGACGATGAAGCACCGGATTAGCACTGGGGACCATCAACCAATAAGCCAGAGAGAATACCGTGTGTCAGCAACGGAACGTCGAATAATTCGCGAAGAGGTAGAGAAAATGACGAAGAATGACATCATTCAGCCTTCGCAGAGCCCATGGTCGTCACCAGTGGTCCCTGTCAGAAAGAAGGATGGTAGTTGATGCTTTTGTGTTGATTACAGGAAGCTTAATAAGATAACTAAAAAGTACGTTTCCCCTCTTCCACGCATCGACGACACACTAGATTGTCTACGTTCTTTTCTCGATCATGGACATGTACTCGGGATACTGGCAAATCGAAGTAGGTGAGGCTGATCGTGAGAAAACTGCATTCATTACCCCTGAGGGCCTGTATGAGTTTAATGCTGTTTGGTTGTTGTAATGCACCAGCAACTTTTGAACGGATGATGGATAATCTTCTGAGGCACCTGGAGTGGACGATGTGTTTTTGTTATTTAGATGACATTATAGTGTTCTCAGAGACATTTGATGAATATCTAAAAAGACTGAGGGCCGTTCTTAAGTGTCTCCAACAAGGCAGATTGAAATTTAATCCCAGAAAGTGTCTATTTGGAGCAAAAGAAATCAAAACACTTGGACACTTTGTGTCAAACGAAGGTGTGCGGCCAGACCCAGAAATGGTGAGACCTATAACGGAATTCCCTATTCCTAAAAGTATTAGAGATGTAAGAAGCTTCCTCGGATTATGTTCTTATTACCATCGTTTTATAAAAGACTTTTCTATCACAGCCAGGCCACTCCAAGAGTTGTTAAAAGCTGATGCTAAATTTATCTGGGATGGTGCTCAACAAGATTCTTTCGTTGTGATGCGAAAAACTCTGAAGACTGACCCTGTACTTGGTATGTATGATGAGAGAGCACTTATAGAACTACACACAGATGCCAGCGGGTATGGGATCGGTGCTGTTCTGGTGCAAATTTCGGATGTTAAAGAATAGGTTATAGCCTATGCTTCTAGAACACTTACAAAAACCGAGAGAAACTACTAAACTAGAGAGAGAGAATGTCTTGCTGTGATCTGGGCCACGTGCAAATTTCGCCAGTACCTCTATGGAAGGCCATTCACAGTTGTTACCAACCACCATTCACTTTGTTGGTTGACAGGTCTTAAGGATCCAACAGGACGACTCGCCAGGTGGGCACTACGTCTTCAAGAGTATGACATTACCACAGTGTACAAAAGTGGAAGAAGACACCAAGATGCCAACTGTCTCACAAGAAACCCTGTGCAAAACCATCAAGATTATGATGAAGATAGTGACTGTCTCTCTGCACTCGAGGATCTCTCTGCTGAGCAGAAGAAGGACACCAAGATATCTCAAACTATGTTTGCCTTATATCGGTCGAAGGATGTGAAAGAACAATTTAAGGTAATGAGTGGATTACTTTGCAAGAAAAACTTTGATCCGTTTGGAAAGAGGTGGCTACCAGTGATGCCTAAATACATGCGCTTAGATGTTCTACAGAAATTCCATGACACACCTGAGGCCGAACATTTCGGATTTCTTAAGACCTACGATACGATCTGCAAGAGATTTTTCTGGCCAGGTTTATTTAGGAGTGTCCGTCACTATGTGTCGCACTGTCGAGAGTGCCAGAGGAGAAAGGCAGTTCCTCAGAAACCACCTGACCGACTCATACTAATTCCACCAGCCGAAACATCTTTCCAGCGTGTTGGGATTGACCTCCACGAACGATTTCCAACGTCTGCTAGTGGTAATAGATGGATTATTGTTTGTACTGATTATCTGACACGCTATGCAATTACAATAGCCGTGAAAACAGCCAAAGCATCCGAGGTAACCAAATTCATCGTGAAAGACATTGTATTAAAACACGGTGCCCCAAAGTCGATAATTACGGATCGAGGGAAAGTTTTTCAATCGCATCTTGTGACAGAGATTAACCGTCGGTGCAACATTACTAATCACATGACGACTGCCTACCATCCGCAAACAAACGGGCTTACTGAACGCCTTAATAAGACCTTGGCCGACATGCTATAAATGTTCGTCAATGTTGAGCAGAGCAACTGGGATGAGGTGCTACCTTTCGTGACGTTTACCGACAACATCGCCAAACAATACACCACAGGATTTACGACATTTTTCCTGCTGCATGGGCGTGAAGCGACTACGACGACGGACAGTGTTTCCGTTACATCCTGATGACGTGGACGACGACTAAATCGGCCAGGTGTTGACCAGAGCTGAGGAAGCTCGGCAGTTAGCTCGACTCCGCACGCTGCGGGCTCAAGAAAACGATCGCCGAAGGTACGACGCGAGCCACCGCCCTGTTGTCTACCAGCCTCGTGACCTCGTCTGGATCTTCAGTCCTGTTCGGAAGGTTGGTCTCTCTGAGAAGCTCCTCAGGCGCTACTTTGGACCTTATAAGGTTGTAAGACAGTTATCTGACGTTACTTAGTGAAGTTGAAGATTTCGACCCCGACACAAGACGACGAAAGATCAGACACACGTTCCATGTCCTTCGAAAAAAGCCCTATAAGGTTCCTGCAACCCAGGGTAAATTCGAAGCTCTAACGACAGGCAACAAACGGAACGTTGACGAATAGCGTAGTGGCAAAAGAAGTTCTAAGAAGATCACCGTCATGGCGAGAATCAATCATTGGGAGTCGGAGTATGCAGGACCGATGACACGTTCCCGGACTAGGAGGACGTAACATCGAGACGCTGTAAGGAGGGAGCAATGTTGCAGAAGAAGCTGAGTAGCGTAAAATTTTAATTTCTATACTCGGTTCGATTACGTTCTAGAAATATCCACAAATGTCAAGAATCATTGTACTGGAAGGTTTTGTAGCTATATATATGCTGTATGTGTTCTGGCCGGAGGCAGTTCGCTCCGCGCTCTTGTATGTGCAAGTGCTGAATAAACTTTCGTTAAGTGAAGTTAGCATTCGACATTCATCTAATCACACCTTCTTCTACGTGACAATATCAATTCGTTTTGAAACGCGAATCAGCCGCCTAGTAATTGTCAGTGACCATCTTTGGCGTCAAGCCCTAAACAACGCAGCTAGCCGCTAGTAGTAATTTGAATCTAAACTTAGTAAGGAAAGAGTTTGACTCAAATTAATGGAAAGAGTGGATATAATCAACACATTCTGATTGCAATAACAGATAGTGTTATATTGCCTCTCTTTCACGTATCTCGACGAGGTGAAGAATACTGGCTGGGCACAGAAAAAGGACGTTACTTTCGCTGATCGTGAAAGTGCCAGCAGGAAGCAATACTAGGCGTCACAGAGCCCAGTCAGCGAGTGCGCCTTATAACACAGCTCGCAGCATCTGAAGCACGTCTAATTGTTATAGGTCAACACTGCTAATACACTTACGACAATCTCTAAGCCTATTTTTGTTCCATGGTTACAACAACAAGAAAATGCGTTCATATGAAATTGGCCGTTGAAATATTGTGCAGAAAAATGGAGCCAGCAACTCGGATGAATACCCAGAAGCACAGCAACAATCAATAACGCCGAGAAAACTTATGAGATGGCAAAACAAATTCTGTTATGCTTTATTTCTAATGAATGTTCAAATGTGTCTGAATTACTAAGGGACCAAACTGCTTAGGTCATAGTTCCCTAGACATACACACTACTTAAAGTAACTTAAACTAACTTATGCTAAGAACAATACACATACACACACACACACATGCCAGAGGGAGGACTCGAATCTCCGGCGGGAGGGGCCGCGCGGCTGTTCCTAATGAGCTCTGTTAATGATTGCTAATAGTAATTTTACGGACATTGCAGAATACTCCATGGTTTTTATACTCATTGTTTTCTGTGTGGAGACACTCAACTGGCGGCAGTAGCGCAGCTCTGAGTTGGCAAGAAACGCCTTCGCAATCCGTTCTAGCGACTGATTTCCTATTGCGACAGTGGGATTCTCCTGGCGGGGGAACAACAGTCGCCGTTCGCTGTCGCAAGAGAGCCATGCCCGTGCTCTTGCTGGCTGACTCACTCTCTGGGCGACGTAAATGCGAGTGACCTTGCGTTCCGTTCAGGACTATGTCGGCAACAGGTGCATAGGTTACATGCACATCAGCGTAACGGGGCCAAGGGAGTCTTAGGTGTTTTCCTGATCTTGTTTCACCCAACTCTCAAAAAAAGTTGTCACAGACTTGTGATAGGGTACTAAAACAACATCTAAGGCTTGCAAATCACTGTAAACTATACGGTATATAGTTTTTGCTGAAAATACCCAAATATGGAAATGTGAAGACGACTCTACAAGCGTTAAAGATTACAAGAAGCTAACGTATCTGACAGGTTGTAACCTCCCCACAAAAATATAATATAAATATTATTCTCATTTAGTGTAACCTCCCCACAGATAAATAATATAAATAATATTCTCATTTAGTGTAACCTCCCAATAAATAAATTGCGCAACCTATCAATAATAAAATGCGACTAATCTCTCAATAAAATTGCGACTCACTTATAACCTTTCAATATTGACTGTGAATTTAAACTGGTAAATTTTGGACGTCAGCAGTGCTGCGTCATGGCCCTGAAAATTCATTACGAATAAATTGAAAAATCTTACCTCAATTAGGTCGCCGGATAACGCGTATACATCTGCTCCTATAAGAAATTTTTCTGGCGTAGCTCAGTGCAATGCTGGCAGATAGATTTGTCATGTATAAAAGAAGCAACTTATTTTTCTTTTCAATAATCGGGATGACCAAGGATCGGAGAAATTAGTAAATTCTTTAAATTAAAATGAATGATTGTCCAAACTTACTCTTTATGAGAAATATTATTATTAAGAGATTTTATTTAAAACATTTACATGGGACTTGATATAACAATACTACATATGCGAGAGGCTGCTTTTACCTTATACAACAACGCTCAGGCTCCGCCATCGCTCCACGACGACCGGCCCAGCCAACACGATACACCAGACTGCTAGCTACTACTTACTGCTACTAACACACAGTTCCTACCGCAGTCAACACTGCTCTTTGGTCTGAGATTCTCTTATAGCTTACATATCGCAGGCAGCACATGAGCAATCCATCGAAATTACATCTGCTCGAGTGCACTAGCAACAAATTCCTTAATGATGGACCTCTTACAAGGTACCATTGTTGTCGTCATCATTGACATCATAGTCTCATCGTCATGGCCGGCCGGAGTGGCCGTGCGGTTCTAGGCGCTACAGTCTGGAACCGAGCGACCGCTACGGTAGCAGGTTCGAATCCTGCCTCGGGCATGGATGTGTGTAATGTTCTTACGTTAGTTAGGTTTAATTAGTTCTAAGTTCTAGGAGACGTATGACCTCAGAAGTTAAGTCCCATAGTGCTCAGGGCCATTTGAACCATCATCGTCATGATAGTCATCATCATATCATTCTTCTTTGTCATCGCCGTCGCCAGCACCGTCGTCATGTTACAATCTTGACGAATTGTTACAAACATTCTTCAAAGCTGACCAAGGAACCTCCACGCCGGCCGGGGTGGCCGAGCGGTTCTAGGCCCTACAGTCTGGAACCGCATGACCGCTACGGTCGCAGGTTCGAATCCTGCCTCGAGCATGGATATGTGTGATGTCCTTAGGTTAGTTAGGTGTAAGTAGTTCTAAGTTCTAGGGGACTGATGACCTCAGAAGTTAAGTCCCATAGTGCTCAGAGCCATTTGAACCTCCACTTGTTGTATAGTTTTCGCATTAAACGTCCACGTCTAATTGTTATAGGTCAACAGTGGTAATACACTTACGACAATGTCTGAGCCTATTTTTGTTCCATGGTTACAACAACAAGAAAATGCGCTCATATGAAATTGTACTGTATTAAACGTCAAAAATTCACAGCTCTGGAAAGCGGCGTAAAGTTAAACCTAGATTACCAGTGCCTAACAAAGAAAGGAACCAAAAACGTGCCAGCATACGGTATTTCCTGATGTAGACGAAAAGCCAAGCAGAAATTACCACCACTAATGATGTTTTACTTCAATAAAGCGAAACGTGTCTGGTGAGAAAAACAGGCATTTTATTGTAGTTGTAACGCCAAAATAAAAATACTCTTACAAATTGTGAAACAACTATGGACAATATGGCCACAAAAATGAAGTACTTAAGGCACACTAGAAACAAAATCGTTTTGGCCTCCCTATTTAGCTTACCAAAGGTGCCCTAAATGATTCTGACTCCTTGTTTCTTTTACAGTCATCCAGCCGTTGTTTTCAGCTGCTGTAAATACAATAATTTTTCAACTGGCTCTTCATCTCTACTCCATAAACCACCTTACGACGTGTGACGGAGGGTATCCCTGGTACCGCCACGTACACCCAGTTTTCTGTTCCATTCACGAATTGTAGATGGCGAGAACGACTGTCGATATATCTCCATATGAGCACTGATGTGTCTGGTTTTCTCATCGTGATCATTTCGCGGGACGTATGTTGGGTGAAGTAGTATGTTTCCCTGCTCTTTGTGGAATGTCAACAACAAACCTCTTGCTGATGCACAATGCCTCTCTTGCAACATCTGACATTGCATTTTGTTGAGACGAAACGAGTCGCTCTTCGCTAGATGTTTTCTGCTCCTTCTATAACTCCAGCTTGGTAATGGTTCAAATGACTCTGAGCACTATGGGACTTAACTTCTTAGGTCATCAGTCCCCTAGAACTTAGAACTACTTAAACCTAACTAACCTAAGGACATCACACACATCCATGCCCGAGCAGGATTCGAACCTGCGACCGTAGCGGTCGCGCGGTTCCAGACTGTAGTGCTAGAACCGCATGGCCACTCCGGCCGGCGCTTGGTAATGGTCCCATGCTAATGAATAACACTGCGGTATCATAAGAATTAATGTATTGTAGGAGTTTTCTATTCTTAAGATTGTCCCAATACGTCTGTCGGCCGTTTGCTTCTCCAAATATTTATTATGTAATTCCACCTTAGCTCGGCCCAGTTGGTTACTCCCAGGCACAGGCTAGTTATGATTAAACTGTTGCTACTTGGGCCAGTGTAAGCGGAAATATATTTACCTTGTATTTTATGTTAGCTGGGGACATAGAAACGACGTAGAGGCTCCGTCCCCGCCGCACCCGCAGTGGTCCACAACACCACGACGACTACCGCAGTCCACTTCACCCCTCCGCCGCCACACACCGAACCCAGGGTTATTGTGCGGTTCGGCCCCCTGTGGACCCCCCAGGGAACGTCTCACAGCAGACAAGTGTAACCTCTATGTTTGCTTGGTAGAGTAATGGTGGTGTACGCGTACGTGGAGAACTTGTTTGCGCAGCAATCGCCGACATAGTGTAACTGATACGAAATAAGGGGAACCAGCCCCCATTCGCCAAGGCAGATGGAAAACCGCTTAAAAACCATCCACAGACTGGCCGGTTCACCGGACCTCAACACAAATCCACCGGGCGGATTCGTGCCGGGGACCAGGCGCTCTTTCCCGCCCGGAAAGCCGTGCGTTAGACCGCACGGCCAACCGGGTGGGCTTATATTTACCGTTTACCGTGTATTCAAGTTTACAGTAATGATATTCGGACTATGTGCTGCAGGATTTGCTTTGTTGTCATGACTTGCCGTTATGCGCCTGTACTGGTACAGCGACGTAGGGTTGAAACACAAGCATCAGTGATTATTACGGTTCCAGTCAGTCAGCATGGGTCTGGACAAGGTAAACAGGAATTTACTCGCATAGTTATTTTACCAAAACGACAGCAACAGTGCTACTGTTCTTCGCAAGTATCGACGCATTAAAGGAATGCGGAGAGATCCTCTTTCTGCACCGGGGTTGGACAACATGATTCGGATGTTGGAATTAAATGACGATTTGGAAATTATCCTTGGGAGGGGCCGACAGCCAATTGTGCCACAAATGTTGAAGAAGTCACTGTTGCCATGGCTGAGAATGATGGCCGCGCGGGATTAGCCGAGTGGTGTCAGGCGCTGCAGTCATGGACTGTGCGGCTGGTCCCGGCGGAGGTTCGAGTCCTCCCTCGGGCATGGTTGTGTGTGTTTGTCCTTAGGATAATTTAGGTTAAGTAGTGTATAAGCTTAGGGACTCATGACCTTAGTAGTTAAGTCCCGTAAGATTTCACACACATTTGAACTTTTTTTTTTTTTTTTTTTGAGAATGCTGCTGCACGCAATGCGCGATCTTCGAGCAGTGAACGAACTGTGTGACGACAGCTGAACATTTCATGGTCCACTGTTCGAAAAGTGCTGCGAACAACTGTGAAGTGGTATCCGTACAAACTTCTAGACTGTCGTGGATGCAGATGGTCGTCACATCGAGCAACTTTTGTAACCTGAATTGTTTTCCTGTATTTATGCACAGTACGTTACGTCTACGAGCTTAATCGTCGACGTTCTGCAGCTCTCTCTGCTTTTCACTTGAGTCTTATGACTTTGCAATTTTCCTGTAGACGGCGCTACCGTCTGAGAATGGTTCAAATGGCTCTGAGCACTATGGGACTTAACATCGGTGGTCATCAGTCCCCTAGAACTTAGAACTACTTAAACCTAACTAACCTAAGGACATCACACACATCCATGCCCGAGGCAGGATTCGAACCTGCGACCGTAGCAGTCCCGCGGTTCCGGACTGCGCGCCTAGAACCACTAGACCACCGCGGCCGGCTCTACCGTCTGAGAACAGCTACACAAAGTTTCGGATGTTACCCACTAGATCCCATATGTACTGGAAGCAGTAACGGTCCTATAACTCTCATTGTGGATACTACCGAAGTATTCTTCGATATTGTTCCGTAAGAATGACATGTTCAGTTCTGTCAACAAGGATCATCTGAATGCAGTCATAAATATGGTTCCTTACTAAGCAAGCTCATAGCTTTTTCCTTAAACGTCTAGCGGAAAAATGTTCCTATCGGAGCACAAAAAATGCATATGTGCTCTCGTTTATGTACACTATGTGATCAAAAGTATCCGGACGCCAACTTACAAGTTTTTGGCGACTTCCATCGGTAATGTTGGAATTCAGTATATCGTTGGCTCACCCTCAGTGTTGATGACAGCTTTCACTCTCGCAGGCATACGTTCAATCAGGTGCTGGAAGGTTTCTTGGCCAATGGCAGCCCATTCTTTACTTAGTGCTGCAATGAGGAGAGGTATCGATGTCGGTCGGTGAGGCCTAGCACTAAGTCGGCGTTCCAAAACATCCCAAAGGTGTTCTATAGGATTCAGGTTAGGACTCTGTGCAGGCCAGTCCGTTACAGGGATGTTATTGTCCTGTAAGCACTCCGCCACAGGCCGTGCATTATGAACAGGTGCTCGATCGCGTTGAAAGATGCAGTTGGCATCTCCGAATTGCTCTTCAACAGTGGGAAGCAAGAAGGCGCTTGAAACATCAATGTAGACCTGTGCTGTGATAGTGCCACGCAAAACAACAAGAGGTGCGAAACCCCTTCATGAAAAACACGACCACACCATAACACCACCGCCTCCGAATTTTACTGTTAGCACGACACACGCTGACATATGACGTTCATCGGGCAATCGCCATACCCACACTACCATTGGATCGCCACATTGTGTACCGTGATTCGTCACTCCGCACAACGTTTTTTCCACTGTTCAATCGTCCAGTGTTTACCCTCCTTACACCAAGCGAGGCGTCGTTTGGCGTTTACCGGCATGAGGTGTGGCTTATGAGCAGCCGCTCGACAATGAAATCCAAGTTTTCTCACCTCCTGCCTAATTGTCACAGTACTTGCAGTGGATGCTGATGCAGTTAGGAATTCCTGTGTGATGGTCTGCATAGATGTCTGCCTATTACACATTACGACTCTCTTCAACTGTCGGCGGTCTCTGTCAGTGAACAGACAAGGTCGGCCTGTACGACTTTGTGCTGAACGCGTCCCTTTACGTTTCCACTTCACTACCACATCTGAGACAGTGGACCTAGGGATGTATAGGAATGTGGAAATCTCGCGTACAGACGTATGACACAAGTGACACCCAATCACCTGACCACGTTCGAAGTCCGTGAGTTCCGCGGAGCGCCCCATTCTACTCTTTCTCCATGTCTAAAGAGTAATGAGGTTACTGGTATGGAGTACCTGGCTATAGGTAGCAGCACAATGCACCTAATATGAAAAACGTATTTTTTGGGGGAGTCCGGAGACTTTTGATCACATAGTTTAAAAGACTCTGAAAAGTAGGATATCAGCTGCTTCATTCTACCTTTCTCAGCACCTTTAAAATTTTTCAAAAAAATTTTGTCATGTGAATATATTTCCGCTTTTTTAACATGAAACTCACCTCAAATTCCCAGAAACTCCCCTAACGTTAACTCGCATCCACTAATGCATTGCTGTAAGTCACTCGGACCCATCCTTTCTCATTCACTCATTCGGTCCAACTATCATCATAATTTCTTTGTAGCTCTCTGTCATTCTTTCCTGTGTAACAGCTACAACCTGCTTCGTTCTGTCCTACTGCTACTGTCTCCTCTCGCTGTCACTTTCCCCTTCTTGCTCTCTCTTGCTGCTGATATCTCATTCCTTCCTTCTTACTGCTGGTGTCTCTTATCACTGTCACAATCTCTCTCTTCCTCTTTGTAACTGTCATATACTCTGTCTCTCATTATCACTGGCTTTCGCCTGCTTCCGCTTTCTCTATCTCTTTATTCCTTCCCATCCCCTGGCACTGTCTCCTTCATTCTTTTACCAGCACTGTTCAGTTACTTCCACTGTGTCCCTCTCTTTCTCTCCTCTTTCCATTGCCTTCTGCGCTCTTTCTATAACAGAACTACCGTCTACTTTCTTCCAGTATTTATTACTTTCCCGCCTCTTTCCCATTGCCACTATCTTCTTGTCTCACATAATAAAAAAGCACGAATATGATCGTATGCCAAAATTTTGCAAACATTTTTAATGATACTGAGGAAGTTAGAATGAGACAGCTGGTACCCCACTTTTCAGTCAAAGTCTTTTAAATAAACAAGTACATACTGACATTTATTTGTACCGATAGGAGCATTTTTCCGCTGGTTTCCTTCTTTTCCCTTCTGAAGCAGTTCATGTAACTCATATGTAAAGAAATCTATTGGTCAGTGAAATTTAGATAGTTCACTTAAGTGAAATTGAAAAAGTGCAAAAACTGATTTTACCCCAGACCGGATTTTTATTGAAAATAAAACTGCATGTGATTCAGCATTACAACATGATGTTCCCAAATGATGAGGGATACAATTTGCAGCATATTTCTCGATGCTACCTCATTATCTCAACTACGCTCGATTGGTTAGCTGAGTGGTAACGTGTTTGCTTATCATGCGGCGCACCCGGGTTCGATTCCCAGGCGGGCTGGAGATTTTCTCCGCTCGTGGACTGGGTGTTGTATTGTCCTTATCATCATCATCATCACCTATACGCAAGTCGCCCAGTGTGACGTCACCTGAAATAAGACTTGAAACCAGGCGGCAGGACTTCCCCAGATGGGGCTCCCCAACCAATCAATTCCACACGATCAATTCATCTAAACTACGAGATGTGGTGCTACAAAAGAATATCGAAAATTAGGTGGACTGATAAGGTAAGGGATCAAGATGTTCTGCGCAGAACCGGAGAGGAAAAGAATATGCAGAAAACGCTGGCAAGAAGAAGGGACAGGATGGTCGAACTTCCGTTAAGACATCAGGGAATAACTTCAAGATGCTATAGGCCGTAAAAGGTAGGATATGAAGAGAATTTTGAACGGTATTCGAAATCAGTATCTTAGGTATACATCGTAAAAATTTCAGTCTTTTTTTTTGCGTAGCTGTTTTGGAATCCTTGGCTGTGACGGCGAAAATGTAGCAATAAAACCCTTTTTGTGGGGTTTTCCGAGCAACCTCCCATTCACTAATAGCACCTCCGTAAAACACATCAAGCCCGCTGTAGACTACTAAATGAAAAAAAGAACCAACCGATTAGCTCCATTTTCCTAAGCAGAAGGAAGTGTGTAATATTCATACTTTGACCTTGTCCTGCAGGATGTGGAGAGTAAGACGATCCTTCTGTTGAGTATAAAAATGGTCCCTAGCCGAAGGGCTATCCGAAACATTTGACCATAAAACACAAGTTTTATCACCAACAGAACCTGAAGCATGAGCACCATAAAATCCCCTTTTTATGCACGGTGTTTATTGGAACGTATTAGGCACGCATGCTGTCGCATGCATGTCGATAATGTGGAAATGTGTTGAATGTCTTCCGAAAGTCAAAGAAAACGGCGACAACCTAGGCGGTATTCTCTTATGTATCCTGAATATCATCCACAAGCAGACAGAGTTCAGTTTCACAAGTTCTCTGTAAGAGCTCTCCATGTAAATTTTCATTGGGGATATGTTCTTTGTCCAAAAACTTCATTATGTTGAGCATAAAAAGTTCCATAATTCTACAATAAACTGACGTCCCAGAGATATGCTTATAATTATCTGCATCTGCAACTGTCCATCTGTCCGACGGCCCCCTTAAAGACGGGAATGTCCTGCTCTTTTTTTCCAGTCGAAGGTACCCTTAGTGGTTCCACTGAACTACGATACACTGATGTTAGAAGGGGAGCAAGTTCTTTCGGATAATGCGTGTAGAACGACACAGGTGTCTCATCCGCTCCAGTTGCCATTCCGCTGCCGAGCAGCTTTGGATGATTCTATATTCCGCTACTGCTTATTTCAGTTTAAGCCAGTTGGGCGTTCTTGCGATATTTCGCGGTGAAACAATGCCAGAAGATCAAATTCAGTATTTCGATTTTCTCTCTTCCGTCTGGGTGCCAGAACTCTCTTCGCTTTCATAGCAAATCTCTGACATGGCTATCGAATCACGGGGAGTCTCTCCGTCCTTCAAAACCTCGCTCGGCACATACATTTCTAAGGAATATTACACTATGAGTTTTTCTTTTATTCATTTTTTTTCAATATATTGCATGGAGACTGGTTTAGTCTAACAGAATAATATGTGGCGCTCACTGTAATGTTACCCTCCCACACGTCAATATTAAAATTCTCTCTCTCTCTCTCTGCACAAATTTTGAAAGCTTCGAGAGGCGTAAGATATACAAAAAAACTTTGTACTTATCTTTATTTTCTCTTGTTGTTGGCTCCAGTTTTTGCGTCTAGGGGTACATTCTTGCCGCTGAAATTCTGATTTAACGTTGTGGGTTCCTGATTTCTAAATAACTGATGAAGATTTGCATGTACTACGCTTGAATTTTATTATTTGTCACATTTTTCAATATCACACCGTTTTTACAGTTTCCACTTAATATTCCATATTACATTGTTAGTGACATATAAATACGTCTGTCTCCGTCAGAGGCATGCCTGCTACTCCCAACATTCTGCGGTACTAGCAATATTTCGAGTTTACAAAGCGAAAGCGTTTACATACTTTCTTAACAGAAGAAGAATCATCACCAAGTTATCAGATTATTTTATAAATGAATCCAGAAATAAATTTAATAATTAGCATTAGATTTTGCAATTAATAATATGAATATCAAGTATGCCAGATATTTCGTAATTTCGATTATTTCTAAAAGAAGAATAATTGTAGCTTTAACGATTGTAACAACTTAATTTCTTTTTTTACGTTTTAGTCTGAAATAAAATACATTGTTTACAAAATCAAAGGAAATTCTTTCAGTGAAACAGCCGAGAATGTTCACGTATACTAGATTCGGGATTAATCCTGGTATCGGCTACTTCTATAAAAAAAAGGTCCTGTTAGAAATGAGTGTCCCATTACATCCCCCATGGTCATCCTGTAAACATCTATTTAAGGATTTGGGCATTCTGACTATTGCTTCAGAGTACATTCTTCACAGTATATTTATTCCTTCATGAAGTTCGTTGTAAATAATCCACTACAGTTCAAAAGGAACAATGATGTACATAACGACTTTCATTATTCCACTGTAAGGTTGTCTCTAGCACGAAAAGGAGTGCACAATGCTGCAACAAAAATCTTTGATCACTTCCCCAGTGATACAAAACGCCTGAGACACAGAATAATAAAATTTAAAAACTATCTGAAAAAATTTCTCCTTGACAAATTCCTTCTGTTCCTGGAACAGTTTCTGTTTTTGCAGTGCGTAAGAGGTGCTGAGTAGGAATTACTAACTCACGTCTGTGTATTTTTCCCTTCAGCATATAGCCATACTTACAAATTAATTTGCTAAGTGAATGTAAAATGACTCATTCCACACCAATACGATTTATTGTGCAAAATGATCCAGGAAAATGAAACTCACTAGCTAACTTTACGATAATGACATTCAGAGCAACTTTCGAAATTGATGTACACTAAGGTGACAAAAATCTTGCGATATTGATGTGCAGATATATAAATGGCGGTTGAATCGCGTACACAAAGCATGGAATGCCAGAGCAGTCGTTTGCACTTGGGTGATTCATGTGGAAGCTGGTGGTGGCTCCTTAATTGTGTGGTTTATGTTTACATGGAATGGACCGGCTACTTGGATGCCATTCGCAACCATTCATGGAGTTCATGTTCTCAAACAACGCTGGAATTATTATGAATGACAACGCTTATGTCACTGGGCCACAATTGTCCGCAAACGGTTTGAAGAACATTCTGGACAATTCGAGCGAATGATTTGGTCACACAGATCGCCCGACATGAATCCCATCGAACATTTATGGGACAGAATCGAGAGGTGAGTTCCTACAAAAAATCCTGCACCGGCAACATCTTCGTAGTTACGGACGGCTATAAAGAGAGCATGGCTATGGACTTCCAAAGATTTGTTGAATGCATGCGACATGGTGTTGCTGAACTGCGCCGGGCAAAAGGCGGTCCGACACGATATTAGGAGGTGTCCATATCAGTGTATGTTGATGGAAGTTTTCGTTAAATTCAATAAGCTACTACGTCTTAGCCTACTGCTATACCGTTTTAATAAGGAAACGCATTCATCATTAACACTTGAAAAAGATTCGTATATTAATCGAAACTGGATGTGCAATTAAAATACAGCCGGAGCAGTTTTATTTCAGCAAATATGTAACCAGCTACGAAAAAACTTCGGCACTTCCAGGTTTGGTACATTAACCGCACACTTACGAGCAGTACGATAGAGAAGGAAGCGTCTCATTAGAAGATATAAGATAATTAAACACTGCAGTTGTACGCTGGCTTAGTGGCTTCCATAAATCAAATTGGCTGAGTGCTTCTTGTATCATTACCTCAGTCCAGTCAATCTTCAATTCTGCTTTTGATGAACTCTTTGTCACCTGGCTGTAGACTTCGATTTTCTTCTCTTAAGGCGGCTACATACGTAACCACAGGCCTGACACTCGTACTAGTGCAAGCATTTTAGGCTAGCATACCCAAGTCCCTTCTCTGCCACACAGTATAATTATTCTTGTACAAGCATCAGTTTGTGCTCCCACTACGCATAGTTCAGCGGATGACGATTTGTTTGTTTTGCCCGCCTTTGTTGTGATGCGATTAAAAAAACGGCGAGTACCCTGTGTCCTGTAAATATTGGTTAATGGCTATTTTATCCTCTCATTAAGTTACTCTATGTGTTGATTCAGCTATATGATTCATGCTCACTGGCGAAAAGCTTTTGAACCTCCTATCCCTCGTATCAACATAGATTAAAATCCGGGATACAATCATAAGGAAAGCTGTAACAGCAAACGAAAGGCAGAAAGCAGTACTACGGTTTCTCACGGGTTGAAGGGGATACAAATCTTCAAATACGAATACTCATCTATACGCAACCGCGATTACGTATCTCGTTTCCCCTTTTCCCAGATTGATAAATATCTTGAATTTTTTCGACTCTAGCAATTGGTTTTGCGAGATTTTATCTTTATGATAGCGATATGTCCGTCTGTGACAGGGCAATTATATTGCATTTTGTTAAAACTATTAGGTATGCAACATCCATCTTTCTCTTAACGTGATAGGATTATGATTTAATACACATGGAACAAGGCTAGTTTTCGTATACTGGATGAAGTTCTTTTGGCAGTTTGAAACTGATCTGCCTCACGTCGCACGGGTTATTGCCGTGAGAAGATTAGTATAGAACCGTGATTATTCTGGATACACGTGCTGAAGCAAGTGCACGTTGATATGCTTGCATAGGCTTGGATAAATTAAAATGGATCAAGCCTGAAGCAGCTACAACACTCCGAATGCACACCTATAAATGACGTACGTACCATCAGACATGCTTGCGCAAACTGATTAACCATACATTTTGCAATTAAAGTGCTATATTATACGGCTGCGTTGCTGCGGCATAGCTGCAATAAACGGCAGTATTGCTTTACGGCCCGACCATATTACTGAGAACAGGCCATTGCTGGTAGTTGGCGAGGCATGGTTTAGGTGTTGCCCGTGTTGGCTACCAGGAGTGGAGAATATTCCGTATGGTTAGCCCGTATTTCTCTTTGTCTCTCTCTCAGCCTTACTTCATCTTTCTCGCACCGGCTGTGTGGCAGCGCCAAATACACTCTTAAGACAAAACAACGCCGCAGTACGAAGGAATTATCCAAATGCCATGAAAATCGGTAGATGTGAAGTACATGTTCAGACAAACAGTTAATTACAGTTTCATAAAAAGTGCATGATTTACTGAAGACAAAGACTTCACCAATTAAGCAGGTGAATAACGCGTTGATCTATCCTTGGCCCTTATGAAAGAGCTACACTGCCTGCCATTGATTGATAAGAGTTGCTGGATGTCCTCATGAGGGATACCGTGCCAAGTTACGTCCAGCTGGCGCTCTAGATCGAGAAAATCCCGTGTTGCTTGGAGGCCCTATCCATAATGCTCCAAACGTTCTCATTTGGGGAGAACTCTGGCGACTTTGCTGGTCAAGGTAGGGCTTGGCAAGCACGAAGACAAGCAATAGAAATTCTCGCCGTGTGCAGGAGGACACTATCTTGCTGAAATTTATGCCCTAGATGGCTCGTCACGCAGAGCAACATAATGGGACTTAGAATATCGCCGACGTACCGGTGTGTTGTAAGTGTGCCGCGGATGACAACAAAAGGGGTCCTGCTATGAAAAGAAATAGCACCTCAAATCACAACGCTTGGTTGTCAGGCCATATGGCGTGCGACAGACTGGTTAGTTAGTTAGTTGGCTGCGTGTTCCATTGATCAATACCATGGTACGGTAGCCGTTATGATGTGGAACGTATCAAGTGCACAAGAAATGCACATATGAAACAAAATTTTTAATATATATACAGGGTGTTTCAAAAATGACCGGTATATTTGAAACGGCAATAGAAACTAAACGAGCAGCGATAGAAATACACCGTTTGATGCAATATGCTTGGGACAACAGTACATTTTCAGGCAGACAAACTTTCGAAATTACAGTAGTTACAATTTTCAACCACAGATGGCGCTGCGGTCAGGGAAACACTATAGTACGATATTTTCCACATATTCACCATGCGTAGCAGTAATATGGCGTAGTCTCTGAATGAAATTACCCGAAACCTTTGACAACGTGTCTGGCGGAATGGCTTCACATGCAGATGAGATGTACTGCTTCAGCTGTTCAATTGTTTCTGGATTCTGGAGGTACACCTGGTCTTTCAAGTGTCCCCACAGAAAGAAGTCACAGGGGTTCATGTCTGGCGAATAGGGAGGCCAATCCACGCCGCCTCCTGTATGTTTCGGATAGCCCAAAGCAATCACACGATCATCGAAATATTAATTCAGGAAATTAAAGACGTCGGCCGTGCGATGTGGCCGGGCACCATCTTGCATAAACCACGAGGTGTTCGCAGTGTCGTCTAAGGCAGTTTGTACCGCCACAAATTCACGAAGAATGTCCAGATAGCGTGATGCAGTAATCGTTTCGGATCTGAAAAATGGGCCAATGATTCCTATGGAAGAAATGGCGGCCCAGACCAGTACTTTTTGAGGATGCAGGGACGTTAGGACTGCAACATGGGGCTTTTCGGTTCCCCATATGCGCCAGTTCTGTTTATTGACGAAGCCGTCCAGGTAAAAATAAGGTTCGTCAGTAAACCAAATACTGCCCACATGCATATCGCCGTCATCAATCCTGTGCACTATATCGTTAGCGAATGTCTCTCGTGCAGCAATGGTAGCGGCGCTGAGGGGTTGCCGCGTTTGAATTTTGTGTGGATAGAGGTGTAAACTCTGGCGCATGAGACGATACGTGGACGTTGGCGTCATTTGGACCGCAGCTGCATCACGGCGAACGGAAACCCGAGGCCGCTGTTGGATCACCTGCTGCACTAGCAGCGCGTTGCCCTCTGTGGTTGCCGTACGCGGTCGCCCTACCTTTCCAGCACGTTCATCCGTCACGTTCCCAGTCCGTTGAAATTTTTCAAACAGATCCTTTATTGTATCGCTTTTCGGTCCTTTGGTTACATTAAACCTCCGTTGAAAACTTCGTCTTGTTGCAACAACACTGTGTTCTAGGCGGTGGAATTCCAACACCAGAAAAATCCTCTGTTCTAAGGAATAAACCATGTTGTCTACAGCACACTTGCACGTTGTGAACAGCACACGCTTACAGCAGAAAGACGACGTACAGAATGGCGCACCCACAGACTGCATTGTCTTCTTTATCTTTCACATCACTTGCAGCGCCATCTGTTGTTGAAAATTGTAACTACTGTAATTTCGAAAGTTTGTCCGCCTGAAAATGTACTGTTGTCCCAAGCATATTGCAACAAACGGTGTATTTCTATCGCTGCTCGTTTAGTTTTTATTGCCGTTTCAAATATACCGGTCATTTTTGAAACACCCTGTATATATATATATATTACAATACAGAGTTAAAGATTAATATATCTGATATTTACCCCATTCCCTTAAATGGCACAAAATGCACATACTATATTTATAGATTTATTTATTCCTATTCAAGAATTCGTCTATGGTATAGCAGGAGTTGTCAAGGAGATATGATTTCAATTTATTTTTGAAGCTATTACTGCTGTCTGTCAGACACCGTATTTCATCTGGTAATTTGTCGAAAATTTTTATAGCAGCATATTTTACCCCTTTCTGTGGCAAAGATACGTTGAGCAAAGGATAGCGTAATCTTTCCAGTTTCTGGTGTTATAATCATGAATGTCACTGTTGTTTTTAAACTGGTCCATGTTGTTGAGAACAAATTTCATTAGTGAGTAGATGTATTGTGAGACTGTTGTAAGAATTCCCAATCTTTTAAAAAGATGCCTACAAGATGTGCGACTATGAACCCCACACATTATTGTAACCACTTTCTTTGAGCAGTGAATACTTTTTGTCTAAATGTTGAGTTACCCCAAAATATTATTCCGCATGACATCAGAGAGTGAAAGTATGCAAAGTATGTTAGCTTACTAATTTCTATATCCTCAAAATTGGCAATTATTCTGGTCGCAGAAGTTGCTGAACCTAGTCGCTTTAGGAGATCCCACTGCTGTCCAGTGTGTCTCCAGACACGTGTTTGGTGATCATCGGGGCTCAGTTCGAAGCAGAACTCAGCACAGTTCTACTCCAGTCAATAAGATGCCACACTGAAGATGAGTCTGGAGACGTCCTGGGCAGCTAAAGGATACGAATCTGGCTGTCACGCGCCATACGGAAGGCAATCAGGAGTCATGGTCTGGGATGCCATTTCTTTTCATAGCAGAAACCCCTTGGTTGTCAGCCGCGGCATCATTACAGCCCTACATGTCAAGCCATCCTGGGCATACATTTCAACACGATAATGCCCGCTCGCACACGACGAGAGTTTCTACTGCTTGTCTTCGTTCATGTCAAATCCTACCTTAGCCAGCAAGGTTGCCAGATCTCTCCCCAACTGAGAACTTTTAGAGGATTATGTGTGGTGCTCTCGAACTCGGGCTTTTCACTATCTAACGAGCTAGTTGGAGGGAATCTGGTACTAAATCTCTCAGCAGGTCATCCAACAACTGTCAGTCAATGCCAAGATGAATGACAGCTTGCGTAGGAGTCAGAGGTGGACCAACGAACTAGCTCGATTGGTGACGCTATTTGTCTTGAATAAATCATCCATTTTTTCTGAATTTGTACTTATTCGTTTGCAATCATTCGTTTGTCTGCACATGTACATCGCATCTACCAATTACCTTCCCATTCAGATAATTCCTTCGTTCAGAGTCGTTCTTTAATTTTTGGTATTTTTTTTAATTTTTTGTATCTTCGTTCGACTTGGAGTGTTCGTTTGCTGTCTACAAGGGTCTAGAAACGTCAAAGGAGAGAAGCACGTATTGGTAAATCTGATACGTACATCTACGGGCAGAGCTGTGGAGCGTCCAAAGTAATATATACAAAGACAGCAATTTGAAAAGGAACGTTATAAGAGAATCTGCAGCAGTGAGCTGTAATTGTATTCTACATAGGTTGAGATAAATATATTTTTTTAGGTTTCATGTGTTGGCGTGTCCATGGGCAGCAGCTTCCAACTTCTTTTTTTATTTACTTTGTCCGAATACATTACTTTACGCGGCCGATAACGCTGTTCGTTGATGCATCACATTAACAAAATAAATAGTTCTCTCACAGAACCGGTGAAATACAATAAAATATTAGGAAGGTGGTTGCTTCTTGAACTCCCTGAGTTATTCTACCAAAGCGTTACAGACATCTGGTACGAAGAGTCATACAAAATAGTGTTTCAGTATTATGAAACAATTAAGTATCCACCATCAGGTCACCAGTTAAAGTTTCATAAGCAGTTCATTTACCTAAAAAAGATTTTCCTTTCTCTTGCTCTTTTCCTTATGGAATGCAAGGGCAGCAGAGGCACACAAACTAATAGTACTTCGCTTCCTCGCATTTTGCGACAGTACTGTGACTCGTGTAAGCTTCTTCGGCCCGGAAATGTATTGCTGCTATTGCTGCAAACAATGGCCAACAACGTTGTAGAACTTGTGATTGCAATTAATCTGACTGGTATCATGGCGGGGCTACATTTTCGGCAACACGCAAATTCTATGGCCTGTTTAAACGTAGCTTTTCGTATGTGGCCACCTTTACCGTAACGCTTCCAGAAGGCCTTTGCTATTCCGAGCAATCACAGTGGCACAGCGCGAATAACAAAATGTCGAAATCGCTTCCACATCTACATCATGCTCCGCAAGCCATGTAACGATGTTTGGCGGAAGCTACCTCTGGTGCCACTGACTGATCCCTCACTCCCTATTCCAGTCGCAAATGGAGCATGGGAAGAATGATTGTAACGAAGCCTTTGTATTGGCTCTAATTTCTCGATTTTTCTCGTCGTGATCATTTTGCAAGACCTATCTGCGAGGAAGTAATGTTTTGTCCGTCTCATCACGGAATCTACTCTCTCGAAATTTCAGCAGTAAATCTCTCCGTGATGCACAGCCACTGCAGCTTGTTGAGCATCCCTGTAACGCTCTCACGTCGACTAAACGATCCCGTGACGAAACGCGCCACTTTTCATTGACTCTTCTCTACCTCTTCTGTTAATCCTACCTAGTAAGGGTCCCACATTGATGAGCAATACTCAAAAATCCGTGGAGGAAGCGTTTTGTAAGCCATTTCTTCAGTGGATGAATTATATTTCCTTAAATTTCTTCCTATGAATCTCAGTCTGCCATTTGCTTTTCCTACTGTGTATTTTACGTGGTCATTCCACTTAAGGTCGCTCCGGTTGGATCCTCCTAGATATTGATTGTGTAGTTGTACAGTAGTGGATTTCTTTCTGTATGTATGTCCAATATGTTACGTTTATTTAGGATCAGGGCCAACTGCCAGACACTGCACCATTCTTCAATCCTCTGTGGGTCTTTCTGCAAATCGTTACTGCCTTCTGGCGTTCCTACCCTCTTACAGGCAACCGCATCGTATGCGAACAGTCTTAAGGAGCTACCGACGAGTTTACTACATCACTTATTTGCATTATAAACAGTGACGGTCCTGTAACAATTCCTTAGGGTACTCCCGAAATTGCCTTTACACCTAACGATTTTGTTCCGCTAAGAGCGACGTGTTGAGTTCCATCTGCAAGAAAGTCCTGAACCCAGTCGCAAATCTGGTCCAATACTCGCTGACTTTATATTTTTTTCCGCAAACGGCGCTACAGGACCGTGTCAAATGCCTTCTTGAAGTCAAAGAACACGGCAGTAACCTGAGCGACGATTACTATGTGATTTCTGTTTGCGGAATCCATGTTGAATTTTATGCAGAATATTTTCGTTCTTCAAAACCGTTCTGATACGTGAGAATAAAACATATTCCACAATTGTACAACAGACTGACGTCAACGATATATGCCTATAATTTAAGGTGACCATATTTTCTAGACTCAAATTCGGAACATTAACATATTTCCTAGGCCCAAATCCGGGACGCATTAAAACTGTTGCAAAATAGGCTATATTTACTTATTTATTTATTATACGAGAAGAAGGTTTCAATTAAATGTAATAAATACAAAATATCAATTAAATTTGTTACAAAGAAAAGCACATTTACATTTTATTAATACCTTCTAAGATGAATGAGTGTGATCAGGGTAACTGTATTTATCAGTGCTGTGAATTTTCTTGATCAAGTCTGTATTTTTCAACAACATATGAAAAAACTCGACACAAGTTTCTTCATAATTTATTCTACTTACTAACATTGCTTTCATGGTTTCTACAGCCAACTGAGTTTTGTCACTTTTCCATATACTGCTCATGTGGGAAAATACCCTTTCAGTAGCAGCATAAGTACCAGGAAGGCAGAAAAGAAACTCCACTAGCTTGAGTACATTTGAGAATGGCACACGATTGTGGCTGAAATGAGAAATCATCTCAACCCATTTTTGACCTGGAACAGTGTTGTTAGCAGTCCATTCAATGATTTTCTCAGTTTTTACAAACTGTTTGACACTGACATACTCATCATACATTACATTTTCTGCAAACTGAACATATGACACAGTTTCGCTAACTAGAGAAGAAATTCTTTCAATGTCATCCCATACACGTATTTGATTCAAGGTAACCCAATTGTAGCAGTCCAAGTTCTGGAAACTTTTTTCTGTCCACTTTTTTAATGTACTTGTATATCACCACGTCCACTGTGACTTGGTGAGAAACTAGAAGCACATGTATTGCACTTAACTTTTCCTTTTGAGTCCGAAGAACTAATGTCACTGACGAATGGAAATTCTTTCTGCAATTGTTCATTGAAGGAACACTTGCGAGTCTTTGAACTTATTCTTGCGGAGAAGTATTGTTGTTGTTATTGACGAGTAAAAACAACTAAACTTATCAAACGTAATATACCATAACACGACGTAACACAAAATTCAATCTGATATAATATGGCGCACACAGATGACAAATCTAATGGTTCTAATGGCTCTGAGCACTATGGGACTTAACATCTGTGGTCATCAGTCCCCTATAACTTGGAACTACTTAAACCTAACTAACCTAAGGACATCACACACATCCATGCCCGAGGCAGGATTCTAACCTGCGACCGTAGCAGTCGCGCGGTACAGATGACAAATGGTAGTATTCTAGAGACCAGCACACACTGCGTTGGCGACGCCAAAGTCAACGAGAGCGTATATTACTGTTCGTCTGTTCGACTTACTTTGTATTTCGTCTGCATGTTTGCCATAAAACCTCCTCTGCCTCTTTCATGGCTATCAGAAAATATGCAAGTTTCTTGCTTCTTCTGTTCGAGTTACGGTTAGAACCGTTTCGACCGCGCGAATGCGTTCGAGTGCGACTTTTTCCCAGTTGCCGTGGTCTCTGACTGCCCATTAGCTGTTCGAGCTGCGGCCAAAACATGTTTGCACAGTAGAAACAGTTTGATAACGGTTTCGATAATTTGTCATATCCTCTTGTCAAACAATTTCCCACCATAAGTAAAACTAATAAAAAAATATACAGATACAGGTGAAATGAATGTCTAATTCGGGACAAATTGGGTCATGATTGTTAATTTCGGGACGAACAGGTGTCCCGAATTACCTTTGAGAAAATTCGGGACAGACACACAAAAAATCGGGACTGTCCCGAAAAAAACGGGACGGATGGTCACCTTACTATAATTACGTGCATCTTTCCTGAGGCGCTTCTTGGAAAAGAGAATGACCTGCGTTTTTTTCCATTCGCTAGGTACCTTTCGTTGCTCCAGCGACTGCTGCTAAAAGAGGAGCAAGTTGTTTCCTATAACTTCTGTAGAATCTTACAGATATGTCATCTTATCCTGATTCCCTTCCACTACAAACTGATTGTTGGTTTTCTGTTTGCGATCAATTATCTCAATATCTGTCATTTCGAAGCTCGTGCGCTGATTGAAAGGAGTGAATGTATTACCATCTTTCGCCGTGAAACAATTTCGGAAGACCCAATTCGGTATTTCGGGTTTATCTCCACCATTTTCCGTTTCGGTGCCATTATTGTCAATGACTGACTGAACAAATGACTTCGAATCGCTTATTGATTTTACGTATGACCCAAACGCTAACGGTTTTTTGTCGGATCAAGTGATAAAATTTCCGCATAGAATATCGGATGCCAGCTTGCGTGGTAAGGGGCGAGTACGTGGAAAGCGTTTGTAGCACAGAGCGACCACGAGCCTGCTAACAGTTTTCTCGCTCCCTCAGTTCCCCAACCCCTCCTCGCTTTCCGTTCTTATTAACGAAACATAGGAGCGAAAGGAAGTCAAAAGCATATTTTTAAGAGGGCTGTACAAAAACTTCAAAGGGCAGTGTAACAACTCTGGCGCACCGTCCGAGGGTCCAGAAAAAGCGGCCAAAGGGCGGGGCGGGAGGGCTGACGAGTGTGTCTGTCCCAGGAGCGCCACTCCGGCGCGCACGCCGGGCCCAGACTGCAATTAAAACTTGTTAAGCCGTGTAATTAAAGTTACTGGGCCACCGGGCGCCTGTCAGCTATTAGTATGTATGAGGCGGCAGTCGCACCGCGCTGTTTGTCCCACGGCACACATGACGTCACTTACCGCAGTGACAACCGCCACCTGGCGGCGAGGATTTCGTTTGCGGACGACAGCTGTGCTAGCCGAGAGCTCTGCTTTCCGTAAACGGTTCCACACAGAGTTAGTTTATAGTGGTTCGGCAATTCCTGTTACAGTCTTCTAGGACTTGTAGAGGAGAGTGAACACAAGATATTTTGAAGAAGAACCCACGTCTGGAGACGTCATCCAATTAAGCCACAGAGCGTCAAAGTTAGAGGCGCTGGCTCCACTATTTGTGTTTATATACACGGTATTTCCACGATGATGTTGTACACGGCAGATATGCCCCAACCCCCCACCCCCTCCAGTGCACCACCTGTAGTGCACCAAAGACACCGCCTTCCTTGACCTCGCTCCTACCCTTCAACGGTCCCAACGCCTTCTCTAGAATCACCTTGACCTTTTTGCCGCAGTGTAACCAGTGGCTCCTGAAAATCAATCCTTCCCAGACCCAGGCAATCATCGTAGGTCGTACCACTCGCTCCTTCCGGCTCCTGGATTTCTCCCTTACCATCTGCGCCCGTCCTGCCCGCCTCTCCCCCACCCTCACCTACCTTGGCCTCACCATTGTTCATCACCTCACCTGGATCCCTCCTCTCCGCTCTATCCAATCCAAAGCCCACAACTGCCTCTGACTCCATAAACTCCCCTCTGGCCGGACGTGGGGGTTGAACCCCTTTACCATCCTTCACACCTACAAAACCTTAATCCGTCCCATCCTCCGTTATGCCAGTCCCACCTGGATATCCATCCCACCCCCCCTTAAATTCTATTTCCCTCTAGATACTCGAGCGCCATGCACTCTGCCTCACCTTCCGTATACACCTCCTGCCCCCCACGCGGATCCTCTACGACCTGATTCCTTTCCCCCATCTGCTCCTTTTCCTCGAACATATCCATGTCCTCCACACCTCCCGATGACTTGATCCCCCTCATCCCCTGGTTGCTCCTCTCCTCTCCAACCCCCGCCCTATGCTGCACCTTCACCTTTGTGTCCCCCTACCCTCCACCTCCACACCATCTCCTTTCCCAAGGTGGCGTCCATCGACTCCCCCTCCCAGATCGTGCCCTCTCTCCCTCCATTTATCCCACCTATCAACTCTGATCCTCACCTCCCCCTCCCTTCCTCAGTCCTTTTCCTGGGCTCCGTCTCCCCCTCCTACCATCATGTTTTTTCCCCGCCTACCATCTCTCTACTGCCTACAGGAAAATTAAAGAGACCTTTGGAGATAAGAGAACGACTTGTATGAATATCAAGAGCTCAGATGGAAACCCAGTTCTAAGCAAAGAAGGGAAAGCAGAAAGGTGGAAGGAGTATATAGAGGGTCTATACAAGGGCGATGTACTTGAGGACAATATTATTGAACTGGAAGAGGATGTAGATGAAGACAAAATGGGAGATATGATACTGCGTGAAGAGTTTGACAGAGCACTGAAAGACCTGAGTCGAAACAAGGCCCCCGGAGTAGACAACATTCCATTGGAACTACTGACGGCCTTGGGAGAGCCAGTCCTGACAAAACTCTACCATCTGGTGAGCAAGATGTATGAAACAGTCGAAACAAGGCCCCCGGAGTAGACAACATTCCATTGGAACTACTGACGGCCTTGGGAGAGCCAGTCCTGACAAAACTCTACCATCTGGTGAGCAAGATGTGTGAAACAGGCGAAATACCCTCAGACTTCAAGAAGAATATAATAATTGCAATCCCAAAGAAAGCAGGTGTTGACATATGTGAAAATTACCGAACTATCACTTTAATAAGTCACAGCTGCAAAATACTAACACGAATTCTTTACAGACGAATGGAAAAACTAGTAGAAGCCAACCTCGGGGAAGATCAGTTTGGATTCCGTAGAAACACTGGAACACATGAGGCAATACTGATCTTACGACTTATCCTTGAAGAAAGATTAAGGAAAGGCAAACCTACGTTTCTAGCATTTGTAGACTTAGAGAAAGCTTTTGATAATGTTGACTGGAATACTCTCTTTCAAATTCTAAAGGTGGCAGGGGTAAAATACAGGGAGCGAAAGGCTATTTAGTCGAGGGACATGAAAGGGAAGCAGTGGTTGGGAAGGGAGTAAGACAGGGTTGTAGCCTCTCCCCGGTGTTGTTCAATCTGTATATTGAGCAAGCAGTAAAGGAAACAAAAGAAAAATTCGGAGTAGGTATTAAAATTCATGGAGAAGAAATAAAAACTTTGAGGTTCGCCGATGACATTGTAATTCTGTCAGAGACAGCAAAGGACTTGGAAGAGCAGTTGAATGGAATGGACGGTGTCTTGAAAGGAGGATATAAGATGAACATCAACAAAAGCAAAACAAGGATAATGGAATGTAGTCTAATTAAGTCGGGTGATGCTGAGGGAATTAGATTAGGAGATGAGACACTTAAAGTAGTAAAGGAGTTTTGCTATTTGGGGAGCAAAATAACTGATGATGGTCGAAGTAGAGAGGATATAAAACGTAGACTGGCAATGGCAAGGAAAGCGTTTCTGAAGAAGAGAAATTTGTTAACATCGAGTATAGATTTAAGTGTCAGGAAGTCATTTCTGAAATTATTTGTATCGAGTGTAGCCATGTATGGAAGTGAAACATGGACGATAAATAGTTTGGACAAGAAGAGAATAGAAGCTTTCGAAATGTGGTGCTACAGAAGAATGCTGAAGATTAGATGGGTAGATCACATAACTAATGAGGAAGTATTGAATAGGATTGGGGAGAAGAGAAGTTTGTGGCACAACTTGACCAGAAGAAGGGATCGATTGGTAGGACATGTTCTGAGGCATCAAGGGATCACCAATTTAGTATTGGAGGGCAGCGTGGAGGGTAAAAATCGTAGAGGGAGACCAAGAGATGAATACACTAAGCAGATTCAGAAGGATGTAGGTTGCAGTAAGTACTGGGAGATGAAAAAGCTTGCACAGGATAGAGTAGCATGGAGAGCTGCATCAAACCAGTCTCAGGACTGAAGACCACAACAACAACAACAACCATCTCTCTGACTTCCTTCTCTCCCTCGAGTCCTTTTGCTTTCGCACTCCTCGCATCTGCACAACACCCCCATTTTCTATTTCCCCTCCATCCATCGGCTCCCCCCTGTTTCTTTTCCTCTCCTCCCTCGCCCCTTTTCTCCTCATCGGAAGGGGTCCTACTTCCCCCCATCTGCCGCTGTGTCGCCTCTTTAGTGTTGTTTTAAGTGAGTGTTCAGTGCTGTGCGTCAACTGTCAGTGTTGTGAACAGCCACCATACTGTCACTAGTTGTGTTTTTTATTTCTTGCGAACAGGAGCCAGACTATCGCCGTATTTTTTAATTGTGGCTGTCTCTTTGCTATGCATCTTAATCAGTATCACCGACTGTTTGTTTTTATATTTTCTTCGCATTTTTTTGTCCATGTTTCTGTTTTTAACAGTCACCGTTTTATCGCCTGCTTTTATTGTTCTCATATCTCCTAATTCTGTTTTTTTAACTTTTCTGTAGGTTGCAGAGCGGCGTATTGTGCTGTTGCCAGCCCGCTCTGGGGGGTGGGGGGAATCGAAATCCAATAAAGGGGAAAAAACTATGATGTTACACGTGCTACATCTGAACACCCTGTACAAAGAGGTGGGTATTTAATAGTGTGGCTTATAAACTTTTTTTAAGGCGATTGCGAACAGCTGTAAAATATTCTATGAAATCCATGACACGTAGCAGCCCATATTATTACAGCTACATCTACATACATAAAAAATGGTTCAAATGGCTCTGAGCACTATGGGACTTAACATCTTAGGTCATCAGTCCCCTAGAACTTAGAACTACTTAAACCTAACTAACCTAAGGACATCACACAACACCCAGCCATCACGAGGCAGAGAAAATCCCTGACCCCGCCGGGAATCGAACCCGGGAACCCGGGCGTGGGAAGCGAGAACGCTACCGCACGACCACGAGATGCGGGCTCTACATACAGACTCCGCAAGCTATCGCACTATGCATGGCGGAAGATATCATCCTGATTTTGTTTTCCTTGATTTCCATAAATTGCTTCAGGCAAATGGCGGGATGGTTCCTGTGAAAGGGACAGCCGATTTCCCTATCCATCCTTCCATAACTGTAGCTTGTGCTCCGTCTCTAATGACCTCGTTGCCGATGGGACGTTAAACACCAATCTCCTCCTCCTCCTCCTCCACTCGCAAACAGAGTGAGGGAAAAACGACTGTCTGGAAGTCTCCATACGAGCCCTAATTTACCGCATCTTATCTTCGTGGTCCTTACGTGAAATGTACGTTAGCGGCATTAGAGTCGTTCTGCAGTCGGTCTCAAATGGGGGTTCTCTAAATTTACGCAACAGAGCCTCACGAAAAGAGCTCCGTCTTCTCCCATAGATTCTCATTTGTGTTCACAAAGCGTCTCCGTAATACTTGTGAGCTACTCGAACCTACTGGTAACAAATCTAGCAGCACGCCTGTGAGTTGCTTTGGCGTCTTCCTTTAAACAATCCTGGTGGCGATCCCAAACAGTCGAACAGTACTCAAAGATGGGCCGCACTATCGTTGTATACACCGTCTCCTTTATCGATGAGTTACACTTTCCCAATACTCTCCTAATAAAGCGAAGCCGAGCCAGCCTGACGTGCTCATTCCATTTCATATAGCTCTGCAACGATACGCCTAGATACTTAAACGATTTGAATGAGTGAAGCAGCGACCTACTAATTGTGTATTCGAAGGCTACAGGTTAATTTTTCCTACTCATCTGCATTAACTTACAGTTTTCTATGTTTAGAGCTAGCTGTCGTTCATCACACTAACTAGAAAATTTGTGAAAGTCATCTTGTATTCTCCTACAGTTACTCAACGACGGCACGTTTCCGTAAACCACAGAATCATCAGCAAACAGCAGTACATTGCTGCTCACTGTGTCACTCGAACCATTTACGTTTATAGAGAATGTGAGCGATCCTATCACACTTCCCTGAGACTCTCCTGACGATAACATTGTTTCTAATAACACTCGCCATCGAGGACAACGTACCGGCCTCTATTACTCAAAAAATTTTCGAGGCACTCAAGTACGTGTGCGCCTAAGCCGTATGCTCGGATCTCCATCAACAGCCTGCTGTGGGGCACCGTGTCAAACTGTTTTCCAAAATCTAGAAATACGGGATCTGCTTGTTCCCTCTATCCATGATTTGTAATCATGTTGCAAAAGGGCAAGCTGAGTTCATCAGCTATACTTTCTAAATCCGTTCTGGTCTGTGGGCAGAATGTTGTATGTCTCAAGGCTATTTATTATATTCGAACACAGAATACGTTCAAGAATTCTGCAGGAAACCAATGTTAAGGATATTGGTCTGTAATTATGTGGGTCCGTTCTATTACCTTTTTTATGTACAGGATTCACATGAGCATTTTTAAAGTAGTTTGGGACTTCGCTCTGGGTTAGAGATTCATGATAAATGCCGCAGAGTTCTTTCTGTAAAACCAAATTGGCATTCCAACTGGACGTGGCGACTTATTTGTTTACAACTCTTTTGGTTGCATCTCTTCGCTGCGGATGCCTATTTCTATGTCCTCTATTCCGGAGTCTGAACGATAAACGATGCTATGTTTGTACGACCGTCCTGCGTGAATGATTTCTTAAAAGTGAAATTTAAAACTTCAGCTTGGCTTTTGCTGTCTTCTATTGCCGTCCCACAACGATTGACGAGTGATTGGGTACAGGTCTTCGACCCGCTGAGTGATTATACGTATGACTAAATTTTCCCGCGTTCTCGGCAAGACGTTTCGCTAAGGTGTGTGGAAGTTGTTGTATGCTTCGTGCATTGATCATCACCGATCACTACCAATTTCGGGTAGTAACTATGATCGCAGTAACTGTATACAGCAAAAAGAGCACGAAAGAACCAGAAATGCGTAGAGTGCAATCAATCATACGAGAGCTTTCTTAATCCTGAGGTGTTCTACCCGATTTCATGCAGTCCACATAACGTGACTGTCTTGCGTGGTAGCGAAGTGTGATAGTGGTTCAAATGGCTCTGAACACTATGGGACTTAGCATCTGAGGTCATCAGTCTCCTAGAACTTAGAACTACTTAAACCTAACTAACCTAAGAACATCACACACATCCATGCCCGAGGCAGGATTCGAACCTGAGACCATAGCGCTCGCGCGGTTGCAGACTGAAGCGCCTAGAACCGCTCGGCCACACCGGCCGGGAGGTTTGATAGTGGTGCTGGTACTTTGAAGCAGGATGTTAATGATGCAGTCAGTCAGGGAAGGAACAGAGTGCTAGCCAAAGATGTTGAGCGAGTGGATCAGACAATATGAGACAGTACACAAATATTAGGATGATGCATAGCTTCGTAGCGTTTTTGTCTCGACTGTTGGTATTCTGGTTATTATAGGTTTATTTATCGGTTGTTACTCTTTATTTTATAGTTAACTGTTACTTGAATTTGCAGTTGTCACTTTGTAACTTGGAGATAGTGAGTGGAGCAGTGGGCGCTAGAAAATGCAGTGCCACTGGAGAAATCAAAACATTTCCGATATTCTTCTGTTTTAGTTATGAAGAAGGGTAACAGAGGCGGAGGCGGCCAGAAACATTTGTGGCGTGTGTGAGGATAATGCCACTGGACAGAGCGCGGCAAAAAATGGTTTTCACGTTTTAGGGATGATCGTTTTGACGTTAGTGACACTCCACATTCAGGAAGACCTTCGTGTTTCACGAAGTTCCTTTAAACGCGTTAATCTACAATGATAAGTGAGTGCATTCGGGAACTGGCAAATGTGATGAACTGCGGTCATTCCACCATAGGGCGATATTTACATGCGTTGCAGGACGTTCAAAATCGGGTGTGTGGGTGCTGCATGCCCTGAGCTAAAGTCATAAAAATGAGTGGGTGACCAAATGAACATCTCTGCATGCGCGTCGTCGATCTGCTCAACAACACAGACCATTATATCCTGTATCGGTACAGGTGACAAAAAATGATATTTTTATGGTAACATAAGGAAAAGAAAGGAATGAAGGAATGGTTGAGCGCAAACAGAACAGCAACTCCCCGTACATAGCCCTGCGCGCATCTGCGAAAGATAATGTCATGCCTCTGGTGGAGAAGCGATGGTGTAGTGTACTACGAATTGCTTCCCCGAGGTGCAACCATCACTGCTGACATTCATTGTCAACAGCTGAGACGCATACGTATTGCATGGACAATGACCAGGAGGACTGTGTGAAGTGATGGTACTTCACGATAACGCCAGCCCTCATTTTGATACAGTGACAGAAAACATTATACAGGGTGTTACAAAAAGGTGCTGCCATAACTTTCAGGAAACATTCTTCACACACAAATAAAGAAAAGATGTTATGTGGACATGTGTCCGGAAACGCTTAATTTCCATGTTAGAGCTCATTTTAGTTTCGTCAGTATGTACTGTACTTCCTCGATTCATCGCCAGTTGGCCCAATTGAAGGAAGGTAATGTTGACTTCGGTGCTTGTGTTCACTTGCGATTCATTGCTCTACAGTACTAGCATCAAGCACATCAGTACGTAGCATCAACAGGTTAGTGTTCATCACGAACGTGATTTTGCAGTCAGTGCAATGGTTACAAATGCGGAGTTGGCAGATGCCCATTTGATGTATGGATTAGCACCGGGCAATAGCCGTGGCGCGGTACGTTTCTATCGAGACAGATTTCCAGAACGAAGGTGTCCCGACAGGAAGACGTTCGAAGCAATTGATCGGCGTCTTAGGGAGCACGGATCAATCCAGCCTGTGACTCGCGACTGGGGGAGACCTAGAACGACGAGGACACCTGCAATGGACGAGGCAATTCTTCGTGGAGTTGACGATAACCCTAATGTCAGCGTCAGAGAAGTTGCTGCGGTACAAGGTACCGTTGACCACGTCACTGTATGGCGAGTGCTACGGGAGAACCAGTTGTTTCCGTACCATGTACAGCGTGTGCAGGCACTATCAGCAGCTGATTGGCCTCCACGGGTACACTTCTGCGAATGGTTCATCCAACAATGTGTCAATCCTCATTTCAGTGGAAATGTTCTCTTTACGGATGAGGCTTCACTCCACCGTGATCAAATTGTAAATTTTCACAATCAACATGTGTGGGCTGACGAGAATCCGCACGCAATTGTGCAATCACGTTATCAACACAGATTTTCTGTGAACGTTTGGGCAGGCATTGTTGGTGATGTCTCGATTGGGCCCCATGTTCTTCCACCTACGTTCAATGGAGCACGTTATCATGATTTCATACAGGATACTCCACCTGTGCTGCTAGAACATGTGCCTTTACAAGTAAGACACAACATGTGGTTCATGCACGATGGAGCTCCTGCACATTTCAGTCGAAGTGTTCGTACGCTTCTCAACAACAGATTCGGTGACCGATGGATTGGTAAAGGCGGACCAATTCCATGGCCTCCACGCTCTCCTGACCTCAACCCTCTTGACTTTCATTTATGGGGGCATTTGGAAGCTCTTGTCTACGCAACCCCGGTACCAAATGTAGAGACTCTTCGTGCTCGTATTGTGGACGGCTGTGATACAATACTCCATTCTCCAGAGCTGCATCAGCGCATCGGGGATTCCATGCGACGGAGGCTGGATGCATATATCCTCACTAACGGAGGACATTTTGAACATTTCCTGTAGCAAAGTGTTTGAAGTCACGCTGGTACGTTCTGTTTGGTGTATGTTTCCATTCCATGATTAATGTGATTTGAAGAGAAATAATAAAATGAGTTCTAACATGGAAAGTAAGCATTTCCGGACACATGTCCACATAACATATTTTCTTTCTTTGTGTGTGAGGAATGTTTCCTGAAAGTTTGGCCGTACCTTTTTGTAACACCCTGCATAGGAATTGGGGTGGGAAATCATTCAATACCCGTCTTATTTACCTTGTCTTGTGCCCTCAGATTTTTACGATTTCCGCTCTCTATCAAACAACCTTCAAGGAACTTCCTTTCCAGATGAAAATGCCCTCCGAACAAAGATGAGATCTTCAACTTAACACATCATTTCTACAGTTGCGGAATTGTAAAGCTCCCCAGCGTTGGCAGCCTGATGTAAATAGTGAAAGAGAATATGTTATCAACGGCTAAAACCTCTGTTATGTGTATTTGTTGTGTTTACTACATTTATGGGAAAACGCTACGAGCTTATGCTTTCCTCAGCACGTCACGTACTGTCAACGCCTCCAGGTGGCATTCTGTCTTGGGATTCGGTGCGACCGTAATGTTTTGGATGAGCTGTGCATGTATGTGGCAGCAGACTGAGGCGGACCTTAGGACTGCCCAAGACGGGGGCCAGAAGGAGGTCAGCGGCGGCGTGACGATGCGCCTCCGGCAGAGCCGTTGCCGGGAGGTGCGCGCTTTCCGCTTTTTACGAGTTTGTTTTGACATTCGGGCCGTTTTAATGGACAGGTCGGTGCCTTTCCGAGCTTCGTTAAGTCGGCGGCGCAGGCTCAGGCACTTGGCGCGTTGTTTATTGCGAGGGTAATGGCCCGTGCCGCGCCGCACCCTCCAGGGTTATTGTTTTCCTCGGCGTATCTCTTAAGCCCGCTTACCCGTAGCTACCTGCCGCGCACCAGGGCCACTTAGGTGGCTGAGGGATGGGGGTGCCTTCCCACTCAATACTGCTCGCGGAATGGCAGACAATCTGGTAACTATACCCTTTCTAATGCACACAAAAATCTAAAGGCTTCATTCAAATGATTGTGTGTCCAGTGGCACTGGAGAGTCGGTATGAGTGAATGTCGAGTCTTACCTACAAATTAAAATGTTGTGCATAGTGGAACTGCTGTTCTCTATTCTATATTTAAGTGATGGATATCGTGTGTTGTTTGGTGAAACGTAGTTGGTTGGTTGGTTGTTTCGGGGAAGGAGACCAGACAGCGAGGTCATCGGTCTCATCGGATTAGGGAAGGACGGGGAAGGAAGTTGGCCGTGCCCTTTGAAGGGAAGCATCCCGGCATTTGCCTGGAGCGATTTAGGGAAATCACTGAAAACCTAAATCAGGATGGCCGGACGCGGGATTGAACCGTCGTCCTCCCGAGTGCGAGTCCAGTGTCTAACCACTGCGCCACCTCGCTCGGTGGTGAAACGTAGTGTTGTATCAAACAAGCCAGGGTAGCACCCATCTCTGTAGATAATTATGGTACTGAGGACGTTAAGTTATTGAAAGGAACATTGTTACCAACAACGGCGATTCTGGATGAGGAAGACTGTTGCACAGGAGATGTACGCTGAAGAAGAGCGCACTACGCTACTAGGACTGCATTTCGCGAAAACACGGAAGCAATTGAAAGGTGATGCAGTCTGTTAACAAAGATATGTGTATACGGAATAGGCTCCCAGATATGTGACTGATTCGAAGACTTCTTAGATAACAGAACGCATTATGTTATCCTCGAAGGTGAGTGTTCGTCAGAGACAGGGGTAACATAAGGAGTGCCCCAGAGGAGTGTAACAGGACCGTTGCTCTTCTCTATACACATAAATTATCTGGCTGACAGGGTTGGCAGCAATCTGCAGTTGTTCGCTGATGATGCTGTGGTGTACAGGCAGGTGTTGACTATAGGTTGTTACAAGATGACCTAGACAAAATTTCTAGTGATGAACGCTAGCTGGCTGCTATTGTCGAAAAGTGTAAGTTAATGCTGACGAGTAGGAAAAACAAACCCCTAATGTTCGGATACAACATTAGTAGTGTTGTGCTTGACACAGTTACGTAATTTAAATATATGGTCGTAATGTTCCGAAGTGATATGAAATGGAGCGAGCATGTGAGTATTGTGGTAAGGAAGGCGAATGGCAGAGTTTGGTTTATTGGGAGAATTTTAGGAAACTGTGATTCATATGCGAAGGAGACTGCATATAGGACGCTAGGGCTACCTATTCTTCAGTATTGCTCGAGTGTTTGGGATCCACACCAGATCTGATTGAAAGAAGACATCAAACCAGTTCAGAAGCGAGCTGCTATATTTGTCACCAGTAGGTTCTATCAGCATGTTAAGTGTTACAGAAATGCTTTGGGAGCTCAAGTCGGAATCCCTGGAGGGAAGAAGACATTCATTTCGAATTGAAGTATTTGAATGACTGCAGTACGCTTCTACTACCTCCAACATACATATCACGCAAGGAACACAAAGATTCGAGAAAGTAGGGCTCATAAGGAGGCATATTTATGTCGTTTTTCCCTCTCTCTATATACGAGTGTAAACGACTAGTTGTGGTACAGGGTACCCTCCGCCGTGTACCGTACGGCGACTAGAAAATTATGTATGTGGATGTAGATCAAATGTTGGTAGATTTTCAGGATCTGTTTTTCTGCAAGGGCTGTTGCCTGCTACACCAGTAACACAGCACAGGATTTCGACAGGGAGCGGAGTACCAGTGGGGACCGTACAGAACACCACAGTTACTGCAGCCAGTTTTGGAGGGATTCATAAATCAACAGTTGGCTGATGGGATGGCAAAAGAAAGTAGTAGCCCCTGAAATTGTAACTGTACTCAATAAGGCTATGAATGGCTCAAAGAAGTATCACTTTTGTTGAAATTACTGCCGTCTTAATAGCAAGACTACAACAGATGCCTGCCTTATTCTGAACATCACGCAAAAGATAAATAATCTAGGACAACGCCAGTACTTCTTAGCAGGGAATTGAAGTGTGAGTACCATAAATTAGAAGTTACTGTGGAGGATAGACCGAAAAAGGCGTTTTGACCACCTTGGGTACACTGTCAATGTAGGATGCCTTTTGAGTTAAAAAATTCACCAGCAACATTCCAGTGGTTGTTGGATGGGGTGCTGGAAAGATAAAAATCATGTCAGTGTCTGGTGTATCTCGATGGCATAATCGTCTTTGCAGATAATATGCAGGAGCTTAGGTAACGATTGAGGGAAGTGTTGATAAGGTTAAGAGTAGCTCATTTTACATTAAGAACAGAAAAATATCACTTTGCGCTGGAAGAAGTCAACTATTTAGGCCATCTCATTAGTAATGGTGGTGTGGGGACCGATCCTAGATTAACACAAATAGCGCAAGATTTTCCAGTACAAGGAACTTTTCTGAGCCTCGAAATTATTACAGGACGTTTGTGGGGGGATTTGTGGGTATAGCACAACTGCTTACACAGTTGTTGAATAATGGTATAAAGTTTGTGTTGTCAGAGGAATGCCAAGGAGCGTTTGTCTTGAGTAAGGAGGTCGATGATCAGGAACATCCTGTTGCTCCTGTATTGAGATAGTTGAACAAAGCATAAAGGAATTACTCAACAGTGGAGAGGGATACTTAGCTTGGTGTATGAAGTAATATATTTTCGGTGTTACCTGTATTGTAGAAAGTTCAAGATACTGACAGACCATACTGCTATGAATTGGTTACTTGGTTTGAGGGACCCATCCAGTAGACTGATGAAGTGGGCATTAAAACTCAGTGAATTTGAGGGAAAAACATGGAAATTCAGACGCATCGAGCAAGAAGATAGCTGTAATACGAGCACCATGTCAGGACCTAAAGGAATGGCAGGCTGCACAGAGTGCAGACGATGAATGTAAGCGATACGGTAAGCAGCAGCAGGACAGCAGGCATGACGGATTGGTGTGTAAAGACACTAAACTAGGACCACGGGTGGCTGTGTCAACAGTATAGAAGGGAGAAGTACTACATGAAATCCATGAACATGTCTTTTTGGGTCATGGAGGATGCAGGGCGACCAATCAAAGAGTGTTGGAAGAATGCTGATGGAAGGCAAGGAACAATGATGTTGATTAATAAATTAGAAATCTGTGGAATGTGCACAGCATGTGGATTTGAACCAAAATCAGGTACTGTTTCAGAGGTTGGCAGAGGGTGCAGAACCATTTAGTTTCTTTGGGGTAGATGAATTACGACCATTCAACCTAACTCCAGCAGGTAATCATTTTTTGCTGACCATAATAGACTATTTTTCTAATTACGCAGAGATGGTGCTGGAAGTGGCCTAACAGGCAGTACAGTCACCAAACTTTGGTGAATAGGTGAGTAACTGAAGTATAGGACACCTGGAACAGTAATTACGGATCCTCAGGCTAACAGAAGAATGGAACGAGTCCATCAGACAATTGGAAAGATCTTTGGTTGTTATGTGAATGCATACCATTCAAACTGGGTAAATGTTTATCCTTTGTAGTGAGAGTGTATAACTTCATACTACACGCTAGCACAGGATTGTCATTCAAGATAATATATGCGTGGAAGATGCAATCACCATTCAACATTATCGGACAGAAAGGAGGCAGGAATGGTGAGCTGGTCCTAGAATTTGCAAGAAAAGTAGGGAAGTATGGAGCGAATACTAAGTCGAGCGAGCGAATACTAAGGAGCTGGAGAAGCACGCAGATACAGTGAAGTGAGTGGGGACATTACTGCATTACTCTCTTTTCATTATGATGGTAATGATGGGGTACGAGACCTATAAGACGAAATTCGATGATGGGACTGTACAGTAGATAAGGCACACGTGAATATACTGTACATAATTTTTTGATATTTTCTGCACATGTGAGCTTTATCAATCTGCCACAAAAATGTTGCACAACTCCAAAAACTTGCATGCAACTGCAAAAACTTACCCCAAAACTGCAGAAACTTCCATTGCAACAGCCAAAACTGGACAACAACTTGCCCCACAAGTGTGTCATCTTGCCATGGAACTACTGCTTCAACGGCATGGCCCACAATGAAACTACTTGTTTCATAATTGCAATAATTTGTTTGGAAACTACAAATTTTGCACTACAACTACAAGAAAGTACCCACAATTGCAACAGTTTGCTCCTCAATTACAACAGCTTTCTTAATTACAACATCTGACTCTGCAAATGCAAGAACCTTCCCTGCAACTGCAATAATTTTCCAACCAACTGCAACAACTTCTCTCACAATTGCAGCAACTTGACCTTAAACCTACAAGTCCTAGCTCCCGAAACTGCCAGAATTTGCTCTCCAGAACTATGACAATTTGTCCCCACAATCTTAGGAATTATACCCACAACTTTAAGAAGTTGCCCCCCTCCCCCCTCACTGTAACAACTTTCCCCACAATTGCAACAAGGATCCCTGAAACAGCCCACGTGTTTCACATGAGTAAAGAAAATTTGGGGACTTTCCTACTGATTCAGCAGGAAGATTCGGAACTACTCAGAAATATTCGGAGTCAGATAGGATATTCCAGGGAATTCCCACCCCACTTCCTTGCTGAGTCAGCAGAAACTATTCGGATGTGAGCAGGGAAATCCCTGGAATTTCTTACCTTATTTGCCTGATACAGCTAGGTGAGGAGGGAATTCGCCAGAATTTCTTCTTGTTCCTAATACTTCCGAATAGTTTTGAATCTTCTTGCTCAATTAGCAAGTGATATGGAAGCAATTCTCTGAACTTCCATATCTCATGTGTAATGCACAGTCAGTCTTGTGGCAAATGGTTAAAGGTTTGGGCCAAGTTTTTCATGGCTCCTGGACAAGTTATCACAGTTGAGGACATATTTTTAGTTTTGGATCAAGTTATTACACTTTCCAGGCAAGCTGTTACAGTTACATGGCTAGTTGATACAGTTTTGGGCGTAATTTGATACAAATCTGGGAGCAAGAAGACACAGTTTAGGGAGACAAGTTGATACAGTTTTGAAAGGCAATTGATACAGTTTTAGGAGGCAAATTGTTACAGTCTTTTGGGTGAAAAGTGTTACAGTTTTGGGGGAAAGTTGGTACACTTGCTGAAAACGTCGTTATAGTTGCAGAGAAAGTCATTAAAGTTGTGGGGCGAGTTGTTACACTTGTGGAGTACAAGTTGTTACAGTTGCAGGGAGCGAATTGTTGCAGTAGCGGGAGAAAGTTGGTACAGTTGTGGGTGGCAAGCAGTCAAAGGTTTGGGGCAAGTTGATACAGTTTATGTGTACAAGGAATATAAAAAATTACATATAATTTTTCCGCATCTGTTTCACTATCATCATCATAGTCAGTCAATTTCATCTCTCTGATTTATACAACACAGTAAATCTCTCTCTCTTTCTCTATCCTTTCCTTCTTTCTCACACACTCTCTCTGTCTGGTTGTTCCAAACTAAAGACTTCATAGCAATACAAATGCGCCTCTGAGGGAGACAAAGAAGGCCTGCCACACAATCACTAAAAGAAAACACAACAGATAGCTCGATACTAGATAGACAGATATATAGATAATCTGTCTATCTACTATCCAGCTCTCTGTAGTGTTTTCTTTCATGAGGCAACATCATTTAGCATATTACAGAGGGAATGAAAGGAATACACTTGTTTTGAGTAGCTGACATCCACCAGTAGCTAACATCTCCACAGCCCCAGTAGCTAACATTTAGTCAGTAATTCGAAACCCACAAATCGCAACTTGTACTAACGAATCGCAGCTTGCAACTGCAATATGTTCCACCTCAGTAAATGTTGTCATTAAATTTCATCCATATGTCTACACAGAACATCAAGAAGTTACATGATCAGAAGAAGGAGAGAATCTTTGCTAAGGGGAAGATGACAGGGACGACTGAAAGATGGTCTCGAATGAAATACCAGCAGATACCACTTATATCAACTGGTACAACCTGAATGAATTGGTAGAGTGATTAGTTTTTCTGCTATCTTCCTAATGGGAAACAGTATTTACATGATAATTAAATAAAATGCATTGAAGATTATCTTCAAGTAGCATTGATTATTCTTGGAAGTTCACAATGTCTGAGTAAAATAAAATAAAAGATTCAGTTTGCAGAGAGCCAATTGAAAAACAACCATAAATGTTTGGCTGACTTTGAAAGTGTGAGATGCCAGGGCTAGCAGTGTATTTAACACTAAATTCTTCTAGAATCTTCATATGTAAATGATGCTCTAAGCCCCCCCTATTCTAACTCCGACTTTTGCTGTTGCACATGGATTAAGAAGAAAAGCGAACTGACTGTAATCGACCCTGCAAGTGGAGTAGAAAAGAATTTGGCACCTGCAATAATTTAATTTGATAGAAATTAAATAAATAAAGGAAAGATTCATTAACGTAGTGAGAAATGAAAGGGTTGCTCTACCGATTAACAGAATGAAAGTTCTGTCCAAAATAACAATATGAATTATTATGACTAAATTTAAAATAATAAACAAAACACATGGAACATTTACAATACATCAAACTGGCTCAAATTGGATACTCAAATAAATGCTGTGAAGGTGAAGCTGTCCCTAAACTAGATTGTGACATTTGTGACGAAATGGTATGTGGAGCCAATTCCTTGCAACTCAAATCTTAAGAGAAACACACAGCCAACCCATCATTAATTGCTGCTACAGTAGTGAGATCTCAGACAATGAACATCCAAGACAGAACAAAGTTAGAAAAGACGAATAGGCGCGCTCTGCTGAGCTCTGATTATCACCTAGCAAAATCCCTACTCTGCCGGTGCTGTGGACATACATTACCAAGCTGCCTTCTTAACTGCAAGAACACGTTCTGGCGTACTGGAGCCGATGGCTGGTTGCTTCGACTTCCCGTCGTGCTGATGATAATGTCGCGAGTATACCCCAAAACAAATTAATCTGGTCTGGTTGTTCCAAACTAAAGACTTCCTAGCAATACAAATGCGCCTCTGAGGGAGACAAAGGAGGCCCGCCACACAATCACTGACGGTACAGTGATTAATTTTAACAAGCGAATTCACACAGTAACTCTGATACAGTCAACTTTAGCCAAAACTGCTCAAGACAGACAACATAGGCTGCTTGTACGCAGAACGCTCAATTGCCAACTGTACTTGGAAAGTTACGTTGAAGTCGAAACTTCAGCAACTTCGTCAAAAAGTTACAATTAGATAAAAATATATTAGACAGCCAACGGAAGGCAGGCTGTCCAGAGCAGTGAGAACTCAGTCTTGTAACCTACTCCAACCGAAAGGCGAGAGCCGACTCTCTCAAGAGCACCTGTACAAACCGAACACAGAACATTCCCGCCCCCACGACAGTGGCCGTGGTTATACGTTCCAATCAGCAACTCTAAAACCGGCGGAATATTACACTCTACTGCCGAAGCACTACCATTCCACCAATGGAGATTCTTGGCGCCAATTTCTGCGCCGATTTTGATACGTCACGGAGCTATGCCCCGAGCAAGCCAATCACCGCTGCGATCTTGCAGAAAACGCGGGAATTTGCCCACCAAGACTGCCTGGGAACACAAGTCATTCCCACGCCTCGCTGCTAGCCCGCCAGAAAGTGTTTTCACTAAGTTTCTGCAAAGTAACGGTATCTCTAGCCCAGCCGCCCCTTCTGGCCCCTCTGGGCGTGTCGCTCCTGCTCTTGTGACAATGTCGGCTTCTGGAAAACATCCACTCGACTCCCTCACACCCGTCGGCTTACCCCTTTCAAGCTCAGCATACCTCGCCTGTCACTGGACCACCCGGGTGACGAGAGACGTTGCGTGGGAAGTCCGCGTGTGAAGGAATAGCAACTTTTCACCGCATGCAGTTAGAGAGGAAAATCGAATTACTCAGAGTAAGATAGAAATATGAGAGGGGGCTCATGCCACCTCTCAAAAGTGCATATTTGAAAGTATAGAAACAATCGTTTCTCATTGTATAATGAACTCATTCCAGTGAGCCACATCCTCGCTAAGTTGCTGATTGAAGGTAGACTGGGTAAGATGCTAATACGGGATCTCCAATTTCCTGTAGATTCTTGTTGGACGGTTGCCATTTCATTTATCAACAAAAATCATTTGCTGGTGTCACGCATTCTGATCATACTGCTATGCTAAATTTATTGTTAATATGAGAAGAAGTTTCCAGACTGAAATTTTCAGGCTGCAGTGGAGTGTGCACTGATATGAAACTTCATGGCAGGTTAAAACTGTATGCCGAACCGAGACTCGAACTCGGGACCTTTGGCTTTTGCGGGCAACTGCTCTTCTGACTGAGCTGCCCAAGCACAAATCACGACCCCTCCGGACAGCTTTACTTCCGGATTAACTCGTCTCTTACCTTCCAAACTTCACAGAAGCTCTCCCGTGAAACTTGCAGAACTCGTGGAAGTACAGCTGTGAGGACGGGTCATGAGTCATGCTTGGGTAGCTGAGTAAGTAGAGCACTTGCGCGTGAACGGCAAAGGTTCCGAGTTCGAGTCGCTCCGGTACACAGTTTTAATCTGACATGAAGTTTCATTGGGAGATGCATGGACAAAGGGTGAACTGGCTGAAGCTGTTTTCTGTGAGCATAAGACGGTGTAAATGCCAATGTCATGGAGTAACATTGTTTATTGTGTCAATTCTTGTGGACAAGTGCGATTTAAGCTGTAAGTTAAATTGATAGTACTGCCCCTGTGTATTTTGCAGTGTTGTAGAACCAATTTTTATATATGTTGGTCCATGGAAAGTGTTATACAAAGATGGAACTGTGGTAATCGACTAGCACATATTTTGTTTCAGGAGTGCAAATAAGCAGCCGCATCCATTTTAATTACTAAAACAATTTGGATCTGTAAGTATTTAATTTCTAGGTCCATTGCACTTGCAAAGTGTTATATAACTGTCAGACTTTCACCATTAACAAGCGCTTCTTAATCTTTAATTTTATCAGTAGTACCCTATGAAAAAGATATGTATTTTTTTAATATTACAGTAAAATTCATTTATCATAGTGGAGCCATGTCTTTCATGTATAGATAAATAATACAGTTATATTTGGCTGCAAAGTGCAAAAGTATATAGGTCCCCTTCAGGAAACTTTCATTCATTCCGGGAAAACTTGGATGCCTTGTTGTGCTATCTTTCAGATAGGGGAAAGCAAATTATTATTTGTGGGGACTTCAATGTTGATTCACTTAAAGAGGGTAATAGGAAGAATGACCTGTTAGACTTGCTCAGTTCTTTCAATTTGACATCTGTCATTAATTTTCCTACTCGGGTAGTAAATGACAGCAGTACATTGATAGATAACACGTTTATAGGCCAAGATGAGTTTAAAAACATAAATTCTTGTCCTGTTGAGAATGGCATTTCTGATCATGGTGCTCAGCTAGTTATAGTATGTGACATAGCTCCATTCGGTAATTCAAAACTACCCTCCAAAGTTGTACGTTATTAATGACTCAACAATTAGAAATTTCAGAGAAAATCTTCAGCAGGTAGACTGGGATGAGGTGTACAAGGAACCCGATGCCAATTTAAAATATAACTTATTTCATGATACACTTGTAAGAGAGTTTGAAAACTGTTTCTCCAAGAAAGTAGTTAAATGTAATTATAACAAATCATGCAAAAAACCTTGGCTTACTAAAGGAATAAAAATATGTTGTAACCACAAAAGGGAACTATATCTAACAACAAGAAAGAGTAATGACCCAGAAACAGTTAAATATTATAGAAACTACTGTGCTACATTAACAAAGGTTATTAAAAAGTCCATAAGCATGTGCATCACGTCTGAGATGAATACCTCTGATAACAAAACCAAAACAATTTGGAATATTATTACAAGGGAGACAGGGCAACCAAGAGTACAGGATGATGGCATTATCATCAAAGCGAATGGAAACTTGACAAACAATAAGCCGGAAGTCGAAAACATTTTGAATAATCATTTTTTAAATGTTCTAGAGAAAATAAGATCTAAATGTTCATTAGAAGAAGCAAGGCAGTTAATGGAAGAGGCCTTACCCACACCATTTGATACAATCGAAATTCCACCCACCTCTCCTTCTGAAATTAGGAAGATAATAAACTCTCTCAAGAATAAAAGGTCACATGGAATTGATGGCATTTCCAGCAGGATAATAAAAGCCTGTTCCCATGAGATAAGTGGGATTCATAGCCACATATGTAATAGCTCTCTGAAGCAGGGAATTTTCCCAGATAGACTGAAGCATGCCATTGTTAAACCACTGCATAAAAAGGGGATATGTCTGATGTCAACAACTACTGCCCAATCTCTCTTCTGACTGCCTTAAAAAAAATAATGTATTGTAGAGTAGCTTCATACCTTTGTAAAGTTTTAACAAAATGTCAGTTTGGTATACAGAAAGGTTTTTCAACGAAATTGCTGTATATATCTTCACTAATGAAATATTAAATGCTATGAGTAACAGGAAATCACCTGCTGGGATCTTTTGTGATCTCTCAAAAGCTTTTGACTGTGTAAATCATGAAATACTTCTAGATAAGCTCAAGTGCTGTGGTATGAATGGGACAGCGCTCAAATGGTTTAAATCATACCTAACTGGAAGAGTGCAGAAAGTTGAAATAAGCAGTTCACATAATATGCAAAAGACTGGTGATTTCTCAAACTGGGGAACAATCAAGAATAGGGTGCCACAAGGTTCGGTCTTGGGTCCTCTGCTGTTCTTAATATTATATATTAATGACTTTCCATTCTATATTCACGAAGATGCAAAGCTGGACTTTTTGCTGATGATACAAGTATAGCTATCACACCCAACAGACAAGAATTAACTGGTGAAATTGAAAACGATGTTTTTCAGGAAATCATAAAAGTGATTCTCTGCAAATGGGCTCTCATTAAACTTTGACAAAACACAATACATATGGAATGACACCATTAATAAATATAGACTTCGATCAGAAATCGGTAGCTGAGGTAGAGTATTAAAAATTTCTAGGTGTATGCATTGATGAGGGGTTGAACTGGAAAAAACACAATGAAGATCTGCTGAAACGTTTGAATTCAGCTACTTATGCTGTTAGGGTCATTGCAAATTTTGGCGATATACATCTCAGTAAATTAGGTTACCACGCCTATTTTCATTCTCTGCTTTCGTATGACATGATATTCTGGGGTAACTCATCACAGAGTAAAAGAGTGTCCATTGCACAAAAGCGTGTAATCAGAATAATTGCTGGAGCTCATCCAAGATCATCCTGCAGACACTTATTTAAAGAGCTAGAGATCTTCACTGTAGCCTCGCAATATATATATATTCACTTAAGAAATCCGAACGAATTCGAAAGTAATAGCAGTGTACATGGCTACAACACTAGGAGAAAGGATGATCTTCACTACTCAAGGTTAAATCTAACTTTGGCTCAGAAGGGGGTAAATTATGCTGCCACAAAAGTCTTTGGTCACTTACCTAATAGCATCAAAAGTCTGACAGATATTCATATAGTATTTAAAAGGTAATTAAAAGAATTTCTTAATGGCAACTCCTGCTACTCATTAGATGAATTTTTGGATATCGTTAGCGGGTAATTTCCCCAACCCCGACAAAAAATTTGTAAATATTAAGTGTCATGTAATATTTTGTGTAATGTAATATCTTGTATAGACACGTTTTATTATCCTGACACGTTCCACATCATTGCGAAGTATCGTATTCATGATATATGGAACAAGTACTAATCCAATCTAATCTAATTATCATTTATATATGAAATCTGTTATTACACTTGGATATGTTGATAAGGAACCTGAATGCGTTTTCTACTTGAAATAGTTACTTATTATGGTAAGTAACATTCCTTAGCGGAAAATATTATATTTTAGAGATATCGACTTATCAGCACTATCTTGCACAACTATCTGTTGTGACTATAGACACTGCTATTCAGAAGTTCACCTCATCTTTTCGAAAATATGCAGTTTAAGTGCTACAGCACAATGAATCACGTCAAACACCTTCTTTTTTTTTAATGGTGTTTAGTCGGTTTGTTTGGCTATTGTTTTGTTAACTATCTTTTTATCATCTGCCACATTTAATTCAAATGCAAAGAAAAAGCAATATTAAGCTGTTAATAAAATCGATTATATTTTCTGGTGAAGAACATGATGTATTCTTTCCTTCCGTCCTAAAATTATGTTTCCTGATTTTAAGCATTACCGAAAAACTTGTAGAAGCCCTAGGTGATGTGAGGTTGTTCGACGAACCACCAGCAACATATCCTCAGCTTGGAATGACAACACCCATTACATATTTTAGACATGAAGATACTACAGCAACGCTTGACAAGTATCACAGAACAATTTCTATCTGAAAATTTATTTAATTAATTTATTTAATTTGAGGGTATATTCTGTCTTACATCAACAGTATACCTAAAAATGGAATGAATTATATTCTTTTCATAGCTGTCAGTAATTCAGGCTGTCAGTTTGGTTGTGTTCTTGCCCCCTTATGATAGTATTTTAACCAATATGCGTTTTCTGCAGTTATAAGCTTTGTCATGTTATTTTTATGACATTGCCTCAATTAGAGCTCTGCATGAAATTTAGCTTAATGTTAAGCATGTCTTTTAGTCACACATGTTTAGGCATGACAATAGCATTGAGGGACTCAATTTGAAACTTTGCAATCATGTTATAGTCACCGACTTTCAAGGATTTTATTTATATATTTTGCCTTATTCCATGTACAGTACAGAAATCGAAATTCACTTGTTCACTAGTGCTGCTTAACGTGTAAGTGCGTGAAATAAACGTTGTGTGTGCGTGTGTTTTTTCATGTATTTCACATTTCGTAATAATACTAAATACTCCTTTTATGCCATTATTTGGATAAATACTTTTGACCATGAAGCTAAAATATTCAGATAATTCAGATGTTTTTTCACACAGCCAAGATGGCTCCTATGGGTCTACATTGTGATTTCATTTTCATGCCCACTGAAATACTACGCTGTGACTGATTGTTTCGTTTTAATACCACACTGTTATTTGCCCGATAAAGGTGGAGGAAATGGGAGTGGGAGGGGGAAATGGAGAGGAGGAGGACTGTATAGCTTGTCGTCTCACAATGATGAGATGTTGACGATATTGATGATATCGTGGATAAGGCGAGCTTGTTTTGTCACGTGATAGGTAAGGTAGTTTTACTGCTGCCAACTAAGATTTCTGAATTTGTCGCAGCGCCATGACAGCAATGCTGACTAGTGGCAGAAACGTGATCCTCAGTATGTGCTGGAATGTCTATAGTCGTACACTGTCATTTTATCAGCTATCTTGAATGGTTCTAGAAAGTGATGATCGTGTATAGTTACTGCCTTCATAGTGAAACACATTTAGACACTGACATTGCTTGTAAAGGGGCATTATGAATGTAGGAAACATTGTAAAGCATCTGTCATGATTTGAATGAAGCCTTTACATGGTTACCAAACTAAAAAGAAAAAAAAAAGCGTAGTCACTGAAAGCTACGCAGTATAATACATCATCTTCTTCATAATTTTGAATATTTTAGCTGCAAATTGTTTATTTCTTTTTTGATTACGTAAGTCCACAGGAAGCTTGCTTCGGCACATGCGCCATTATCAAGTGTCACTATTGACATTGCATTTACGTTTCATTTTGTTCTACTGCTATGTAAGCGTACTATGAGCTTGTATCTTATATTAAACTTACGTCTAGAAGGAGTGACGTCAATAAATCATCTTGGAACGTAATTTATTGTATGTACTATCTTTTTGACGCATGTCATACATTTACTTTCTATAAATGAATAATAATGAAATTTCATACCGTTTTTTTACAGTTAAGAAATTAAATGTCGTTCAAGTGTCAATGTAACAGTACTAGGAGATTTTATGTTATATTATACTTACATCCAGATGGAGTACATTGTAATTTCGTAATCCTTAACTAACTGTGTATTTCCTGTGATCTGTCGCCTATATATGTTATTGGTACTTGTGTGGATATGGTTTTGGTTTTGTCCTCTCTCATTATTGTTATGTCTTTATGTATGCTGCCTGTTTTAGACACAATTAAGATCGCTCCTCTACATAATGCACAATATCTCTGGCAAAAAATGTCTGACTACCTAAGATATAACGTACTTTTAAACATGAAGAATCATTGGAACGATCTGTCATTTACATGACCTATGTAATCAACACAGTACTTAAGAGGTCTTTCGTTCCAAGATGATTTGTGGACATCTGGATATCATTCATCTAGACGTTCATTATGATATAAGATAAAATCTCACAATACTATTACATAGACGTAGAATAAAATGATATGCAAATGTAATGTCAACAGGAACACTTCAAAATGACACGTGTGCTAAAACAAGTTTGTTGTGAACTTATGTAATCAACGAGAAATAAACTATCAGCAGCTAAATTTGTCAAAATTATAAAGAAGATGGTATATTGCAACCTTACGAAAGCTGCAAGCCCAGAAGAGAAGAAGCTACTCAAGATAATTCAATATTATTTAATATTTACATCGGTGATATGCTCAAGATATTAAATCTTCTGGTAATGATAAGCATTAAATTAAATCAGATCAGGTACATTAGCACCAAAATATTTGCTGGTAATTAGATCATAATTCATAAAAATGAAGATGACGTCTGAACGGGACTCCAACTGAATCTAATCTGAAGGGTGTGCAGTATGTAGGTATCAAAACCGAAAGATCTAGGTAATAGCATTCATACAACTTCATACATTGTAGAACAAAGAATGCCATTGCTTTGGTCGTTATATATTTCCAGTAATGCGGACATACAGATAGAGTTGACACTCAAAACAACTATACTTCGCAATACAGCCGCTCTTTATATAGCATTTCGCTACAATGGCCTATTCAAATTATGGTACTTTTTCGATTTACGGCTCACAATGTTTCATTACGCGTCCAATAGCGACGTTCTTTTAGTTTGTCACACGGCTAATAGCGACGTTCTGTTTAGTTTCTGCCACATTTTAGCTTTGTCATCACTTTATTTACTGGGCCGTCACTTGACTGTTTTCCAATAACTCAGTAGTTTGACGCATTAGTTCCTGCTTTGTTTGTTTGAATTAATTGCTGAACGGTCAGCATATTTGATCGGCATGAATTGGAAAGACTGCATTTTCGTTATACACGTAATTAATTCATCAATTCCTTCAAATGTAATCGTTCATTTTTTAGGGAAAACTCCCATCGAACTGTTTTAAGTTACTCATTAATGCCAGTAAAAGGAGTAACCGGAAGCCTCTCATGCTAGAGGCCAAACTAGAAACTGTATGTGGCATAGAAGCAGATGAAAAAATAGTCAACATTTGTAATGCCGTGAGACTGCTGAAGTCGACTATTCAGAGTATTCAGGATAAAAAAGAAGAAATCAAAACGTGTCTCTATCTTTTGCACATTCAAGTGTTTCCAAATTAATTCGTCGTAGAAGCACCATAATCGAAAAAATGAAGAAAAACGCACGTGAATTGAAGACAATAGTCATCGAAGGGTACTAATGAGCTAAATGACTATCCAAGAAAACGCCAAAAGCATTTTGAAAAATTAAAGAGGAAAGATAGTGATAAATCTGTGAAAGATCCAACACGTCGAAGCAGGAGAGGTTGAATTAAGAAATTAAAAAATCGCCGTAATTTTCACAACTTAAAAACGAAAGGTGAAAGATCTAGTACAGACGATGACTCAGATAAAGAATATTGCAACATTTTGAAAAGAATTTTTGAAAGAAGTGGATATTGACACGAAAAAGTTTTCAATATAGGCGAGAGGTAGATAGATAGGAGTCTATTGGAAGTGGATGTCTGAAGGAACTTACATTTCAAAATGGCCGCACTGTGGAAATTAGCAAACAGACTTTGAACGCAGAATGGTAGTTGCAGCTAGACGCATGGGACACCCATTTCGGATATCGTAAGGGAATTCAATATTTCAATATCCACAGTGTCAAGAGAGTGCCGAGAAGCCGCACGTTTTGAGGCGCCATGTCACGGATTGCGCGGCGTCTCCTGCCGGAGGTTAGAGTCCTCCCTCGGGCATGAGTGTGTGTGTTGTTCTTAGGATAAGTTAGTTTAAGAAGTGTGTAAGTCCAGGGGCTGATGACCTCAGCAGTTTGGTCCCTTAGGAATTCACATACATTTGAACATTTTTCTTTGTGCCGAGAATATCATGTTTCATGCATTGCCTCTTACCACGGACAAAGCAATGGCCGACGGGCTTCACTTAACGACCGAGAGCAGCAGCGTTTGCGTAGAGCTGTCAGTGCTAACAGACAAGCAACATTGCGTGAAATAGCTGCAGAAATCAATGTGGGACGAACAACGAACGTATCCGTTAGGACAGTGCGGTGAAAGACGACGTTACTGGGCTATGTCAGTAGACGATCAATGTGAGTGCCTGTGTTAACAGCACGACATCACCTGCAGCGCCTCTCCTGGGCTTGTGGCTGTGTCGAATGTACCCTAGACGACTCAAAACCATGGCCTGGTCAGATGAATTCCGATTTCAGCTGTAAATGACGGTAGAGTTTCAGTGTGTCGCAGACGCCATGAAGCCATGGACCTGTCAACAAGGCGCTGTGCAAGCTGGTGGTTGCTCCATAATATTTAGACTGTGTTAACATGGAATGGATTGGGTCCTCTGGTCCAGCTGAACCCTTCATTGTCTGGAAATGGTTATGTTCGGCTACTTGGAGGCCATTTGCAGCGGTTCATGGACTCCATATTCCCAAACATGTCACCTGGCCACAGTTGTTGAAGTACATTCTGGACAATTTGAGTGAATGATCTAGCCACCCAGATCGCCCGACATGAATCCCATAGAACATTTATGGGAATAATCGAGACAGTGTCCTCAAAGTCCTCCGTCGGCAACACATTCGCAATTGTGGACCGCTATAGAGGCAACATGCCTCCACTTCGAGCTACTTGTTGGATCCGTGCCACGTCGAATTGCTGCACAACGACGGGCAGAATGAGGTACGCACGCGATGTTAGGAGGTATCCCATGACCTTCGTCACATCAGCGTTTGTTATTTTATAAAAGAAATGGAACGGATCCAATTAAATTTGCATAGGTTTGCCTCAAAATTATTGGTTCATTTTACCGCTTTTCCCTTTATGACTAACTTTTATGGAACTTTTATAGGCCATAAAGCGAGCTCTGGGTGTATTTCTTCAATCGTACGAGATACCAAAAGGACATGTATGGAAAGTGATAGCAAGCAGATGTGAGTGTGTCAGTAGCTAAATGGTCCGACTGCCATTCGGATGATCCGGAATCAATTCCCGGTACTGCAAGGAATGTTTCCTTTGTAGGAGAAGTGAATGAGTCTCGTGATGCTAACTGAGGAGCTGCTTCAATGAGAAGTAGCGGCCCTGATGTTTGGAAAATTCGACAAAGACCAGGAGAACGGTGTGATAACCCCCATGTCCCTCCATAGTGCATACAACGACGCCGCATGGTAAAAGATGACAAAGCAGCAGATGGGCATCGTATGGTCCTTTGGGTCAGATGAAGGAGTTTGCTTTAATTAGATAGCAAGAAGAGCAATGAATTTTTTGTGATACGATTCGTACTGTAATTTTTTATCTATTGATGTTCGCTTTTCACATGTTTTAGAGTCTGAAAAGATGGAGTACAATGATATAACGTAAGGTAATTCTTGGAACGACTGGACGGTCTGCTAAAAATAGGAAAAGTTATATAACTGTCAAATAACCATCGTAAATTGGGGATGGAAGTGTGGTATGTCAGCTGAAGTCGGTCTCAAATTCAATACAGTCGATGATTACCTTTATTAATCGTTTGACTCTTAACATTAATATTGCACCTTTCCTTCTGAACTATCTAATATCATCGAAAAACAAGCCAGTCTCGCCAATATTTGAACGCATTCGTCTGCATGAAAGATAATCGGAGTAATTAATGTTAAACTCGTATATCATTGCAGATTCCGGGCCGTTCTTAATGAAAAACTCTATAGTGAACGTATTTTCGCATTATCAATTTTATTTCGAGGTTCTCTAAGCCCTAAACTCAAGTTAACACCATAATAAAATATTCAAGAGAATGGGGTCCGTTAATAAACAGATTCCTGATCTCCTGAGAAACCGTATTCCAGAATGTCATTCTGGATGCTACCGTTTTAAGAGGATTTATCTATGTGCTCAACATGACAGCAACCGTTACATTCAGACAAAAATTCAAACGGCTAATTTCTTCTTCCTCTTACATTTTCACGCAGTTTGGGTGCATAGATCCTGAGAAATCAGTACCCAGAACAACCACCTCTGGCCGTAATAACGGCCCTGATACGCCTGGGCATTGAGTCAAACAGAGCTTGCATGGCGTGTACAGGTACAGCTGCCCATGCAGCTTCAACACGATACCACAGTTCATTAAGAGTAGTGACTGGCGTATTGTGACGAGCCAGTTGCTCGGCCACCATTGACTAGACGTTTTCAATCGGTGAGAGATCTGGAGAATGTGCTGGCCAGGGCAGCAGACGAATATTTTCTGTATCCAGAAAGGCCCGTACAGGACCTGCAACATGCGGTCGTGCATTATCCTGCTGAAATATACGGTTTCGCAGGGATCGAATGAACGGTAGAGCCACGGATCGTAACACATCTGAAATGTAACGTCCACTGTTCAAAGTGCCGTCAATGCGAACAAGAGGTGACCGAGACGTGTAACCAATGGCACCCCATACCACGCCGGGTGATACGCCAGTATGGCGATGACGAATACACGCTTCCAGCGTGCGCTCACGGCGATGTCTCTAAACACGGATGCGGCCATCATGATGCTGTAAACAGAACCTGGATTCATACGAAAAAATGACGTGTCGCCATTCGTACACCCAGGTGTACCCAGATGATTTCAGGTTTCCGTGCAGATGGACAACCTGAGCCTCCACGGGAATCAGCTATCGCTGCGAGTAGTGAGGTCAACGGGCAGGGGCTCTACTTCAGTACTTAGGAGAAGCGCTTGCAACCTGCGTCCTCAATCATTTGCCGGATATATTCCTATCTCTGTCTTCCTTTACAGTTTTTAACCTCTACAGCTCCACCTAGTACCATGGAAGTTATTTCCTGATGTCTTAACACATGTTCTACCATTCTGTTCCTTCTTCTTGGCAGTGTTGTCCATATATTCCTTTCCTCGTCAATTCTCATTCCTTACCTTATCACCTCACCTAATTTTCAACATTCCTTTGTAGCACCACACCTCAAATGCTTCGATTCTCTTCCGTTCCGGCTTTCCCTCTGTCCATGTTTCACTACTATACAATGCTGTGCTCCAAATATAAATTCTCAGAATTCTTCCTCAAATTAAGCCTATGTTTGATACTAGCAGATTTCTCTCGGCCAGGAATGCCCTTTATGCCAGTGCTAGTGTGCTTTTGTTTGCTCCACTTGCTCCGTCCGTCATGCGTTATTTTACTGCGTGGTAGCAAAATTCCTTATCTTCATCTACTTCATAATCACCATTCCTGACGCTGAGTTTCTCGATGTTCTCATTTCTGTTACTTCTGATTACTTTCGTCTTTCTTCGATTTACTCTTAGTCCGTATTGTTTTCCATTAGACTGTTCACTACGTCATTAGTGTGTGATAAGTTGGAAATCTGGGCTGGTCAGGGATTTTGTCTGTATGGCCGATGCGGTCATGCCAACTGTTCACGACAACTGGAAAAATCGAAGTTCAAGTCCCGGTCCGGCATAATTTTTCAACATTCGCTACTGATTAATTTCAACGCCCAATAGCAGCTGATGTCGTTACTCGTTTGATTAACTGTTATATAAGGTTCCAGGATCAGCAATGGTGTCTGTTCGTTGGTTGGTTGATTTGGGGGCAGGGGTTCAAACAGCGAGGTCATCGGTCCCATCGCTTTAGGAAAGGATGGGAAAGAAAGTCGGCCGTACCCTTTGAAAAGAACCATCCCGGCATTGCCTTAAGCGATTTAGGGAAATCCCGGAAACCGTTAAGCAGGATGGCTTGACGAGGATTTGAACCGTCATACACACGAATTCGAGTCCACTGCACCACTTCCCTCGGTTGGTGTCTGTTTAACCAGACATGAAGAAAGAACGGGAACCACATGTTTATAATATTAGATTCTCAGCGAAGGCTGCTCTCGGTCCTACGTTTTTAAATTCTGATAGAATACATTTGATTGTTAATCTATTATCTGTTTTATTAGTGTTGAATCCACTGTTCTCAGTTGTTTACTTAATTAGGACCCCCTGTAAGTACGTACGAAGTCGATGGGCACATATGGTCGTCACTGGATAAGAAATTAAATAAATCCTTCAGAGATAGCCCTTTCATGTGCCCTGGGAAACCTGCTGCTCGGCGTTTGTTGGACACACTGGAGAGAGGGGATGGGACATTACAAAGCTTCGTCGTCCCACATTTATGCTACGGCTTTCTCAGCTGGCGCCAGCGATACTGTATATGAAAGAGTTGACCATTTAGACAGATCCGATCTAACTGGTCTGCATCTCATCTGTGACATCTCGAACGAAAGTGTGTCAGGCATCTGCGGAGTTATGGAATGGCTCCGATGTTCCTATTATGATCATATAACAGCGAGTAATCGATAATGAAAAAGAAGAAGCATTGCCACAATGGATGAAGGAGCAAATGAACTAAATTGGATCGGAATTTTCTAGTCTGTTTTCTCTGCGTAACATTACGATAGTACAAGCATCTGGTGAGGCGTGCCGTGGGCGGGGAAAGAATGAAGAAATGTTGAAGCAATGTTCTAGCGGCAGGAACATTCGTCATGCGTCTGTCGTGCTGTGAAGGCGCACATAAAGCGCTGCTCTTCCCACAGGAGCCTACAGCCATATGCCAAGCTACCAAAAGGCTGGGCTCGCGGCAAGAAATGTTTTGATCTTGACGGACTGGACATCTGCAGCGAAAGCTCAGGGAAGTTAGAACTTCCAAAACTGAAAAAAAAAGAAAGAAAGAAATATGCTGAAGCTATAGCATACGTTCTGGCTAGAAATGACTGAGAAGTAACAGACACTCTATTGTAACTGATAATTTTAAGTTGGATCAGCCAATAAAAGATACTGTTATAAATGGATTAGCCTATGCCTCAGTTCGAGGATCGCATGCACCGTATGTGGTGGAAATTTGTGGTGAGTTCTATGGGACCAAACTGCTGGGGTCATCGGTCCCTAGGCTTACACACTACTTAATCTATCTTAAACTAACTTACGCTAAGGACATCACACACACCCATGCCCGAGGGAGGACTCGAACCCCCATGGAAGATAGTGTCTGGAGAGTCTCAAACAAATTAAATAATGTGCAACACCACTGTGAAAGGGTGGCGTAGTGGTTAGCGGATCTGCCTAGCGAGCAGGAGACATGGGTTCGAATCCGAACCTTCGCCATATTACAATTGGTTCGAGGGTTCTTCACACAGTACTCACGTAGTGATAACTGGTTCTCTCCCATCTACTTCCTCTTCACCCCTTTCACAAAATACACACTCAATAATTGAACTCAGAACACTTGCGGAAATCGAGCAGATACCTTTAGGGGAAGTACATTCTTTCTCTGGCTCCCCTCACTGTTAAAACGATGAACTGATACAAATGTCTACCGCCGACATTACTACATGTGGCATAGCGATATATATCGACGATTACGTACCAGTAAGACCCGTCTTAGTGACTGAATTACACTAAACACATTGTCGCTAAATTATCTTATAACAGTATAAGTTAGTTAGGTTTTCAGTTTTCGATCAGTAATTATTATTTTGAGTTGTTTGCCATTATTATTTTTATTTATTCTGTTCCCGGAGTGTGTGAGTGGGTGCCTGCACCATTTAGGTGATGTATGAATCTCGAAATTTAATAATAATTTATAACGAAAAAGCGTGGGTATCAGAGTGTGTAATCGTGCTGTGAGTCACATACAAGGCATGAAATGACTATAGTAAACTTGCTAGTTTAACGATTCTACAAACAAATTATTTACTTCTGTCCTTAAGATAATTAATGTAATTCGGTGTTGGGGTTCGTTAAGGAGAGAAATTACTGTACTGTCCACGACAAGATATGAAGATAACTGTCTGAACTATATTCCAGCCAATCGAAGAGCAGAATGATCATTTGTTCTCGAAGAAGTCTAAGAGTCTTGATTGCGCTTTTATGGCATGAGGACCTGTTTTCAGAGACTAGTAATTTTGTAAAATTTTGTTATTTGCTTTTGCTCAGTATTTTATCGGTTCGGAAGCTGACCAGATTGTATTATTTAGAAGCTCCAGTCAGACATGATAGAATGAATCCTCTTGCAACAGAACAGTTCTATGCATCCGGCTGACATATATAGTACTGCATGCCTTTTAAACAGCTTTTACACTCTGAACACCATTATTCGTCACTTCAGTGCAGGTTGTGGTTCTACGGTGTTCATTAAGATAAGTGAGGAATTTCCAGAAAAAGAAAGGCCCTGCGATCTGCGTGTTTACCAAGGAGCATAGCGTACCAGATATATAGGTCATTAGGTAGCGTGTATTGTCATTGGTCAACTACTAGAGATCAGAAACAGAGCGAGTGCGAGTTTAATATTGGGGGTTGCATGCATAATAAATCAAAGTGACCCATGTCGTCTGTGGTCTTTTTTCTTTCCGCTGCAGTTTTGCGAATATGACGAGTCTTCGAATGCTGGTGCTGCGGTTTCTTTCCTACTCGTCGGATCGTTCCCCCTTACTGAAATGTGCTGGAGTGTGGGGCTTGTCGTGACTTACAAGGGAAACTCCCCATCGCACGCCTCTCATGTTCAGTGGTAAGTTGGCACAGTTAATAGCGCGTCAAAAACTGAACAAAGATAACGCATGAAGACAGGAAGAAGGTGTAATGAAAAAGGAAGCAAAATCGAACTAGTGAACGGTACAAGCCTAATATAGGCAACAACGAGAGCCTCTGATCAGCCGTTGCGTCGTGGTGCTATGGGCATGGTGTTGGACTGCAAAGTAGGAAATCCACGTACAAACCTACCTCCTGCACGATTTTTCACAAAATTATCAATTGTCCGTCGGGTCATTGACAACTCCGTTGGCTGTATTCAAATTTGTGTCTGTGTTGCTGTGTAACGTCCGTTTGCAACTGCGAGGTGTACATACCTCCTATTTATTCTACACAAGTACGACATGTTATGACTCCTGCATTTTGTTTTTAGAGTTTTGACTGTTGAATTCCTTTGTTGTAACGAATTTCACACCCGCTTATTTATTGGTTTCGTTTGTGTGAGAGGTCTATTCGGCATCTCGTCTATTCTCATTACTCATCACATTTACATGCGACGGTAATATATTCTTACTATACGACTCACATTCTATAACCAATATACTGTATAGTATGACAATTGCCAAGACCATAGAAGGAAAACAAAACAAAAATGGTTCAAATGGCTCTCATCACTATGGGACTTAACATCTGATGTCATCAGTCCCCTAGAACTTGAAACTGCTTAAACCTAACTAACCTATGGACATCACACACATCCATGCCCGAGGCAGGATTCGAACCTGCAACCGTAGCGGTCGCGCGGTTCCAGACTGAGGCACCTAGAACCGCTCGGCCACTGACGCCGGCTGAAGGAGAACAGATACGTCAGTGACCGGACGGGAAGCTCGTAATTTTGTGGGAAAAAATGGGACACGAGGAAGGTTTGAACATGGCTCTGACGGTTTCGAGTCCAATTCCATGATCACACAGACACGACGGCGTGATTCTTGAACATTGCTCGACGTTGCACATCTTGAGCTTGGACTGTTCACTGTCTGTATTTTGTTTCTTTCCTCACGGTCCAGTACACCTTCTTCCGGTTTTCATGTCTGAACTGCGTTCAGTTTTTAATGGGCTATTCACTTGGCCATTTTACCACTAAATCTGAAAGGGATGGTGATGGAGAGTTTCCCTGGTTAATACGGGATTTGAGTGTACGATCATGCTGTAGTATGGTAGCAATGACAAGGTGAAAGCGACCGATTGTCAGAATTTAAAAAAAATGGTTCAAATGGCTCTGAGCACTATGGGACTTAACTTCTAAGGTCATCAGTCCCCGAGAACTTAGAACTACTTAAACCTAACTAACCGAAGGACATCACACACATCCATGCCCGAGGCAGGATTCGAACCTGCGAGCGTAGCGGTCGCGCGGTTCCATACTGTAGCACCTAGAACCGCACGGTCACTCCGGCCGGCCTTGTCAGGATCAAGTGGTCCCTAATGAAGCTGTGTTTTGTGAGGCAGTGGAGAATATAAGACGAATATTAAGTGTTTCAGCGTATTCAATTGCAAATGAGGCCATAAGAGGAACAGTGACTTCTGGAAAATGTTGGAAACTACTGTGCGGCCTTCAGACGAAAAACATACGAAGTTCATGCAAAGCAAACAAAGTACTTGCATTCTTGTTTATTCCCCATCCACCACGAGAAAACAACTGTGCACTGTAAAACGAAAATAGGGCACAGAACATCGTCACTGTTATATCCTTGCGAGCATTGAGTGGTTATTTGTAAAGTCGTTTGATCACGGCAAGGTGTGTCTATGGACTGCGTAGTTTATCATTCATTCATTTCGGCAGTCTTTCTAACAGTCAACAGTGAAACAAATAAGTAACAGCTTGCACTGTACGTGCTTGAGCATTGTCCTGCAAAATGATGGTCAGGTCCTGCAGAAAGCGTCATCACTTCTGTCTCTAAGCTGGTCACAGGTTGTGTTCCAAAAATGAACAGCATAGAGACAGAAGTGATGACACTTTCTGCAGGACCTGGCCATCATTTTGCAGGACAAGGATCAAGCACGTACAGTGTAAGCTGTTACTGTCCATTTCGGACAGAATGTCGTCGTGGACCTCTCCATATTTCAGCACGTTCCGATTATAGACTTGGTGTTCGTCAGTACCCGTTTCCTGCTCATGTTTCAGTCAAGCCTGGTAATATCTGTTTGTATCCAGGTTTCTAACTTCTACAATTTTCTCCCATTTGCTTTCCTACTCTCTTCTCTGGCCTTATGCAAAATTGTTTCGTGGTATCTGTTTGCGCCAATTACCTCTCTTTGCTATTACTCCCCCCCCCCCCCCCCCAAAAAAAAAAAAATTCTCGCCCCCACACTCATCCTCACATGAATTACTGTATTGGCGTCTGTGAGTTGCAAGATTCTCTATTTTGCCCTCACTCACTACTAGCCCAGATACGTTAGAATCAATTTGAGTCCAGCTAGAACACCTTTTCTACACAGAGCAGAGAGCCTTTTGTGTTCCATTGGCATCAACTGAAGAGGAGCTGCCTGCATCAGCTCTCCAATATTGTGGGGATGATTTAAAAACTGATTACTCTTCTAGGTAGAATTGAAACCATACCGAATTACAGTCCATAAATATCCTCCTACACATGTGGTAATTCTAATTACCAAGTGAGAAATACTACAGTGCAATGGTGTCAGTGTCTTCATTGACAGCACAGAGTCTTTCTCTCTCCCTCTCTCTCTCTCTCCTCGTTATGTTTGTAACATCCAATGGATGGTTCAAATGGTTCTGAGCACTATGGGACTCAACTGCTGAGGTCATTAGTCCCCTGGAACTTAGAACTAGTTAAACCTAACTAACCTAAGGACATCACAAACATCCATGCCCGAGGCAGGATTCGAACCTGCGACCGTAGCGGTCTTGCGGTTCCAGACTGCAGCGCCTTTAGCCGCACGGCTACTTCGGCCGGCCATCCAATGGAGTAAACCTATAAACTATAAAATCGTTGCTAACGTCACCTGGTAGAGAACTCAGTAAGATTTTACTGTGTCTCTCTCTTCCGATACGTCGGAAACAAATACCGTCTGCGTGTTGACGTCGACCATATGGGCTGATCCCATTAATTATACATGTATTGGACCATTGGAGCAGGTGGTCAGTGATCGAAGTCGCTTCCAATGCCCTGTGTAAAGTTTTGTAACTTGTACGGGAGGAAGACCATATCCCACAGATTATCAATCACAATAGAGGGTTATTGTGTTGTTTCATAAACAGTTTGATAAATTGTTTTTTCGCTGTAACACATTGAAGCAGTGTATGACTACAACTGTGTACACATCCATGCTCTTTGTATTTCTACCATGACTTTGAGGCCTGTGTCAGATAATAAACAGACATTAATACGTTTCAATCCACTGACTCTCACCGAAGGCTTAATATCGCATGGCGCAAACTAAGCTGCTCCCATAGCACATAGAATGGTTGAAATAAAAGACAGAGACGGTGTTTCTTATTGTGGATCCTAATATACGGAAACTGGAAGAGTTGCGGCATTGTGGAGCATTTCCAAACAGCTATCTGAAGGTGATAACCTCTACATTTAATCTCATCTTCCACAGCTGTGGAGTAGCAGATGTCTCTGGGTTCTGTTTTCGAAGACACCGAGGGCATTGGTTACTCATATTGATAGTGCATGTTGCACCCAAGTACGTGATCGTTGTTTCCGTGATGTGCGGTTGGAGAAGTAAAGTTTGCTAAGAACTTCCCGGACGCCACTCGCTCTGAAAATGTACCTAAGGGCCAGGAAAAAACTGAATTTAAAGAATATTAAAAGGGGGGATATAAGTAGTATGTTAACGTCGGCCTCGACTGTTCTGTCCGCACAATGACACGTCGGACACGGTTGGCTCTGTGAAAAATTTTGGGACATAGAAAGTAGATGATTAAGCAAACACAAATTTAGAGTAATTGACACTATAATTAACAACTTGGACTTCACGTGCATATAACATGTTAACACTTACGTCAATAACAATGACAGAGCTTGAGTGGTTCAAATGGCTCTGAGCACTATGGGACTTAACTTCTAAGGTCATCAGTTCCCTAGAGCTTAGAACTACTTAAACCTAACTAACCTAAGGACATCACACACACCCATGCCCGAGGGAGGATTCGAACCTGCGACCGTAGCGGCCACGCGGTTCCAGATTGTAGCGCCTTTAACCGCTTGGCCACACCGGCCGGCAGCTTGAGTGGTTTGAAAAGTTTAGAAATCACGTAGAAATGCCCATTCATTAACCACTCTGTGTTTTTCACACACACCTGTCTCACATGCAACATAGTAACCGTATTTCTCAATAAATTTAAACAAATTACAACTATTATAATGACGCCTATGTAATATTGCGTCCGAATTATGCAGGAGATAAAAAGAGAGCGATATCGTCCGACTGTGGACGATTAGTTGCGCGCTTGTATTTTTTTTTTTTTTAATTTTCAAATGTCTTCTTCAGAGTCTGTCTTTAATATCGATGATTTTACATGTGCGCTGAATTAGTCTATAGTTTCTTCGGCGCGTCAGTGGCGCTAGATTCACTTCTCCTTGTAAATCGTCAAAGTGCATCATTACAATGCGTAGTTAAATATTATACATTGACAAATAAATGGCCCTTGGCCTCTTTCGTTACTCAAATCAGTGTTTTATGTAACGAGATGTGGCGTTGTGAAAATACAACATCTCATCGCCTCCCGTGTGGAGAACGAGAACTCCTACTGGATTCTCGTGATCCACACGCAATTCCAGTGATGTTGTAGTTGCACACAGTAGATGCATTCATTTAAATTGTCAACATCACACTCTTAAATTAATTAACATAACATATACATTATAATATCCATAATATTTATCAAATAAGTGCATAGAAGTGTTTATGCCTTGAACTTAAAGTCCGTTGTTCTCGCACTATTATGCTTCAGTCCATTGTGGTCGGTGCCACGGTTGTTTGTCTTCTTCTGTCTATGGACAGGCGGTGACCTTCATTCCTTGAAATATAATTCTACAACAGATTGATCTAGTTTTCATATTCTTAAATTTAATAAATTCAGTCCTGCTGAAAAGAGAGAAAGTTATGAAAATCATGAAAATCATAGGTAGATAGCTTATACACTAATCATTGTCTGTACATTTGTACGATATTTTAGTTAGTTCAGGTGTTTTGTCTCTTTTGTAGAGTTTTTGTTTTTTACGTGTGAATTTCACGGAATTTGCTTATTGCTTAAATTTGCACTAATGAACTGTCATGTTGCACACGAACACAAAACACTTTGACGTTCTTCGCTGTGGCTTGTCGATGGTAGTTTGTGGTCTTGTCTCACCGCATCTTGACATGGTTTGATGAGCAAGACAAGGACGTTGCGGAGCTGGAGTCTCATTATGTTAAATGTTCGTCCGTGTAGATAAATGTCCGTGACGTGTCTTCGTTTTGGTGCATTTTTTTCCCGTGAAACAATAAAGAAAATCTGAGTTAGGTTCTGCTTAACACTAAGATTATATCACCAATAGGGTAAGGGATAAGGGATAAAGATGTGAGCATCAGGTTTTCAAAGCTAGCGTGAGTACTCGCTTACTTCACTTATATACTGTTCAGTAATATCTTATTTTAGCTCCGATATGACTATACCACTGTTTGTGTTTAGTGTACACTCGGTACTTGACATAAGTCTCTTAGTTTGGATGTACACTCCTGGAAATGGAAAAAAGAACACATTGACACCGGTGTGTCAGACCCACCATACTTGCTCTGGACACTGCGAGAGGGCTGTACAAGCAATGATCACACGCACGGCACAGCGGACACACCAGGAACCGCGGTGTTGGCCGTCGAATGGCGCTAGCTGCGCAGCATTTGTGCACCGCCACCGTCAGTGTCAGCCAGTTTGCCGTGGCATACGGAGCTCCATCGCAGTCTTTAACACTGGTAGCATGCCGCGACAGCGTGGACGTTAACCGTATGTGCAGTTGACGGACTTTGAGCGAAGGCGTATAGTGGGCATGCGGGAGGCCGGGTGGACGTACCGCCGAATTGCTCAACACGTGGGGCGTGAGGTCTCCACAGTACATCAATGTTGTCGCCAGTGGTCGGCGGAAGGCGCACGTGCCCGTCGACCTGGGACCGGACCGCAGCGACACACGGATGCACGCCAAGACCGTAGGATCCTACGCAGTGCCGTAGGGGACCGCACCGCCACTTCCCAGCAAATTAGGGACACTGTTGCTCCTGGGGTATCGGCGAGGACCATTCGCAACCGTCTCCATGAAGCTGGGCTACGGTCCCGCACACCGTTAGGCCGTCTTCCGCTCACGCCCCAACATCGTGCAGCCCGCCTCCAGTGGTGTCGCGACAGGCGTGAATGGAGGGACGAATGGAGACGTGTCGTCTTCAGCGATGAGAGTCGCTTCTGCCTTGATGCCAATGATGGTAGTATGCGTGTTTGGCGCCGTGCAGGTGAGCGCCACAATCAGGACTGCATACGACCGAGGCACACAGGGCCAACACCCGGCATCATGGTGTGGGGAGCGATCTCCTACACTGGCCGTACACCACTGGTGATCGTCGAGGGGACACTGAATAGTGCACGGTACATCCAAACCGTCACCGAACCCATTGTTCTACCATTCCTAGACCGGCAAGGGAACTTGCTGTTCCAACAGGACAATGCACGTCCGCATGTATCCCGTGCCATCCAACGTGCTCTAGAAGGTGTAAGTCAACTACCCTGGCCAGCAAGATCTCCGGATCTGTCCCCCATTGAGCATGTTTGGGACTGGATGAAGCGTCGTCTCACGCGGTCTGCACGTCCAGCACGAACGCTGGTCCAACTGAGGCGCCAGGTGGAAATGGCATGGCAAGCCGTTCCACAGGACTACATCCAGCATCTCTACGATCGTCTCCATGGGAGAATAGCAGTCTCCATTACTGCGAAAGGTGGATATACACTGTACTAGTGCCGACATTGTGCATACTCTGTTGCCTTTGTCTATGTGCCTGTGGTTCTGTCAGTGTGATCATGTGATGTATCTGACCCCAGGAATGTGTCAATAAAGTTTCCCCTTCCTGGGACAATGAATTCACGGTGTTCTTATTTCAATTTCCAGGAGTGTATTTACTGTTATACAGGTATCTATATTCCGGGAAAAGTCCATGTGCATATTTTGAATTGCCGCTGGGTACGCGGTTGTTTAAGTCAATCAGCTGGCATTGTCAGAGGCGGTACATGCCATCGCTGCCATAACTTGCCTAGCCGCTCGCACGCAGTACAGGTTTGGCGGTTATCGCCGGTACGCGCGGGTTGGCTAAGCTGCCTTCGAAGTATTTATTGTCTTTTCGCTGATAACTCATTACTTGGCTGCATCGTGAATGTGTTCGACGCATCTGCAAAGTTCACTACGGGGCGAACTTCACTTTGTGGTCCTTGTGTCGTAGCTGTTGTTCGTCGTCTGCAAGCTGCAAGACTCGCCTGCAGGTAAGTACATTTAAAATTTTCAGCATGCACGCTGGAGTGAAAATTCGTAGCACTGGTTATAATTCTCAATTCCTAACGCGTCTTATGATGTTTTGTGTTAATCGTTGATTATACACTTGAACTTAGTCGCTTCCGATTCACATAAGTAAAACACAAGTTTATAATTTTGTCACTCGTTCATTCACATGAGCAGTGCACATATCCATATTTTGTCCGTTTCATTTTACGAAGGAAAATTGGTACTAGTCACTATGTTTGCCTAATCACTAGTATGCTTTCGCTTTCAGAACAATTTTAATTTTGAATTCTGTCTCAGAGATACTCTTTAAAATTAATAGGTTTTTTTTTTTTTTTAGATTTCCGTTATTTTCTTGTTTATGATTTTTAAACCATTTACTTTCATTGATTGCACATTAGAGAGAATTGTGTACCAACATATAAAGAAGACAAATGACCGATAACTGCCTATTCGCGGTTAAATCCTATCACAAGATACGCGATCGCAGAACGAAAGTTATCGAAATGGTTAAAAGAAATTTGGAAGATGGGTGGAGTCACGAAGTGTTAGAATCCTTTGCATCCAGTGTGTGTTCGCATTCCGCTTACATGTCCTCCATTCAACTACTGATGCTCACTCAGGATGGGAATAGGATAGGTAGGAATTCGTGGATATATACATACATAGTGAGATGAAAATGTTAAACTTCCTTGAAATCTTGAAGGGGGAAAAAATATCGGTGGTACTTCTACCACATCAAAAGTATCAATGAAATCAAATTACTTCTAAATTTACCTCTAATACTATTTTCTATTCTATTTATATTTGATTTACAATGTCTATATCAGTTTGCCTTCTCGTGGGTGGTGGTATTTACATTTGGCTTCTAATAGAACAACAGTACAGATTTAAATTTGTAGACTCATGTACCACTCCTTTGTATTGGTTGTACACTTCTTGATAAATAGCAAAAGACTTTGGTCGTCGTTCATGTATCCCTTCAATATTCTAGTAGCCTGATCATATCCTTAATCGTGGAAACTTTCATTTTGAATAGGCGTGGTCGCATTATCCCGTCTTCCTGCGCCGTGTAGTATTCGCTTCGCGTGGCGATCCGTAAATATTTGAGCTGGGCGTGTCAAGGGACAAATGACTAATAAATTCTGTGTGTGTTTGCCGTCAGGATCACGTCGGACGTTGCTTGTTTGTCTTCTTACCGCTCAGTCCACGAGGTTAATTCTCACTTGCCGTTAGTTTTTTTCATCATCTACACGTCAATATCTGTCGGTACTTCGTCTTACATCTAACAAAATTCATCTTGTAGAATGTCAGAAGTCGGCTCACCGGCTACGTCCTTCGTCTGTATTCAAATAAAACCTCAATATCGATCGGCATCTATGGCCATTAGTCGCGTAGGACTTCATCTTCTTAATAACTAACTTAAAACTAATCCGATAATTTCTCCTGTAAATCTGGTCGGCGACTTTCTTTAGTAATTTTCTTTTCTTCTTTCCTCTTTCCTGTGCTTCAGTGTCTTTACTCGTGGATTCATTCTTCTTCTTGTCTTTCAGCGGTCTTTGTATAGATGTGGTCGGCAAAATCTTCCTCAATGGTCTTTATAATTTCCTCGGCTCGAAGCATACTTCTTAATGTGGTGATGGTGGTATAGACCCTTTATTCTTCCAGACACGGGATCGGCTATCAGATATCAATGTGTGGTTTGCGCAAAATTATGTACGGACCCTCGTATAAGTATCTTCACTTTTTATTTAGACAGTACACTAATGAAGATTTGTAATGCGTCCTCACCAATACTTTCTCATTAAGTTTATAGTCTACCACTTTTCCGATCTTCTTATCGTGTGCTCTCATTTTAATATTCGCATGAACAGTAAGTGATATAATGGCCTGTCTGAGTTTTTCATCGAGCTCTTCTTAATCACTCTTAATTTTAGGCATAGGATCGATGCACTCGTTGCGTTCCCTTTGATTCGACATTAGTTCTGCTGGCGTGTAACCGGTTGACATGTGGAGTAGCTGGTTGACTATCTTCCTTGAAACAGGATCTAAGGGGCTGCAGTAGGGTGAACCAGAGTTTTCCGTTTGATCGTTTTTCTTATCTCGTCTCTAACGGCTGCCTTCTTGGATGGCGGAACCGCATAGGTGGTCTTGCAGTACATGTCATGGGGAATGACCTTCATGTCGAACTCAAAGCCTCTTATTATTTGGTAGAAAATACGCGCGAATATCTCATTAAAAGAGGGAATAAGTCTTGCTGTTGGGCGTCTGTTCAGGTGATTCCATGGTTTTCCGAATTATTTCTTCTTGAGCCGGTATCTGCTCGACTTCGTCACAATCGGCAATGTGTTCGCTGAAATGCAACAGGTGATCGTTCCGTACTTTACCTTTCCGGTACAGTCGGCGCATGAAAACATGACATTGTCGATCTGCTACTCTTGTCACGCGGAAGTTGAACCATAATTGCTTTTTCGTTGACTGTTAACTTGTATGTACCATTATAAATATCAGTTGCTGCTCTTGTCTTGCGGAGAAACTCCATACCGAGTATGCATGGAACGGATAGATTTTTCACGACTAAAACCACACATACGACTATCACTGATTCTGTTCAGACTGGTATTTGGGTTTGAAGGTTTACGCTTTGAATCATGGAACCGACAGCAGCGGTGACTGTACAGCCTTGAACAGGTAAAGTGGGTACTTTGATTATGGCAGATACTTTTCTGAAAGCACACAATGACATTGCATTCACGTTCGTATCAATAATTGTTATGATGGGTAAATCAGCGATGCATATCTGCGCAGAAGCTTGTACTCGGTCTTCCCATAAGTCTTTTGTTGGTTTGGTCACCTTTTCTCCGATTAATTCTTCATGTATATCTGAGTTCTGATCCTAGCGTATGAGATATGACTCCGACATGAAGTCGCCCCTGCGCAACCCACGGAGGCTTGGACTAGCTGCTTCTAGTTTTCCGCTTTTCTATTGTGCTGAGCTACTACCGTTTGTCTTCAGTTATCGTCACGGTAGAGCTTGGATACCACGTTCCCGTTGGTACGAATTTCGGTTGGTTGGCAAAATTAAAGTTCGGCGGCGGACAGACTTGCGTGTGGAATATGGGCGGATTGTATGTTCCACGCGGCTTCTGATTTTGTATAAGCTGCTGCTGATTATTTGCATACGTTGCTTGCTGTGGTGGCGCATTTTATTAGTATTGCAAGATTTCGTTCTGCTGCTGAAAATCGTTATGATTTCGCGACCCTTTTTGGCAGCCTCCATCGTTTTGTTCGCCGTATTGGTTCCCACCGTAGTTGTTACGTAGGTAACCGTTGCCGTATCTATTACATTTGTAGCCATTGCCATAGTTTTTCTGATTGTCATTATAAGTGGGGTTGTATCTGTAATTGTTACGTCTGTTCCGCTGGTTCCCATTCCTATAGTTGCCATTATTCTTTCCGTCGCTTGGCTGCCAGTTCGCGTTTCCCTGTTGGCTACCCTGACTGTTCACGCTCGCGCTGCCGTGGATGTCGGCGGCCAGTGCGCTTGGCATTTGATATCGGTAATTGTGGTTGTTCTGCACACGCGCGTCTTCATGTGTGAGGTCTGAACACGGATAAGAACATCTCCTGGTCGTCATCCGGAACGTTTACCAAATTTTCCCTTAACGATATAGGCAATTTCGACTGGAGAATCAAAATTACGGCTTTAGTGGTGAGTGGTGTATCCCAATAGCGAATATTTTCTCGCAGTACCTCCTTAGACTCCCAAATTTGGCATGAAAAGGTTTGTCATTATACACTTCTTTCCGAAGTCTCTGAGCTCCAACACTTATGAAAAATTGGTGTTCGAATTCAGCATAGGTATCATACCTATCGAGCATCTCTGTTTCCCATGACGCATTTTCTCCTTGAATGAATCTGATAACAAACTGTATGCGTTGGCGGTCTGACCAACTTTCTGGGAATACGCCAGAAAATCCTTTTAAAAATACTACAGGATGTATGTTTCTTTTCTCTGGTATGAATGTTTGAAAGACTCTGCTTCAATACGCTCTCTTCTTTCAACAAATTCGCGAGCGATACTTGAGCGATTTGTTCCGTTTGTAAAGGTTGGTAGTCCTGCTGCGATACTGATCGTGCGAAAGCTTGTTGCTGGCGGTCAAAATATTGCGGCGAGTTGTTTACAATTGGTAATTCGCTCTGGGATTCGCCCTGCGCGTCATTGTTTCGGAGATCATTTAACCGGTGCTGCATTGTCTCAATTCGACCATCAAGTTTTCGTTTCCACTCTGGTAAATCTCTCATGAAGACACGTCGAATCTGCCCTAACTCGCTACAGACTGTCTCCTGAAGTTCCGGGAGCGGCTAAGACTCCTAATGTGGCTGATTTTAGGGCGTCTTTGAGCTCGTTCATTACCGAGACGGAAATTTCTCTCTCTGTGGTCTCCACCCATTCTTCGTATCTCTTATTCAGTTCTTTGGTGTACGTGACTAAGCCATACTTTATTTTACTTTCAATATTCAACTTAGACATGTCATCTGACAATTCTGTCATTTTATCGCCTATTTTCTTGATATTTTCTTCAAGCTTGTTGACCTTTCCAGACACTTCTTCGTAATTTTTCTTTTTTTAAAATATTCAAATGTGTTCAGAGTCTGTCTTTAATGTCGATGTTTTTATATGCGCGCTGAATTAGTCTATAGTTTCTTAGGCGCGTCAGTGGTGCTGGATTCATTTCTCCTTGCAAATCGACAAAATACGTCATTACAATGCGTAGTTAAATATTATACATTGACAAATCAATGGCTCTTGGCCTCTTTCGTTACTCATATCAGTGTTTCATGTGACTAGATGTGGAGGTGTGAAGATACAACATCTCAAGTTACAGTAGTCAATCTCACCACGACAGCCGGCCGCGGTGGTCTAGCGGTTCAGGCGCTCAGTCCGGAACCGCGCGACTGCTACGGTCGCAGGTTCGAATCCTGCCTCGGGCATGGATGTGTGTGATGTCCTCAGGTTAGTTAGGTTTAAGTAGTTCTTAGTTCTAGGGGACTGATGACCACCGATGTTAAGTCCCATAGTGCTCAGAGCCATTTTTTTTCACTACGACAACCTTGTGTTCACAAATCCGTATCCATTTTGATGCTCGTTATTAACTCAGGATTATTTGTTGCTAAGACGTCAACTGTCTTGTCACAACCGTTTTCTATTCGCGTATTTTCATGACCTAACTGCTCGAAATGATATTCAGAGAATGCGTTTAGCACAATTTCGGATGTTGTTTTATGCGTACCTCCAGAATTAAACATGTATTTTCGCCAACATATCGAGGGTAAATTAAAGTCACCACCAACTATAATCCTATGAGACGGTACGTGTTTGAAATCAAACTCAACCTTTCAACAACTGTACCACCTGAAATGGGATGTCGGTAAAAGGATCCAGTCATTATTATATTCCGGTTGCCAACAATGACCCCTGTCCATACCAACTCATAGGAACTATCTACTTCAATTTCGCGACAAGATAAACTATTTCTAACAGCAACAAACACGCCACCGCCTACCGTGTTTAGCCCATCCTTTCGGAATACCGTTAGGTCCTTCGCAAAAATTTCGGCTGAGCTTATATCCGGCTTTAGCCAGCTTTCAGTGCCTATAACGATTTGAGCATCAGTACTCTCGATTAGCGCTTGAAGCTCTGGTACTTTCCCAACACAGCTACAACAGTTTACAAGTTATACCGATGGTTCGTGTATCTACGTTCTTCCTGTGTTCAGCCTCCACCCTTTGTGACTGAAGCCCTTCGTGTGTTTTCCCGAGACCCTCTAATCTAAAAATCCGCCCAGTCCACGCCACTCAGCCCCTGCTACTCATGTAGCCACCTCTTGCATATAGCGGACACCTGACATATACAGCGGAACCCAAAACCCAACCACCCTTTGGCGCAAGTCGAGGGATCGGCAGCCTATGCGGTCGCAGGACCGTCTGACTCTCTGATTCAGACCCTCCACTGGGCTCTGCACCAGAGGTCCACAGTCCGTCCTGTCGACTATGCTGCAAATGGTCATCTCTGCTTTCATTTTGCAAGCAAGACTGGCAGCCTTTACCCCCTCTGTTAGCGGCTCGAAACAAGAGAGTATCTCTTCCGATCTAAAGTGACACATATCATTGGTACCGACGTGAGCAACCACCCGCTTTTGGTGCACCCTGTGCTCTTCATGACATCCTCGTGGGCTCGTTTCAGATTTGGAATGAGTAAACCCGGTATGCACACGGAGTGCACATTGGTTTCCTTTCCCTTCTTGGCACCCATGACCATAACGTTGGAGCTCCCAACTATCAATAATCCTACCCTCTGTGACTGTCCGGATCTTGGGGACTGAGAGGTTTCCTCTGAAACAGGACAGGCCACAGCATCTGGTTCAGCGGCAGTGTCGGCCACAGACAGCATATGGAACTTGTTTTGTCAGACAAACCGGGGAAGCCTTACGTGCGGCCGCCTGGAATATCTTTCGCCACCGGCTACGCCCCGGGGCGACATCTCACTCGACCACAGGTGAGAGGACAACCTCAGTGTGAGCAGTAACTGGGCTGGCCACCGGTGAGGACTGATTGGAGGACTCGGACGTGCTGGACGTCCGTTGGATCCCCATGGCCGGCCCACAATAGTGGTACCCATCCACTGCAGCATCAAGCTATGTAACCGAAGCCATCACAGCATGAAGCTGAGGGCGAAGTGTCAACTCGGCTCGCATCCGCACACAACAATCGCAGTCCCTGTCCATACTAAAGGCTTCGGAAAACTAAACTATGCAGATAAATGGACTATCGGCAGGTGCTGTATAACTCTACTGCAAACCCTGACGAAAACGCAGGAACTTTGTATAATAAATCAGATTAATACGCAGAGATTCAAAAACCTAAATAATGAAGCACTCAGGTGAAACCAAAAACTCGCCCCTGATTAAGAACTTGTAATATGTCACAAAATCGCTTTACTTTCCGGCGCAAACAAAAACGTGAGAACTGTGGCTGTTATATATTAAATAAACACGCAGAAACTCAAGACACTAAACTATTAAAGCACACAGATGATATTATAAAATTCGCTTCTGGTTAGGAACTCGTAAATGTAACAAAATCGGTTGCTTCCCTGTTGCTGCTTGTCTCGGCTGGTTACTGCTGCCTGACTGACGGACTGGCTGACTAACGCCAACAAGCGGTCATACTGACCCCCAAATCTTCGGACACTGCGTCTTTAATTTTTAACCACGTGTGAAACAAGGGGATATTCTGCAGGACTTAAACCTGCAGAGCGTGAGTAGTATGCTCCATCAGTTATCAACCCCACCGGTGGAGGAGTGGAATGATTTTCATGCATCCAGGCGAGCATGTAAGTACACTCGTTCCTCCACATTTTTGTGGTATTTTCATCAGTTTTAGACAATTCTCGTAATTTTACCAGGTTTTCTGTAATTTCAACAGATTTTACTTAATTACTCAAGATCAAAACCACCACTCTCGATGAGTTCTCACGTCAACAAAACGTCTCACCCCCTCGATGACTTGATGCTATCAGCCACTGATATTGCAGCACGGTTCTTAATTTCTGTATAATTGCTAAGCCACCCCCTGCATACTTTACGAGGATTATACACATGTGAACGTATGGCGAACCCTGTTACATTGCCTACATGACTGTTTCTTAGTGTAGGAAATAACCATAAGCAGAGAGGAGGTTAAAAAGCTACATTCCTTAGCCGATACAATTTATAAATTCGGTAAGATTTTATTACGATTTGCTATCTCCCCACATGTGGATGGGACTCACAATGTATTCTCATACTCATAGGATAAAGTCCGAGATTCAGAGATCTTGCACACTGTCCCCTGTTTCGAAACGAGCTACCTCTTCGTTGAACCTGTCGCCTAAAGACTGAGCACTATGGGACTTAACTTCTAAGGTCATCAGTCCCCTAGAACTTAGAACTACTTAAACCTAACTAACGTAAGGACATCACACACATCCATGCCCGAGGCAGGATTCGAACCTGCGACCGTAGCGGTCACGCGGTTCCAGACTGTAGCGCCTTTAACCGCTTGGCCACACCGGCCGGCCACGAAATCAATACACTTCGATATTTAGATGTTACCAAGAGTTTATCACATGTTTCAAACATGTAGTGCAGATATTAGTGATACAGACCAGTATTCTCATTCCAAAACTGTAACTGCCATTCTGTGAAGACTGTTCCAAACAAATCTTACTCACGTCACCCATCCAGTCACACAAGAACACTCTAAATGCTTCCATGATGAGAAGTTTAGCACTTCTTATTATAGTAGATACGAGCCTGATATATTTGAATTGTGGCGATATAACAGACGATTAAGAAGAAGAAACGTGTGATTTATGCATAATGGATCTCCAAACGGAGAGAGTTTGGAACATTTTGCGTACATCACTTGTGCTATCAATTCTGTAGAATGGTTGTAGTGTTTGGATTCCATACCAAGAAGGTACTGGAAAGAGATAAATTATCATAGAACGTAATACTACATGGTTCTGCAGTTAAGCATGCTATAATGTTAAAGCAGTGTGGTTTCTGATAGTCATGTGGAGTAAAACACTGTTAACACTCCAATACTGGAAATACATTTCCAACACATGGCATACATTCGCCCTGGAAGCTTGGTATCCACTAACTATGGTTAGGAACTTGAAGATGATAAAACTACTATTTTCTGCATCAAAGAAAAAAAATAGATTCTTTGTGATTATGCACTACATTTATTTCCGGACATATATAGCTTCCACTGTTTACATTCGATTACTGTTCACAAATTATGCTATTCTCGCATCAGTCCTGTAAAATGATCGTCAGCGAAGTAAAATGCACGGAACAATGACATTTTATGAGGAAATAGACGAACACCTAGCAGTAGTGAGTGACATGTGGAATTACACATCATGCTGCTCTGACTCTATGTACAGAACACAGTCTCTTCCACACACGATATGTGTCAAGTAAATGTGTACACAGGGATTGCAGTACTTCACAAACCCCTGTCACTAACTTAGGATCACCGCAGTTATGAAACTGAAGACTCCATTTATGTCCAAGATGTGGCAGGGGTCTGGAGTACTTTGCACACATCTTCGTTCGTCTACAGGTGGGCGCCAAAATAGTTTTCCCATCGGTTTGGTGGACATGATTCATCATACATGCGTTGGAAGTCCTCTGCTGACTGTGATATGGAGAGCTTTGCTGTTAAAGATCGCAGGTAGATAGCGCTCTAAGCCGCATGCAGAAAAACAGTTGCATACGAGCCGAACGCAGGCTATACCACACAACTTATACACCACGAGAGAGCAACTGAAAGTATGGTTAAATGTGTGGTATATGGCCGGCCACATCATCTCCGTCTCTAGAATGCATCAACAGAATATCATTAAATCATACCTCGTTAAAACCCTCTCAACCGGTTACTCCATGTACTATCATCATCCTTTGACGCAAATCCACGTCAATTTAGAAGCAGATGGTTCTCTTTTCGAGGAGAGCATCAAAGACAGCAGTCGACTTGAATATATCCCTGTTACCTCAATAGACGTACAGCAGAATGTTGTTAATAATCACACGGCAACTGTTCTGTAAGGTATTTGTTAGCTTACACCGCATTGTTCTAGTTGGTAGACAGTACAGAGAAGCACATTGTAAATACCGTTTGTCAGATTTTAAAAGCACGTAAGCAGTATTGCACAGGGTCAAACATGTGATTCTGTAGTTATATACTGCAGCCCCAAACCTGGTAATACAATGCTCATAAAAATCTATAAGGTGGATGCTGATAACTTTGGGGCTGCACCTCGGCTTGTGATCCGACATATATTAATTTATTACTCTACATTTGGTGGTCATCCACGTTAAACAATTCCTGCTGTCTTATTGCTGTTCACGAAAAATAACGGTTGCCCTTGTTCCCAGTGCTCCCATGTCAATTTAATATCAAAGTGCTCTTGCTGTCAAGTACTTGTTCCCATGTACACGAATTTCCCTAAACAAAGCAGTCATGTAACTACTCGTTCTACTTCAATTTTCTCGAATTTTTGGGTATTTTTGCTTAATTTATACGTATTTTCCGCAGTTTTGGTAATTTTATCGATATTATGTCACTTCTGCTCATCTGATTATGACATCGCTTCTCGCCAGGTAACCTAAAATTGCTTGCAAATGAAGTACAGCTATCAACACATACCGCAAGAGCGCTATTTTTCTGTTAGGGAGTGTGCCTGTATCGGTTTCCATAGGCAGCTACCTCTCCGCCCCGCCTTCCCCCCGCCCCCTCCCCCCCCAGCAATCTCTGACACCTTACAGTAACAACTACTACTATGGAATGGACTTTGGTTTGAGTGTGTGATGTTTACTGCTTCTCAATACAGTCCAATGAACTATTTCTTTAAGCAGAAAGGTGGTAGCGGTATTTGTTGTTGTTACTACTGTCACTACACTTAAGAGCCAGAGAAACTGGTACACCTGCCTAATATCATGTAGGGCCAACGCGAGCACGCAAAAGTGCCACTGCACTTAATGGCATGGGCTCGACTAATGTCTCAAGTAATGGTGGAGGGAACTGACACCATGAATCCTGCAGGGCTGTCCATAGATCCGTAACAGTACGAGGGGCTGAAGATCTCCTCTGAACAGCACGCTGCAAGAAATTCCAGATATTCTCAATAATGTTCATATCCAGTGAGTCTGGTTGCCAGTGGAAGTGTTTAAACTCAGATGTATGTTCCTACAGCCATTGTGTAGCAATTCTGAACCTGTGGTGTGTCGCATTGTCCTGCTGGAATAGCCCAACTCCGTCAGATTATGCAATGGATCCCCCTGCGGGTTCGGGGTAAGAATAGGCCCGAGGTATTCCTGCCTGTCGTAAGAGGCGACTAAAAGGAGTTTCAACCGTTTCGGCCTTCCATGTGATGGTCCCCCTTGGGGTTTGACCTCCATTTTTCAAAATTCTACAGACGTACGAGCCTTTTGGGGAAGGAATCCTTACGTGGTGTCTCACTGGTCCTCAGTGCACTAAGACCTTGGCACTCAGCATTGTAACGGCGTTGTAACCACACCCACTATTCCTCAAATTGGGCCTAAACGCCTGATGGGTTGCACAGGTTACGCCCATAGTGCGTCCACATCTGCACCTACGATCATGATGGACTTTCCATGGCACCCAAAATCCAGCACGGTAGCCAGCCCGTTGTGGTGGGGTCGTCATGTACCCTCTAGGTTGTAGCCCCCTGACAACACAGGGATCATACTGCCGATACCTGAGCTGCACCCTCCCCACGTCGGCCAAGGAGTAGATGCCCGTCCCCTTGGGGCATTTGGACTCCCGGCAATGGTCATCCTGCCAGGTGGCCCTTGCTGAGGCTGGGTGGCGCCCGTGGGGAGAGCCCCTGGTCGGAGTGGGTGGTATCGGGGTGGACGTTTCGCAGATGAAACGTCAACATGTATCGGGTCGCTCTGCGGCCGAGTTTTTTAGAAAGAGAGGTACTGTCTCTGGTTCTGGTTCTCCTGCCCTTTCCCCCTTGGCCACTCTCTGGGAGGAAGGACAGGCCCGCCAGCTTGGGGCGAAGTACTTCCCCCGCTATTTAGTCTGTTCTCGGACCGATGGGGGGACGTTCGCCACCTCCAAGCCCATGTTCTTTGTCCAGCACATCGAGAACATCTTTGGGGAAATCGAGGCTCTCAGTAAAATGCGTTCGGGGTCCGTTCTTATAAAGACCACGTCCGCCACTCAGTCGGCGGCGCTCCAGGCGTGCGACCGACTAGGGGACATCCCAGTGTCCATTGTCCCGCATCTGGCACTGAATAGGACGCAGGGGGTTATTTTTCATCGGGAACTCCTGCTGCAATCTGATGAGGAGCTCAGGGCCAACCTGAAGTGCTGAGGCGTGCATTTCGTCCGGCGAGTCCAGCGCGGCCCCAAAGTCCGTCGCATCGACACCGGGGCCTTTATCCTCGCCTTCGAGGGGGACATTCTCCCAGAGAAGGTAAAGGTGATGTGATACCGGTGCGACGTGGGACCTTACGACCCGCCTCCTATGCGCTGCTTTTGGTGTTTGCGCTTTGGGCACATGTCGTCATGGTGTGAGGCTGAGCCCCTTTGTGGCGATTGTGGACATCCTTTTCATGAGGAACATACATGCACTCCACCACCTCGGTGCGTCAATTGTCCTGGCATCCACTCGCCTAGATCTTTCGACTGCCCCGCATATCAGATGGAGAAGAAGATTCAAGAATTAAAAACTTTGGATCGCCTCTCTTATTCTGAGGCCAGGAAGAAGTGTGACCCCTCCATCCCGTGACGTTGACAACTTCGTTTGGCTCAGTCGTGTCCACTCCTTCCACAGTATCCTCCCCCCCCTCCTGTCGCCCCTCCACCTCCTCACTCCATCCAGGGTCTATGCCTCCGCCTCCCAAATCCCTCCCTTCCAAATCCTCCTCCCTTGCGGCTCCTGCCCCCTCTGCCCCAGGGGCCACCCTTCCTCCTCCTCCCCCTCCGCCGCCCGAGAAGCGATCCTCTTCTCAGGCGTCCATCGGGGAAACGTTCCAGACCCCAGCTTCCGAGGTCCCGCGCGTGAGGACCTTCTTCGGGTCCAGCCCACCATCCCCGTGCCTCATCGGACTTCCCAGAAGGCCTCCAAGAAGAAGTCTTTATCCCCCTCTCCACCCTGGCGCGTTTCGTCTGACACTACTTCCGTGAGTCGCTGCTCCCGGCCGTCCTCAGTTTCGCCGGGACGCTCTGCTGCCAGGCGCTCAGCTGGCCTCTCGTCGGCGAATGATGCTGCCCCTCCTACGCAACCCAGGAAAGCGGCTGCAGCTGGCGACGACTCGATGGAACAGGATCCGCCTCCCACCGGTTGTAGCGTTGTTCCCTCGAAACCTGGCCCTCCGCAGCCGTCGAGGTGACCAGCTCTTCACCCGCTCTGTTCCCCCTTTTGTCTGACTAGCGATGGCTTTGTTACATTGGAACATAAGAGGTATTCGATCTAATTGGGAGGAATTACAACTGCTCCTCCGCCTGCACTGTCCGCTCGTCCTTGGTCTCGAGGAAACCAAGTTGCGCCCAACTGACCGCATTGCTTTTCCCCACTATACCTCGGAGCGGTCTGACCTCACCCCTGTGGACGGTATTCCAGCTCATGGTGGGGTCATGTTGCTCATTCGGGACGATGTCTATTACCATCCCATCCCATTGACCACCCCACTCCAAGCAATAGCTGTCCGTATTACTCTTTCTGCCTTTACTTTTTCCGTTTGTACCGTCTACACTCCATCGTCATCCGCAGTTAGTCGGGCTGACATGATGCACCTGATTGTTCAGCTTCCTCCGCCATTTTTATTGTTTGGCGATTTAAATGTCCATCATCCCCTTTGGGGCTCTCCTGCATTCTGTCAGAGAGGCTCCCTCTTGGCGGATGTCTTCAACCATCTCAATCTTGTCTGCCTCAATACTGGCGCCCCGACTTTCCTCTTGGACTCTACTCATACCTACTTCCACTTGGACCTCTCGATCTGTTCTACCACTCTTGCTCGTCGGTTCGAGTGGTATGTCCTTTCTGACACCTATTCGAGCGACTACTTCCCCTGTGTCGTTCGTCTCCTGCACCACACCCTACCCCACGTCCTTCGAGCTGGAACATACCGAAAGCTGACTTATCATCCATGCTGCCGAACGTTCCATTCCTCATGCTACCTCTTCTTCACGTCGCGTTTCCGTCCCCCGGTGGAATGAGGCTTGTAGAGACGCTATCCGTGCACGACGACGTGCTTTACGCACCTTTCGCCGCCATCCTACGTTGGCGAATTGTATTGGATACAAACGACTCCGAGGGCAATGCCGTAGAGTCATCAAAGACAGCAAAAAAGCTTGTTGGGCCTCTTTCACCAGTTCCTTTAACAGTTTTACTCCCTCTTCTGTCGTCTGGAGTGGCCTGCGCCGGCTGTTGGGCATTAAGGCCCACTCCTCGGTACCTGGCCTGACTTCAGGTAATGAGGTCCATGTTGATCCTGTGGATGTCTCCAACGCCTTCGGCCACTTTTTCGCGGAGGTTTCAAGCTCCGGCCATTACCACCCTGCCTTCCTTCCCAGGAAAGAGGCAGAAGAGGCTCGGTGGCCTTCCTTCCACTCGCTGAATCTGGAAAATTATAATGCCCCCTTTACTATGCGGGAACTCAAACGTGCACTTGCACTGTCCCGGTCCTCTGCTCCGGGGCCAGATGCCATTCACATTCAGATGCTGGCCCACCTTTCTCCGGCAGGCAAAAGCTTCCTTCTTCGTACCTACAATCACGTCTGGACCAAATGTCAAGTCCCGCCGTGACGCCGTCGTTGTTCCTATACCCAAAACCGGGAAGGATAGACACCTTCCTTCTAGTTACCGCCCCATTTCTCTTACAAGCTGTGTCTGTAAGGTGATGGAGTGCATGGTTAACGCTCGGTTAGTTTGGGTTCTTGAATCTCGACAGCTACTTACCAATGTTCAATGCGGCTTTCGTCGCCGCCGCTCCGCTGTTGACCACCTTGTGACCTTGTCGACATTTATCATGAACAACTTTTTGCGAAAGCGCCAAACGGTAGCTGTGTTCTTCGATTTGGAGAAGGCTTATGATACCTGTTGGAGAGGAAGTATCCTCCGCACTATGCACAGGTGGCGTCTACGCGGTCGCCTGCCCCTTTTTATTGATTCCTTTTTAACAGATCGAAAGTTTAGGGTACGTGTGGGTTCCGTATTGTCCGACGTCTTCCTCCAGGAGAAAGGAGTGCCTCAGGGCTCAGTCTTAAGCGTAGCCCTTTTTGCCATAGCGATCAATCCAATTATGGATTGCATTCCACCTAATGTCTCAGGCTCTCTTTTTGTCGATGACTTCGTGATCTACTGCAGTGCCCAGAGAACATGCCTCCTGGAGCGCTGCCTTCAGCGTTGTCTAGACAGCCTATACTCATGGAGTGTGGCAAATGGCTTCCGGTTCTCTGAAGAAAAGACGGTTTGCATCAACTTTTGGCGATATAAAGCGTTCCTTCCGCCATCCTTACATCTCGGTCCCGTTGTTCTCCCATTCGTGGACACAACTAAGTTTCTAGGGCTCACACTGGACAGGAAACTTTGTTGGTCTCCGCACGTCTCTTATTTGGCTGCCCATTGTACACGTTCCCTTAATGTCCTCAGAGTTTTTAGTGGTTCATCTTGGGGAGTGGATCGCACTGTCCTGCTTCGCTTGTATTGGTCCATAGTCCGATCAAAGCTGGATTATGGGAGCCTCGTCTACTCGTCTACTCGGCCATCCCTCTTACGCCGTCTCAACTCCATCCACCATTGGGGGTTACGTATTGCGACCAGAGCATTCTACACTAGTCCCGTCGAGAGTCTTTATGCTGAAGCTGCCGAATTACCATTGACCTACCAGCGCGACGTACTGCTTTGTCGGTATGCCTGCCGGCTGTTGTCAATGCCCGACCACCCCTCTTATCAGTCCTTCTTCGCCGATTCTCTCGACCGTCAGTATGGGTTGTATGTGTCTGCCCTGCTGCCCCCTGGAGTCCGCTTTCGTCGCCTGCTTCGGCAATTGGATTTTGCCCTCCCTACCACCTTCAGAGAGGGTGAGAGCCCGACACCACCGTGGCTCCAGGCTCTGGTTCAAATTTATCTCGACCTCAGCTCGCTCCCGAGGGCGGGTACTCCGGCTGCAGTGTATTGCTCACGGTTTGTCAAACTTCGTGTGTGACTTGCCAGTCACACCTTTATTTACACTGATGGCTCCAGAACTGACGATGGTGTCGGCTGTGCCTTTGTCGTCGGGGCCGGCACCTTTAAATACCGGCTCCTCGACCAGTGTTCCAGCTTTATGGCCGAGCTTTTTGCTCTCCATCAGGCCGTTCAGTATGCCCGCCGCCATCGCCATTCATCGTATGTACTCTGCTCTGATTCACTAAGTGATCTTCAGAGCCTTGGAGCTCCATATCCGGTCCATCCCTTGGTGCAACGGATCCAGCAGTCCATTTTTCTGCTGCTGATGGCACTCCTGTCAGCTTTCTGTGGGTTCCCGGCCATGTAGGAGTGCCTGGGAATGAGGCTGCTGATGCTGCAGCCAAGGCTGCAGTCCTCCTGCCTCGGCCAGCCTCCCATTGTGTCCCGTCATCTGACATTAGTGGGGTTGTTTGTAAGAGTCTTGTGTCTTTGTGGTGGGATACTTGGTCATCACTTCAAGGAAACAAGCTCCGGGCAGTAAAACCGTTCCCAACTGCTTGTACAACCTCCTCCCGACCATCTCGGCGAGAAGAGGTCCTTCTGACCAGGTTGCGGATTGGGCATTGCCGGTTTAGCCACCGCTACCTGCTCTCCGGTGACCCAGCCCCGCAGTGCCCTTGTGGTCATGCATTAACAGTGTGCCATGTTTTATTGTCGTGTCCCCGTTTTATTCAATCTCGTGTTGTCCTGTCTCTGCCATCTACTTTACAGGATATTTTAGCTGATGACGCTCGAGCAGCTGCTCGTGTTTTTTGTTTCATTACTTTGACTGGCTTGTCCAAAGACATCTAACTCCTTCACTTATTTTATCTGCATCTTTGTAAGACCTTTCTGGGGTCCCCCTCCCTTGAGTTTTACTAGATTCTATGTGCTCTAACAATTGTGACTGGGCGCTAATGACCTCAGTAGCTGAGCGCCCTTAAACCCCCCCCCCCCCAAAAAAAAAAAAAATACGCAATGGACATGAATGAATGCAGGTGATCAGACAGGATGCTTATGTACCATTCACCCGTCAGAGTCGTATCTAGACGTACAAGGGCTCCCATATCACTTTAACTGCACACGCTCCACACCATTAGAGAGCCTCCACCAGTTTGAACAGTCCACAGCTGACATTCAGGGTCCACAGATTCTTGAGGTTGTCTCCGCATCTGTGCACTTCCATCTGCTTGATGCAATTTTAAACGAGACTCGTCCGACCAGGCAACATGTTTCCAGTCATCAACAGTCCAATGCCGATGACGACGGGCCCAGGCGAGGCGTAAGGCTTTGTGTCGCGTAGTCATTAAGGGTACACGAGTGAGACCCCGTCACCAAAAGCCCATATCGATGATGTTTCGTTGAATGGTTCGCACGCTGAGACTTGTTCATAGTCCGACACTGGCATCTGCAGCTATTAGCGGAAAGGTTGCACTTCTGTCACGTTGATGATTTTCTTCAGTCATCGTTGGAGCCGTTCTTGCAGGATCTTTTCCTCGCCGCAGTGATGTTGGAGATTTGATGTTTTACCAGATTCCTGATATTCACGGTACTCTCGTGAAATGGTCGTCCGGTAAAATCCCCACTTCATCGCTACCTCAGAGATGCTGTGTCCCATCGCTCGTGCGTTGACTATAACACCACTTTGAACCTCCCTTAAATCTTGATAACCTGCCATTGTAGCAGCAGTAGCCGATCTAAAAACTGCACCAGACACTTGTCTTATATGGGGGTTGCCGATCGCAGCGCCGTGTTCTGCCTGTTTACGTATCTCTGTATTTGAATATAGGATGCCTATACTAGTTTCTTTGGCACTTCAGTGTATCATGTGGTAGACTCTTCCCCCTCCTCCTCCTCCTCATCATCATCATCATTAAAAGGATGGACTATCCCCAGGGAATCATAAATCAACCTACAGTGGGTCATAAATCAGTTAGCATAACAATAGGTAAAGGAGAGTGGGAGGGTATCATAAATCAATCAAGTTTGCCCCTGAAGGTATACTTGCCCCTGAATGAATACAACTGGCACAAAAAATGCGTCAGAACAGTCCTTACCAGCCTCTTTGTTGAGAGTTTACTTGCTCAGTAATCTTTTCCTTGTGCTTGTCTGCGACTCATCATCTCTACTATATGGTGAGTAGGAATCAATCCTCATAATATTGTCATTATTGTCTGCTGGATTTTCCATTGTTTCATTGATGGTGTATGTTTTTGTAAGTTGTGTTCCTTAAATTGTACCTAATTGATATTGCTTATTAAATTGCATTAATTTTCATAAATTATAGTTTTGCATTTTTTATTTTTTTAATAAAACAATTTCAACTTTTTTCGTTGTTTTATGCTGAGTACAGATTTTGCTTGATGGGGGTTGGAATTTCGTATTTTATTCCAGCAAGTAAAAAAATTTATAAAAAGTTGATGTGGACAAGTGGCAAAAGTATAACATGATGGGTCATAACAAAAACAGAAAAGTTTTTAGAAAAGCAAGGAAAGTGACACAGCTCAAAGAACTGACTAATAATTACCTGATTAAATCTCATATTATGTGTGAACAGAGGTACTTGCCCACAGTACTGCTGTATATCATATAATGACATTTTCTGCCAGAAATACTGATCTGAAATTTAAAGGAAATATATACTATTCTAATATAAGTTTAACAGAATTCTGTAGTCGACTTTTCTCAAGTATTGCGTCTTTGAGATGTGACACTGTTCTTGCCAGGTTGCGATTGATTTGTAAACAACTAGTGTAATATTAGTTTTGGGATTACTAGACTTGTAAGTAATCATACATCTACATTACTGCAAATTTTTAATCAAGCTGTACAGTTTTATTAATCTGAGATGTCTGGTATCGTTAGTTAAGAGCCGACCCACCTTGCTTCCATGCCGCTCTTTTGGCGCCCATTTCGTCTACGGATCGGCACTCGAAGTACAGCGCAGAAAGAGACAGAGAGAATAGCGGGGGACGGCAGAGAGGGTTAACGGGAGAGGGAGATGGTAACAAGGGCACGCCCCACGGCGCAACTGTTGTCGCGAGCGAGCTTTCCTAAGAATTCTCATTTAAATTTTCGTCCGACGAAGCCTTTGAAGAGTGGCGGCGCTCGCTGACGCTATCAAATAACTTGTTTTCCTGTGGCGGGCATGTGCTCTCGCAGGCTACGGAGGCGAACAGCGTTTGCAGCACGGCGGGGGTGAAGAGGAGCCAGAATACGGGCAGGGCGGCGGCAGGAGGGGGGGGGGGGGGGGCGAGGTATCTGGCGCCGCGTAGTAAGATATTACAAAACAATGTCCCAGTTCCCAGTGCCATAAAACGGGGCGAACTGGCGTATACGGAGCCGTTAAATTTTAATGATCCTTCGTAACTCAGTGGATAGGTAGGCGTCGCAGAATGAAAATGCGACACTGCGGTCGAGATACGATCCTGCCACGCAAACTGCCTCCCGTATTTTTCATTATTTTTTTTTTCTTCTGCCCCCATCCGTGCTACCCGACCTACCGCTGGCTCCCTCCTAGACTGCAGTCGCCGTAATGATGTCTTATGGTGGTTTGCGGTGTCGCTTCACTGCCCTCGTCTCTGAATATCAAGAGACGTATCGATTCAGTCATCAGGCAAAGAAACAGGCGCCGACCCGTAAAGATGGGAGTCCTACTACTACCACTTACTGGCTCCCGAAATTTCCATAGGCTCTCGGATGGAGCTGTCACAAAAAATGTTCAAATGTGTATGAAATCTTATGGGACTTAACTGCTAAGGTCATCAGTCCCTAAGCTACACACTACGTAACCTAAATTATCCTACGGACAGACACACACACCCATGCCCGAGGGAGGACTCGTACCTCCGCCGGGATCAGCCGCACAGTCCATGACTGCAGCGCCATAGACCGCTCGGCTAATCCCGCGCGGCAGGAGCTGTTACACTGGTTACAGTAACTGCACAGTAAAAAGCATATTTAATTAGGAACAGGAATACCGACCGACTGAAACCGATACCGGTATTTTAATTCTAAATAATCGGTATAATCGGTATTTGTTTGGTCTCGACTATAAAAGGTCTTTAATTTTTTACCAATAACCGAGTGAAAAAAAAGGAAATATCAATTAGCCACAGCAGAAGTGTAATAAATTTTTTTTTAAAAAAGGACCAATTTTTGAAACTTACTGGCAGATTAAAACCGTGTGCCGGACCGAGACTCCAACTCGGGACCTTTGCCTTTCGCGGGCAAGTGCTCTACCATCTGAGCTACCGAAGCACGACTCACGCCCGGTACTCACAGCTTTACTTCTGCCCGTACCTCGTCTCCTACTTTCCAAACCTTACAGAAGGTCTCCTGCGAACCTTGCGGAACTAGCGCTCCTGAAAGAAAGCTGTGAGGGCGGGGCGTGAGTCGTGCTTGGGTAGCTCAGTTGGTAGAGCACTTGCCCGCAAAAGGCAAAGGTCCCGAGTTAGAGTCTCGGTCCGGCACACAGTTTTAATCTACCGGGAAGTTTCATATCAGCGCACACTCCGCTGCAGAGTGAAAATCTCATTCAGGAGCAATTTTTATACGTAAAATTAGCATTTGTTTGAAATTTGCATCAGTACAGGAAATACGAAAAGCTGTCAGTGCTGTTTTTAATAATAATGCCGGCAGAAAAGTGCAACAAAAACATGTCATAAAACTGGTCAATTACTGCACTGTGTCGCGGCTTAATGTGCGTGTGCACATGGAGCGTGTAAGACTTTGCCCCACTTGATCTATACCAGTTTTAGGCAACCTAGATCCATCCGCCCACTATGCGAAGGTCCACATTTCATAGTGCGTGGTAAGCGGTAAGGGTTTCAAAAACATATTCATTAGATTTTTCAACAACTTTTAACAAGTATTTGATAAGTAATTACTATTGAATCATTTAATTTGCTGTTACAATACTCTATGAATTTTGTAAAGTAATCTTACTTCCCTATTTTACAAATCCCCACCACCGTGGAACAAATGGGCTGTTAGAAAATTTTGCTGTAAAAATATACAGAAGACGGCGGTAGGTAAAAACGTTTGACTACCCCTGATCTACACAGCAGTTTCTCGCCGGACGTCCATTGTATTGCAGAATGGCACCACCCCTAGCATGGAATTTTTTTGTGAAGTGACTTAGCAATGAAATACAGTGCTTCTTTTGCTTTAAAAGATTAGACATTTGTCTGCAATTTCTCTGAAATAATGAGAGGAAGGAAGTTACGGTGACAGTGATAAATTAAAAACCAACAGTTCGCTTGTTGTTGTTGTGGTCTTCAGTCCTGAGACTGGTTTGATGCAGCTCTCCATGCTACCCTGTCCTGTGCAAGCTTCTTCATCTCCCAGTACTTACTGCAACTCACATCCTTCTGAATCTGCTTAGTGTATTCATCTCTTGGTCTCCCTCTACGATTTTTACCCTCCACGCTGCCCTCCAATGCTAAATTTGAGATCCCTTGATGCCTCAGAACATGTCCTACCAACCGGTCCCTTCTTTTTGTCAAGTTGTGCCACATACTCCTCTTCTCCCCAATTCTATTCAATACTGCATCATTAGTTATGTGATCTACCCATTTAATCTTCAGCATTCTTCTGTAGCACCACATTTCGAAAGCTTCTATTCTCTTCTTGTCCAAACTACTTATCGTACATGTTTCACTTCCATACATGGCTACACTCCATACAAATACTTTGAGAAACGACTTCCTGACACTTAAATCTATACTCGATGTTAACAAATCTCTCTTCTTCAGAAACGCTTTCCTTGCCATTGCCAGTCTACATTTTATATCTTCTCTACTTCGACCATCATCAGTTATTTTGCTCCCCAAATAGCAAAACTCCTTTACTACTTGAAGTGTCTCATTTCCTCATCTAATTCCCTCATCATCACACGACTTAATTCGACTACATTCCATTATCCTCGTTTTGCTTTTGTTGATGTCCATTCCGTTCAACTGCTCTTCTAAGTCCTTTACTGTCTGTGATAGAATTACAATGTCATCGGCGAACCTCAAAGTTTTTATTTCTTCTCCATGGATTTTAATACCTACCCCGAATTTTTCTTTTGTTTCCTTTACTGCTTGCTCAACATACAGATTGAATAACATCGGGGAGAGGCTACAACCCTGTCTCACTCCCTTCCCAACCACTGCTTCCCTTTCCTGTCCCTCGACTCGTATAACTGCCATCTGGTTTCTGTACAAATTGTAAATAGCCTTTCACTCCCTGTATTTTACCCCTTCCACCTTTAGAATTTGAAAGAGAGTATTCCAGTCAACATTGTCAAAAGCTTTCTCTAAGTCTACAAATGCTAGAATCGTAGGTTTGGCTTTCCTTAATCTTTCTTCTAAAATAAGTCCTAAGGTCAGTATTGCCTCACGTCTTCCAATATTTCTACGGAATCCAAACTGATCTTCCCCGAGGTCGGCTTCTACCAGTTTCTCCATTCGTCTGTAAAGAATTCGCGTTAGTATTTTGCCGCTGTGACTTATTAAAGTGATAGTTCAGTAATTTTCACATCTGTCAACACCTGCTTTCTTTGGGATTCGAATTATTATATTCTTCTTGAAGTCTGAGGGTATTTCGCCTGTCTCATACATCTTGCTCACTAGATGGTAGAGTCTTGTCAGGACTGGTTCTCCCAAGGCCATCAGTAGTTCTAATGGAATGTTGTCTACTCCCGGGGCCTTGTTTCGACTCAGGTCTTTCAGTGCTCTGTCAAACTCTTCATGTAGTATCGTATCTCCCATTTCATCTTCATCTACATCCTCTTCCATTTCCATAACATTGTCCTCAAGTACATCGCCCTTGTATAGACCCTCTATATACTCCTTCCACCTTTCTGCTTTCACTTCTACGCTTGGAACTGGGTTTCCATCTGAGCTCTTGATATTTATACCTTTTCTCCAAAGGTCTCTTTAATTTTCCTGTAGGCAGTATCTATCTTACCCCTAGTGAGATAAGCCTCTACATCCTTACATTTGTCCTCTAGCCATCCCTGCTTAGCCATTCTGCACATCCTGTCTTTCTCATTTTTGAGACGTTTGTATTCCTTTTTGCCTGCTTCACTTGCTGCATTTTTGCATTTTCTGCTGTCATCAATTAAGTTCAATATTTCTTCTGTTACCCAAGGAGTTCTACTAACCCTCGTCTTTTTACCTATTTGATCCTCTGCTGCCTTCACTATTTCATCCCTCAGAGATACACATTCTTCTTCTACTGTACTTCTTTCCCCCATTCCTGTCAATTGTTCCCTTATGTTCTCCCTGAAACTCTGTACAACCTCTGGTTCTTTCAGTTTATTCAGGTCCCATCTCCTTAAATTCCCAGCTTTTTGCAGTTTCTTCAGTTTTAATCTACAGTTCATAACCAAAAGATTGTGGTCAGAGTCCACATCTGCCCCTGGAAATGTCTTACAATTTAAAACCTGGTTCCTAAATCTCTGTCTTACCATTATGTAATCTATCTGAAACCTGCCAGTATCTCCTGGTTTCTTCCATGTATACAACCTTCTTTCATGATTCTTGAACCATTTGTTAGCTATAATTAAGTTATGCTCTGTGCAAAACTCTAGTAGGTGGCTTCCTCTTTCATTTCTTAAAAAAACGTGGCTCTGAGCACTATGGGACTTAACTTCTAAGGCCATCAGTCCCCTAGAACTTAGAACCATTTAAACCTAACTAACCTAAGGACATCGCACACATCCATGCCCGAGGCAAGATTCGAACCTGCGACCGTAGCGGTCGCGCGGTTCCAGACTGTAGCGCCTAGAAACGCTCGGCCACCACGGCCGGCTTTCATTTCTAAGCCCCAATCCATATTCACCTACTATGTTTCCTTCTCTCCCTTTTCCTACTCTCGAATTCCAGTCACCCATGACTATTAAATTTTCGCGTCCCTTCACTACCTGAATAATTTCTTTTATCTCATCATACACTTCTTCAATTTCTTCATCATCTGCAGAGCTAGTTGCGTATAAACTTGTACTACTGTAGTAGGCGTGGGCTTCGTATCTATCTTGGCCACAATAATGCGTTCATTATGCTGTTTGTAGTAGCTTACCCGCATTCCTATTTTCCTATCCATTATTAAACCTACTCCTGCATTACCCCTATTTGATTTTGTATTTATAACCCTGTATTCATCTGACCGATAGTCTTGTTCCTCCTGCCCCCGAAATTCACTAATTCCCACTATATCTAACTTTAACCTATCCATTTCCCTTTTTAAATTTTCTAATCTACCTGCCCGGTTAAGGGATCTGACATTCCACGCTCCGATCCGTAGAACGCCAGTTTTTTTTTTCCTGATAACGACGTCCTCTTGAGTAGTCCCCTCCTGGAGATCCGAATGGGGGACTATTTTACCTCCGGAATATTTTACCCAAGAGGACGCCATCATCATTTATCCATACAGTAAAGCTGCATGACCTCGGGAAAAATTACGGCCGTAGTTTCCCCTTGCACCTACGGTACGGCCACCTGTATCACTAAGGCACGCAAGCCTCCCCACCAACGGCGAGGTCTATGGTTCATGGGGAAGACAGTTCACTTACAATATACAATAAGAACAGAAAGTAGTTGATCTGCTGCCTGTGTGTTACGCTTTTATCTACCTGTACCTTGACAACGGACAAATTAACACGAAAAACAGAGTTCTTCAACCTCAGTTTTAGCCCTTTAGCTCTGACTATTCGTAATGCCCAAATAGTGGTGAGACCACCGATTACAAAACGGTTTTTGGGCGGTGTTTCAAAAAACTAGAATCAATAAGAGCATATAGATGATGATTTGTAGTTTTCAAACACCTATCATTTTTGGAGAAAAGCAGTGAACGGTTGACGGACTAAGTTTCATTTTATCTCCGTATTTAATTTAATATTTTGATTTTATGTATACTGAAACTAAGTTACATTGTTTCAGTCTTTATCCGATTTCTACGTTTATTACAGAAAATAATAGGAATGAAGCACGGAAAATGAGTTAGTTCGGAAACCAGTGAATTTGAGAGGTTTTAGCAGTCAGGTTAAACTGACGTGGAATATACCGTCATGCCTAATATTAATCAACAGTTACGTAAGACAAAAGCAGAATGGGACTTGATTACCAGTACAGTAGTGGATTGGATTTTGCATAAGTGATTAGTGCCAAATAGTTTCGCAATTGCCTATTGTGTTGAAACCGACTGGAATTCTTCATACCTGATATCCTAAAATACATGCAAAGATAGCCACGTGCATTCGGTGTCGTTAAATTTCCATAATCTTTCGGATAAGTTCCACGATGTGTCAGCTAAGTAAAATATGGTCTTATCGGATACCCAGCCAGATTTACGATGTTGCAGCGTGTGAGTAGGCTTCCACATACTCCATAAAAAAAAAATCTTTACCAAAATGAAGTCTCAAAGTGCTCAGATTGGTGTTGGCTGCAGCGCAACAGAGGATGTGGACCGATGGAATTTTTGAAAATGCTAGTTGCATATCGCAATTTGATAACCTCTCTATGCTGCATGACCGATTAAGAAAATCTCTGACTTCTTTTGCGAATGACTGCAGTCTTTGGTGGTACGATAAAAAAGAACATTGTAAATCAGCAATAAAATCACGCCTGTGGCTGTTGGTGCGACGTCGAAGTGTTGCGTCTTCCCAGCGAGAAAAGCTGAAAAATAGAAACTGTAACATAATAAGTATTGACATAAATGTGTGACCTGGTGGATGAATAAAGATAAAATACGTTGTTAACTCAAAATCAGTTCCTTACGATAGAAATCATTTTGCCAGTTGGAATAAGGAAGACAAATGCGAACAGTCTGGCGCCTCCTAGTTGATCTCTAAAAGATTCGAAAGCCGCGCCTTCCTTTATTATGAAAGTACTTAGACATGAAATCTCTGACTCATAATCGATACATAAAATTTTTATACACAGACAAAAAATAATTCTTATATAGGGGGTCTTGTAAGTGGCCAACTTCACTGTAAGAACGAAGCGCGTTGTTATGAGAGATAGAAGTAAAGAGCAGTAATTACAGGTGTGTCACAAGCGTATGAGACAAGGATATTAGTGTTCACACTATGTACACCGTGTCCTAAACGTTTCGGTCAAAATTACGCAGATGGAAGAGGATCCAAAACTAGGTACTTCTGAATAAGGAAATAATGTTATGAAATGGATGATTATTTTTCTGTTGACATAAGTTGTACTTTATGGCAACAACTTAAGCCCAGAGCGACTGTTCAAAGTGCTTGCACTGCAACGCCGCACAACATTTCGATGCAGTCTTTCAAACTTACCTGTTATGTGTTGTGTAATGAGGTAGGCAGCTGGTACCCTACCATATAGTGTCTCTAATGTTTCCGCAAGAGTTTAATAAGTCTTCTACTTTAGAAGCAAACACGACGATTCATACAAACATACAGATAACGGAAATATTTCAGTGTTTATATGAAATGGGGGAGGGATAGGATACTTTACAATACCTGTATCTTCAAAGTTCATAAAAGTTATAAGCTGGAAACAGCAACCAACCACAAGTATACAAGTTTCTTTCTTGGGGGCGTGGTCCCACTTCACGCGGGGTCGGCCGTGTTACTCTTGATTTGGCAGTATTAGTTACTGAAGGTGGCAGGATGCACTTTCTGCCGCCACCCTGAAACCCTGAACCATCCCTCCGGACTGAATTAGTGTACCCCAGCTGTCTGTATCTAGTGAAAGCAGTGGAATAGTGTGAACATTTTCAAATGTCTACGGTCGTGTGACTAAGGCGAAACGTGGGAACTAGCCCAGTATTCATTTAGCACGATGTGGAAAACCGCCTAAAAACCACAACCAGGCTGACTGGAATTCCGCCCGTCGTCGTTAATCAGCCAGGTGTATTCGATCCGGGACCGGCTCCCCTATCTGAGTCCAGGAAGCAGCACGTTAGTGCTCTCGGTTACCCTGGCGGATTAGTCGCAAGTATACAAGTATCGTTTGAAAAATATATTCAAACCTAGCCATTACCAGTTTTGAATTTCTTACAAATCGATCTTCAGAAAGCTCTTACAGACTTTCTTGCTTTCACCCTAGGGGGTCTCGTTTTGTGATTGTTACTGGTTTTGTGCACTAAGATAAACAAATATTTTTCTTTCAAAATTTGTATAACCTGCGAGAAAACAATTGCAACACGAAAAAATCATTAGTACAAGGTAATAAAACTTCGGGAATACATTTATTTGTCTAGGTAACATATTTCAGTCATTAAATTGGAAGATCACCAGTTAATGTAAGCTCGAGTAAGCCATTGTAAATATGAAATGCTGGTACGTTAATAGCAAGTGTAACAGCCAGAATGTTGAACACAAGCATGCAAACGTGCATGGATTGTGTTGTACAGATGCTGGATGTCAGTTCGTGGGTTGCGTGCCTGTTGCACTTGATAGGTCAATACACGGAGAGTTAAAGCTCTTTGGATGACGCTGGACTTTGCATCCGATAATGTACGCCACTGGAGACAGATACAGTGATCGAGCAGGCCTAGGCAACATTCCGACACTCGGTAGAGCATTTGGGTTACAACGATATGTGGGCGAGCATTATCCTGTTGGAATACACCCATTGGAATGCTGTTCATAAATGGCAGCACAACAGGTCGAATCAGCACATTGACGGACAAATTTGCAGTCGGGGTGTGTCGGATGAACACAAGGGCGCTCCTGCTCTCGCTCGAAATCGCGCCCTGCACCATAACTCCAGGTGTAGGTCCACCAAGTCTAGCACGCAGACAGGTTGGTTGCAAGCCTTCGGCTAGCGTCCTTCTAACCAACACATGGTCCGAGGCAGAACCAGCTTTCATTAGATAACGCGACACGGCATCGCTCTGTTCTCCGATGTCCTTTCGCTTATCAACGCGGAAGTCCCAAAATTGGTGGTGGTTTGGAGTCAGTGGAATGCCCGCTGCAGGGCCTCTACATCGTACCTGTCCATGAGGTAACCGATTTGTAACAATTCGTTGTACTACTCAGATTGCTGCTGCGGATGTAATACGATGCACCAGAGCCATAAGTCATTTGGCCTTCCCTCTCGGTACTGCCACGTGGCCGTCATAAACCCCGTATTCTTGCGACCTTATATTCTCGTGACCACTGATGCCAACAGTCATGTACACTACCTGCCAAGCTTTACTGCAACATCGCAAAATGATCATACAGCTTGTCGTGGTCCTGTTACACGACCACGTTCAAACTCAGTAAGGTGTTGAGAATGTTGTATTTTTCGCCTTAACGGCATTCTCGACTAAAATCAAGTCACCACGTCCAATCTCAAAGGTAATTAACTTTTACGACCGTTACAGCGCTTATTTAAAGCAAACCTGATCTACGTCCTCATAGTGGCTCTACTAGCAGCACTCTTTCGCAACTGGCGCGGAATCTGAATATCATCTTTTAGTTGTAGAAAGTGGCCTATCAACCTTCGTTCATGTCGCGTAACTCCTCCTCGGTGTTGTGATATTTTTTCCCTTTTAATATAGTTGCCGGCGCGTTGCACGAGGTCTGAATATAAGACAGTCAACTGTTTTGACAGTCAACTGTTTTGATAGTCTTACACAGGCGGCAATTCCACCCAAGTCATCCACGGACGATGCAGTCGTTCCAGCCAGTGGACTTGCCTTTTCAAATGGTATTTGGAAACTGGTTCATACAGCAAAGCATGTAAAATATCAGTTTTTTTGCCTTCGAGTGTTCTACAGACGGTGCCATGTTTTTAAGTGAGGGCACGTACAGAATAAGGATAATCCACACTCGCTTGTGGGATGATCCTATGCAAAGACGTTTTCGAGAATGTGTGGGCTGATGTGGTCGACGATTTGTGGTTGAAACTTACCTGCTTCCTGGTACACTGAACAGAGTTGTGTGAAAATTGTTCCTTCAACATGTATTATCATAGTTCCTAGAAGCTGTGTTGCTGAAAATTCGTCAGATTATGTGTTTTTAACATGACAAGGTGCCTCTACACTTTGCATTCGATGCTAGGAACCACGATGAAATACAGTCTGGACGACAATGCATTGGTTGCAGTGGTCCTCTTCCATTGACCCCTCGGACACAAGACGTGACTCCAGTGGACTTCCTTTTATGGGGCCATGTGTAGAGCCTAATTTATGAGACTCTGGTCGATACTCGCACAGATGTGGTTGTTAGGATTATCGCAGCTGCGGAAGTAGTATGCCCAATTCCTTGAATTCTTGAGCGTGTTAAGACAGTCGATGGTTCTCCTCTGTACAGGCTGTGGTGATCATGGTGGTCGCCATTTTGAACACTACCTGTAAAGTAACAGCTCCTTATTTGTTACGTGCTCTACTGTGCACTGACATAACAGTCTGAAGACACTGTGATGTACTTGTGTTTCTTCTGAAAGTTGTTGCATTACTCTGTGTTACGTGTCATATGTTTTAATTATTGCGTATTACGAGCTCCTTAACTGTTGTGAAGGTATTTGCACAGAAAAAATACTGATTGCAGTAACAAGCCGAATACATCATAATTGCGTTGTTGATCTGTAACAGGCCAGTGGAGACTGTGGGCCCCTTATAACAAAATACTCAGAAGCTACACCTGAACATTTTCTGACAGTTTTCCGGCGAGTTCTGGCTCACCGCTTGTGTTGCATACAAGGTGGAATAGTTTTTCCACGGCTGGCTCTCCAACATATCTCAATAATTCTGATAGCTAGATTTCACTGAACGAAGAAATTAACTACTTTCTATACGACCTCCACCTCTGTAGGTCGCACATCTCTTGGCATTAGCGAGCTACATTTTCTGGTGAATACCGAAGCTCACATCAGGTGCGCATATAGAGGAAGCGCAGAATAAAACTGGTCCTGAAAATATTTATAAAATTGATGCGGAACTGATCTTCGTCAATGCACAAGAGGCCTGCTCATCACAGAAAATGCTGAAAACCGTGAGTTCGATGCTCCAGTCATGGTTGCCGCATGTCTACGAATGTGCATCCTCTGCATAATCTGTCCGAAATAGTTCTGAGTGAGTGAGAGCAGCAGATGTGTTTTAGTGACTAGTTAAATGCGGCACAAAATGTTGTTCACGATAAAGCAGTGTGTGTTGACAGCCGAGTATTATGAGAAGCAGAGTTCGTGGAAACCTGTGCAGAACAATTCGCGCAGGAACGTGAAGCTGGAAGTATTTTGGTAAAACTTCCAACAAAGCCTGCAGTGCCAACCTTAATGGCAAAATGAAGAGAACTGAATGCGTAGCGAATAAGAACTGTGACTACGAACAAAAATTTGGAACACAAGAAAACTTTGCTCGACTGAATGAAAGCTGGACCAAAGACTAAGTCACAGCGCCATTTATCTGCCGAAGTGGAAATTATGAGATCGTCATGTCAAATCATTATCAAAAAGGACCTGCATCTGTATCCTTACAAACTAACTGTTTTACGTTCAGGGAATTTTCGTGCGTTGAACTCCGTCGATGATTTCTGAGTGAAACGAAATCAGAAATTATGTTCCTTAGCTACCATTTCTTTAGATAAGGCCTCGTTCTGCCTGTCAGAATGTGTAAAATCAGAGAATATGCGGGTTTATGGTTCAGAAAAGCCGCATCAATACTTTCAAAACTGTTGCATAATCTAATGATTGGCGTTTGGTGCGCAGTGCCTGCTGTTCGCATCATAAAACGTTTCTCTCAGCAAACTGCTAATACTGATGAGTATGTCTAGTAGATGTTTAACGCATGTATGGCTCAATTCACAGAAAATGAAGTACTCAACTGATATTTTCAGCAAGGTGTAGCAACGGCACACACCGCCTTGACAACTTTGTCACGAGTTCATGAGGTACTCGGAGAGGAGATGACGATCGGCAGAGTCAGTGAAATCTCCTGGCCGCCTCAATAGACTAATCTCTCTTGCTGTGGTTTTCAGCCGGCCGCAGTGACCGAGCGCTTCTAGGCACTACAGCCTGGAATTGCGCGACCGCTACGGTCGCAGGTTCGAATCCTGCCTTGGGCATGGATGTATGTGGTGTCCTTAGGTTAGTTAGGTTTAAGTAGTTCTAAGTTCTAGGGGACTGACGACCTCAGATGTTAACTCCCATAGTGCTCAGAGCCATTTGAACCATTTGAACCCTACTGTGCTTGTGTATAAACCTGTAAATAAGGGGTCAGGAGGAGAGGGATAAGTCAGTTTTTGTAAATAATTTAATGGTATCTTCCAGAGGTGTAAAATGAACAAAGAAACAAATCAGTGAATTTTTCACCCCATGCTTGTTGAAATGGGCGACTCGAACAGAACGGAATAAATTAGTTAGCTCACGCTATTGCTTGGAGATGTCTTACGTGACATGAAAACTCGAAATTTCAAAAATGGTTCAAATGGCTCTGAGTACTATGGGACTTAACTTCTGTGGTAATCAGTCACCTAGAACTTAGAACTACTTAAACCTAACTAACCTAATGATATCACACACACCCATGCCCGAGGCAGGATTCGAACCTGTGACCGTAGCGGCCGCGTGGCTCCAGACTGTAGCGCCTAGAACCGCTCCGCCACTCCGGCCGGCTCAAAATTTCAAACTCTCTAAGGAGGATTGAAAAAAAATGAAGAAAAAGGAAAACACAGCACACAGAAACGTTGACACACCACGGCCGTACGTTCACTACTTAACGCTGGCTGTTCACACCCATTAAAAGATCCATGCATATACTTCACACCGGTATACTTTACAAAATATTATAGTTCTTGCTGACGAAGACTTCGATATTCCACGCCATTGTTATGGAAGTAGGGAGCCGGAAACCAAAAGAATTACTTGTGGGATCTATTGATTGAGTAAGCAGCCTCAAATTTATCAATCAAATTAGCAGACTTGGTAAAACCTAATGAGTCCAAGTTAATATAAAAATCACTAACAGAATAAAGGTACTAGAAACAGAACTGCTGCAACAAAATCTTGTCAAAAAACAGTTCCCAACGCCTGACTTTCGTCATATAGATTCTGATAATCAAAGAAAGTAGTATCTTAAGACAAGAATCCTTAAAAACAACAAATAAAAAATTATTACTTTTATAAAAGCATAATACAATCATCTTGATTTATCCCCTTTATCGAACAGACAATAATCTTGGAACCCACTGGTCTTTCGATCCAGGTTAGAAAATACAAAAATCTGTAATGAATATAAAAAGCTTCCCTACTGTTGCAGCACGCCAAAACCGCTCCACTATCCTGTCCAGTAATTCACCAGCATAGAACATGTATGTAGCGCGTTTTCCTTTTTTAGGAATAACGTTACATGGAGTTCATCGTCACACATCGTGGTCTCATATGCAGAGGACATAGACACTAAATTCGTTAACCTGCAACAACAGGTATATGATACACACTGGAAACAACAACATTTCATCAGATTAACAAATAATATGCAAGCATCCGTAATGATGTAAGCAGCGTCAAATGGTTCAAATGGCTCTGAGCACTATGGGACTTAACATCTGTGGTCATCAGTCCCCTAGAACTTAGAACTACTTAAACCTAACTAACATAAGGACATCACACACATCGATGCCCGAGGCAGGATTTGAACCTGCGACCATAGCGGTCACGCGGTTCCGGACTGAAGTGCCTAGAACCGCACGGCCACACCGGCCGGCTCAGCAGCGTCAGACTGCTATCAATACTATTAGAGAAATGCAGGTCTATTACTTGGGTGCCTTGTGAGAATGTCTTAGTGTTCCTTTTAAAACACCACTGACACATTGCAAAGGACTGTACATCTAGTCTCAGAACCACAAATGCTACTCGGTATTTCACAAGAGATAGACCGTGACAACAGCAGTGAACAGTTGCAACAGGTTTCTTTAGCAGTTCTCAGCAGAGGCAAAGTACAATCATGCGCTACTTCAAAGTTAGGTTTCGTACGTACTTGCATCGCCACAAACTGCAGCTATCACGTTTTCCGACCAAGCATTGATAGTTCTGCAATAACACTGCTTCAGCAGGGCTCCAAGACCATCACTTTTTCCTGACAGAATCTCTCGTACGCCAGGCACGCTTCCGGCTTGCCAGTCAACAGCCAGCTCGCACGCCGCCGACCACCGAACGAGAAAGCCACCCAGAGCTTGCCAGCTCGAAGATAAGTCGCATCAGAGTACTGGTAAGTGCCGACACGTCACACCATGAAGGGTACCAAACAGAAATGAGCAGTGCATATAGCTTTTTATTTCGTCTTCAACAGTGATTTCCTTGACACTGATCGTACAGTGCCTTGCATGTTGGCTGCATATACAGGGTCGCAGTTATTAAACTATATGAAGAGAACGCGAATTAGTTACAAACTACGGCGTGCACCCACTATATTCAACATGTAAACGTCACTACAGATATTCAGATGTGGGTTATGATATACTCGATATGCCTGCCATAATTGGTAATGATGTTGTATGACCCGCTGAAATGTCGGATCATCGATGCTGTCTATGACCTCCTGAATGGCTGTTTTCAGCTCAGTGGTTTTGGGGTTATTGCTATACACCTTATCTTTAATGTATCCGACAAAAAGAAGTCACTTGTGTTTAGATCCGGAGAATATGGCGGCCAATCGAGGCCCATGCCAGTGGCCTCTGGATACCACAGAGCCAGAATGCGGTCCCCAAAATGTTCCTCCAGGACATCAAACACTCTCCTGCTTTGATCGCATCGAGTTCCGTCTAGCGTGAACCACATTTTGTCGAAATCTTGGATAAGGCGATGAAATCATCTTCCAAAACCTTCACGTACCGTTCGGTGGTCACCGTGCCATCAAGGAATGTCGCACCGATTATTCCGTGAATGGACAATGCAAACCACACAGTCACCCGTTGAAGGTGAAGAGACTTCTCGATCGCGAAATGCGGTTTCTCAGTATCCCAAATTCGTCAAAGTTTTTGCTGACGAAGTTTGTGATACTGAATGGCACTCATTAGTTTATCAGTGGGCTCTAAATATTCTACACATTTCCATACCGCTTGCTACAATGTATTATGCAATATATATTATTTTAAGTTCTTCAACACCGATACTCCAGCACAACCAAATAAATGCATCTACTCTCCAGTTAACTTCGAGTGCGACTTTTCTTCGGCATAAATAATTTTGCTCCTACTAATAAGAGAAGGATGTCCTAAAATTTTTTGTTGGTTTTTATTATGTACTCGTGACTTTTTTTATTTTGTTTGCTTTTGCTATCAGTGTTTTAGAATGCCGAAAGATAAGTGCAAACATGTCCCTTCTACTTCTTGACTTATGACGATGCCGGCGAGTGAGGATAAAAATCTCTGGCTTCGATGATTTTGCAAAAATACCAAGACGCCCTTCGTGATTTTACGATAATATACACGAAAATGGTTATTGACGTTCTTGAGCGGCTAATTGGCTTTAATAAAACAGCAGCTCTGAAAAGTATAAGTAAACTGCGTGAAGCATACGAACAAATATCCAGGTGATTAATATTTTCAATTTACTCACAATCCCCGAATTTGTCATATTTGTTCGCCTCGCCCAACACGCAGTGTGAAAATTATTGAAACCGACAAACTCTGGGAGTTTGCGCGGGACACTAAAACAAATATTTTTTCTCTAATGTCATTATTCCCGGTGAGCATTTTTTAATCCGGTAGAGGGCGTATTCGCTCTTCAGTTGTAATGACTGACTTGTTGTCGTAACGATTCCCGTTGTACTAGTAGAGGGTATACTTCGCTCTTCAGTTGGTACTGCTGTTTCACATACAAATTTAGTTGTATGTCTTGACCTAGCACAGTACTTGTTTACTAATTGAGCGAAACACGGAGTGAGAACTCTGGTACGGTTGGTGCTTTACTACATAGCGAACCACAATGGACGTACAACGCAGCGGGTTTATCAACAATAGTATCCCAGTCACCGCAACCCGCATCAGTCAGCATTTACTATTGTGTATCAACTCTTGCGTCAGACAGGGTCATTTAGCAGGTCGCACGGATGGGGAGGATGTCACACTCAACGAACTCTGCAATTTGAGGAAACTCTCCTGCAGTGTGGAGTAAGCTCCTTACAACATCATTAGTTAATCGGTTGTTTCATTTCCTCACATTATATTTTAAGTTTTGTGAATTGTAATATTTATTTTATTGCTATCTTTGAGATCTTCCAGTTACTAGTTCCAATACATATCGATAGAGATACTTTCATAAACTATCGTCGGCATAATCGTCTTGAGAGATTCATCAACTATTTAGATAATTAAGATAATTCTGATTTATTGTTTCGTCTCAATTACACGTTTCGCACATGTTTCGAGCACACTGGATCATCTTCAGATATAAGTAGTTACGTCAGCAATCCATCTTCGCTACTAGGAACCAAACATTACACTCTGTGGTTCTGAGTTGACAAGACGGGTTGCTATCGCAACTATTTACTTCTGTAGACGATCCAGTGTGATTTAAACATGTAATCTAATTAAAAATGTGCAACTGAGTCAGACAAATAAATGAGAATTATCTTAACATTGACAAAATATTTGCTAAGTCATTGTATCAGTATTAAGTCTTCGGCGATTCGGTTGGCCCTGTTGGCCATGTGGCTTCCTTGTCCGAAGGAAGTTCGCCGTTACACTCTACTGTGCTCTGGAGTGCTACGCCTAGTCTGATTCAGATCGTAAGTTGGAGAGAGAAATTCAATTTTGTATAATGTTCTAATGAAGCCATCATTGTTTCATGGATAGCCATACTGTTGAACAGTTCTACTGCGTAGAAGATGTGTAGTAAGATCCTACGATCTACCCAGTTTATATTCAGTGCCGAAGTCTTACTTGTTGAATGTTTTTATGGAGTTTGATTACTTTTTCTACTGAAGATTCTAGTTTAAATTTCCAGTTAGGTTGTCCTATTCTGTAAGGAGAGTAGTGAGTTGGAATATCAGTAAGGTTTTAAACTATGTTATTTGGCTTTAAAGACAATATCCAGCGTGATTACAATTAAAATTTAACTTTCAAAACTCTGTATAAATAACGCCACTGGTCAGAATGACGTCAAATTGCAATGGAATATTCTCGGAGGAGGAGGGAAACGTATGGCAGAAGAAAATAAAGTATGAAAATTGATCAATAGATGGCGTTGTAAGTGTCAGAATACGTAAGTGAAAGCACCTGTCATGCGCTCGACCCCTTGAAGTTGTTACAAACACGTTGGGGACATGGCTTTTCCTCCTTTTCTGTCTGCGACGTTCGCCATGACTGTCCCAATGCAGGATCGCACTCTGCTTGTAAAGCTGTATTCCAGGAATGATGACTGTGCACACGTCGCTCTGCAGAAGTTTCGGACACTGAAGGGTTTGAAAAAAGGCGTTGGTCTGATGACTGCCGTGAGTCTGGAGAAAATGATTCGTAAATTCGAAAAGAAGGGTTCTTTTGGTGTGCAACCTGGTAGAGGGAGGAAACGAATTGATTCGACGTCAGTGGAAGCAGTGGCCACAGCAATGCAGGAGGAGACGAGTGGTGGTGTGCAAACGTGTAGTTCACGGAGAATTGCCCGAACATTGGACATACCCACGAGCACGGTGCGTAAAATCCTACCAAACATCCTGCTTTGCTATCCATTCAAAATTACCCATGTGCACGAGTTGCCTGCTGTTGAACTGCCAGCAAGAGAGACGTTTGCTTTAGCATTTCTTGCTCGCATGGAAGTGGGCAATGATCGGCCGTGGAAGACTTTACGGACAGATGAAGCTCACATCCATCTTACAGGATATGTCAATACACAGAATTGTCGAATATGGGCAACGGAAAACCCACACGCAAGTCAACCTGTACCACTCCATCCTGAAATGGTCACTGTGTGGTGGGGGTTTACTTAATCATTTATCATGAGGCCATATTTTTCCGAAGAGACAAGTGCTTCCAGTCCTGTTACCTGTACCGTCACTGAGAAGCGCTGTGAGTGTCTTATGCGTAACCACGTCATTCTAGCTCTCCAAGAACGTGGATGTGTGGATGGGATCATTTTTATGCAAGATGGCGCACCTCCGCACATTTCAAATCCAATTAAGCAGCTGCTGAAGTGCCATTTCGAAAATGCTAGAGTTACTAGCCGCCATTTCGCTACGTCCGTCCCAATCACCTGATCTTAATCTGTGTGACTTCTGGCTGTGGAGCTATCTGAAAGATATGTTCAGTGTTTCAATTGCAAACTTAGCTGCATTGAAGACACGCAATGCGCAACACATTCTGAAAGTGACCCCGAAAACACTTCGATTAGTTGTTGAACATGGTGTTCCTCGGTTTTAACTTGTTGCAGAAAACGGTGGATGGCATACTGAACATGTTTTGCGCCAGTCACACGGAAATTAATAATCGGATTTGATTCTGATTGCTGCTTTTTAAGCGGTTTTTGGCCTCAGGACAATTAAAAACTAATTTTTCCCTATGTGATACGAACTTGCCGTGGTGGACGGGCTTACGTAACTAACAGCATCACCCCTGTACAGTTTGTTTAACGTCAAACGTACACCTTAGGCATTGTTGTATGATTGGTTTGTCATTTGTAGTCGACCAGTATTAAATTATGACGCTTACAGCGCCATCTATTGCTACATTTTGGAGCTATTTATTTTTCTTCTGCCATACGTTTTTCCCCTTCTCCGATAATATTCCCTTGCAATTTGACGTCATTCTGACCAGTGGTGTTATTTCTACAGTGGTTTGAAAGTTTAATTATAATTACCCTGTACATGGGCTGGATAAAAAGTTGTGGAAACACGGTTATAATTCATACTATACTTTCTTGACAGACGTTCACCGTATTGCATGCCCTCGGTATAATCGCCCCACATCTCTATCACCTTACCCCTCACAGATGGAAGGCGTCGTACATCGTCAGGGCACCTATCTCTATCGATAGTGATAGTCGATGAGAACTTCTCTAGTGTTGTAGCGCATGCGACGAACACGTTCCTCTATTTTGGCGAACAGGTCCCGGAATCATATCGGGTGAATTCGATAGGTGTTCCATTAACTCCCACCCCCATGTACGTAGCAGGCGCTGCACGTGGTTCGCCGTGTGGCATCGTGCGTTGTCATGAAGGGTGATGGCATGCAGTGCCAGAAGGAAACATTGTTGCGCCTCTTCATTCTTAAGCGACGCACGTTGTTCGTATTTACTAAACATACTGTTATAGCAATTGAACTGGCATCCCGCACTTTCAGCCAGTAGAAACAGCAACTGACTCAAATACAACCATCCTCACTGCACTACTTCAGTTCACCTTCTGCTATCAACTATAGACAGCCAGCATAACATGTGCCGCACATCCTTCATGTTACGGCAGTGTTGCCACTACTTCTTCTCCAACTCTTGTGTTAACCGCTGAAACTATTTTCCAGAAACGTATTAGCCTGTGTGTTTTAATATGCGTCACGTTAGGGAGCCACCCTCTTGTCCTGCTATGGAGCTCAAATGTGCCATTAACATAAACTCCGGCCACAGGCCCTGGCGGGCCCATCGGTACCGACCGACCGCGGTTACTGCCAGTGACGTCATCGAATGCGGTAGGGAGGACCGTGGGGTCAGCACAACGAGTTAAAATTTCATAGAGTGGCTATAGGTCCGCCATGTTTGAAGCAAATTGAAGTTCTGGCCGCCATGTTTTCTTTAGTCAAGGCATTCGTCTGCTGTGTCCCGTCCCCTTGTAACTGCGTTTTACTTACTTGAAATAGCCCATACCAGCTTTATTTTTTCTAAAACAAGCAATAGACAGCAGTGATTTCAGTGTACACTGACAGCAAAAAGGGATGTTTTTGTCGAAATATGGCTAAACTTTTCGATGTAGATAACACTACAAGACAACTCAAATAAGTCTGTCCATCCACTATAACGTTACTTGTTGCCCATAAATTAATGCAATTAGAGAAGGTACCACCAGAATATTACGGTGAAACTTCTAAACATGCTGTGGTTAACTATTAGAAACAGTAACGGGCGCAGAAATGCGATATTCTTGTCGCTATTTCAAAGTAAACAGTCAAAGCCTCAAAAACCAGTACACTGTGAACGAGAATTTATTTGAAATATGTGTTACAAGTAGTTAACACAAGCATAGTAATTCAATAACAAAGTCGAAGCGTTCTTGGGTGGGGTAATTTCACAAATTTTCGTAAGTAGCTGTATGCCTTGGCAGAATAAAAGTGTAGGGTCAGGGCAAATTTCCTTATTTGCTGAGAATAATGGCATACTTTAGCACTGCACTGAAGTTCCAATAGCTCCTTCAACAAACCAACTACATGTTCACTGTTTAACATATCAGAAACTGAACTACATAGCCTTCTTCTCAAACCAGCAACTAAAGTCTGTAACTGCACTATTATTCTTTTGTGTCGTACACTAAGTTGCTTCATTTGCTTTATCCGCTTCTTTAGTCGCACATTCTCTGCTTGTACTCTGTTATATTGTGTTTTCAACTTCTTAGGGCTTGGTAGACAGTATTTGTGGTCAGCAGAAGCAGATGTGGGTCCGACAGGCACTGAAAGAATGTAGTTACATCATAAGTTTATAACCGAGTTACACCATAAGATTATAATAGAAAGTATGTAATTCAAAGTAATAAGAACACGGAGTAAAATTAAATTATTGATTTACATTGTGCTAATGATGTCACTGTAATAGCACTATATTGCAAATTGTCGAAAGATCGCTTTCTGGGTTGTGGTCGTAATACTTTATCTTGCTTTTGTGAATGTGGTGGAAAGTTAAAGATATTAGGTACTGGTTTTGACAAAAGGCGCCTCTGGACATTTGTGTGGTACATATATTTCTCTTCAAAATGAGCTGAACAGAGGTAACTGGCTGTAGTAGGAAACCAGTTTTCACGCTTCATATTTATAACCCATCTTTTTGTAATTTCCTTATCTTTTAAAGGAAATCTGTAATCAACGATAAATAAATTACTTCCTGCATTTGTCTTAAGCATAATTACAGTTCCAATCCAAATGACTCTTTAATAAACATTAAAAAACGTGTGTCGTATTTCGGTACTAATATACTTACTTATAATATGAAATATTTGTTGTTTTATAGCTGCGATTTGTGCAGTTGAACGCTGAACACACTGCAGGCATGTTGACTTTATATTTTGTAACAAAAAAGTCAACTAGAAAAGTTAAATATTGCAGTAATATCACAACGGCTGACACACTTCCAACACAAGCAACAGTAACGCTTTCCTAATGTTTTGACTAAGGAGAACATGGCGGCCGGGTTAGCGCTGGTTGCCGCTAGGAGCGCTGTAACTAGTATCTCAGCCACTCTATGAAATTTTAACTCGTTGGGTCAGCACTCTTGGCCCTGGCTGTTGTCAGTTTTCGTGACTGGGGCCACTACTTCCCTGTCAATTAGCTCCTCGATTGACTCACCAGGCTAAGTGAACCGCATTCCAAAAATACTTGTTCAAAACCGGTGGTAGGCAGAAAACATCTTCCGAGATTGTGCTAAATGCTTTCTCCGAAAATTATTTCGAGCAGTTAGTCCACGAACCCACGCGAATTGTAAATGGTTGCGAAAACACACTTGACCTCTTAGCCACAAACAATCCAGAGCTGATAGAGAGCATCCTGACCGATACAGGGATTAGTGGTCACAAGGTCGTTGTAGCTAGGCTCAATACCGTTTCTTCCAAATCCACCAGAAACATACGCAAAATAATTTTATTTAAAAAAGCGGATAAAGTGTCACTAGAAGCCTTCCTAACAGACAATCTCCATTCCTTCCGAACTGATCCCCCATTGTACACAAAGCAGGTCCGAACGCTGTTGCAGAGGCAATGGAAAAAGCATGCGAAGTTCAGAAGAAGGCGAAATCCCGAAGATTGGCTAAAATTTACAGACGCGCGAAATTTGGCACTGACTTCAATACGAGATGCCTTTAATAGGTTCCACAGCGAAACATTGTCTCGAAATTCGGTAGAAAATCCGAAGAAATTCTGGTCGTATGTCAAGTACACAAGCGGCAAGACGCAGTCAATGCCTTCGCTGCGCAGTGCCGATGGTATTGTTACCGACGACTGTGCCGCTAAAGCGGAGTTATTGAACCCAGTTTTCCGAAATTACTTCACCAGGGAAGACGAATGGAATATTCCAGAATTTGAAACACGAGCAGCTGCTAGCGTGCGTTTCTTAGAAGTAAATACCTTAGGGGTGCGAAGCAACTCAAATCGCTTGATGCGGGCAAGTCTTCAGGTATAGATTGTATACCGATTAGGTTCCTTTCAGATTACGCTGATACAATAGCTCCCTACTTAGCAATCATATACAACCGCTCGCTCACCGATAGATCTGTACCTACAGATTGGAAAATTGCGCAGGTCGCACCAGTGTTTAAGAAGGGTAGTAGGAGTAATCCATGGAATTCAGACCTATATCATCGACGTCGGTTTGCAGTAGGGTTCTGGAGCATATACTGTATTCAAACATTATGAATCACCTCTAAGGGAACGATCTATTGATAAGTAATCAGCATGGTTTCAGAAAACATCGTTCTTGTGCAACGCAGTTAGCTCTTTATTCGCACGAAGTAATGGCCGCTATCGACAGGGGATCTCAAGTTGATTCCGTATTTCTTGATTTCCGGAAAGCTTTTGACACCGTTCCTCACAAGCGACTTCTAATCATGCTGCGGGCCTATGGGGTATCGTCTCTGTTGTGCGACTGGATTCGTGATTTCCTGTCAGGAAGGTCGCAGTTCGTAGTAATAGACGGCAAATCATCCAGTAAAACTGAAGTGATATCAGGTGTTCCCCAGGGAAGCGTCCTGGGACCTCTGCTGTTCCTGTTCTATACAAATGACCTGGGTGACAATCTGAGCAGTTCTCTTAGGTTGTTCGCAGATGATGCTGTAATTTACCGCCTAGTAAGGTCATCCGAAGACCAGTATCAGTTGCAAAGCGATTTAGAGAAGATTCCTGTATGGTGTGGCAGGTGGCAGTTGACGCTAAATAACGAAAAGTGTGAGGTGATCCACATGAGATCCAAAAGAAATCCGTTGGAATTCGATTACTCGATAAATAATACAATTCTCAAGGCTGTCAATTCAACTAAATACCTGGGTGTTAAAACTACAAACAACTTCGGTTGGAAAGACCACATAGATAATATTGTGGGGAAGGCGAGCCAAAGGTTGCGTTTCATTGGCAGGTCACTTAGATGATGCTACAAGTCCACTAAAGAGACAGCTTACACTACACTCGTTCGTCCTCTGTTAGAATATTGCTGCGCGGTGTGGGGTCCTTAAAAGGTGGGATTGACGGAGGACATCGAAAGGGTGAATAAAAGGGCCGCTCGTTTTGTATTATCACGTAATAGGGGAGAGAGTGTGGCAGATATGATACGCGAGTTGGGATGGAAGTCATTAAAGCAAAGACGTTTTTCGTCGCGGCGAGATCTATTTGCGAAATTTCAGTCACCAACTTTCTCTTCCGAATGCGAAAATATTTTGTTGAGCCCAACCTACATAGGTAGGAATGATCATCAAAATAAAATAAGAGAAATCAGAGCTCGAACAGAATGGTTTAGGTGTTCGTTTTTCCCGCGCGCTGTTCGGGAGTGGAATGGTAGAGAGATAGTATGATTGTGGTTCAATGAACCCTCTGCCAAGCACTTAAATGTGAATTGCAGAGTAATCATGTAGATGTAGATGTCACAATCAGGAATAATTCCTGGCAGTTCCAGTAGTCGAACCTAGGTCCTCTCCATGGTAGTCAGCCATGCTGACCACTCAGCTACAGGGGCATACATGTACCACTCACAGTCAATTTCATAAATGTCCACTCAACTGAAGAACAGGCATTGAGAATTATGCGGATAAATAGTAATTATTATAAGTCCTGTTCATACTATGAGGGCTATATTTTTCATCCTCTGATCGGATACGAAACGGAAACGAAGGTGAAAGAACAAGAAATTTTACTTGTAACATTTAGCTACATCTTCTTGCTAG